>NC_042629.1:22203059-22893059 GCF_901001135.1 Rhinatrema bivittatum
TACTGTGTACAATTCTGGTCGCCGCATCTCAAAGAAGATACAGTTGCGATGAAGAAGGTACAGAGAAGGGCAACCAAAATGATAAAGGGGATGGAACAGCTCCCCTATGAGGAAAGGCTGAAGGGGTTAGGGCTATTCAGCTTGGAGAAGAGATGGCTGAGGGGGGATATGATAGAGGTCTTTAAGATCATGAGAGGTCTTGAATGAGTAGTTGTGACTCGGTTATTTACACTTTCGAATAATAGAAGGACTAGGGGGCATTCCATGAAGTTAGCAAGTAGCACATTTAAGACTAATCGGAGAAAATTCTTTTTCACTCATCGCACAATAAAGCTCTGGAATTTGTTGCCAGAGGATGTGGTTAGTGCAGTTAGTGTAGCTGGGTTCAAAAAAGGTTTTGATAAGTTCTTGGAGGAGAAGTCCATTAACGGCTATTAATCAAGTTTACTTAGGAAATAGCCACTGCTATTAATTGCATCAGTAGCATGGGATCTTCTTAGTGTTTGGGTAATTGCCAGGTTCTTGTGGCCTGGTTTGGCCTCTGTTGGAAACAGGATGCTGTCCTTGATGGACCCTTGGTCTGACCCAGCATGGCAATTTCTTATGTTTTTATGTTCTTATTAAACTACATAAAAATGAAAAGGAATTCACTATGGCAGGTTTGGTGTTCTTCTGTGCACAACAATAGCAGCTCACCTTTCCTAATCCATCGTAAATTAAGTGATGTAGAAACCTTCACTTCAAGAACTCTGAACTTCACAAGACTTTAACACAGCCTTTATAATCACTTGAAACTGAAAAGACTATTTTAGCATTATTGTCACAGATGAACTGTCCACTATATTGAAGTAAATTAGTGAATAAGCCACAGAAGATGACTGCAGTATTTCTAGATCAATGAAAATGGCTGTTGTAGAAATCTAGAGCCTAGATTATGAAGTCTATTTATCCACTGCTTGCCTACTGGAAAAGATTTCATAAAATCAGAACCCTATTGTTTAAAAAACAGATGTGCTAATAATAGGTACCCCTGCAATATACTGTATATGTCCAGAAATCAATAGACACAATGGGACATTTCATCAAACTGATTAGATTGTAATTTCTATAGTGATGCCATAGTGGGCTACAAGAGATATAAGAGGACTGGATGAATCAATGGGCTGACATAGATGTGGAAACTCAGTTTAAGGCAGGAAATACATGAAAGTCTGCTCAAGGTTGAGTGTGATATGAAATGAGTTGGTCATCTCTGACCAGTTCTAGTTGGGAGATCAATGCCTCTAAAACCACAATCACAACTGATACCTGTATGGATTCTAGAGATGTGAATCGTGTCCTCGATCGTCTTAACGATCGATTTCGGCTGGGAGGGGGAAGGAATCGTATCGTCGCCGTTTGGGTTTTTAAAATATCGTTAAAATCGTTAAAATCGTGAACCGGCACACTAAAACACCCTAAAACCCACCCCGACCCTTTAAAATAAATCCCCCACCCTCCCGAACCCCCCCAAAATGCCTTAAATTACCTGGGGGTCCAGCGGGGGTCCGGAACGACCTCCTGCAATCGAATCGTGTTGTCTTCGGCCGGCGCCATTTTGCACCGCCATTTTGCAAAATGGCGGCGCAAAATGGCGCCGGCCGTAGACAACACGATTCGACTGCAGGAGGTCGTTCCGGACCCCCGCTGGACTTTTGGCAAGTCTTGTGGGGGTCAGGAGGCCCCCCCAAGCTGGCCAAAAGTCCCTGGGGGTCCAGCGGGGGTCCGGGAGCGATCTCCTGCCGCGAATCATTTTTCCGTATGGAAAATGGCGCCGGCAGGAGATCGATTGCAGGAGGTCGTTCCGGACCCCCGCTGGACTTTTGGCAAGTCTTGTGGGGGTCAGGAGGCCCCCCCAAGCTGGCCAAAAGTCCCTGGGGTCCGGGAGCAATCTGCTGCCGCGAATCGTTTTTCCGCCATTTTGCGCCGCCATTTTGCAAAATGGCGGCGCAAAATGGCGCCGGCTGAAGACAACACGATTCGATTGCAGGAGGTCGTTCCGGACCCCCGCTGGACCCCCAGGTAATTTAAGGCATTTTGGGGGGGTTCGGGAGGGTGGGGGATTTATTTTAAAGGGTCGGGGTGGGTTTTAGGGTGTTTTAGTGTGCCGGTTTTCCCGCCCTCCCCCTTCCCCTCCCCCTTCCCCCGATTTATGATTTTTTGACGATAAATCGGGGGAATTGTTATTGTATCGTGGCTCTAACGATTTTTTGACGATTTAAAATATATCGGACGATATTTTAAATCGTCAAAAAACGATTCACATCCCTAATTCCATGAAGGGGCTGAGGTTGGGAGGGAAAGGAGAATTCTTCCACTTTTGTGAGGTTTATTCTTGCAGAGAAGGCTTGATGCATGATAGCAGGATGCTGGTAGGAGGACTGCGCTGCTGCTGCCTTTGCCACATCTCTTCTACAGATATGTGATTGTATAATATTTCAATACCAACAGTCTGGTGCCTGTGGACTGCAGCACAACCACAGATTTCTGGCACTTTAAACTACTTAAACTTGTATTGTAAACTATATATGGCATAACCATTAACACATTCTGTCAACATATGCCCATAAACCTCATGATTGCTGAAAATATGTTATGAATGCTCGTCTTGATTTAGTCAGGAATCTTTCACTTAAAATACACAACAGGTTGCAAGATTTGCACTGGATAAATTAAGCCACAGTTTAATAAAATAACCAGAATACATGAGGAAAAATGCACTAAATGAGCTTTGAATGATGCCTTCAGCTTTAAACAAAAAACAAACTGTGGGACTCAAAAAGACTCCAAGAGTCCTTTGCTCTTATGTGCAGGTCAGCTTCCCAGCTGCCTACAGAGGCTAATGCTGGTCTGCCTCCCCAGACTCTAAAGTTGTTTTTATAATTTAATTAAGGATGCAGCAACCTCTCTGCAAGCGCAATGGCGTTCTGGCCCACCCATTTTCCAAAAATCTACATGACCCTTTCATACTTAGTTTGCTTGCACAGTTTTCAAAATAGCATGTCCTTCAGCCAAGTAATTTCCCACCAGCAACTTCAGAAAAGGAAAATAAAGCGCTGTGCAAACAAAACCTTCTGGAAAAATCCAATTGAGGTTTATCTGCCCAGTATCTCTAAATTCAAGAATTGGGCACAAAATCTTACACAATGTCTTTTTTTTTTTTCTTTTAACAATTTGCACAATTTTTCTGCCAAGTTTTTCCCCACTTTCCAGTGTTACTTCTAAGCCTAGGTATAGACTTGATGAAGTCTTTATTAAACCAGGTCAGCTCCCATTTTGTAAGGTCAATTAGTCCACCCAGTAGACTCATTTGCATTTTGTATTTCTTTAATACATCCTTATCTGTGTTTCCAACAGAAAAATAAATAGAAAAGCACATTGTTCAGGAAAGGACACAAAGATAATCTTCAACCTGACTTTTTTATTTTTTATTTTATTTTATTTTTTTAGCTATCAGGTCAATCCAATCTGCTTTTTTAACACTCTCTGATAATGGCTAAATTGCTTAATGGTATTACCCAATGACATGTGGCCTCATTAAAATTTAACAGAGCATGAAGGAATGATTTAGTCTATCATATCTATACATAGAGAGGTTAAAGCACTAACATTATGAATGATTTTATCTCATTTTCATTTTGAAAATAGTTTTTTCATCCTTATTGCTGCCTTAAACTATGGAATAGCAATTTTTAATTGTTTCCATCTCTTTGCAGATCTAATTAGGACTTTCTATCAAACCTAGTCTAACAATCACAGCAAAATAAACCATCCAAATTCTCACAAGACACATCTCTAATTTTAATTCATTGTGCACGTCTGTCCTCCCCAGATGTGCATCATTTGGGGAAAAATAAACCTTCCAAAATTAACTTGATTCTATTAATTTTTTTTTTTTATTTTATTCATGTCTCATTTTCTCTGTCAATACCATTAGAAGGTAATTAGCATGCACACAGAGTTTTGCTTTGTATGTGTATTCCACCACGTGGACATAATGCCTCTTTTTTCATTGAAAAAAAAGTAAAGTTTCTAAAATAACAACGTGAACAATTAACATTAAATGTGGCTCCGAAAGCATCAATTAGCCATGAAACATTAAAAAGAAAGAACCACGACACAAAATAAAGACATTTTCTTCAGTTTGTCAAGGACTGTGGGACTTGATGGCTTAGGGAATTGCTACTTTTCATGTCCAGATTGCTAGTCCAAACCCTTCGGGCCGATACAGTAAAAACGCGGGAGAGCGGGCGAGCGCCCGCTCTCCCGGCGCACGCACAGGCCACTCTCCTGTGCGTGCGATTCAGTATTTTAATTTATTAAAATTAGGCCCGGCGGTAAAAAGAGGCGCTAGGGACACTACCAAGTCCCTAACGCCTCTTTTTTGATGGAAGTGGCAGCTGTCAGCGGGTTTGACAGCCAACGCTCAATTTTACTGGTGTCGGTTCTCGAGCCCGCTGACAGCCATGGGTTCGGAAACCGGACGCCGGCAAAATTGAGCATCCAGTTTTCGACCTGCCAGCCGCGGGCCCATTCTACATTTTTTTTTATTATTCTTTACTTTTTTAAACTTTCAGGACCTCCGACTTAATATCGCCATGAGAAATTAGCGCCTACCTTTGGGTAGGCGCTAATTTCTGAAAGCAAAATGTGTGGCTTAGCTGCACATTTTGCTTTCTGAATCACGCGGGAATACCTAATAGGGCCATCAACATGCATTTGCATGTTGCGGGCCCTATTAGGTTCGGGTGGGTTGGACGCACGTTTTGGATGCGCTATTACCCCTTACTGAATAAGGGGTAAAGCTAGTGCATCCAAAACGTGCGTCCAAATGCCGGCTAACAGTGCGCTCCGTTGGAGCGCAGACTGTATCGGCAGGCATGACAAGGTTATTGCCAATAGCTGTATGACAGAAAATGTTCATGACTCAGAGCTCTCCATACAGTTCCAGTCAAGTCAACATAAAAACTACCACCTCACAATTTGGCACCAAGTGGCACCATTGTTGACAGTCTCAGAGAAGTCAAAGACTGCCCAAGCATGAAGACTGATTTACCTTCTCATCTCCTTAAAGCTGGCCCCTCTAGAACATAGTTGAGAAAAACATAGCCTGAATCTGATCCCTGATTCTTACGCCAGTCACATGGCTGGGGTAAAGTGAGGTTGGCTCTATTTTGGAAAATGACACCAACCGGGATGGGTGCCAAGTTGCACCCATCCCCACCGCGGGGTCAAGGATAAAGGGGGTCTCTGGCGGGGGCTGTGGCAATCAGGGGGTCAGGGGGGAGGGGGCTCTAGCAAGTCAGGGGACAAAGGGAGGGGCTATGACTATCATGGGGGTCAAGGGGAAGGGCTGTGGCTATTGGGGGGTCAGAGGAGGTGGAGAGTGCTGAAGCGGAGAGGGGGAGTGGGGAGGGGGCTATGGCAATCAGGGGGTCAGGGGAGGGGGCTATCATGGGGTCAGGGGCTGAGGCTATTGGGGGGAGCCAGGAGAGAGAGGCTGCCACCACTGCTGTGCACTTACTGGTGCATTTAAGGGAGTCGGGGCTGTCTCGACCGGCAGCCCCAGGTTGAAACAGGGATCAGCAATGATCCTCACTCAACTCCCCCCATTTGGCCATGTTTTTTTCTTTTATTTCCCTGCCACATTAAATGTATAGCAGGTGCCTTGAGACCTATGTTAAATCCCAGGCCTCCCGCCACACATTTAACACATGCCAGGGAGCTGGTGTTATTTTATCATGGCTGACCACCTTCTTGGTTGTCCATAATAAAATATTTACATAGAATTGCCTAGTAATAACCTTCTTTGCATGCGCTTGCATTATTCATGCAAACTTCATGCAAAGAAGGTCATTATAATAGGGGAGGATATATGGGCAGGGACATGCAAAATATTGCATATATTGCACGATATAACATATGTTAGAGCCTATTATTGCACCAGAAGGCCCTAGAGCAGTTTGATGAATGACTCTGAATGATGGTAATGCATAAAAATCATTTTTAAAAATGCACCATTTTTCATCATAATCATATACAGTTATAGCACTAAAGAAAGAGGGCTCCTATTCTTCACATTTAATATAAACATTTCCATATAATATACAAATCCCACATATTGCAACCTAATTCTAGAGAGGGTTCCTTCTGTGCAAGTTCCAATGGTTGGCCATATTTATTCTGGCTGCAACTTTTAAATGAGTAGTTGAAGGGATTCTCCCTTTCAAGCTAGCTGGGAATCTTTCAGCAGGAATGCAAAGCAAGATGAATATGTTACTCTAAGAATAACTTAGTTCTATATAACCAGAATGAATGATTTGTGGCCAGAAGCAGAATCATTTGATAATAATTAATGGAACTGCCATTTCCAAAAATGTGCAATTGCCACAAGAGTGACCTACTACAAATTTGCATGACCCTAAAATGTATAAGTGATGACTTGTTAGGTCTCGGTGTGTTTCATTTTATTAGCTCATATGAAAATATAGTTGGTTAACAAATTGATATATAAGTAACAGATGAAGGCATGAACTGAACCAGTGTACTCATGATTTTCTTTAATTGACCATGTTAATTTGAACTCTGGACATTTAAGAACAAGTTTTGAAAGATAAATAAACCTAGGTTAAAAAAGGCACCAGAAATGTCAGCTGAGGACTCCCATGCCTGATGTACGATAATAGAATTCAATGAAATACATCTAAGGTTATAGTTCAGTACATTTAATAGCAACCAGTTGCCATTTTGCCATGGCCAGGTACGAGAAAGCCGGAGCAGCTCCATTAAGATCAACATGTCACAGATTCCAGGACACACATGGCAAACCTCAGCTTTTAATGGCTAGTTCCGTATTTTCTAAATTTATTGCAATTCTTGTTGAATCATATTGTCTGTACACTGAAGTTATGTTGTGCCTGTCATGATACTGTCTATGGAAGGAAAAAGTCACAGAGCTGATGCTTTAAAGCATTACCACAACATGCTCCTGAGCTCTGTTGACCTCTTTGAAACCAGTCTAGGTTTTCTCATAATTCATGAATTTCACATCTTCTGGTAAATAACCTCTCCTTTTTAACTTTATTTTTTATTGAATTTACAAAAAAATTTACACAAGTTTAACTTGCAACAGAAATCATCAGAATGCAAAGGTAAATTCACAAAGAAACAACATAAAAATAAAAACTACTCAGTAATCTAGCATCAGTCACTAAAGTCTACAAATATGGGAGATCCAATTTAGGTTCTGAGCAAGAACATCAAAGAAAAAAGAAAAAATTGCCTTAAGGGAGAGAGAGATCATGAACAACAAAAAGTAAGGTACATACATATTACATTTAGGCACCCTGAGGAGAATTCTTGGAATCTGAGAAAAGATGGAATTGGAAAGATTAAAAAAATATGTACTTAACGTTATTTAACTGCAATAAACATTTGCAAGGAAATGTAATCATAAACAAGGCACCAAGAGCCAAAGCTTCTTGGTGCATTGCAAATAATTTCTATCAGACTGAGTGGCCCTCCAAAGATCTAGAAAGAGCCAAACCTTCTGTCCATATAACAGAGCAGCTCTATGCCTAAAGAAAATATTCATAATAGAGTCTCTGTCCTTGGAGAAAGTAAAAGTAACTAGTAATGTTCCTCTAGATGTCACCTCAATATCAGCTGACATTCTCAGAAAATCAGTAACATTTCAAGACACTGCTCTTCATCTCAGAGCTCAGCTGGTTCTGGCCATCAATTCGCCAATATTGGAAGTATTAAAAAAATTCTTTTGAAAGATAAATCTTTAAATATGCCATTCAGGGTGTCAAAAACATTTTTGGGAAATTTAGTACACAAATTTAAATATCTTGAGGTATTTTCAACCTTCCTCATAATCAGAGTTAGACTGAACTAATTCAGTCTGAGCCATTGTAATAATGTATAGGTTGTTCCAAAACTCCTGTTTTCTTCTAATGTCTATTCAGAGACATCCCATTAGATTGCAGTTTATTTACTGTATATCCATAGTTATAATTACCAAGGAGAAATAATCTTTTCCAAAGATACCATTACATTCTGCAAGGAATCCAATTTAATAACGCTGGGTTTTGCCAGGGGAGTTGTTCAGAAAACTGGCAAAGATGACCAAATATCTCCCACAGGAGAACTCACAACAGTACTCCACAGGGTTGGATTTAGGGAAAAAAGGTGCCTTGAATGAAAACTGTTGATAGTGCCAGCCCCCTCCCTCTATTATGAGTTCCACCACAAATCGGTTAAATTTCTATAAAATAAGCATAATTGAAAGAAAACTAGTTTCTTGGTACTCGTACTTTAATTTAAAAATCTTTACATAGGTCACAAACTTAAAACTTGACTCTGCAAGCTTTTTCCTCAGCAATTTTTGCACAAAATGTCAGACTTTTGCAAAGCAATTTTCTCACCTGTACTACAATGTTCACATTTCAGAAGGCAAATGAATCACAGAGCTAACTAGAGTGTTTCCATCCATAAATTTGGCATAAGTCTTGCAATAAAGCAGTAATGCTTTCTCATCTTGCTCTGGCGGTATTGACTTCACGTGTACTAAAATCTGGAGAGACCCTCACACTGACCTGTAAAGTCAATGGGTTTTCCATGACCAACAAATGGTACGGGGTGGACCTGGGTTCGGCAGCCTCTAGGGAAAAGCCTGGAATGGATGGCCTACATATACAAATTAAATGTTTAGGCCAAACAAAACTTTGAGAGCTTTTATCTCAGCAAATTTCCTCACAGCAACTGAAAGATCGTTAGCAACATCATTCTCTATAGACAGTATAAGTGAGGTGAGCCTTTCATCTACCATTGTAAACCATAGATACATTTTGATTAGTTTTAACTTTAAGAAGCTACATTCACTGCTAGCAACTGTAACTGAAGTGTCATGATTTTCAGCTCTACTCAAATATTTGAGAAGGCATCACATATCCATATGTTACAACTATGCTGCAAAAGAGCTCAAGGGGAGTCTTTTTAAGGGGGTAACATATCACGTAAATGGATCAGCTCATTGCAAAGTTCTATTCCAGTGACATCAGTGTGTTCATCATTAGAATTCTATTAAGACCCGTACTGTGCGACTACAATTCCTTTTTTCCTGTTGTTTTTCTAAACTGTACAAAAATCCCCAGGTACTGCTGTAAGCTTCAAGCAGTTCAAATCATTGTTCAACTGATATGTTAGCTATGTCGACAAGACTATACATAAAATCATGTTTGAATATTTCTTCTGGACTGCCAAACGCCTCATTATAATTTCATATTCAAATTGTCATTTCTTGCAACGTTTGCATTGAGTCTCCTTAAAAGTTGTTTTGGCTTCAAGAGAGTCTACCATCTCCTTGGCTGTGATAATTGCATCCATAAAACTGTTGTCTCTATAGGAATTGATGAACTCAAAGCACTTACTTTATCCATATCACAGCTTTATATTAGCCTGAAATAGTGACATACCATACTGCAACCAATATTAAAAACTTGTCCAACAGTTGATTTGCTAGACATTGTGCTTGACAGTGAAGATGTGCATCCTCTTGAAGTGATTCTGCTATCTCTATCAGAGCATCATGGACTTCTTTAGTCTAATATCAAATAGCCTAGTTACACTGTCAATCTGACATTCCCAGTGAGTGGTACTAAGAGGCTTAATAGTAAAGTTGGATACATGTTTGTCCAATTTTTTTCATCTTTGAACTGAGGCAGGAAACAACACAGAATGCATTAACACACCAAAAAGAGTAGCACATTGCTTTGATGATGAAACCACTAAATTAAGTGAATGACAACAGGGTACAAACGAAGCTCATCAGTTAATTGTCAGTATTGTTGCCTGAATACTTTTATTTTTGTCCTTCATGTTGGGACCATTGTCATAGCTTTGACCCTTGGCAGTCTATAAAGTCTATATTATTCTCTCTGAAGGTATTCAATAAGAATTCTATGGGGCAGATTTTAAAAGTTACGCGTGCGGTGAACATTTGTGTACGCAACCCGGCGCGCACAAATGTATGCCCAATTTTATAACATGCGTGCGCAGCTGCACGAATGTTATAAAATCAGGGGTCGGCGTGCACAAGGGGGTGCACACTAGTGCGAGCCCTTGGGGAGACTAGCTGGCTTTCCCCATTCCCTCCGAGGCCACTTCAAAATCGGAGCGGACTCGAAGGGAACTTTCCTTTCCCTCCCCCCCCCCCCCCCCCCCCCACCTTCCCCACCCTGTCCCACCCCCAGCCCAAAAAAAAAGCCTCCGTACCTTTATTTCATGCCCCCGCCCCTGGACCGCCCCACCCCGCCCCTGGACCACCCATTTTTTCAAGCCCCGGGGCTTTACGTGTGCCGCCGGGCCTTTTGAAAATAGGCCTGACGCGCATAGGGCTTTTAAAATCTGCCCCTATGAGACCTTCTCCAGTTGATTTGTCAACTGTCTTAAATCCTAAGGAATGTTCTATTTTATCTTTGTCTCCAAATCTCACAACAAAACTTAGCTTTTCAGAGTGACATATCAAGAGTATAATCCAGTTAGCTTTTTTAAAACCAATTTTGTATGTTCTTTGCTTGCCATGAGATTAATTAGTTCATTCTGTGTAGTTTTACTGCAGTAGTGATCAGTACACTCTTTTGAGGAAACATCTCAAATGCTTCTGTATCTCGCCATTGTATATTCAAAGAAGCTACACCAATCCTGGAAAATTTCTACTGTGTTCTGTCAACAGTTTGTCACTAGAGCCTCAAAAGGCCAGGTTATGCTTTGACAAGAACGGTGCTATGGATATTAAATGCTCAAACATGAGCCTCCAATGCGGCACTTCTCCATTTATAACTCTCTGATGCTCTTCAACAGTGCACTTATTTAATTTTAATCTTGATACCACCATATGGTTGGCTGACCTTTCATGTTGCATAACAGCGTCGCTAATCTGTTTCCAATCATTGTAGCCAGAAAAACCTGCACCATTCTGAAACAGTTTATAGAAAAAAAACCCTGCACTTTTAGAATAAATAAGCCAGCGCCTTCACAGCTTCTTTCTATTTTCCAAAACATTTTCAGTATGAGTTTTTAGACAAATGAAGGTCCATATTCAAAAGCCATTTATTTATACAAACTTCTATTCCACCAATCTGTAAATCCCAGCAGAATACAAAACACATACAAAATAAAATTTGACAAATAATAACTTGATATTAAGCAGTACTAGCAATTAAGGCGCAAAATTCAAAAGTTATCCATCTATCTGGCTAAACTATAGCTGGATAAGTATTTATTTGGCTATAATTTAGATGGATAAACTATAGCTGGATAAGTATTTATTTGGCTATAATTTAGATGGATAAAAAAGGGGTTTTCCGGGGAGGGGTTGAGTAATCCAGCTAACTTAGTCGAATATATCGGGTGTATCCAGCTAGGTTAGCCAAATAACTCTGGGCCTGCTTCAGAGCAGGCTAAAGTTGTTCAGCTTTGTGAGGCCAGATAACTAGCACGTACTCAAATATATTTAAAAGATATCTAGTTAAGTAGTGAAACTCTTAAAACAAAAATAAAATAAAAGGGCCAGTGGACTGATCCCCTCACTCCCCACCAAAAGTCAGACATGGCCCTGTCGGATCTGCTTCCTGCTCCCTCGCAAAGCTGTCATAAATCTGTAAAAATACCCCCCTGCCATGGCTCTTTACGAGGAAAAATCAGACTACCCCCTTCCCCCACCCACCCGCAGTAATAAAATGTTGTGGCAGTCCCTCTCATTCCTCCTGACCCTCCTCATGCCCCCTTCTCAGAACAAGGACCACTTCCCTGCTTCCGGCTCACCTCCAGAGCACCCATAGATTACGTCCCAACGCAGACAGTCTGAACTAGTACAACACAGATAGACATTTCACTAGCACCTAGGGTTACTGTAAATTATGACCTGGTATTTGATACTTTGGGGTCCATTCAAGCCTTTCAAACCGCATTTCTAGGTTATTGACCAATATTGGACAAATCGGCAAATAAAAACTAGGGAACGGCCGTCACATTGACTGCTCAAATATGAACCACCTCCTTCATAAGGGGCAAATTCATATAAATGCTGTTTATTACACTCAAGCCTGTAAAGTGTAATTAAAAAAAAAAAAGCATGGAGTAAGGATTCTCCTCACGGTCTGTATGTGATTTATTAACATGCTACGCAGTGATAACAGTTTAAAGCCTCAGTGCTACGGGGTTCAAAGATAAAGTGCCTGCATCCAGTACACCTCCATCACATATCATTACCATTTTTCACCAAACACCTTGCCAATAAATAAATGCTAGCATTAGCCATCACATTATTACCAACAATAGTGAATGGCAGATAATCAGAAATAAATCACAACTAGCCCTGAAAGATACTGATGCTTTTTCTTTTCACTTTTGGAAATGTTTTTAAATAAGAAAAAGAGATAGACTTAGCAATGAAAGGTAACGAATGCCTGCCAAAGTTCACAGGGAGAAGCTGGCCTTGATGCATCCTATAGGATGGTTTATCTATTTGTGATTAACCTTGTTGGCCACTGGAGGCCACTTTTGCTCCATGTACAGGTAAATGCAGGTCTAAGGTTATGAGGTCTAAGAATTATAAATAATTTGTTCTACAAAAAAAAGTCTTGCTTCTGCTCCCACAGAAAAACTGTGCAAGTTAAGAGAGAAAATGTTTAAGGTTAGGTTTCCTTACAATTAACGGAATATCTTAACAGTTTTATTGGCCAGTTGGGGCAGTTTAACATGTACTCATCAAATGAAGCAACATTACTGCATATCCATTAATGCACATGACAAGCTAAACCCTCACCGATAAGTTAAATATGGTCCACTAGAACAATGTACATGTTTGAAACAGACTGTTATGGTCATCAGTAAAATTTCTCTATAAAAACTATCTACTGCCATAACAGTGTAAACATTCCTGTCTCTACAATGAACTATGGGCTTTCAATCTAAAGCTTGTGTGCTATGATTAATTAGTGAATATGATGTGCCAATACAGACCAGCAGCGTGTGTTACATAGTAGTAGTACAGATCTCCAAGGAACTTTTCTCAAGTGCATGAATAGTTCCAGGTTTAGGTTAAAAATATTAGAATATTTTATTGGAGCAAATCTCGCGTTTGAGTTGCTGCCACCTCAAAGGCAATAAATTCATTATGTGACATGAGGCGTGGTCTCTGTTTGGTTTTGAGAGGAGAGATAGCAAATGTTGCTTACCTGATGTAACAGGTGTTCTCACAGGACAGCAGGATGTTAGTCCTCACAAATGGGTGACATCGAAGGTGGAGCCCACCACGGAAAACTTCTGTCAAAGTTTAAGAGAACTTTGACTGGCCCCTACTGGGCATGCCCAGCACGGCACTGACCCTGCAGCCAGCAGGGGTCTCCCTTCAGTCTGATTTTCAAAGCTACAGGCAGTGCCTAAAAAGGAAAAAATAAAACGAACCCAACACCGCGGGGTGGTGGGCGGGTTTCGTGAAGACTAACATCCTGCTGTCCTGTGAGAACACCTGTTACATCAAGTAAGCAACATTTGCTTTCTCACAGGACAAGCAGGATGGTTGTCCTCACAAATGGGTGAGTACCGAGCTGAGGATGTCCTGACTTGCACCAAATTCACCCAACGGCGTGCAACAGGCACAACAACTGAGGTAGAATTTTGGAAAGGGCATCCGCACCCTACCGGGCAGGTGGAAGGGTGTTGGTACATCAGGTTGGAAAAAGGTTACGCAAGACAGATTGGCCGAAGATGGAGTCCTGTCTTCCAGCTTTGTCCAAACAATAGTGGGCTGCAAAGGTATGGAGAGAACTCCAGGTTGCAGCTTTGCAGATGTCAGGAAGCGGCACCGAACGAAGGTGTGCCACTGAAGTCGCCATGGCCCTCACAGAGTGTGCTTTAACACGGTCTTGAAAAGGAATGCCAGCTTGCTGATAGCAAAAAGAGATGCAGTCCGCCAACCAGGAGGAAAGAGCCTGCTTACCCACAGGTTGTCCTAATTTGTTAGGATGGAAAGAGACAAATAATTGAGTGCTCTTCCTGTGAGAAACTGTACGTCAAGGTAAAAAGCTAGAGCCCGTTTACAGTCTAGGGTATGCAGAGTCTGTTCTCCGGAGTTGGAGTGGGGCCTGGGAAAAAAGATAGGTAGTATGATGGATTGATTGATATGAAACTCCGAAACTACCTTAGGTAAAAATTTAGGGTGAGTGTGGAGTACCGCTCGATCCTGCAGGAGCTTAGTGTAAGGGGGATAGGTAACTAGGGCCTGTAATTCACTAACCCTGCGAGCTGAAGTAACAGCCAAAAGAAATAACACTTTCCAAGTGAGATATTTCAAGTCACAGGAGTACAGAGGTTCGAAAGGTGGTTTCATTAGACGACCAAGAACCAGATTAAGGTCCCAAGATGGGGGCCGGAGGACGTAAGGGTGGCTTCAGATGGAGCAAGCCCTTAAGAAAGCGTGTTACCAGGGGTTGTACTGAAATAGGGACACCCTCGATACCTTTATGGAAGGCGGCTACCGCACTGACATGCATCCTTATGGAAGAGGTTTTAAGACCTGATTCCGATAGATGCCATAAATAGTCCAAGAAGTCAGAGATTGGACAGGAAAGGGGATCAAGGGAGTGAGAAGCACACCATGATGTATACCTTTTCCATTTGTATGAATAGGACCTTCTGGTGGAGGGCTTTCGTGAAGCTATCAGGACACGAGAAACTGAATCGGAAAGGTTAAAAGGCTGAAGGACTAACCTTTCAACATCCATGCCGTCAGGGACAAGGCTTGGAGGTTGGGATGGAGGAGGCATCCGTCGTTTTGAGTGAGGAGATGCGGGTCGTTTCCCAAGGGAATGTGCCTGCGGATGGAGAGATCCTGGAGTATGGGGAACCATACTTGGCGTGGCCAGTAAGGTGCTATCAGGATCATGGTTCCTCCGTCCTGGCGTAGCTTCACGAGAGTCCTCGACAGAAGAGGAAGTGGAGGGAATGCATAAAGCAGACCAGTTGCCCACTTGAGGGAGAAGGCATCCCTGGGCCGAGAGTGTTGGCTCCGAATGAGAGAGCAGTAATTGTCCACTTTGTGGTTCTGAGGGGACGCAAAGAGGTCTACGTAAGGATAACCCCACTTGTGAAATAGAGAGGTCGCTACTAAGGGATTGAGTGACCACTCGTGTGGTTGGAAGACACGGCTTAGTTGGTCTGCCAATACATTGTCTACTCCCGGCAGGTAGGTGGCCCTGAGGTACATAGAATGGGAGAGGGCTTCCGCCCAAATCTGCGCAGCTTCCTGACACAGAAGGAAGGAGCCTGTGCCTCCCTGCTTGTTTATGTACCACATGGCCACCTGGTTGTCCGTTTGGATCAAGATGACCTGATTCGATAGGTGAGCTTGGAAAGTTCTGAGTGCGTAGCGGATTGCTCTCAGTTCCAAGAAATTTATCTGGTGTTTGGCTTCCTCTCGAGACCAGACTCCTTGAGTTTGTAAAATATCTACATGGGCTCCCCAACCGATGTGGGATGCGTCGGTGGTTAGGATGACCTGCAGATCTGGTAGGAGAAAGGGTAAGCCCTGAAGGAGGTTGACACGATTTGTCCACCAGGTTAAGGACAGGCGTAGCGCTTGTGTAACTGTGACTATGGAGGACAGAGGCTGAAAAGCTTGAATCCATTGGTGTTGCAGAGTCCATTGTGTTACTCTCATGGCTAGTCGAGTCATGGGAGTGACTTGAACCGAGGATGCCATGTGTCCTAAGAGGACGAGGAACTGGCGAGCCGTGGCTGTGGTTTGAGACTGGAGCTGGCGAGCTAAGGATATTAGGGTTTGAACCCTTTGATGAGGAAGGTAAGCTTTTGCCTGTAAGGTGTCCAAGTCTGCCCCAATGAAGGATAAGGTTTGAGATGGGACTAAGCAAGATTTCTCGTAATTGACAAGAAACCCTAAGGAAAGGAGTGTTTGAATTGTCAATTTTAGGGAGGAGTGAGCAATCTGTTGGGTGGAGGCCCTGATTAGCCAATCGTCCAGGTAGGGGTAGACGTGGACACCTTCCTTCCTGAGGAATGCTGCTACCACAATGAGGCATTTGGTAAAGACCCGCGGTGCAGATGCCAGGCCGAAAGGAAGTACTCGATATTGGTAATGGTTCCGGCCCACCAGAAAACGTAGGTACTTGCGATGAGATTGTGTTATCGCAATGTGGGTATAAGCGTCTTTGAGGTCGAGAGAGCACAGCCAATCTCCCCTTTGCAGCAGAGGGAGAAGCGAGCCCAGGGTTACCATCTTGAACTTTTCTTTTTGAAGGTACTTGTTGAGGGCTCGAAGGTCCAAAATAGGTCGTAGCCCCCCTGATTTCTTTGGTATTAGAAAGTACCTGGAGTAGAATCCCTTTCCTCGTTGAGAGGGAGGGACGGGTTCTATAGCATTTGATTGTAGAAGAAGGAATACTTCTTGTTGTAATTGAGTCAAATGGCTGGTTAGACTCCATGCTTGAAGAGGCGGGGAGTCTGCTGGAAGAGTGACGAAGTTGAGGTGGTAACCCTGTGCGATAATCGCTAAAACCCACTGATCTGAGGTGATCTGTATCCAGTGTTGTAAAAAATGGTACAGTCGACCTCCCACAGGGATGTCTGGAAGAGGGGTTTGGCATGTGCTCTCTACAGGGAAGTCAAAGGCCCGCCGCAGGTCCCGGGGGTGGGGCTACAGTAGGTCTTTGCTTCCGAGGCTGGCGTGGCTGAGCTCTGTTGGAGGACCGTGCAGGTCGAGGCCTAGCCGATGGAGGATAATAACACCGTGGACGAAAGAACGACTTTTTAGTGTCCTTCTTTGGAGGTTGTTTGGAGGATACCTCAGCTGGAATGGAAGAGAGCTGTTTCAACGTCTCGTGGTGATCTTTTAATTCAGCTACAATTTGCTGAATTTGTTCTCCAAACAAATTGTCCCCTAAGCAGGGTAAATCAGATAGACGGTCTTGGACTTCTGGGCGAAGGTTGGATGATTTTAACCAAGCCCAACGTCTGGCTGAGATTGCTGTGGCCGAAACTTTTGTGGAAGCATCAAAGATGTCATAGGCTGTTCTAATTTCGTGCTTCCCTGCCTCAAAGCCTTTGTGGAGAAGGGCTTGAAGCTGTGGTTGATATTGATCCGGCAAGGTGTCAGCGTAGTCTTGCATCTGCTTAAGGATGGCTCTGTTGTATTGAGTCATATAAAGTTGATATGAAGCTATGCGTGAAATCAACATAGCTCCATGATACACTTTCCGTCCCACACTATCCAGGAATTTGTTGTCCTTGGTAGGTGGAGTAGAAGAATGTGATTTCAGACGCTTGGCTTTCTTTTGCGCGGACTCAACTACAACCGAGCGGTGATCTAGTTGGGGCTTCTGAAATCCTGGTGTTGACTGAACGAGATATGTTGAGTCAGCTTTCTTGTTAACTGGGGAAACAGATGAAGGAGATTCCCAGTTTTTCTTCAACAGATCCAGAAATACCTGGTGAATAGGGATGGAAGCGATGATTTTAGGAGCATCCAGAAATTGGAGCAGTTCCATCATCTGGTGTCTGTCATCGGTTTCAGATTGTAGCTGAAAAGGTACAACTTCCGACATCTCCTTCACAAAACTAATAAAAGAAAGATCCTCAGGAGGAGAACGTTTTCTACTCTCTGTAGGAGATGGTGGTGAAGGCAAATCGGTGTCAGAAGATGTATCATCACCCCAGGTATCGTAGGGATCATGTGGGGGCTTGAAGCCCTGAAGGACCTGGTTGAGGATCCGCCGGCATCGAGTGAAATCTTGAAGGCATCGGTGCTGAAGGCGGAATTGGGTGTGGCATCGAGGGCTTCGGGGGCGCCGATGGAATCAGTGCCGGTCTTGGAATCGATGGCGCCGAAGGATAAATCGGTGGAGATATACGAGAAGGCACCGATGGGACCACCCCGGAAGGGGGAATCAGGAACGGTGTTTCTCCTGCCGATGAGAATCCAGTCGGAGACGGTGGAGTCGTCAGTGCTACTGGAATCACCGATGGAAGGGCCTTCATGAGTGCCTCCATGCGATGCAGTAGCGGTGCCAGCGCTTCCACTAAAGGCTCGGTGGTCGGTTCCCTCCTCGGTGGCGGAGTCGGTGCCGGAGTCGGTGCCGGAATCGATGCCGGAATCGGTGTCGGTGGAGGTTGGAACCTTCACATCGCTTTTTCGATGGCCTCCTGGACCAGCCGGTCCAGTTCTGCCCGGAGACCAGGGGTAACAATACCCGGCTCGACGGGAGAGGGAGGCTGAGGCAGAGCCAGAGGGACCACCGTAACCGGTGGGATCACGGCTCCCACACCCGGAGAGGGTGAGGGTTTCCTCGGTGCCTGCGATCAAGACGTGGACGGTGCCAGGTCGGACTGAGGCTTTTTTGTCGGTGGCTCGGCCTGTACAGAGGTCGATGGTTCTGGATCCTCGACGGGCCGAGACTTGTGCCGTCGATGGTGATGTTTGTCCTTCCGATCTCCTCGCCCATCCGGGGAGGGGACGGGAGTCGACGGCCGAGAAGTCATCGATGGAGGACGGTCACCGGAGGGTTGACGATGATGGTGCAACTTCGACGGTGCCGGTTCCGATGACGTCGATGCTATCGATGGCGTTGGGGTGGGTGCATGGAAGAGGAGCCCCATCTTCTCCATCCTGGCTTTGCGACCTTTGGGTGTCATTAGGGCACATTTAGTGCAAGTCAGGACATCATGCTCACTACCCAAACACAAAACACAGACCCTGTGGGGGTCTGTGACTGACATAGTCTGGGTGCAATCCGGACATCGACGGAACCCCGTCGCCATGGCTTTAAGCCAAAATTTAGCCGCGGGATCGGCAATTGCCAACAGGCCTCGAGGGCCAAAATCGACGGAAGTCGATAAAAAATGGCAAAAAACTTACCGGATTCCGCGAAGCTGAAAAAAATTTGTCGAAGGGAGACCCCTGAGGGGCAAATTTTCTTCGGAAAGAAAAGAACCGAATTCCTGTCAGGAACGTGGTAGAAGAGCTCCTTTCACCGCGTGGCAACTGCTGCGCGGAAAAAAGAAGACTGAAGGGAGACCCCTGCTGGCTGCAGGGTCAGTGCCGTGCTGGGCATGCCCAGTAGGGGCCAGTCAAAGTTCTCTTAAACTTTGACAGAAGTTTTCCGTGGTGGGCTCCACCTTCGATGTCACCCATTTGTGAGGACAACCATCCTGCTTGTCCTGTGAGAAGACCACATACCTTCTTCTTCTATTATAAATGACCTGGGATCAATGTTACTATAACTGAATGATTTAAATATGAATATAATCTATCTTGAGGCCATTATTAGAAACAGGTAGAATATCAAAAGTTTATAAATGTTTATTTGGAGCATAACTTTCAATTTTTTACCAGAGGTGACCAGGGAGTTGGATCACGGGAGAGCACTAGATGTAGCGCACTTGGATTTCAGTAAGGCCTTTGAAATTGTTCCGCATAGGTGACATAAATAAATTGAGTGATCTTGAAATGGGCCCTAAAGTAAGTGACTGGGATAGAAACTGGTTATGAGGGAGGCAAAAAAGGGTAGTATTATGGTAGTATTATCTGAAGTTCACCCAGAGGAGAGGGCTGTTACTAGTGATGTGCCGCAAGGATCGGTCTGTGGACAGGGTTCTTTTCAACATTTTACTTTTAACATTTTCATAAGAGACAATACAGAAAGATTGTCAGGAAAAGTTAATCTTTTTGCAGATGATACCAAAATCTGCAACAGGATGGACAGCTGGTGTGGAAAACATGGTGAGGGATCTAGTGGTGACTGAGGAATGGTCTAGAATCTGGCAGCTAAGCTTTAATGCACCTAAGGGTGCGATACAGTTTTAGGAGTGAAATTCTAAACAGAATAAGAGCGTTATCTGGGAGTGATCATATCTTATAGGTGGTCAAACAGGTGGATAAGGTGACTGCAAAAGCCAGAAAGATGCTTGGCTGTATAGGAAGCGAAATGATCAGCAGAAAAAGAGAGGTGCTATTGCCCCTGTGTAAGTAGCAGGTGAGACTTCATTTAGAATACTGTGTACAGTACACCTACAAAAATATAAACCAGTTGGAATCCAGCCAGAGACAGATACTAAACTGATTAGTGGTCTTCATTTTAAAGCATATGGGGAATATGTATACCCTAAAGGAAAGGCAGGGTAGGGCAATATGATAGAGACATTTAAATACTTCCAAAGTTTTCATGCACAGGAGGTGGACCTCTTTCAACAGAACAAGGGGTCATGGGATGAAGGTGAAAGAGGATAGACTTGGGAGTAATCTAAGGAAATATTTCTTTATAAAGAAGGTGGTGGATGCATGGAACAACCTCCCTATGGAATGGGCATGCTAGATTGGCTGTATGGTCTTTTTCTGCCATCATGTTTCTATCAAAAATCCCCACCATTGCATAATAATGTGTAACTAAAATATGTGGATTCTATCAGGCATGTCCCTGTCTATCAGGCATGTCCCTGTTATAACCCTTGAGACAGAAGTAGGGCTGGACATTGGTGGAGCAGGATAGATCAGGAGTCTTCTGCCTATACTAGCCACCTTCTCCTCAGATTGACCCTCAGGAGTGTGTGGCTGGCAGGGCTTGAAATAGGGACACATAGCAGGGTACTGAAAGGCACCCACAACAGGAATGGAAAAGAAGGGTGCCCACAAAACAAGACAGACTAGGACACAAAACAGGGACACAAACAGAAAGACAAGACAGGATATGTGACTTGAGAGTGAGCACAATCTAAAGCCTAAGAGTAGGGCAAGAACACAAACACAGAACCATAGTCTGGGAGTACAGGGAGCAGGAAAGAAGCAGGAGAGGACCATGACTAGCACCCAAAGCAGATTAGAACAAACAAGAAACAAAAAAACAGAGCAAGACAATTGAGACCCAAACTGTGACACTGAGCATAGGGTGAGACCAGCTCAAATCTGAGGCGGCAACAGAACAACCTGGCCACCAGCAGGACCTCCAAGCCCTAGAGTCTGGAGGACTAGGCTGCTAATACAACCCACTAAGGACCCCTGCTGGCCAGAGGCAAGAACTGCCGATCCTCATCGTTTCACAAACACAGTTTCATACTCATTTGTTTAAATGTAAAAACATTCTGATTTGTTTCCCAGATTTAAGAGTCAGGCTGTCATAAGTTATCAAGGATAGCTCCAATGATCCAAAATAAGATGCATTGTTAAAAAGTTAGGGACTGATATTCTAAAGATGTATGTGGTTAAAAATCAGCATAAATTTAAGTGGTTAAAAATCAGCATAAAGTGGTTAAAAATTTCGACCCCCAATCCAACTAAAATAGGTCTTCACAAAATTGCTATGTGCACAGATGTAGCTGGACAAAAATAATGGGACTGGGTTGGGAGCATGCACTGGTTGTGATTTTCCAATTTAGGGTCCTATTCACTAAGGCATTTCTCCCATTCTGTGTCTACGGGAGAATGCTTTGATGAATCAGGCCCTGAGACTGTTAGCATTATATTCACAGCTAACTGGCTTCATTTTCCCTTCTATGAGCAGCCACACAAATGGGTACCTTAAAGTTAACCACACAAATTTTGTGCACTTAGATTAAACCAGAAATATTAAGCCATAACGTTAGCCAATTACTATAGCTGTGGCTGAATAACTGATAACCAGCAAACTATGCCACTCAGAGGCTCTTTGAACATTTATCTTTTAAGTCCTGGGTGAAGAAATATTAAGAGAAAAAAATACTGCATCTTTATTCGAAAATGACTTTCACCAACACCACTGATAATGTCCTTCACAAAATGTAAAGAAATCATACAAGTTCTTCCCTTGCAAATGATTCTTTACCATTTGTATTAATCCAGAAAAGTGCTCATTTATAGCACTTGAAAAAAATAAACCCATATAAACTTTCTATTTAACATTTAAAGAAATGGGAACCGCACATAGAAGAAATCAACATTTTAAAAACTGAAGACTGAAAAATAAACTATAAATGTGTTTACAATGCTGCTTAAACAATCTGATCTCAGTTTGCCTCAGAAGTGAAAGGACTAGGAGTGGGTATGGAGGGGACAGAGGATCACTGCCAGATCCTAAGGAAGAGGCTGCAGACATAATGGCTCATTGGTTTTATCCTCCACTATTAAAGTGAGCCATTCAAAATGCGCAATGGATGTAAAACTAGTGTGAATTGATCTCTAATAGAGATGCGTTTATAACCCGTGAAAATAACGGTTAGATATGTGATCCATGCCTTATTTTAGACCTACTGCCTGCATGGGCTTGTACTTAAGATTTGTTTAGGAAAACATGGGCCACGAATCTCTGTACAGTAATAAGGTACAGCCAGGACTGAGCCAGCTTCATATTGAGAGAATGGAACCAGCAGGTAGCCCTATTCACTAGATCTGGAATTTTGCCAGCAGCCATGTTTGCCAGGTGGTCAGCCTCTAATATTAAGGTTTTAGACAAACATCCAGTACAGGACTGATAATGTTGTTACACCTCAGAAATGAAATCCGTGGCCATCTTTACTGTTATTTAGCCGACAGTTTTAGCTCAGATGATTAAATTGTATTAAGCTGGCAGCTACACATGCTGTCCAATTCTTTTCTAATTATTTAAGATGTCATTATTATCCTCATTTACTGGAGGTAGCATACTCATCCTGGCACTGCAAATGCATTTATTCTGGAAGCATCCTGGATCCAAACTGATGTTCTCTTTCCTTAGCTGTGTTTAGAATGTGCCTGTCCTTAACCAGGTCACTGACCATTCTAGTGATCCATCAGTGATTAAATCTGAGAGTCACACAAAAAAAGGGCGATTTTTCTGGCATTTCACAAAAACCCTTATTAATGTACTGGTGAAACACTTCTCTTGTTCACTTTGATAGCTGGATACTAGATGTGCAGTCGAGGTCCACGATGGACATTGGGGAGAGTCCGCGGGGACATCCCTGGTTTAGCCTGTACCCTTGGCGAAAGATGGAGAGAACCCACTGATCCGAAGTAACGTGGGGCCAGTGGTCCACAAAAAAACACAGCTGCCCCCAAGCTGGTGGGCAGGGTGCCAAGGGTATGGCAACCTGGCTCATGCTCTCCCGCTCCCAGTCAAAACCCGATAGCGGGGCTCTGCTAGGGGGCTGGTTGAGTCCTGGGGGTGCACTGTTGCCTGGGGCAACCTCAGGAGGCCACATGTGATGTGTGTGTTCTTGAGGTAGGAGGGTAATATTTCCTCTGGCAATAGGACCTACTAGAACCCTGACACAAGGATTTTCTGACTGAGGATGGCGGGTCAGAAGTACTGGCCGAAAGGTGCTGAAAGGTCTCATGGTGGTCCTTCAACTAGGCCACCATGTCCCTGACCTTTCCGAAGAGATTCTCCCCCATGCAGGGCAAATCTACCAGTTTCAATTGGACCTCCGGCCATCCTGCGGACACCAATGCTCGCTGCAGCCACCCTGGCTGCCGTTTCAAAAACATTGTTGGTGGATCTCACCTCGTGTTTACCCACCTCCTGATGGAGTCATTTTTTGTTGTTTTTTGCTGAGGATGTATATAGAGGTTAGGCCGTATGTATTCAGAGTTTTCACTCAGACACAGACTAGTTTGAAGGCCACAGGCCAAACTCTGAGTGAACTCCTGTTTACTGTCTTGCACTATGAAATATTTATGAACAAGCAAGAGTGTTTACTTATTCCACTATGATGAGAAAGCAAACAATTAACTTATACTAAAGCCTGAGAGAGAGAATCAAGGCCGCACAGCTGTGTCTGACAAACTGTTAAGAACTCAGAGAGGGGGAACATCACTTTTTACACAAGCATTTGTAGTGTATAAGGGGAGACACCGAGAAAGAGAGGGAGAGAGCGAGCCTTGGACGTAATGGTACAGCTGATCCTTTGGAAATGTAAGCTTTTTATATCTATGTAGCAATTGTTATTATCTACCATTACTTTTTCAATACGATCTGATTTTATTTGTTCTATCCTTCTATTGCTCAAATAAACTTACTTTCTTACCTGGAAACGTGAAGAACTGAATCCAAGTTTGTGTGTGGCTCTCTGTATAGGGGAAAAGCCCCTGGGTTCAAGCCCCCAGGTATAATCCCAGTAATTGTGTGTAGTCATTTGTGTAGGGGATAAGCCCCTGGGTTCAGTGTATAATCCCCATAATTGTGTGTTTATATGAGATTAGGGCCCCCCCCCCCCAGGTTAAAGCTCCTGGGCAGGATACCAATGTGCATGGTATGAACCCATAACACCCCCAGACCCAGCTGTACCACCGTCGAGAAGGCGTCCTGCTGCTGTTGAGGCAGGTGCTCCGACAGCTCCTGGACTTGCTTCCACAAGCTCCGGTTGTATTGGGTTATATTTAGCTGGTAGGAGGCAATACGGGTGATAAGCATAGTGCCCTGGTAGACCTTTCTTCCTCTCGACCTGGAGGAGCAGAGGCGTGGGTGTGGGACCACTTGGCTTTCTTAACAGCGGACTCCACCACAACAGATTGATGCAGGAGATGGCGCCTTTCAAATCCCAACACTTGTTGCACTAAGTCAGTGGTTCCCAACCCTGTCCTGGGGACCCCCCAGCCAGTCGGGTTTTCAGGATATCCACAATGAATGTTATGGAGGCAGTGCATGCAAATTTTCTCTCATGCATATTCATTGTGGATATCCTGAAAATCCGACTGGCTGGGGGGTCCCCAGGACAGGATTGGAAACCACTGCTCTAAGTAAATCGCGACCACTTTCCGATTGACCAGAGGAACAGTCATGGGGTGTTCCCAGATCCGGAGTAGCAGCTCCTTAAAAATGTCATGGACTGGGACCACCAATATTTCCTTTGGAGCATCCACGAACTGGAGGACCTCCAGCATTTTGTGCCAGGCATCCTCCTCAGTGAGGAGCTGAAACAGAATGGTCTCTGCTATCACCCAGACAAAGCCCACAAAGGAAAGGTCTTCCAGAGGGGACCTATGCCTCTCATCTGGCGGAAGTCCCTGAGTCTGAGGAGGACTCAGAGGTATCATCTCCCCTGATCATAAAGTGTCTCCTCCTCATTAAGGTCCCCTGGGGGCCAATGTGGAGTGTCCCTGCCCACGCCTCTCAGTTTAGGCATCAAAGGCATCGACAGCCCCAGGGGCATCAAAGGTACTAATGGCACCATGATCCCGACCGGCCTGGCCGTGGAACTAGCGGCTCTGTGGGCACAGTCGGCCACATCGATTCTTCCTCCTCCTCGGACCTGATGATGGGATTCGTTCCAGAGGGCAGCAAGGGTGGCTGCTGAGGCACAGATGGTACCCTGGGCACTGGTTGCATCAGTAGTATGCCCAAAAGAACATCTAGACACTCAAGCAGGGGCGCCAAGAGAGATGGCACAGGCTCCGGCAACAACATGGGGACAGGTTCTGATGGCAGCTCGATACTCCACAGGGCTCATATCACCGCTAGCTGAACCCTGTGATCCAACTCCTCCTGAAAATCCATTGAGGAAAGGATGGATTGAGGAGGAGGAGGAGGCGGAAACACCAGACCCTTCTCAGGGCTCTGAGGAGGCTCGGCAGCCAGCACTGACACAGATGGGGAACACCTGGGTCTGACAGAGGCTGAGGTCTCCTCTCCACGGGGTCGCTTTGGTGCTGGCATGGTGCCCGCCAATGCCGCACCTGTCCCGGGGCCATGCACAGATGGCGACCGGTGACGATGCTTTCGGGTCTTCCCTCAATGCTCGGCCCGCTCCTTCCCTGGCGCCAAGGAAGGCGACAATCCTGATGTTTTGGAATGCAAGGACACTGGAGATGGCCTTTCTCCAGCCCCTCTCTGAAAGGGTCCCGATGGAGGAGTGGAAAGGGGCGGAGTATCTACGGCTCCCCGCGGCTTCCTGGTGTTGACACCCCTGATGCCAGAGTAGAAGGATCAGACTTTTTGGACCCAAAAAGCTTCTCTATCTTATCCAGCTGGGCGTGACGGCCTTTGGGGTCATGTGATCACTGAGAGTACATCCCCAGATATCATGCGATGCCCCCAGGCAGAGGATACAAACCTTATGCAGATCAGTGATAGTGATGATAGACAAGGTGTGCGGGCACTAAAACTGGACGCCATAAAAAAACAGCTGGCAAGTAGTCAAAGTACAGCATCCACCGGAGAATGACACCCCGAGAATCGACTGCAACAAGGGAGAATTTTACACCTACCATGCCACGGGAAGGACACAGACTGGTGAAGAGGGACCCAGTGCAGAAACGGCCGAAAATTGACTAGAAAAATACTTTGAAAAAAAGTAATGAAGAGCACAGTTCCACTACCATGAGGCGAACATTTCATGGAAAAAAAAAGAGACTGAAGAGGGACCCCTCGTGGAAGCATGGATAATGGCATGGGATCCATCTGATGATGTCACCCACATGTGAGGACTACCATCCTGCTTTTCCTAGTAGAAAGTTCTAAGCGTGCCGATCTAACAGGAGGGATTATTAGCAAACATGATTGAGATGACTGGATGGTACATTTAGGACTCTACATTTTTAGTAGTGCACAAATCCATGGATAATCCACATTGTCTAGAAATTTGTGAATGACAGAAACAATTTTGTATGTAATTCTGGCACTTAAAAGAAGCCAATGTAAATCATGCATGAGATTGGAGAAATATGACTTCTGCTATTAGTGCCTGTAAGAAGACAGACCACAGAATTTTGCACAACCTGTACAGCCAGTAGTGTGGCTTGGGGTATAATCCCACAAAATATTTATTACAGTAATCCAATTTAGTATCAGAGGGCAAAGTGCACATCAGACAGTGAGGATGACAGAAATGCTGCTGCAAGAAATCCTCCAGTCTCAGCAAGTCCAATACAATAAGGCAGGTGCTCCCAGTTGCGTTGAAGGTCAAGGAGAACCTCATGGATAGGTATGGACATTACCTCCTTAGTTGCATTGACAAACTGAAAGACTTATAACATTTTGTGTCTGGAGTCCTCTTCAGTCTGGAGAGTGAATGGTATAGATTCTGACATCTCTTTGATGAAATTTATAAGAGAGGTCCTCTGGCGGAGACTTCCTCCTCTCTTCAGGAGGGGAAGGCTCAGACAGAATATCACCGGTATCTTGGGAATCAGAAGAGTAATCAGACCAAGGGTGATAGGGCTGATCCCCAGCAGCAAATGGTTCTTCAGAAGGTAAAAATGGACCTCCTCCAGCTGGAGGAGGTTGGGGCACAGAGGGTATCAGTGGTGGTACCGGTAGCACTGACATCGGCATCGAGGGAGGTCGATATGGCATTGGTAGCAGACGTGGCCCCAGAAGGGCCTGGCATTGGGTCCGGCATTGGTGATTCCCCTTCCTCTGAGGAGAGATGGATGGGCGTCAATGGACCAGGAGGATATGGCGTTTTCCTCGGTGCCGAAGGCAGAGCACCGATGAGGGCATCGATCCTGTCAAGTAGCGGTGCGAGCATCGGTGGCATCGGATTCAGTGCCGGAGTCGGACTTGGTATTGGTGCCAATGGAACCGGATGTCCATGGAGAGTCTGCACCACTGCCTCTTGAACTATCTGGTTTAATTCCTCACGGAACGCTGGCATTGTTAACACTAGGTCCGGAGTGGGAGGTTGGATGGGTGCTGCCGGAATGACCACCGGTATAGGTGGAATCTCTGCCACTGCTCCCACCGAAGACGGGCAATGCCTTAGTGTACCCCGCCTGGAGGAGGTTTGGGGCTCCTCGGCACGGGCCTTCTTCTTCGGTGGCTTGGTGGAAGTCGAGGCCACCGGTACGCCAGGATCAGACGGCAACATTTTCCGATGGCGATGTTTTTCCCGATGCTCACCTTTACTTGTGTCCGGCGCCGAAGAAGTAGAAGCCGAAGTCTTCGCTGTGGATCGAGAGACATCGGTATCCGACTAATGACAGGACTTGGCTGGCGACTGTGTCTATGACTTCAAAGCTTTAGCTGAAGAAAGCTGTTTGGAATGAAACAATAAAGCCATCTTTTCCAAATGAACCTGATACCCCTTAGGGGTCATTTGGGCACAGTTAGTACATGTATCTACATCATGGGTAGGCCCAGGCACAACACACAAACCTGGTGAGGGTCGGTGATGGACATCGTCCGAGGACAGTCCGGGCACCTACGAAAACCCGTCGCCATCGTTATCATCGAAAATTTAGGCCATGGCGCGGTCAGTGACCTCCGGGCCTAAAACTTGGAACTGTTGGTAACCGACCGAAAAGTTAGTAAAACTTACCAAATGGACACGGGTATCGACGGTGTACAAGAGGGACCCCAGCCGGGGTGAAAACATTTGCAAATTCAAAACTATTTCCTGAAGAAACTTTTCCTGTCAGGAAACCATGGGAGAGCTCCTCACTTCTCGTGGCAAAAGCTGCATAGAAAAAAAAGAGACTGAAGGGGGACCCCTGCTGGATGCAGGGTTGGTATCATGCTGGGCATGCTCAGTGGTGCCAGTCAAAGTTCTAGAAACTTTGACAAAAGTGTTCCATGATTGGGCTCCATCCTAATGATGCCACCCATATGTGAGGACTACCATCCTGCTTGTCCTGTGAGAATAAATATTTTGTTTGTATGTTTATTTGGTCTAACTTGATTCCTCGACTTGCTGTCCAGGAACCTCAAAGTGAGTTACAAGTAAAATAAAATTACCAGTATATATATATTATACAATTCTAAACAGAAATAGAAAACAAGTTATAAATAAAGTAAAATTAGCAACAAATAAAACGTTTTCATGCACTAGTACAAAAGAACAGGTAATATACTAATTCTACATCCTGAAGCCTATCATCCATAAAATTAAGTTTAAATCAAAATGTTTTACACAATAAGCAATCAAACAAAGAGAAGCAGAGTAAAAGAAGAAGCTTTCATTCATCTTCTACAATGTCTATCCCAAAAAGAGATTGCCATTTGGGGGAAACAAATTAAAAATAGAAATAAGCTCCTCTGCAGGAAAAACAACATTCCTATCGCAAGTTTGATTCAATCAGCTTTCAAGCGGGTATTACAAAAATGACTGCTGGTACAAGCAAGATTTAAGTTGTTTCCTAAATAGTTTTGTGCCTGTGATGTCCCCAGGGATGACATTCCACAATGTGGGTGCTATGCAACTGAATGCTGATCATCAAATAGAAGTCACTTTTGCCTTTGAAAGTAAAAGGGACAAACAATAGGCCTTGTGGTGAAGAACAGAGAATTCTATTTGATGCCTAAGGGACTAATAATTCTGTTGTATGTCAATTTCATCTGGTTGAGGTGCTTAAAGAAAAAAGAGTTGTATATTTAATTCACCTCTGTATCGGCAACCAGTGCATCTCTTCTGGAATAGGGATGATGAGATCGCCACCTTAATGTTCACCCTCTTGCCATCTCGGAGTACAGAGTTCCTATATTCTTTTACGTATATCCTGGTAGAAAAAGTGGACAGGCATGATCACTAACTCCTTTGGTGTATTTAGGTATGTAGGGAGGCCATGAAGAGGTATATTGTGCTCTCCCTTGACCTGAAATTCAATGGGAATGGTCTAAGTCATTACCTGCACAAACTCTGTAAAAGAGAAATCCTTTAATGGGAAACTGCTCCTTGCCAGTGGATAATAAGACCAGGAGAGTATTCTTCATTAGAACCCAACTCTTTTGATCCATAAACAGATCCCCAGGAACATTTGGAGTCCCTCTCTATAAAAACAGGAGATGATATCCAATCCTTGAGTCGATTGCCTTTCAGCACCAACGTAGACTGTTGGGTCCTCAGATAATTGATGAGGAGTTTCCTTTTCCAAAGTGCTTGATTCCAGCTTGGCACACTTGCTACTAATACTATATCAGTGCTTAAAGCTTGATTGCAGTGCTGAGACACTCAGCATAGCAAGGGAGGCAATAGTAGGTCACTGTGTCAAATTGGTCGATGCCTGTCACTTGGCACTCTTCACGTGCATTCCCTTTGCCTCTGCTATTTGTCTTTGAATTAGCTCCAGGAACCCCACCTAAGCCAAAACGGTGATGGGTCTCAGCAGGAGGGCTAACCTTCTTTGAGATATCTCAAAGGATCCTGAAAGCCTACAGCTGGATCTCTGGAGACAGTCATAAATGCTCTTGTCAGGAGGCAAAGTTATCCTCCAAGAATAGCTGCTTCAGGCTTAGTGCGGCACCCTCGGCTCTTGGAACAGTACATCAAAGGAGATCAGTGTCGATGGTTCTGAAGGAACTAAAAAATGAAATTTCAGACCTATTAGTAAAAATTTGTAATCTATCATTAAAATCATCCATTGTACCTGAAGACTGGAGGATAGCAAATGTAACCCAAATATTTAAAAAGGGCTCCAGGGGCGATCCGGGAAACTACAGACTGGTTAGCCTGACTTCAGTGCCAGGAAAAATAGTGGAAAGTGTTCTAAACATCAAAATCACAGAACATATAGAAAGACATGGTTTAATGGAACAAAGTCAGCATGGCTTTACCCAGGGCAAGTCTTGCCTCACAAATCTGCTTCACTTTTTTGAAGGAGTTAATAAACATGTGGATAAAGGTAAACTGGTAGATGTAGTATACTTGGATTTTCAGAAGGCGTTTGACAAAGTTCCTCATGAGAGGCTTCTAGGAAAAGTAAAAAGTCATGGGATAGGTGGCGATGTCCTTTCATGGATTGCAAACTGGCTAAAAGACAGGAAACAGAGAGTAGGATTAAATGGACAATTTTCTCAGTGGAAGGGAGTGGACAGTGGAGTGCCTCAGGGATCTGTATTGGGACCCTTACTTTTCAATATATTTATAAACAAGCCGTAAAGCCCGTTAAAACGGGCTACATCCCTCTGTCTCTCACCTCCCCCTCATTCTCTCTCCCCTCACTCTTCACCACCCCCCTCCCCCACTCCTCCCCACCCTCCCTCTCCTCTCACTCAGTCCCCCCTCTCCCTCACTCCCTCCCACTCAGTCCCCCCTCTCCCTCCCTCCCACTCACTCAGTCCCCCTCTCCCTCCCTCCCACTCACTCAGTCCCTCCCTTCACCCACCTCCATTTCCTCCCGGCGCCGTAAGCGCGACTTACCGCAACCCTCACCCGGCTCCATTAACTCCTCCCGCTCCTGCCGGCAGATCTCGGGGGGGGGGGGTCACTCCCGCGCGCGCGGCAGTGACCCCCCCGAGATCTGCCGGCAGATCTGGGGAGAAGTAGCGGCACCGAGCGCGCGCGCGGTGCCGCTACTTCTCCTCCCGCTCCTGCCGGCAGATCTCGGGGGGGGGGGCGCGGGAGTGACCCCCCCTCCCGAGATCTGCCGGCAGATCTGGGGAGGAGAAGTAGCGGTGCTACTTCTCCTCCCACTCCTGCCGGCAGATCTCGGGGGGGGGGGGCGCGGGAGTGACACCCCCCCCCCCCGAGATCTGCCGGCAGATCTGGGGAGGAGAAGTAGCGGTGCTACTTCTCCTCCCGCTCCTGCCGGCAGATCTCGGGGGGGGGGGGCGCGGGAGTGACACCCCCCCCCCCCGAGATCTGCCGGCAGATCTGGGGAGGAGAAGTAGCGGCACCGCGCGCGCGCGGCGCCGCTGCTTCTCCTCCCGCTCCTGTGGCCCCACCGCCATTTTTTTTTTCTGACCAACGTCCTTGCCCGCACATGCGCAGTAGAGCTGCGCTCTACTGCGCATTTGCGGGCCGTCGGTCACAGGCCATTTATAAGGTAGATGATCTGGAAAGAAATACGACGAGTGAGATAATCAAATTTGCAGATGACACAAAATTGTTCAGAGTAGTTAAATCACAAGCAGATTGTGATAAATTGCAGGAAGACCTTGTGAGACTGGAAAATTGGGCATCCAAATGGCAGATGAAATTTAATGTGGATAAGTGCAAGGTGATGCATATAGGGAAAAATAACCCATGCTATAATTACACAATGTTGGGTTCCATATTAGGTGCTACAACCCAAGAAAGAGATCTAGGCGTCATAGTGGATAACATATTGAAATCGTAAGTTCAGTGTGCTGCGGCAGTCAAAAAAGCAAACAGAATGTTGGGAATTCTTAGAAAGGGAATGGTGAATAAAACGGAAAATGTCATAATGCCTCTATATCGCTCCATGGTGAGACCGCACCTTGAATACTGTGTACGATTCTGGTCGCCGCATCTCAAAAAAGATATAATTGCGATGGAGAAGGTACAGAGAAGGGCTACCAAAATGATAAGGGGAATGGAACAGCTCCCCTATGAGGAAAGACTAAAGAGGTTAGGACTTTTCCCTTGGAGAAGACACCTGAGGAGGGATATGATAGAGATGTTTAAAATTATGAGAGGTCTAGAACGGGTAGATGTGAATCGGTTATTTACTCTTTCGGATAGTAGAAAGACTAGGGGGCACTCCATGAAGTTAGCATGGGGCACATTTAAAACTAATCGGAGAAAGTTCTTTTTTACTCAATGCACAATTAAACTCTGGAATTTGTTGCCAGATGATGTGGTTAGTGCAGTTAGTAGAGCTGTGTTTAAAAAAGGATTGGATAAGTTCTTAGAGGAGAAGTCCATTACCTGCTATTAAGTTCACTTAGAGAATAGCCACTGCCATTAGCAATGGTAACATGGAATAGACTTAGTTTTTGGGTACTTGCCAGGTTTTTATGGCCTGGATTGGCCACTGTTGGAAACAGGATGCTGGGCTTGATGGACCCTTGGTCTGACCCAGTATGGCATTTTCTTATGTTCTTAACTTGTTCAAGTCCTTTCATGATTTTGTAGACCTCTATCATATCCCCCCTCAGTCGTCTCTTCTCCAAACTTAACAGTCCTAACTTCTTTATCCTTTCCTCATAGGGCAACCATTCCATGTCCCATGTCATTTTGGTCACCCTTCTCTGCACTTTTACCAGTGCAGCTATATCCTGGATTAGCTGGATTACGACATGTACTGTATGAATCTGATTTTCTCATGGTTGTACGGGCCATTATTTTTCCACATATCGACTATTGTAAAAGTCTTTATATTGGTCTACCGAAAAATTCAATTCATTCACTTCAACTTCTGCTGAATTCAGCAGCCAGGTTAGTGTCTGCTTCTAAGCGGTCTGACCGAATTACTCCAGTTCTATCCAGACTTCAGTGGCTTCCTGTTATAGAACGTATAGTTTTCAAGATAGGTATGACAGTCTTTAAACTCCGTGCTTTACCTTCAGATGTCTGGTTTAATGCTTTACTTCAGATTCATAAGCCAGCTAGAACACTTAGGTCATCACAACTTAATTTACTTGAGGTTCCATCTGTAAGATTAGCCCATTTATATAGTACAAGGGAAACAGCCTTCTCTATAGCGGCACCTAATCACTGGAAAACGATTCCATTCGAGCTCCGGTCTATTGAAGATGTTAAGAAATTTAAAATTTATTTTAAGGAATTTTTGCTCAAACGTATATATAGCTGTTAATGCAATTGTCTAAATAATTCAATGCTTCTGGTTTAGAATTTTGGATGAGACTTTAATTGTTCTTTGCTTGGACAATATGTACTGGGTTTTTTTTGTTGTTGTTTTTTGTATTTAGTTTTTATGAAACTATTTTGTCTGTATATGTACCTTGTTGGTTTTGCTTTTATTATGTGTGTATTTTTTGTATATCGCCTAGGCCTAACAGTGTTAGGCGATTAATAAATTTGATAAATGAAATGAAATGAAAAATGAATCCTTTTTGAGAAAAGGTGACCAGAAATGGTGCGGTCTCACCATGGAGAGACACAGAGGCATTATGACTTCCTCCGTTTTATTTGCCATTCCTTTCCTAATAATTCCTAACATTTTGTTTGCTTTTTTAATCGCTACAGCACACTGGGCCAACAATTTCAATGTATTATTCACTATGATGCCTCAATCTCTTTCCTGGGTGGTAACTCATAAGATAGAACCTAACATTGTGTAAATACAGCAAAGGTTATTTTTCCCTATATGCATCACTTTGCACTTGTCCACATTAAATTTCATCTATCATTTGGAAGCCCAATCTTTCAGTCTCACAAGATCCTCTTGCAATTCATCACAATCTGCTTGAGTTTTAACTACTCTGCATAATTTTGTGTCATCTGTAAATTTGATCACCTCACTCGTCGTACCCCTTTCCAGATCATTTGTAAATATATTAAAAAGCACCGGTCCAAGTACAGATCCCTGAGGCACTCCACTGTTTACCTTTTTCCACTGTGAAAACAGACCATTTAATCCTACTCTCTGTTTCCTGTCTTTTAACCAATTTACAATCCACAAAAGGATCCCAAGCATCTACAAAGTTGTAGTTATTTAATATATTTGTAATGTAAAAATAAACATAGCAAATATTACAGTGAGAAACTAACATTTTAACAATTAAGGTATGATGTAAAATGATCTGGCATGAATATATTGCATATCCTACAATTACAAATATATTCAAATCAAAATTCAAATCTCTGTAGCAAGTAAATTTTGAAAAATAAAGCAGTTCTTTTATATCTTGGTATATAGGTCATAAGTGTTTTATGTTAATATTGTGTGACTTGCAATATTTTAAAATCATATTGTTTCAAGAATTATTAGGATTAAATTACACTACTGCTAATGCAACTTGATTTAATATCATATTAAAAACAAGGATATGTTGAATTATAATACATTTTTTCATAAAGCACACTGAAGTTCTACTGTTAAAACAGCTACCCTAAGCTAACAAGGAAATGAGAAATATAATATTAACAATAGATTCCAGAATAAATCTCATCCTTAGGGCATTTCCATAAAATAATATATATCTTGTCTCATATGAAATTAAATAAACCTTATAAGCATCTTTAAAATATAAATTAAAAATGAGGCAGCGTAATATTTTATAACATGGGTGCTGAAATAATTATGAAAATGCTTCCACCTTGCAACCTTACCACCCCCAGCACTACCATCACCCCAATCCGCAAACATGTGTCTATTACTACAACAAAGAAGCCATGGGAAATACAAAATTCAACAATAACAGGAAAATTAAACAAAAGTTTGCTTTATTTTCTCCATTTTTCTTTATGGTACTAAATAAAAGTAGCACTATAAAATGATACAATGCTTTTTCAGAGGATGGAAAATGTACCTTTTCAGAATGCAATTGCATGCAATATACATAAACACAGATATCAGACACAGAGCAGAAATACCACTGGGCTCACTTACTCCACTCATCCTCCCTATTTGTTGCAATAGTGTAGAGGCCACTTACCACACAGTCCCCACTACTAAGGATCCTGCTCCATGTCTCAAACTCAATTACTGTTTTGCCTCCACTACTGATACTGAGTATTACGCCCAGTCGCAGACGGCTGTGACCACTGTTGCTCACCTCTTGCCACACTGCACTGACTCCACTCCATTGGGAAGATTTGCAGCCTCCGTCAGCTATCGCCGGCCTGCCTGCCCCTGTTCCTGGGCCTACCTGAACGGCGTGGACGCTGCCGACCGCCATCTTGCCCTTGGAGCTCCATAGGCGTGTGTGCGCGCGCTTCCAGGCCAGTCTTATGCACATCATGGCGGGAACCTCGGGGGCATCCCCCCCCAGGTGATGTCATTCTCCATGGACTCTTAAGCCAGCTGGCCCTGTCTGCCTACAACTTGCCAATGAGTTCCCTCATTGCTGAGTCTGATTCACTCACTACAGGACCTTCCGTTCCAGCTCCTGCTTCCTCGCGTGAGACGTCCCGGGTACCCGCTCCTTGGAGGCCCTTTCCTCGTCTCTGGCTATCCGCTCCTCGGAGGACCTTGTGCCTAGGACTGCTGCCTGCCCCATTCCCCGGGGCTCCCTCTGGAACTACCACTACTTCCACTGTGAGTACTTCGCTTGCGGACCATTACCGTATTCTCTAAACTGAGGAACCCTCATCGGTGTACCCCGCTCTGCGGATCATTGCCATATCATCTCTACAGAGGAATTCTCTCTCTTGGGTATACCCCACTCCACAGACCCTGTGGCACCTCTGTGTCTGTGTGACTTTCTTGCTACACTCCCCTTGCTACACTCCCCTGCTCTCTCTCTAGTACCTGCTGTCCTGCACACCCAGTAGCTGAGACCTCACCTCCCCATGGTGAGGCTCACAGGCTGCTCCCCATGGGCAGTACCATCTCTCACCTCGGCCCAGGGCACACAAACACACAAATCCTAACAGACTGCCAAGTCCATGGACCCGGCACAGGTCTCGGCACTCCAGGCCATACCTGGCCTGGCCCAGCGAATTACAGAACAGCAAAAGATTATGAAGAGTTTGGCTAGTGCCATAAATCAATTGAATAATCGGCTGGATTCCACCTCGATGCCTGCCATGCCAAACTCAGCTTCACATGCATCACCATTTCAGCCTACAGTGCCCTTGCCGGCACCTCCTTGTTTCGCAGGTGACCACTTGTTGCGTAGGGGCTTTTTGAACCAGTGCAGCATGCACTTTTCTTTACAACCTGCATATTTCCCTGATGTAATTTCCAAGACAACATACATCCTGTCCCTCCTGGATGGAAAAGCGTTAGCCTGGGTGTCACCCCTTTGGGAGCGGATGGATCCAATCCTCAAAGACGTACCGGGTTTCCTCACCCTATTTCGCTCTGTATTCGATGACCTAGGGTCTCCGCTCCTGCATCTGAAACAAGGTTCCAGATCTCTGACCGATTATGTCATTGAGTTTAGGACTCTCTCGTCTGAATTGCACTGGGACCTGGGCTGCCTACATGCGATATTCCTCGAAGGTTTGAGCCTGCGTATCAAAGACAAGTTAGCAGCACGAGAACTCCCTAAGGTGTTGGATTCTCTTACAAACCTCGCCAGTCGCATTGACCGCCGTCTTCGTGAACGTTCGCACAAGGCTAGAGGATCCAAGAGGATGGCTTCAGGTGCTCCACGCATTCGCCCAAACTCTTCCACTCAGACTGCTACTACACACAGCACCGAGGAAGAGGAACTGATGCAAATGGGTCGTAGCCATCTATCCTCAAAGGAAAAGCATCATCGTCAAAGATCTGGCCTTTGCATGTACTGTGGTCAAATGGGTCATGTGGTACCCTCCTGTCCACTCTGTCTGGGAAACTCCCAGGCCTAGGTTCTGCCAGAGGACTTCTCCTAGGCCTGACCTCTCCCTCTCCTCCGCTAACTCTGCCTGTCTCAAATAATACGGACCCTCTGTAATTTCACACCCTCTGTAATTTCACACCCTGGCATTGGTGGACTCTGGAGCCGGTGGAAATTTTATCCTAAGACAACTCGTGGAACACCTACGAATCCTCACCGTCCATACACCAATGCCATTACTGCTCTCCTCCATTCATGGTGAACCATTACCAGGCGAAGTTACTTTCTCCACGGTCCTCGCACTGGATCTCTGCACACGGAGACCATCTCCTTTCTGGTACTGGACAAGGCTATACACCCTGTGGTCCTCGGACTGCCATGGTTAAAACTTCAACACAATTCAATTGGAGCTCTCTACAATTGTCCCAATGGGGCAACTCATGCCATATAAAGTGCTTGGAGGTCGTATCTCCGATACCTTGCCTAGCTACTGCAACGTCCCTTCCGGGTCTCCCGCCACAGTACTCCTCCTTTGCAGATGTGTTTTCAAAGAAAGCTGTGGATATTCTACCTCCTCACCACTCATTTGATTGCACCATAAACTTATTGCCTAACACTGAGCATCCCTGATGAAGGGTCTACCCACTGTCACTACCTGAGACAAAAGCCATTTCTGAATATATACATGAAAATTTGGCAAAAGGCTTCATTCGGCCTTCCAAGTCTCCTGCTTGAGCAGGATTCTTTTTTTGTGGGGAAAAGGACAGCTCCCTCCGGCCGAGCATAGATTACCATGGTTTAAATGAGATTACCCAGAAGGACCATTACCCTTTGCCATTAATCTCTGAACTTTTTGACAGGCTCCAGGGGGCCAAGATATTTACCAAATTGGACCTCAGGGGAATTTACAATTTGGTCAGGATACGCCAGGGCGACATATGGAAAACCGCATTTAACACCTACGACAGCCATTTTGAGTACCGGGTAATGCCATTTGGCCTCTGCAACGCGCCAGCGGTATTTCAGAATATGATGAATAAGATCTTCAGAGACATGCTTTACAGTTGCGTTGTGGTCTACCTCAACAACATCCTGGTATTTTCACAAAGCCTCCAGAGCCATCACCAGGACGTCGCTAACGTCCTGCAACACCTAAGGGACAACCAGTTATACGCCAAGCTGGAGAAATGTTCTTTTGACCAGGAGACAGTCCCTTTTCTCGGCTATGTGGTCTCAAGCCAGGGTTTCCAGATGGATCCACAGAAGACCAAGAGTATTTGCTATTGGTCTCAACCAATGGGCCTTAAAGCGCTCCGAAAATTCCTTGGGTTTACAAACTACTACAGATCGTTCATTCATCATAACTCAACACTGACTGCCCCACTCACAGCCATGACTCGAAAGGGAGCCAATCCCTCTCAGTGGGCACCCGAGGCCATGACTACCTTCTAGGAGCTATGGGAGGCGTTCCTACGTGAACCATGCTTGCATCACCCCGACCCCCGACGACCTTTCATTGTCGAAGTAGACGCTTCAGACGTTGGTGCTGGAGAAGTACTCAGCCAGCATTCAGCCAGTCACACCTTGCACCCGTGCTCTTTTTTCTCCCAAATATTCTCCCTGGCTGAGTGTAATTATGGAATCGGGGACAAGGAATTACTGATGATTAAACTGGCCTTCGAGGAGTGGCGTTCCTGGCTCGAGACAGTGCAGCACCAGATCACGGTATATACTGACCACAAGAACCTCGAATACCTGCACCATGCTCAATGCCTGAATCACAGACAGGCCCGCTGGTCTCTCTTTTTAACTCGGTTCAAATTCCTACTATGATATCGGCCTGGTAATAAGAATGCTCGAGCCGATGAACTCTCTCGTTCTTTCACCACAGAAGATGTTCCGGATATTCCAGGGCACATCATTAATCCGACTAAAGTTCTCCTCTCCACTACATTCACAGTGCCATCTGGGAAGACAGTGGTTCCCCGACCTCTGCAAAGGAAAATCCTCCGCTGGGCACCTGATTGCTTGCTAGCAGGTCATCCCAGACAAGCTAGAACTCTTTCCACTCTCCAGAGATTCTATTGGTGGCCAGCCATGAAGGAGGACGTTGAAACGTATGTGGAATCATGTCCCACTTGCGTTCGTCAAAAGCCACCAATGGGCCATCCTTGGGGTCTCTTACAACCTCTTCCGGCACCTAGTGAGTCGTGGACACACAGCCACAGATTTCATAATGGACCTACCTCCTTCCTGTGGCAACACCACCATTTGGATTACCGTGGACTGATTTTCGAAGATGTCTCACTTTGTGGCATTACCAGGTCTTCCTTCAGCTCCGGAATTGGCTAAACTATTCATCTGCCACATCTTTTGCCTTCATGGACTCCCGAGACATATACTCTCGGATCGAGGTGTTCAGTTCACGGCCAGATTTTGGAGGTCACTATGTAAAACGTTCGGTATTGCCTTAGACTTCACATCGGCCTATCACACGCAAGCCAATGGTCAGACAGAGAGGACGAACCGAACCCTGAAACAATTTCTTCGGGCGTATGTGAACTCTTGGCAGAATGACTGGTCCGACTTACTACCCTGGGCCGAGTTCGCCTTAAACTCCCACCAGTCTGCATCTACCGGGTCATCATCCTTTCAAATAGTATACGGATGCCAGCCTCTGCCTCTTCTTCCACTACCTCTGTGTCTTCTCCAATGGCACTGGCTTCTGCACTAGAGTTACATCAACTTTGGGAGCACACCAAACAACTTCTACAGCAAGCCGCCCAGAAGCCAAAGAAGTTCTACGATGCCCATCATCGGGCAACTCCTCAGTTTAACGCTGGAGACAAAGTGTGGTTCAGCACTCGCTTTCTTCGCTTTCAGCCCGCTTCGCTCCCAGATACATCAGACCTTTTACTGTACTTCGCCGGTTGGGCCCAGTCACGTACAGTCTCCACCTACATACATCAGTCAAGATTCATAACGCCTTCCACATCTCACTATTAAAGCCTCTCATCTTGTCCAAATTCTCCAAGAAACCTCTGGAGCCCCAACCTCTGGCGTCAGAGGAGGACATTACATATCAAGTACAGGACATCCTGGACATGAGGAAGCACGGGAAGCGATGGGAATATTTGATCTCGTGGGAAGGATTTGGCCCAGAAGAAAACAGCTGGGAGCCGGCAGTCAATATCCTTGACAAAGAATTGATCAAGCAGTTCCATGTCTCTCACCCAAGAAAACCCAAACCCCCAGGGAGGGCCCCAAAGAAGGGGGGTACTGTTATGTCCGTCAGTCGCAGACAGCTGCGACCGCTGTTGCTCACATCTTGCTTCACTGCACTGACTCCATTGGGAAGACTTGCGGCCTCCGCCAGCTATCGCCAGCCTGCCTGCCCCTATTCCCGGGCCTCCCTGGACAGTGTGGACGCTGCCGACTGCCATCTTGCCCTCGAAGCTCCTTAGACACGCGCGTGCTTCCTGGCCAGTCTTATGCACGTCATGGCGGGAACAATGGGGGCGTCCCCCCGGATGATGTCATTCTCCATGGACTCTTAAGCCAGGTGGCCCTATCTGCCTACGACGGCAACGAGTTCCCTCATTGCTGAATCCGCTTCTCTCACTACAGGATCTTCCGTTCCAGCTCCTGCTTCCTCGGCATGAGACGTCCTGGGTACCCACTCCTCAGGGGCTCTTTCCTCATCTCTGGCTATCCACTCCTCAGAGGGTCTTGCGCCTAGGACCGCTGTCTGCCCTTTTCCCTGAGGCTCCCTCTGGAACCATCACTACTTCCACTGTGAGTACTTCGCTTGCGGACCATTACCGTATCGTCTCTACCTAGGAACCCTCATCAATATTCCATGCTCTGCGGACCACTACCATATCATCTCTACTGAGGAACCCTCATTGGTGTACCCCGCTCTGCGAACCACTACCATATCATCTCTACTGAGGAACTCTCATTGGTGTACCCCGCTCTGCGAACCATTGCTGAATCATCTCTACAGAGGAATCCTCTCTCTTGGATATACCCCACTCCACAGACCCTGTGGCACCTCTGTGTCTGTATGACTTTCTTGCTACACTTCCCGCTCCACGGGCAGTGCCTCTTTCTCTCTGATCTCTCTCCGGTACCTGCTGTCTTGAACACACAGCAGCCGAGTCCTCGCCTCCCAACGGTGAGGCTCACGGGGCTCATCTCCGTGGGTGGTACCATCTCTCACCTTGGCCCAGGGCCCACAAACTCACAAATCCTAACACCGAGAAGCTGTTCTCTCCATCCATCACCCTTTCTGTGAAAAAAAAACTACCTGATATTGCTTCTTGTGCATCAAACCGCGATAGGAATAGCAAATGCCATGAATAGGCTGGATTGCTAAGAACTTTTTCACATTTTAATTTTCAGTTCTAAAAATAGCCTGTACTGGGTAGAAAAAGCATTTATCTATGGGGACAACCAGTAAGTAATACCTACATAAAAATCTATAATTATGACAGCTAAAACATTGGCCAATTCTGGGGCAGAGCAAGATGGCCAATCTCCTCTTGTTTGTGATAGGCTGAGGAATTGATTTCTTGATACTGGCCCAAAATCATTATCGGCAAACGTAAAGGCAAGATGTCAGTCTTTCCAGGTTTACCTACTATAAGTACTCCTTCAGTTCCCATCAACCGCTTTGTGTGACATGACAACTTCCAACCATGAACCTCCAGAGCTAAGCCATTGGGACGCTCATTTGTGAAAGACCTCCCAATGGGTTCCCTGGCCTGTGAAGCATCATTAAGCCTGGAGGAGAACCCCGGTGGACCCCTTGTGAGGAGGACTAGATAACCCTAAGCGGGAAAGGTCTATCTCTGATGACGTCGGGCTGACCATATTGGCAGCACTTTCAGAGATCCTCGGAGTGGAATATGTAGCCTTGATGGATTCATCAGAAAAGGCTGCTGCTTTAGCAGAAATTGTGGCTGGAGCAGTCCTGGCTATACAGGCTTTGGAATTGGTAGGTGAGACTTTTTTTTTTCTTGAATGACAGCTATATTTTTCCTTCAAAAAAAACACATGGCTCATTATAGAGGCCTGGGAGGAGATCTTTCTGCTCAAATGCTGCAGTTAAACAGTTATTAATAATGTTGCTGGGCATTTAGTTAGTTGTGAAAAGAAAGTAGAAGAAGTTACTGGAAAAACAGTGGTTATGGAGCAGAAGGTAACAATTACAGGCTAATTTTGATAGACTGATTAAAGACAATACCATATCACAGCAAAAAAAGTGAAAATATTGAAAATTTCCTTAAATCCAAGAACTTAAGGATGAGAAACTTTCCAAAAATGTATTTGATGTCCCCAAAGGAGATTTACGAAAAATATATGTTAGAAATATTAAACATTCTGCTGTAAAATCATCCTCATACATATATATGAGGACAATATATAAAGCTTTCTATTTATCTCCTCCTATATCAGGAAAAGATTGTGATCGATCGAGTGAAGAGGAATAAACTCTACCCAATAATTTGACTAATTTCTTGAAATCCTCTGGTGGAATCAGTACAAAAGGTGACATTGGTAGTACAATTAATAGTGGAACCTGATTGAGAATTTATTGTGAAACTTTTTTCAGACAGAGAAGAGTTCTTTTTTGGAATACGTACAAGGATTTTATCCTGTTTCCATAGCTACTCAAAGAAGACAGAGGCCATTTTTATTGCTGAGACCTAGAAAACTTCAATTGAGAGTGATGTTTTTCCTCAAATATCCTACAAAATGTTAGGTTAAATATCGTTATATTAAATATGTTTCTTTGAGCCATCTCAGTTCACTTTCTTCTTGAAAGCAGTAATGCTGGGTCTGGCCTGACTGATTTTCTGCCAAATGAAGCTTAGACCTCTAATATATAATACTTGCTGGTTTCGGAGAAGTTGTCCTCTTCTTTTTTGTATTAATTGAATTCTTGTCTGCAAAGCCCCCATACTTGAGTGAATATTATTTTGTTTTGGTATGTTGATATTTATATTTCCTATTTTTTTTCTTGTTTTGGTACCATTCCTATCGTTTCTGCTTGTACTGGAATTATTTAAGGGGTTATTCATCAAATCACGCTAGGGCCTTATTGTGATCATTGGGGCCCTAATGCCCGCAATAATGCCATAACGCATGCAATAAATAACGCAGCACAAGATGCATATGCAAATTTTAAAAATTTAGTTAATGGGAGGAGTTTGGTTGGTTTATGAAAATGAGGGGTGCTTAACGTTGCATGCGATAGCATAAAGCAAATGTTGCTTTCTTGTTCAGGTGTTCTCACAGGACAGCAATCACGGAAAACTTCTGTCAAAGTTTCTAGAACTTTGACTGGCCCCTACTGGGTATGCCCAGAATGGCACCAACCCTGCAGCCAGCAGGGGTCCCCCTTCAGTCTTATTTGAAAGCTACAGGCAGTGCCGAAAAATAAATTAAGAAACGTAGCGAACCCAACACCGCGGGGTGGCAGGCGGGTTTCGTGAGGACTAACATCCTGCTGTCCTGTGAGAACACCTGTTACAGGTAAGCAACATTTGCTTTCTCACAGGACAAGCAGGATGGTAGTCCTCACATATGGGTGAGTACCGAGCTGAAGATGTCCGAGCATGTACCAAATGTACCCAACAGCGTGCATCAGGCACAACAACAACTCGGGGTGGAATTTGGTATAGGGCATCCTGAACCCCACCGGGCAGGCAGAAGGGTGTAGGTACGTCATGTTGGAAATAAGTTACGCAGGACAGACTAGCCAAAGATGGAATCTTGTCTTCCGGCTTTGTCCAAGCAATAGTGGGCTGCGAAAGTATGGAGAGAACTCCAGATGGCAGCCCTGCAAATGTCAGGAAGCAGCACCGATCCTAGGTGTGCTACTGAAGTCACCATGGCCCTCACAGAGTGTGCTTTAACACGGTCTTGAAAAGGAATGCCTGCTTGCTGATAGCAAAAAGATATGCAGTCCGCCAACCAGGAGGAGAGGGTCTGTTTACCCACAGGTTGCCCTAATTTGTTGGGGTGGAAAGAGTCGAATGAGTGCTCTTCCTGTGGGCAACTGTACGGTCTAGATAGAAAGCTAGAGCCCATTTACAGGGTATGCAGAGCCTGTTCCCCTGGATTGGAATGGGGCCTGGGAAAGAAGGTAGGTAGTATGATGGATTGATTAATGTGAAACTCGGAAACGACCTTAGGTAAAAACGTAGGGTGAGTGCGGAGTACTGCCCGGTCCTGCAGGAGTTTAGTGTAAGGCGGATAGGTAACTAGTGCCTGTAACTCACTAACCCTGTGAGCTGAAGTGATAGCCAAAAGGAAAATCACTTTCCATGTGAGATATTTTAGATCACAGGAGTGAAGAGGCTCGAATAGTGGCTTCATGAGCCGACAGAGATTCAGATAAAGGTCCCAAGAAGGGGCCGGAGGACGTAAAGGTGGCTTGATATGGAGCAAGCCCTTCAGAAAGCGTGTTACGAGGGGTTGTACTGATATAGAGACATCCCCGACACCTTTATGGAAGGCGGCTACTGCACTGACATGCATTCTGATAGATGTCTTAAGACCTGACTGACAGATGCCAGAGATAATCCAAAAACCTTGGGATTGGACAGGAAAAGGGATCAAGGGACTGAGAAGTGCACCACGATGTGTACCTTTTCCATTTATAGGAATAATATTTTCTCATGGAAGGCTTCTGTGAAGCAATCAAGACACGGGAAACTGGATCTGAAAGGTTAAGTGGTTGAAGGATTAACCTTTCAACATCCATGCCGTCAGAGACAAGGCCTGAAGATTGGGATGGCATAGGCACCCGTCGTTTTGAGTGATCAGGAGCGGGTCCTTTCCCAAGGGAATGTGCCTGCGGATGGAGAGATCCTGGAGCATGGGAAACCACACTTGGCGTGGCCAGTGAGGTGCTATCAGGATCATGGTTCCCTTGTCCTGATGTAGCTTCACGAGAGTCTTCGAGAGAAGGAGGGAATGTATAGAGAAGACCGTTTGCCCACGAGAGGGAGAATGCATCTCTGGGCTGGGAGTGCTCGCTCCCAAATAAGGGAGCAGTAGTTGTTCACTTTGTGGTTCTGAGGGAAAGCAAAGAGGTCTGTCTGAGGATATCCCCATTGTTGGAAGATGGAGTTCGCTACTGAGGGGTTGAGACACCACTCGTGCGGTTGGAAGACGCGACTCAGTTCGTCTTCCCTCACATTGTCCACTCCCGGCAAGTAAATGGCCTTGAGGTACATTGAGTGGGAGAGAGCTTCTGCCCAAATCTGCGCAGCTTCCTGACACTGAAGGAAGGAGCCTGTGCCTCCCTGCTTGTGATGTACCACATGGCCACCTGGTTGTCCATCTGAATCAGGATGACTTGATTTGATAGGCGATCCTGAAAAGCCCTGAGAGCATATTGCATTGCTCGAAGCTCCAGGAAATTTATCTGATGTTTGGCTTCCTTTGGAGACCAAGATCCTTGTGTCTGTAGATCGTCCACATGGGCTCCCCACCCGAGGTTGGAAGCATCAGTGGTGAGAATGACGAGTATCTGGTAATTGAAAGCGCAGTCCCCAGAGGAGATTGAACTGATCTGTCCACCAGGCGAGAGACAGAAGGAGTGGGTTGGTGATGTGGACAATGGTCGACAGAGGCTGAACAGCTTGAATCCATTGTGACCTCAGAGTCCAATGCATGAGTCTCATGGCCAGGCGGGCCATAGGTGTAACATGGACTGAGGACGTCATGTGTCCCAGAAGGACGAGAAATTGGAGAGCTGTTGCTGTATGCTGAGACTGCAACTGATGAGCGAGAGACACGAATGTTAGCACTCGTTGTTGCGGTAGAAAGGCCTTTGCCTGCAAGGTGTCCAAGTCTGCCCCAATGAACGACAAGGTTTGAGATGGGACTAAAGAGGATTTTCCGTAATTGACGAGAAATCCTAGTGAAGTTAGAGTGTGTAGAGTCAAGTCGAGGGACGACCGAGCAGCTTGCTGGGTTGGAGCCTTGATCAACCAGTCATCCAGATAAGGGTAGACGTGAACACCTTCTTTTCTGAGGAAAGCTGCGACAACTACAAGACATTTGGTAAAGACTAGTGGTGCAGACGCTAGGCTGAATGGAAGCACTCGGTATTGATAGTGCTTGGGGACTACTAAAAATCTCAGGTACTTGCGATGAGCTGGAGTTATCGCAATGTGGGTGTATGCGTCCTGGAGGTCCAGAGAGCAGAGCCAGTCTCCTCTTTGTAGAAGAGGTAGAAGCGATCCCAAGGTTACCATCTTGAACTTTTCCCGCTGTAGGTACTTGTTGAGAGCACGTAGGTCCAAAATTGGACGAACACCCCCGATTCTTTGGGGATTAGGAAGTACCGGGAATAGAACCCTAGGCTTTGCTGCGAGTGCGGAACGGGTTCTATTGCTCTTGACTGGAGAAGGAGGGATACCTCCTGATCCAGAAGAATGGAGTGGTCGGACATTCCCCACGTCTGCAGAGGAGGGGAGTCCTGTGGCAGGGTGAGAAAGTTTAGATGGTAACCCTGAGCAATGATTGCCAATACCCATTGGCCGGTTGTGATTGACTGCCACATGCTGAGAAAGTGGCATAATCGACCTCCCACTGGTATGCTTGGCAGAGGAATCTGGCTGCTACTCTCCAAGTGGAAGTCAAAAACTGGTCGCAGGTCCTGGCTGGGGAGCTGCTTGTGGTTTTTGCTTTCAGGCTTGACGAGGCTGAGGTTTTTGATAAGGTCTCGTAGTACAGGACCTTGCTGGTGGTGGATCGGCCTTCCTTGGACAGTAGAACGACTTCTTAGAGTCCTTCCTGAAGTCATCGAAGAGAGCTGTTTAAGGGTCTCATGATGGTCCTTTAATTCAGCCACCATTCGTAGGATCTGTTCACCAAATAGACTGTCTCCTATACATAGTAGGTTAGACAACCGGTCTTGCACTTCTGGGCGAAGGTCAGAAGATTTGAGCCAGGCCCATCGTCTTGCTGAAATAGCAGCTGCAGACACTCTGGTAGAGGTGTCGAATATATCATAAGATGTTCAAATCTCATGTTTCCCCTCCTCAAATCCTTTGTTTACAAGGGTTTGTAGCTGGTCTTGGAATTGTTCAGGCAGGGACTCAAAGAGGTCCTGTATCTGTTTGAAGTTGACACTATTATATTGGGTCATATAAAGCTGGTAGGCAGCAATTCGGGAGATGAGCATGGCCCCTTGAAACACTCATCGACCAATGTTGTCTAAGAACTTCTGTTCCTTAGCAGATGGAGGTTTTGACCTTTTTGCCCTTTTTTGAGTCGTCTCTACCACAACTGAGTGGTGGTCGAGCTGGGATTTTTGAAAGCCTGGGGCTGATTGCACTAAGTAAGTAGTGTCAGCCTTTCTGTGCACTGGAGCAATTGATCCAGGATTTTCCCAGTTCTTTTTGCGGAGATCAAGAAGAACTTGATGAATGGGGATAGAGGTGATCATCTTGGGGGCATCCAGGAATTGGAGTAATTCCATCATCTGGTGCCTGTCATCCTGTTCCATCTGAAGTTGAAAAGGAACCAACTCAGACATTTCCTTCACAAAATTTATGAAAGAGAGGACCTCTAGAGGAGAACGCTTCCTACTTTCAGTGGGAGAAGGTGGTGAAGGTAAGTCATCAGTGTCTGTTGAAGTATCATCACCCCAAGGGTCATAAGGATCAGCAGACTGACCTGTAGGATGAGAGGGGGGTTGGATTCCTGAAGGCCCTGGGTGAGGCTCCGAGAAAATCGAAGGAATCACCGGGGGGTACTGATGATGGCATGGAAGGCATCGGTGCCGGCATTGAAGGCATCAATGGCGCTGATGGACGTATCGGTACTGATGGAAGAATCCGTGGCGAGGGACATATTGGCATCGATGGCTGAGGCAAAACTCCCGATGGAGGGATGTGGAATGGTGTTTCTCCTCCCGATGAAGCTGTCATCGGAGAGGGCATTGGAGCCATTAGAGACCCGGGATCCATCGGTGGAAGGGCAGCCATCAGGGCCTCCATCCTGGATAGCAGCGGTGCCAGCGCTGCCGGAATTGGGTCGATGACAGGTTCCACAATTGGTGCTGGTGGAACCTAAAGATGTTGCATTGCCTTGTCGATGGCCTCCTGAACCAGCCGGTCCAGTTCTTCTCAGAGACCTGGAGCAAGCAGCCCTGGCTCCGGAACAGAAGAGGGAGGCAGAGGCATAGTCGGAGGGACCACCTTTACAGGTGGAATCACGACTCCCAAACCCCAATCAGATGAGGGTGGTCTCGATGACCCGGTGGCAGGAATGGTCGGTGCCTTTCCTGGCCTTTCCTTTCTGTGCTCCAGTGCACAGAAAGGCTGACACTACTTACTTAGTGCTTTTCGACGATGGCTCGGACGGTGGCGAGGTCGATGACTTCGTTCCCTCGACGGTCCGAGTCTTATGATGTCGATGGCGATGTTTCTCCCTGCAATCCCCTTGATCCTGAGGGGGAGTAGCGGGTGTCGATGGCCGAGAAGACGTCGATGGCGGTCTGTCACCGGTCGTGGTCGATGCTGGCGCGAAGTCGACGGTGCCAGTTCCGATGACATTGATGCAATGGATGGAGTCGGGGTCTGAGCACGGAAGAGGAGTTCCATCTTCTCCATTTTGGCTTTGCGACCTTTAGGTGTCATGAGGGCACATTTGGTGCAAGTCAAGACATCATGCTCACGGGTTGGTGCCATGCTGGGCATGCCCAGTAGGGGCCAGTCAAAGTTCTGGAAACTTTGACAGAAGTTGTCCGTGATTGGGCTCCATCCTGATTATGTCTCCCATATGTGAGGACTACCATCCTGCTTGTCCTGTGAGAACGCACGCTATCACATGATTTAACACCAGAAATAACTACAACTGTTTTTCTGGGCAGTATGCTGTGCATTATGCAGGGAGAAGGGAAGAGGGGACGAGAGGAGATGGGAGGAGAGAGAGCACCTCTGGGTAGGTACACATATTAGGCAACTTTTTATATCACTGTAAGAAGAATCATTCTGAACTTATGGTGAGGTTTGTTGGTACCTGTGCCAAGAGTACATTGTACAAATCTCATCTTTTATACATTTCATCTCTCTAAATCACATAAAATCATCACTGGTCTATTGTGCTGTTTGTACTTCTGACTGTGCATGTAAAACTGACCCCCAAAACCTAGGCCACCACCAAAACTCACTGTGAGTTACTACTTGTCCCTCTTACAGTGGAATAAATAGTTTACTTATGTGAGCCTTATAAAGATTCTCTTTTTCTCTCTCAAGCCTACAGCAGGTTAAATGCGATAAAAACTTGTCTGGGCACAGCTTGCAATGTGAAAATATTGTGAGTGCAATAAATGTTACTTCATTGCGGTAAAATAGCTATGTGATGCGGTACCTGTAAAATTACCCTAACCATGTTTTGTTTTGTTTTGGGGTTTTTTTAAATCGCTGGTGCTATTCTCACAAAATTTATAGCAAAATGATTAATCTAGCTCTAAATTAGGTAAATAAAGAATTTAAAAAATATATTGGCCAATTCTGTATTTCTTTTAGATACGAGCTGCAAATCTTTACAGGAAGTAACAAAATGATCTTTGCAGAACCTAGAGCTTTTTCAGTTTACTCAACTTGTGTATTGCATTTACCACATGAAAACAATATCACTATATTAGTAAACAATGAACAATGTTGAAAATAATTGGACAAAAGATATCTAAAGGTGATTGTACCATTTTCCTTTCCTCTTCCGGGCTGAATGTTTAATTTTCATGCAAATATTGAAGTTTGTGGACTACAATACACATTTTATAAGAGGTCAGAAAATGAGAAAAATGTCTATCACTTAAAATGTTTCTAAGTTCACAGAAAAGTGTATAGCAAATCTTGCTGTATAAAGGAAATAATTTGTTCCCTTCCTCTTCCTTTCCCCCATAAAAAAAAGGTAAGTTAACCTATTGAATTTTGAGTTATGCACAAAAATCAAATACAGCATTTCTGTAGTTTTAAAGGATACCAGTAACAGTAGGTAGAGTTATTCAAAACAGAATTCTTTGTGCCGAATGGGACAGTTAAGTTTATTCTCTTGGCTCTTTGTTGAGGAAGACATTTAGATACCGCTATAGTCATCAATGTCACTCACTTTGCTGAACTATACAGTATGTCAAATATAATTTCACACAAATTGCATACCAGAATTGAGTGATTTTGCAAGCCAAAGAAGTCCCTGGCAGACCCATTATAAGGAAGACTGTGATTTTTTCATTTGGAGTCAAGAATTTGATCTTCAACAGTACATTCTATGGTCATCAATTTACTGACTCGCATATAAAAAATCTCTGGGAACATGCAATATGTTGTTATATCCTATCCAATAAAACTTCTTTTGCATGTATATTTTAAGTTACTTTGATCATTTTCTCCTTTTTTCTTCCTCCTCCTCTTCACCCTTTCTTTGTTTTGTAAGAGCTTTAGAAGGCATGTCTACCCCACAGAGTATGACGGAAGCTTTGATAGTAGAAAACAGACATATAATTTTGTGCATGGTCAGTCTTTTCAAGTAATGAATGTGTACACACTGCTTCAGAAAACTGATATTATATAATCCAACACTCAGTAATTGTGTCTTCAGTTTGGACTCTAATTTTGACAAATTGGTATCCTAGGCATGAAATTCAGAAGCTCCAACTGACATCTAGGCATCAGCATGACAGTTCCCTCATCTCTGTTATCATTAATGGAATCAGTGATGCAAGTAAAGAAATTAGCTAGATTTTTTGGTGACTGAAAAAGTTTTGGGGAAAAGAAATGAAAAATGACTTGTCATAGATAGCAAATCTCTGAAACTTGATGGGCCCAGGTCCATGAGCAACCTTACCAGGCCAAGCAATCCAGCTGAGATAAGATGCAAGCCGTCGCTCCATGGGCAGCCCAAGCATTTCTCTGTCCTGCTGCCCCCTCCTTGAAAGCCCTGGTGGGTGGTATGTTGGGCAGTATGTGAGTCAGCTTCAGGGCCTGAGCAAAGGCAGCTGGAGGATCCTTTCTACTATTGGTGGTGTTATGGGAAATTATTTAGAGGAGGGCGTGACGTAAAAGGTGGTTCCTTGCAAAATCAGCCTGCAGGCAGGCTTAATGTGAGCAGGACAAAGGAGACTGTACAAGCAACTACAAATGTGGCTTCTTCAATTGCTGTGAGGAGGGGCATGGCTTGGGGCAGGCCAGAAACCTGTTTATTGAAGTCAGTTTCCTAGCTGCTTTATCATCTTGACCACTCCTTTTGTCAACTGAAGCTTAGCCTATGTTATATATCATTCACCCTGGCAGCAAAATAAATAAACTAATGGAAAAAAAAGAAGAAGAAGAATAGTTCATTATTTTATTAATAAGGAAGAAAGCCAGTCAGGAAAGCATTTACTTCTGGCCTCTTTGCAGTAACTGTGATGCCTTTGACTAAGCAGCAATTTCAAATATGCAGAGGTAAAAAAAGAGAAATGTGAAGTAAAATTAAAAACAGGTCCCATTATAACTTTTATGGAAGTGAATACTAGGGTCGCTATGGATCTGTTTACTTGGCCAACTGTGCAAACAGAGGATAACTTTCAAACAGCTTTGTACGGCCACATATACACACTTAGATCTACGCCAGCATTTTATAACCCACACGTATCACAAAATACACATATGTGTAACCCACAATATACGCATATATATATATATATATATATATATATATATATATATATATATACTTGCATATGAATACATACAATGCGTTCATTGTGCATAATTTTCCTACCAGTTTTTAAAATATAAGCACATATATTTTATGCACAAAAATAAAGTAGTAATTGCGTCAAACCTGATTTACATACACACAAGTTGGTATAATGTAAAGCATGTGCATGTAATCTGCATTAGCAGTTTTCCTGATTCCCCATCAGTACTCCTCCAGGTCAACGAGACCCTCCTGCCAGTTCACCTGAATTCCTGCCAGTTCACCAAGACTTCCCACCCAGCCAATCGTACACAATAAACAAGTCTGATATCAGTTATGCCAAGATAATTAGCAGGAGTAAAATTTCACAAGTTACCAAATGGACGCGTACAACTGTTGGTCACACCCCCTAGACAGTCTTTTTTTCTCACATGCATTCATGTGCACAAAGGGCCGGATTTTAAATGCCCTGTGCGCATAAATCCGGCCGGATTTACGCATGCAGGGCCCTCGCGCGCCGGCGCGCGCACAGCCCCGGGACGCGCTTAAGTCTCGGGGCTTCGTAAAAGGGGTGGGGAGGGGCGTGTCCGGGGGTCAGAGGGCAGTTCGGGGTGGGACCGGGGGTGTGGTGCCAGCCCGGGGGCGTGGTCGAGTCCTCCGGACCAGCCCCCGTGTTGGGTGATGGCGCGCCAGCAGCCCGCTGGCGCGCGCAGATTTACATCTCCTTTCAGCAGGTGTAAATCTGCCAACAAAAGGTAGGGGGGTGTTTAGATAGGGCCGGGGGGTGGGTTAGGTAGGGGAAGGTGCGGGGGGGTGGAAAGAAAGTTCCCTCCGAGGCCGCTCCGATTTCGGAGCGGCCTCGGAGGGAACAGGCAGCGCACGCCGGGCTCGGCGCATGCAGGTTGCACAAATGTGCACCCCCTTACTTGCGCCAACCCCGGATTTTATAAGATATGCGCGGCTACGTGCGTATCTTATAAAATCCAGCGTACTTTCAATGTTTGCACAATAGCTGTTGTGCACGTACAAGCTATTTACTCACATAATTTTACACATGCAAGTGTTTTGAAAAATGTTCCCATAATGTTCCTGTGCTTAGCGATGGCAGCAATAGAATCACTGTCTCTACAGAGAAAACTGCCATTGTTGGAATAAAAATTAATTCATTTTCATGAGCCTCATCGGCTTCATTTTAGGTCTTTCTGTCATGTCCTTACCAAACTAGTAAGAACTCTTAAATGTGTGGTTATTGCTTAATTAAGCAATTCTGGTTTCCATACTTCTAGGGATCGACAGAGCATCTTTTAAACAATGACATGAAAGAAGTAATAAGGAAAAACATTTAATGCATTAAAAAAACATCACTGCTAGTCTAATTTTTTTTTTTTTTTTTTTTTTTTATTTGTGGGAATTATAATGGTATTTTAGGAAGTGTGCAAATGAGAGGTTTATGCTCCAATGCGTTCTGTGGGGGATTGGAAATTACTCTTCAGAAGTGTAATACTAAGTAACTCAGGAATTAGTATAGCAACATTTTGCATAAGCAGGGGTCATTTAATTTAAAGCTATCTGGGGACAGTTTTTAATTACATACAGAAGCATTTCATAGATTTATGTTTCTCCTCTAAAGGAAAAAAACAAGCCACTAAAGCAGCTTTCTGCTACAATATGAACTTTATGCACCTGGAATGCAAGTGAAATGAGAATATTACCACCTGACCCTTAATGTAAGAATTTTATTTTTTAATGCAATGCTATACAAAGTCTGGGGAAGGGGAGAAGAAGAGGAAATCGTCCTAGCTTAACATTGAATACATCAGAAGAATGCATTCTACGAACACACGTGGTGCAGGGCCAAGTAGGTCACCTGTTGTGTGTTATTTGTAGAGCAAAAAGAAACTCAACGAGATATAAAAAATAGTACATTAGCATCATGAAAAAAAATTATGGGAGCTCTTTGAGACTAGCAGCATACAGTTATAGAAAGACAGACAATGTCCTTTTCTTTTAAGTTTATTAGCATCGCTGTCAACTTCAACCAGTACTACTGATGACAGACTGTTTCTGTCTATGTCTCTCTCTACTGTATCTTGTTGGGGAATATTTTTATATATAAAAATATATATATTTTATAATAGCATCTTTTTATAACCTCTTCTCCCCCCAACACATGGCATCTGCTGTGGAGTGGTAAAATAAACTAGTTTAATATATTTTATTCTCAGCTACTTGATTTAATCTTTATGTATGTCTAGTGATATGATAGTTTTAATAAATTATCTTTAAGGTCGCAGTTTTCATAGATTGACATATTTATTTCCTTTTGGTTAGCCCCCACAGTGTTTAACTAAATGGTTTATGAAAAGGTGGCTATGCTTTTTAATTTTGCTACAGTCTGCATGCTGCTTCCTTGAAGTTAATGATCTGTTAAACATTCAGGATTTTATCTGAAGATTTGATGGTTAGATTCTTTGCAGGCTGATTCCAGTTATTAGAAGAACATAAGAATTATCCAAATGACGTGGTTGAGTTTCTGTAATCCTATGGGACTCTAGATGTGGAAACCAAAATTTTACACTACAATATATTTTAAAATTAAACTTGCATAGGGAAAGAGGCCCTTGAAATCAATAGGGACCCATTCATATTATTTCAGCGGTCATAGATCTCTGGAATATTCACTTGAAACAGGTAAATGGCTGTCAGTTGTGGAAATAGTATGCATCCAACCTGCAGAGTTTTAAATTATAATTTCCCCAGAAAAATGCATGAATATATCTTAGTCAAGCCCAGCTTGGCTTTGTTGGCTTATGGATGATATAAATAGAGCTATTTTAGTCAAAATATTGCCAGGAATCACCACAGATCCTACCAGTAGGTATTTACCAGTAGATTAAAACTAGGTCTAATTCACTATATCAACCCTAACAGAAAACAGGAAGTTGGGGAAAACAATTTTTAATTATTTTTGTAAAGCATTAACATGGAAAAATACATTTATATAGTCTAGGAAGCTTAGATGAGAAGTTTGAAATCCTACTATAAATACCGATAAACATTGAGGATATAGAACATTTTTTGTTTTGTTTACAAGTACTAATGGATCTACAGCTGCAAGAAATGCAGTTAAAAATATTGGGGGAGATTTTCAAAGGGTTACGCGCATAACCCCCGAAAAGCCGAGCCTAGGGACGCACATATGTCCCAGGGCTTCGAAAAAGGGGCGGGAAGGGGTGGGTCCGGGGGCATGGCGGCAGTCTGGGGGCGGTCCGGGGGGCAGTCCCAAGTCCTCCGGCACAGTGGCCTGTGCTGGGGGGGTGGGATAGATAAGGGAAGGGAGGGGAAGGTGGGGGGGATCGCAAAAAATGTTCCCTCCAAGGCCACTCCGATTTCGGAGTGGCCTTGGAGGGAACGGAGAAAGCCATCGGGGCTCCCTTTGGGCTCGGCGTGCGTAAGGTGCACAAGTGTGCACCCCCTTGCGCGCGCCAACCCCAGATTTTATGTTATAACAGTCACCCCAATTCTCCGGCTCCTCAGATGATCCATCTCATCAGCAATAAAACTGAAAATTAAAAGTAATTTTCACTCTATGCAGTAATGACTGTATATACAAGTTCCAGACAAACAAAAAAGTTTTCCTCCACTTATATATGTCCACTTTTTCCATGTACTTTTCGTAAAGGCACATATGATGAATATAATTCCTTCACTGAGTAATTGTTGGTGGGAGTTCACCGAGTCAATTTCGCAGGATCGTTTTCTTTGCTAATCTTAGCACTTTGTGGATCCAAATTCTGGAAAATGTTTGCCCCCGCACCACCCCTCTCAAGTTATCAAAAAGTAACACATTCGGTCAATATGATAGTTATATTTATAACCCTCTGAATATAACAGATCACCCCCTTCCAAAATGAATAACAGAACAAACCCAAAATTGATGACCTAAAGTTCTGGATGCTAGTTTACATTTAAGAAGCAGACAGTCTCATTTTACATACATTGGGCCAGATCTTAAAATCTACACAAGGGCGTAGATTTGTTCGCGCAATTCGATGCGAACAAATCTAGGCCCGATTTTATAACATGCGAGTGCTGCCACGCACATGTTACAAAATCCGGGCTTGGCGCGTGCCGGGCCCTAGGGGAGCCCGATGGCTTTCCTCGATCCCTCCAAGGCCACTGGGAAATTTTCTCGGGTTACACGCGTAGCCTTTGAAAATTTGCCCCTAATTGCCTATAATATAGAAACGCATTAAGAACTTATATTGTGTTTCCCTCAAATCCATTTTACTGGTGAGGGTCCAGATTCATTTAAAACAATCCAGATATTGCTCTAAAATCAAGTCCATACCCAGCTCAATGCTCCAGCTCTGTAGAAGTTACCTACAGTCCATAACAGGCCTCCTGTCCATCAAAAAAATGATAAGTAAAGGATACTTTGTGTTTAAATGAATCCTCCACCTCAAAGAAACCAGACATATATTCTCTGTTGACATGGCCCCAATCTCCCACTCTGAGAGAGTAAGGGACAGATTTTCGATGATTTACGCTTCTAGGGGGGGTTACACGCACCCGGCCTATTTTCAAAAGGCCCAGTGGCATGCGTAAAGCCCCGGGTCGCGTGTAAGTCCCGGTGCTTTACAAAAGGGGCGGTCCGGGGGTGGGGCGGGGCCAATTGAGCACCACCTTGCGCGCGCCGATCCTGGATTTTATAACATGTTCGCGCCTGCGAGCGCATGTTATAAAATCGGGCATACATGTACGCATGCCGGGTAGCGCACGCACATGTAGGCCGTGCACGTATGTTTTAAAATATGGCCCTAAATATAGGGCAGGATTTTAAAAGGTACGCGCGTAACCCTTTTAAAACCCCCCTGCGTGTGCCAAGCCTATTTTGCATAGGCTCGGCGGCGCGCGCAAGCCCCGGGACGCGCATAAGTCCCGGGGCTTGCAAAAAGGGGCGGTCGGGGGCGTGGCCAGGGGATGCGGTTTTGGATCGGGGCGTGTTCGGGGGCATGTGGGCGGTCCGAGGGCATGGCCGAGTGCCCCGACACAGCGGCCTGGGTTGGAGACTGCTGCGCAGGCGCGCATAAGTTACTACTGCCCGGAGGCAGTATTAACTTTTAAGATAAAGGTAGGGTAGGGGTCTAGTTAGGGCCGTGGGGGTGGGTTAGGTAGGGGAAGGGAGGGGAAGGTGCGGGGGGTGGAAGGAAAGTTCCCTCCGAGGCTGCTCCGATTTCCGATTTTGGAGCGGCCTCGGAGGGAACGGGCAGCACGCGCAGGGCTCGGCACACGCAAGTTGCACAAATGTGCACCCCCTTGCACGCACCAACCCTGGATTTTATAAGATACGTGCGGCTACGCGCGTATCTTATAAAATCCAGCGTACTTTTGTTCGCGCCTGTTATTCTTCATTTGAATTATCTGAATAAAGAGTTTTTCAAAAACAAAGTAGGTCATATATTGATGATCTTCACTATGTTGGTATGATTACTGCCATATATTTATTTTTTTTCTTATTATTTATTTTACCACATTTCAAGTGCCATGTGGTGGTGAAGTGTAAAACAAGAATAAATGTATTATTCTTATTTTATTACCTATGTCTACTTCCTCCTCTGCTGGCTTCAGTCTAGTATGAATATTTATTTTATTTATTTATTTTATTTGAAATCTTTTCTATACCGTCGTTTAGTAGAATACCGTCACAACGGTTCACATATAGGCACATATAGTACAATGTATACGCAAATGTTCCTATTATTAGAAAGGAGGTGCCTCATGATCTCGGTGACATCGTTTCATAGTAATGGCTAAGAGTTTAGTGATGATTAATCTGACCTGTGACTAAGATAAAGACTGTTAAAATATACATTTAATTTAAAAGGTGCAAAAGACAGACCATGACGTACATACATATAATGTGCTAGTGCTGTATGAAGAATTTATGTGTACAGCTTTCAGCGTTTTATTCTCTCTCGCTCTCTTTGTGGAAGTCCTGCATGGCTTCTCTAAAGAGCTATGCAGGACTAGTTGGTCCCACAAGGCTACAGGGCCTTATATGGGTCACATTTCAGATTGAAACTAGCAGGGGAAGCAGCTGATGCAGGTAAGAAGCACTACTCTCTCTTCCTGCTGGCGATGAAGGGAAGAAGATCACAGTGTGTCTGGAGAGGGCCAAAAGAATCATACTGGGAGGAAACCCACACAGGCTGGTTTGCCCCAAGCTCCACAACCACTAAGGTGCAGGATCCTAGGATATTAAAATGACTTGCCACAGTAACAAAGTGGAAGGAACCCTCTTAAAACAGAGCTCTTTGTGGTTTGCTTCCAGAATGGTGTCGCAGAAGGAATTTTTTTTATCCTTATGGCACTCTGCGTCCATATAACAATAATTTGATTTAATGAGTTTTGCAGAAGAGATGGGAACTATGGCACTCTTGTAAAGCACACCTAAGGCAGAAAATGAAAATGCAGGAAAGAAATACATGCTCTTGATTAACATCACTGGCCTCTTCAAAGCAAAATGTGAATAAGTAGAAAGATACTCATCTGAATCCCGATGAAGGTTTACATTACTGAAGTGAAACACAGGCGTTCTCAGGAATTTAAAAACGATGAAATTCTTTCTGCTTTGGAGCACATGGTCCATTTCTGCTTTTTCTCTTACCATTCTACACATATATAAGATGTGCCACCATATTATCAAAGATTTAACAACTACAAAACATCTGTTGCCCTCCAAGCAAGATGGTGGAGCATCTGCAACTAGATTGAACTGTAAAATATAATTGCTCCTTATCAATTATATCTAGCAAGATATGTTTGCCTTACTATTGTGAATGCTAAACCTCTACGGATTACACAACTGTGGATCAATTCTCTTTCAGCTTAGGTAAACGTGAGTTTGCTAGACAGGCTATGGTACATTTCCCTATTCTCCTTGTTTTATTTTATGTAGATTTTCCCCTAATGCAACAGAGCACAAGTTTCGGGGGAGGGGGGTGAGGGACATGATAGCTCAGATAAAGAATATGACTAACACAAAATTTGTAAATTTAGGATTATTCACTATTTTTTTAATGCATTCAATAGCCTCTTAATGGAGGTGAAGGTAAAATAAATATCAGAATTTAAGAAAGCATGGGATAAACATAGAAGATCTTTAGTTGCATAGAAGAGAGAGAGCAAGGAGAGTCTGCAGGAAGGAAAAATGGTCCGACTGGATAAGCCTCGATGTCTTTACCTGACATCTGTTTCTATGGGGTGCTCTGGGTTGTACTGGGCATGTGTAACTTGGTTTCTTCTTGTACAAATTTAACATTAAATATGATTTGCTTGATATTAATGTAAAAAATATTGTACTTAATGAGATGGAACAGCTTCTGTTTTACTAGTTATGCTATGTGTCTATCTTGCAGATGGAGTCAAAGGATATTCTACCTTAAAATATAACAATGACTGAAGGAATGATGTGGTTTTGACCATGGTAACATACACTGCAACCAATTTTACATGTTAAAAACCTGGACATGTGCAGTAACAGGTCATTGAAAGCATGATCCCACTGACAGGGATGTACATTATCAGCATCATTAAACCCAGTGATAGCATGGCTTATAATGCTTGTGTCCATCCACTATGAAAGACTAAGGCATCAATAGTTCAGAAAAATGACATGAAAACGGGGGCGGGGGGGGGGGGATTGTAATTAATAGGTAAATCTATTTCAAACTGCTAGACATCATGAAAGGTAAAAAACAAAAAACCCTTTTTCAGTGAGTTTCCCACTATCCCAAGTCATTTCACATTTTCATTCATCTGAATAAAAATTAAAAGAAAGCTTTCTAGGTCAAGCCATGCATTATCAGCACATGTGAACGAGAGAAAAATCAAATCAGCAACAACTATAAATTGAACTGCATAAAATCAATCCACAAGTAAGAATGGGGACAGCAGTTTGGACAGAATGCAAAATGAGTTACTGCAAAATCTTGGTCTATTAATATGTATACATACACCAAAAAGAGCACAATATGTATCCCATAACAACAAGTGGATAGCCAGAGTTCATCTAAGCTCAAAGAAACATCACTTTCCCAGATTGTCCTATACCCTTCACAGGTTCTTAAGTAAATTTACTTGTTTAAAACACAGAGACGTGGAAATGTAGCATTCTCCACAAAGTACTTCAGACTGGTTTAAAGTCTTTCAAAGATGACTTGTTTTGCACAATTAAACAAATTTGAAATCAGTTTCCAAATTCATTGGATAAAGAAATTTCAGGTTCCTGTGAAATGATGTTAGCAGTTTGTACAACATTATGATGGTGTTTTTTGTGTTCATTGCTTCCCTTATTCACCAATGAGTGTAAACAGAAAAGTGGTTAATAGGAGATTTTAAAAACAGGAAACACAGCTGCTCACGTTGCTGGATCTGGTTGGCTGGCTGGCCAGGCAGAGGATTTAAGAAGCTCTCTAGTAAGGGTAAATATTTATATCACGTTGTGATGGGAGAGTCAAACTAATAGCTGGCTCTGTCTGGCAGGCTGCACGTACAGTAATAAGCAGAAGCCTTAATACTTCTACTCCAGGCGCTCACAGAGCTACATAGGGGACCTGGAAGGCTGAATTTTCAGGCAACAGGCATGTTAGTGTTGCAGGCCATGTAGATAATTACAGAGCTTTGTAGTTAGAGGTATGGGAAAAGTGAACACTGAAAGGAACCAAATGGGGGTTCATATATGCTCAGCTATCAAAGATGGCAGAGCATAAAGAAGGAAGCCCAAAACCCATCCTGAATAAGGGGAAATCTTGCAGGTGATTGCACTCTGAGGCAGAAAGCAATGATGTATGCTTGAAATATGGGCAGAATAAATGGGCAGACAAGATTGGCCAGCTGGTCTTTCTGCTATCATCTACAATGTTACTTTAACAATTGGCAACATGGATCATGCATATATAGCTTTATTATACCTAATAATTAACTCTGCCACAGAAGTGTTCATTTTACTTATTGGTGACAAGTGCCTAATAAAAGTGTATTAAAATTAAATATACAGGGGCGGATTTTCAGAGCCCTGCTCGCCTAAATCCGCCCAAAACCGGGCGGATTTAGGCGAGCAGGGCCCTGCGGGCCGGTGAGCCTATTTTACATAGGCCTAACGGCGCGCGCAGAGCCCCGGGACTCGCGTAAGTCCCGGGGTTCTCCGAGGGGGGCATGTCGGGGGCGGGCCCGGTCGTCGCGGCGTTTCGGGGGCGTGTCGGCAGCGTTTTGGGGGCGGGTACGGGGGCGTGGCTACGGCCCGGGGGCGTGGCCGCGCCCTCCGTACCCGCCCCCAGGTCGCGGCCCGGCGCACAGGAGGCCCGCTCGCGCGCGGGGATTACTTCTCCCTCCGGGAGGCGTAAATCCCCGGAGAAAGGTAAGGGGGGGGGGTGTAGACAGGGCCGGGCGGGGTGGGTTAGGTAGAGGAAGGGAGGGGAAGGTGAGGGGAGGGCGTTAGAGGATTCCCTCCAAGGCCGCTCCGATTTCAGAGCGGCCTTGGAGGGAACGGGGGTAGGCTGCGCGGCTCGGCGCGCGCCGGCTATACAAAATCGATAGCCTTGCGCGCGCCGATCCAGGTTTTTAGCAGATATGCGCGGCTCCGCGCGTATCTACTAAAATCCAGCGTACTTTTGTTTGCGCCTGGAGCGCAAACAAAAGTAGGCCTATTCGCGGAGTCTGAAAATCCGCCCCACAGTGTATTAAGCAACATGGCTGAGTCAAATTCATGACATCAAGAAGACTGGTCTAGGCTTTTTGAGGACCTGTTGCACTGTTTACTTATTTGTTCTATAAAATTCCTACCAGATGACAGATGATAAATCAGTTCAGCCAGGACAAGCCAGGGATTGCTAAGCATCCCCTGTTCCTTTTAATTGTCATTTTGGGGCAGTGATGGCACTAACTGCTGTATTTTAGCAGCTTCAGTTTAATGTGACTGTCCCATTATACCAACTGGCTTTAAGAACATAAGAAAATGCCATGCTGGGTCAGACCAAGGGTCCCTCAAGCCCAGCATCCTGTTTCCAACAGTAGCCAACCCAGGCCATAAGAAACTGACAAGTACCCAAACACTAAGAAGATCCCATGCTACTGATGCCAATATTAGCAGTGGCTATTCAATAAAGGCTGGCTTTTAAAAACCTGGCGCACACGGAAACGGGCTGATACGCATGTGGCTGGGCCGCACACGTGCCACAGCGATTTTCAAATGCCTGCGGCTATGCGCATATCTACCTGTACGTGCAGAACGGGTTTGGCAAAAAACAGGCGGGGCGGGGGTGGAATCTGCATGGAGCGTAAGCAGGCGAGAACAGCACCATTAGGCACTGACCCGCTGTAGCGCACGCCGGCAGCCGACAGGCACGTGCAACCTGCTACTACTCCAGAGAGCATGTAACTTTAAAACAAACAAAAAAAAAACCAGGGTTCTAGGGGTCAGGGCTGACGGGGAAAGGGAGGCAGGTTAGGCATGGCAGGAGATTTAGGAATATCCCTCCCAGTCTGCTCTTTTATTGGAGCGGACTGGGAGGGAACTGGGAAAACGCCTAGTCTGTCGCAACGCGCATGATGTAAAATTGCCCCATCTTACGCACACGAGTTGGCATTCGCGTGCACTGATATAAAATCAGACACACATGTGCACGCGGATAGCAGATTTCATAACATCCGTACGCCAGCGCACGCAAGTTATAAAATTGGCGCATCCGTGTGCGCGCACTGGGAACCACGCACACATGGATGCCCGCATGCGGGTCTTAAAATGTATCTTCAAGTCAGCTTAATTAATAGCAGTTAATGGACTTCTCCTCCAAGAGCTTATCCAAACCTTTTAAATCTAGCTACACTAAGGGGTAGATTTTTTAAAAAAGCGCGTTCGCGTACTTTTGTTGGCGCACCAGGCGCAAACAAAAGTACGCTGGATTTTATAAGATACGCACGTAGCCGCGCGTATCTTATAAAATCCTGGATCGGCGCACGCAAGGCTGCCGATTTTGGGCAGCCGGTGCGCGCCGAGCCGCGCAGCCTGCCTCCGTTCCCTCCAAGGCCGCTCCGAAATCGGAGCGGCCTCGAAGGGAACTTTCTTTCGCCCTTCCCTCACCTTCCCCTCCCTTCCCCTACCTAACCCACCCCCCCGGCCCTATCGAAACCCCCCCCTACCTTTATCCATGAATTTACGCCTCCCAGAGGGAGGCGTAAATCCACGCGCGCCAGCGGGCTGCTGGCGTGCCGAGACCCGACCCGGGGCGGTTCCGGAAGGCGAGGCCACACCCCCGGAACGCCCTGGGCCGAAACCACGCCCCCAGGCCCGCCCCCAGGCCCGCCCCTGAAACGCAGCATCGTTCGGCCCCGCCCCTGACACACCCCCTTCAGAAAACCCCGGGACCTACGCGAGCAGGGCTTTTAAAATCCGCCCGTAACTGCACTAACCACATCCTCTGGCAACAAATTCCAGAGCTTAATTGTGCTACTTGCTAACTTCATGGAGTGCCCCCTAGTCCTTCTATTATCTAAAAGAGTAAATATCAGATTCATTTTTACCCGTTCTAGACCTCTCATGATTTTATAGACCTTTTATCATATCCCCCACTCAGCCGGCTCATAAGAACATAAGAACATGCCATACTGAGTCAGACCAAAGGTCCATCAAGCCCAGTATCCTGTTTCTAATAGTGGCCAATCCATGCTACAAGTATCTGGCAATTACCCAAACACTGTCTATCCCACGCTACTGATGCCAGTAATAGCAGTGACTATTTTCTAAGTCAACTTGATTAATAGCAGATAATGGCCACAGTACACTGAGCCTATAATTTCAATATATTACCTACTGTGACGCCTAGAACCTTTTTCCTGGGAGGTAGCTCCTAATATGGAACCTACAGCATGGGTTATTTTTCCCTATATGCACCACCTTGCACTTGTCTGCATTAAATTTCATCAGCCATTTGGATGCCCAATCTTCCAGTCTCACAAGGTGGTCCTGCAATTGATCACACTCCGCTTGTGATTTAACTACTCTGCATAATTTTGTATCATCTATTTTGTTAGGTTTCCATTATGTTAAGAGAATTTCTCATCTTTCCAGGACTTTTTGAACCGTTTTACTACTGTATTTTCTTTTTTGGCAGCTCATGTATAATAAATCAACCCATAATTTGAACAAGTTACACATTACAGAAACCCATAAACGTCTGAAATAACCATACAAAGCAGGACAAAAATGTCCCATTAATTTGGTTTTACTCAGATCTTACTTGAATATAAAATCACTATTTCTTCTACTACGGACAGCTGTTAATATTGACAAATATTTCAACCATGCCTATTTTCTTAGAGACTGCAGAATTATCAAACAGCAGCCAGGAATTCCTCAGATGCTTTGTTCATTCTTCCCTAGGGGCCAGGTCTTAATCTCTCCTTGGCTCTTTCTTGCCAAATCCAGTTCTACAAAGTGGAGCAGATGGGCTCAGTACAGAGAATTCACAAGTTCTGCCCAGCACACTTGACCTCTAGACCAGTGGTGTACTGAGGTTATCTGGCACCTGGAGGCCAATGCATTCATGTGCCTTTCCAGCACCTCCCCCCCCCCCCCCCCCCCCCAACGCTTCTTGTACTAATGCTTAAGGTCACAGAAAATCAATGGCATCGGGGGGGGGGGGGGGGGGAAGCCAAAATGATATTTCCTCATATCACACCCACCAACATAGCATGGCCCCCTGCTTTATAAAGAAAGTCCAAAGGGTCTTCTGCACAATTTTAAAAAGCTGGCTAGTTTCACACTTCCAGTAAAACTACTGTTAAAATTATTTGATAGTCTCAATCAACTAACTCTATGGGGCGGATTTTCATACTCCGCGAATAGGCCTACTTTTGTTTGCGCTCCAGGCGCCAACAAAAGTACGCTGGATTTTAGTAGATACGCGCGGAGCCGCGCGTATCTGCTAAAAACCTGGATCGGCGCGCGCAAGGCTATCGATTTTGTATAGCCGGCGCGCGCCGAGCCGCGCAGCCTACCCCCGTTCCCTCCGAGGCCGCTCCGAAATCGGAGCGGCCTCGGAGGGAACTTCCTTTTGCCCTCCCCTCACCTTCCCCTCCCTTCCCCTACCTAACCCACCCATCCGGCCCTGTCTAAGCCCCCCCTTACCTTTGTCGGGGGATTTACGCCTCCCTCCGGGAGGCGTAAATCCCCGCGCGTCAGCGGGCTTCCTGCGCGCCGGGACGCAACCTGGGGGCGGGTCCGGAGGGCGCGGCCACGCCCTCCGGACCCGCCCCCAGGTTGCGACCCACCCGGAACGCTCCCGACATGCCCCGAAAACGCCGCGCGGTTCTGGCACGCCCTCCGACACGCCCCCTCCGAAAACCCCGGGACTTACGCGAGTCCCGGGGCTCTGCGCGCGCCGGTAGGCCTATGTAAAATAGGCTTACCGGCGCGCAGGGCCCTGCTCGCCTAAATCCGCCCGGTTTTGGGCGGATTTAGGCGAGCAGGGCTCTGAAAATCCGCCCCTATATGTCTATGAGTGTGAAGTCTGGAATGTATACAGGAAGGGACAGAATGTCAATATAAACCTTGCTCCTCCAGTTCTGTAACTCACTGTGCATCCACAGAAATTCCCCTAGCGATGCTGCTTGGATGTTTCCCTTATAGCTCATCTTACAAAAATATATTTTCAAATTCTGGTGTCACCTCACAGTAAAAGCAGCACAAACACCTTCCACTGCCAGAGACATTGTGAACTAACACAAAACCCAGCAAAAAGTACACTCAAAATCTATACAGCAAATCTATTGCAACATAACAGTAGTAACACCAAGGACTCAAACAGCAAGAACCCTACCTGTGAAAAAGCACGGGTAAATATTACACTGGGTCCCAGAATTCCAATATACCACCTACTGGGGAAACAAAACAAACCCGATTGCTATAGATCCCTAAACAGATGCTACAAGCTAGCAGAATCTCTCATCTCGGTCACACATACAGGGCAGAGACAGACCCTCACCAAATATAGAATAAAGGATCACATATTAGACCCAGCAATATGCAGACAAAACCTGAAAAGGAAACCTAAAGAAGCCAGACTCTGGGGTAGATTTTCAAAGGGATACGCGCGTACCCCCCGAAAACCTACCCCAAACCCCCCCCCCCTGCGCGCACTGAGCCTATTTTGCATAGGCTTGGCGGCGCGCGCAAGCCCCGGGACGCGCGTGAGTCCCGGGGCTTGCATGGAGAGGCGTGCCGGGGGGCGTCAGGGGGCGTGGTGGTCGTGACACGGCATTTTGGGGGCATGGCGCAGGTGACGCGACGTTTCGGGGACAGCGCCGCGGGCGTGGTTTTGGCCCGGGGGCATTCTGGGGGCGTGGCCTTGCCCTCCGGAACAGCCCCTGGGTCGGGTGATGGCACGCCAGCAGCCCGCTGGCGCACGCAGATTTACATCTGCCTCTGGCAGGCGTAAATCCGGCGATAAAGGAAGGGGGGGTTAGATAGGGCCGGGGGGGTGGGTTAGGTAGGGGAAGGGAGGGGAAGGTGAGGGGAGGGCGAAAGAAAGTTCCCTCCGAGGCCGCTCCGATTTCGGAGCGGCCTTGGAGGGAACGGAGGCAGGCTGCGCGGCTCGGCGCGCGCAGGCTGCCCAAAATTGGCAGCCTTGCGCTCGCCGATCCCGGATTTTAATGGATACGCGCAGCTACGCGTGTATCTATTGAAATCCCGTGTACTCTTGTTCGCGCTCGCGCTAAATTATAAAATCTACCCCTCTGTAACAATGGAAAAATAGAGCCATCATTCCTCATAAAACAAATAAAGAAACATAAAGCATCAATTATAATAGTAAAACCATACTAATAAAATAGTTTAAAACTGACAAATAGAATAACTTCATTAATTAAAATCATTTACATTTTTTTAAAATTTTCCAAGCACCAATAAAATATTTCAAAACAGCACAAATATCAAACAACACCCAATAATTAAAACTAATAAGTATTTTTTAAAAAAAACCCTTCTGTCCATACCTGGGAACTCAATTTCAGTTACCCTGAGATTGTCGAGGATTAGGGAGGCACACAAACTCTATCCTCTCTCACATACTCGCATGTCCATTCTCTCTCATACACATAGGGGTACATTTTAAAAGAGAGCGCGCGTGCTTACTTTTGTTCGCGCATCAGGCGCGAACAAAAGTACGCTGGATTTTATAAAATACACGCGTAGCCGCGCATATCTTATAAAATCCGGGGTCGGCGTGCACAAGGGGGTGCACATTTGTGCAACTTGCGCGCGCTGCCCGTTCCCTCCGAGGCCGCTCCGAAATCGGAGCGGCCTCGGAGGGAACTTTCCTTCCACCCCCCCCCCCCGCACCTTCCCCTCCCTTCCCCTACCTAACCCACCCTCCAGGCCCTATCTAACCCTTCCCCCTACCTTTATCAGAAAAGATACTACTGCCTTCAGGCAGTAGTAACTTACACAAACCGCCAACACACCCCCAAACACGCCCCCGATCGAAAACCGCGCCCCCTGGCCACGCCCCTGACCGGCCCTTTTTGCAAGCCCTGGGACTTACACGCGTCCCGGGGCTTGCATGCGCCACCGAGCCTATGCAAAATAGGCTCGGCGCGCACAGGGGGGTTTTAAAAGGGTTTCGCGCGTACCTTATGAGCGGAACCCTTTTAAAATCCGGCCCATACTGTCACATACACACCCATACATGCCATTATACACACCCACAAGCTCTCTCTCTCTCTCTCACAGACACACATTCAGGTTCTAAGACCCTCTCTCTCTCCCCCCATCCCACCCCCACACATAAGCTTACTCCCCCGGATTCTCTCATACATACACACAAACTCTCACTGGCTCCCTCACACACACACACACACACACACACACACATCTAGGCAAGCTCCCAGACATTCTCTCACACACAGACCCCTAGGCAGGCTCCCATTAATTCTCATACCTCTCCCCCCCACCCCCCAGGCATGCGCACATTCATTCTCACACACAGACAGACTGCCAGGCAGGCACCAATTCTCACACAGAATGGAAAGGCACCCATTCATTCTCAAACACACACCCCCAGGCAGCTTCCCATTCATACACATGTACACACTGAAGGCAGATCCCATCTCTTTCTTTTGGCTGCTATCACTGCTACCACGTAGCCACTGGGGAGCCGACGATCGCTGCTATTGGCAATGAAGCCCATTCTGCTGCCTCCTCTGTGCAGGCCCCATGGTATAAAAAATTTGCAGGGCTTCCAGTTCCTCCATGCTGATCTCGTACATCGCCAATTCCTTTTACAGGGTCTTTCTTCTCTCTCTCTCTCTGTCTTCTTCCCTTCCTCCCTCAAACACACAGGCTCTCATTCTCACAGGCTGTCTCTCTCACACACACACACATTCGGACTCTTATTCTCACATGCTCTCTCTCTCTCACACACTCACAAGCTCACACGCTGTCACTTTCTCACCCAAACACAGGCTCTCGCTCTCACATGCTGTCTCTCTCTCGCACACTCACAGGCTCACACGCTATCACTTTCTCACCCAAACAAACACAGGCTGTCGTGCTCACATGCTATTTCTCTCTCATACATACATACATACTATCTCTTTCACATGCACACACACACAGGCTCTCTCACTCTCACACAAATACATAGGCTCTCATTCTCACACACAAACGGAGGCTCTCACATGCTGACTCTCCAAACATACAGGCTCTCACTCCCACATACAGTCTCTCAACTCACTCTCTTACACTCACACACATACACACATTCTACAGAGTCTCAGTTTCCCTCTCGCCTCTGGGCCTCCTCTTCGCGGGTCACCACAAGGTGTGATCCGCAGCGGCCCTGCAAGCAGGCCTCCTCTTCTCAGGCCACTGTGAGGTAGGATCTGCACCGGCCCTGCCACAAACACTGCTCCTCTTCTGCACATGGCCAATACTCCTCCTCCTTCCTGCCCGCATGGCTCCGGCAATATTTTTCTTCCGGGGCTGCGCAAGCAAGAAAAAGGAGCACCTGGATTTTTGGAGGTGACTTTTCATTGGGCTATGGTGGGATGAGCTCTACCATGGCTCTGCCGATTTTCCAGCTGTGCGCGGCCATGCATACATGCAGTTTAGAGGGATCAGTGGCCAGCACACAGGAAAGGAAAGTCAAGATTCCCTGCTCAGCCGCCGGTGAGGAGGTTCACCGGCAGCCACAAGGGCCTCCCTATGTCAGCCATCAGCGCTCCCCCCCCCCCATGTCCCTGCACCCAGGGGCATTGCCCCACCCACCTCCCCCCTCGGTACGCCACTGCCCTGGATCCCACACATCAAACCACCCCCACTCAGTCTTCATAAAATCAATAACAGAAACATCTCCATCCACACCGTAGAAGTCCCACAAAAATAAGCTGCAATTTGTCATTTTCATATGATATATAACACTCTAATGTCTAACATTAAAAATACATTTAATATCAATTTATATCAAGTAAAAATGGTACAGTGATTATCTGCTTCTATTTGACCTTCTATGTGCAGAAGGGTATTATTTATAAACAGAGTCTGGCAGCTAAGATTTAAAGCTAAAAAATGCAGAGTCACACATTTGAGCTGCAAAAACCCAAGGGAGTGGAACAATATAGGGGGCAAAATTCTTCCATGCACCAAAGAAGGGCAGGATGCAGAGATGATCATTTCTGATAATATCAAGGTGGCCAAGCAGGCAGAAACATGTGTCCCTAGTGAGACCCTGTACAATTCTAGAGACCACATCTTCAAAATAATAAACCAGATACAGGCCCAGAGTGTGGCTACTTAAACAGTCAGTGGTCTTCTTTGTGTAGCATATGGAGACAGACAAAGACCCAAACATGCATTTTCTAAATGATTTTGACTTCTAAGACCGGCTAATGCAACTTCTTTTAAGTTCAATAGCATCTTAAACATGAGGTAATCATCTTTTATCCAAAATCCTTTACCTCTAATTCTAAGTTCCTTCTAAGTTAGCCTTGTTATTTTATACCCATTTGTTAATTTACACCCACTTGTTATTTATACCCATTTGTTCGATGTAATTCATACCCTCTTGTTATTTATACCCACTTGTTCGATGTAATTTTCCAATTTGGTTCTGTGTAAACCGAAGTGGTATGTACTAGTACATGAACTCTGGTATATAAAAGCCTTTACATAAATAAATAAATAAATAAAATGGTTGGGAGCAAGCTCATTACAGATAATGGAGTTCTTCGGGACAGCAGGAGTTTTCTGATATTGGTGGGTTTTCCTAGGTAGTAGAATATATGAAACTATTCACTTTTTGGAAAATAAACGTTCAGCTAGTAATGCACCACTGGTTGAGGTCTCTGAGTTTTTCTAATAATGGGAGTTTTCAGATAATGAGTCTTTGGATAAAAGTTGCTCTACTCTCTTTAATATAATCTTGTACCCATGGAAATCAATTTATGTTCTACTATGTTAAATCACTGTGGCACTGAGACCAGCGAAAATTGAGCCATTAAGAAAAGTTATTACTCAAGGAACAATTATAGTCTGATAATATATCTGTCTAGTCTGCCCATCCACACTAACTGCTCTGCTCTACAATCCTTACCCACTCCTTCAGAGATCCCCTTTGATTGTCCGTGATTTTGTAAACTGAACTACTGTCCTTGATTCCACCACGTCCACTGGGAGGCTGTTCCATGTATCCACCTCCATTTCTCTAAAGAAATATTTCCTTAAATTACTCACGAGTCTACTCTCTTTCACAGTTATCCCATAATAACTCATTCTAAAGCCTCCTTTCTGTTTAAAGAGATCTAGCTCCTGGGCACTGATACTTGAAGCTATTTAAATGTCTTTGCCATATCTCCCATGTGCCATCTTTCCTCTTGGGTATATAAAATTATTCTGGTTCAGCCTAAGCTATTTACTCATAATAAATAATGATTTGTATATAGAAACTTGCAATCACTGACTGTAAATTAACAAAAAATAGAATCCCCCTCCATGTTTCCTTACATTAAAAAAATATCCATTTCTAATTTTTACTTCTTTCTCAATATAACTGTGCATCCCAGGGCAGAGGCAGGGATATAAGGTTTTTCCCTCCTTTTTCTTCTATTCATACACAGTCACCCATCCCACCCATTTACAAACACTTACAGTATAGTAGTCTATGCCTAAAAAAAGTTTTATTTTTTTCATTTTGTTTTCCATGTATTTCATTTCCTTTTTTTATCTGCTTCATTTTGTTGTGCTCAATTTTTAGCATGTGCTATTTTTAACATGTTCTAATTTTATAAATAGTAAGTTCATCACTTAGCGCACGCTAAAATGCCAGAAATGGCAAAAATATTTGGGGGGGGGGATATTGTGTTATTTGGGAAACAACACAAAATAACCACCTAAACGTTTTCATATTATTTTAAAATAGCTCATCCCTCCTGTAATACAAGTGCACTATTTAGCACTGGTACCAGCAAAATAAACATCTACCTTTTTTTCAGGGCAAATATCAACATGGCAGCATTTTCCCACATATAAACACACATGATTTCTTTCAGTACATATGCTATTTTCCAGCAAAAAGAAAATGCTATAACTAAATAGCCTGATTCCCTACAGCAAGGATGGGCAACTCCACCAGTTGGGTTTTCAGGATATCACCAACCAATATGCATTAAATAGATGTGCATACAATTGAGGCACCATGCATGCACAACTAACACATGCATATTTATTAGGGATATCCTGAAAATCTGACCATTAGGTGGTCCTCGCGGACTGGAGCTGCCCCACCTCTGCCCTACATAGTATCTAATTCTGCTTATTACGTTCATATAAGGTCAGTGAATCAAGAGCACTCTGGATCTCTTTCTACAAATTCTCCATGTCTCAGGTAGTTAAACTTAAGATTAATTCCTTGCTTAACACACAGAAATTGGGAAACTTGATTTTAATTGCAGTGGTGAGAATTCTTAATGGTATGTCTCTGGAGTATAGTAGAATCCTTACATTACTTGGCTTTTTAAGCTACTGAGCTTTTGCAGACTTTTGTAACAGTGCAGAAACAAGTAAAATATGGGGAAAAAACAGTTTTGTTTTTTTTTGTTTTTTTACTTAATTTATCATTTATAGAATCTGCTAGACTGACATCACTGGAAACCAAAATTCTCAAATTATCCACAGAGCAGGTACAGAAGCAGTGAAAGCTTTCCCATGCTGCCTACGAATGAGCAAGCTTGCGAACCAGGGAAGCCAGTTCAAATACCGTTGACATTCTTGTGACCTTAGGCAACTCACTTTGCCCTCCATTGTCTTGTAAGCCTTCTGGAGACAAGGACATAGCCCATGGTAACTGAACAGAATCTACTTTGAAGTCGCTATCCAGTCACAAAAGGCAGAATATGCATCAAATTAAATCACCTTGCTCAGTGAGCGATGGGGTATATGCAGTCACCATGCCTGTGCAGGCTTTGGTCTCTTTGCTGAGAATGCCAACAATGCCATCTGTGCCAAATTCTGATGGCAATTTTAGTGAGATGGACACCAGTATTCTGGGAACAGGAGTGTGTCTCCCCAACTTATTTCAGCTAGGGCACCTTTTATTTTTTTATTTGCTTCCCACCTGAGCTAGATTTAAACTGGTGACCTAGACGTGAAAGGCTCCACAACACTGTGGCAATTCCTTTCAGCTGCCAAGTCCCCTCCCTGCCTCCAATGTCAATTCTAAGTTTCCCCTACAACAAACACCATAAGAAACCAAGAATTATACTTAGCAATAAGGACAGTAGGGATAAAGCACATCCTGAATTTAAGTAATTCACACTGAACAGGTAGAAATATTGACTACATGCTCTTGAAAGTGACCATTTAATAAATGTTATCCTTGACCCACAAGTCTGAAAGCTCAAATGCTACTGCTAAGTAACAAACTTAAAAGTAATACTGTGAAGCCCTCCAAAACACTAGGTGCTAACTGAAATCACAAACTGCTAAAAACCGCACACCCAAACAATCCAGTCACATTGCAATGAAACATTTTAGAACGCAAAAAAACTCGGAAGGGACATTATGATGTTTACTCAAGATTAACCATATGGAACCTCAGTGATGTGCAATTAACTGTCCATCAACTTGAAAATGCCAAAAACAATATCACCAACAGTATCTGCCTGGCAATGCACTGGAATATTGCTACATGGAGACCAAGTTTCTCACTTTCTCATGGATCAACATGGCTGCTACAATTCAAACAAGCTGAATCGTGTACATGACCCCAAGAACAAAAAGAATGTATGTACATGGCCTACTTGATTACAGTCAAAATACTGATATGCTGAATATAAAAATCTTGCAGTGCATTCTGCAGCCCAATAAGATAACTGCATATTTGTAACAGTAGATATTGGTTAAGTTCATCTAGAGTAAGAGTGTTACACAGAATAAGCTTTATCACAGAGGAAGATTTCTCCTTGCAATATATGTGCCATTTTAGTCAACAGTCAAAGAAAGATTATGGGAAAGCAAAATGTATACCCATTATAACAAAGATCTCAAAGTTTGCTCCTGCTGTATGGAATACAAGATTACAGAGCATTAAGCACGGCATGAGATGGAATTTTTTTTTGTAATGCCTTTATACTGTTTGTAGCAATGATTGGTGCCTTCTAATGTGATGTGGGAGTTTTTCATATCTGAAAATTCTGTTATTCATATCTATTATTGCTCCTCTTTCATCCTGTTCAGAACTCATCATCCGCTAGTTATGCTCCCATCTCGCCTCTGCTCCTCAGTAGCTGGGAGGTAATTTAGGAGTAATGCTGTCTTTGTTGTATTACAGTGTGTGTGTGTGTGTGTGTGTGTGTGTGTGTGTGCGTGCGTGTGTGTGTGTCTGTGTGTGTGTGTGTGTGTGTGTGTGTGTGTGTGTGTGCGCGCACAGTTAAATTGGTATCTATAAATATATGGACTTTTTCTGGTAGGAAGGGAGAGAAGAATTATGCAACTACAGAATCCAACATGCACTTTTTACTGCAATGAGAAGAAAAATCTTTTTTTTTTTTTTTTTTTAAATATTGTTTGACATTCCTGAGATATTAACATAGTTAAGGTTCTTTTTTCAAAGCCATTCTGATATTGGCAACAAAAAGACAGAAAAGCTTCCCCAAAAATTGGGCCTTGCAAGATATCAAATTTAGCCATCAGCTCTTAAAGGTCATAGATACCCTGCTCAGTTTTAGCATTTTACATCAGGAATTATATTACGCTCAATTTCCCAAGGATTTCTCGATTCTCTGGAGAATTCTAGCAGCTAAATTGGTTCTGGAGAAAACTGGAGACCCTGTACCTTGTGACATATCTTATTGGACCAACAAAAAAAAATATCAAGAGATGTATTACATTCAAGATCACTCAGATCCCTTTTTGAAGACAGGACATATGATGAAGGGGCTTTTGTGCTCTCAGAAGCTCATGTACTATTAACATCTGTTTGTTCCAATAAAAATGATGGCAAACTACAATAATTCTATGCTGTGTCTAAGTTAATGCTTTTTGAGAATAGAATCCTGATATTTTAATTCAGTATTTCTGAGTTGAGGTTTCATTATAGCTAATATTTTCAGAGTAACACAGCTGATCTTGTTTGTTGGTCTGAATAGCCAATATATATATATAAACTATTTTTAACCTGGTTTTTACCAAGGACAAGTGCATTTATAAAATGGATGTTTTACTCGCAATCAATCTGCTAGAATATTTCTACTATCAGTCAAGGATTAGGGTGCTGCCTAAAGTATGACAAGACACCTTGGTCCACAGATTTGCTGGATATTGCCAACTTCACTGACACCAAGATGTGGACAGCTGAAAGATTTTTGTTTGTAGACAGTGGAGTGGCTCAGAACATAAGAAATCTCCCTGTCCATATGACAGTGGGCAAGTAAGTGAAATCTGAACAGTTCACATGAAACCTGAGACTGTGCATATTAAAACACAAGACAGTTTATTTAAAAAAAAAAATGGAAACTGAGGCATGATGAACAAACCAGAGCTAGATGTATAAGTTTTGCATTTTTACCTGAAGCAAGTTGCTACTGACTCAGAAAACTAGACAAAATTTCTGAAATGGGATGTATCTAGCTGAGAATGTAGATAGAGTTCCAGCCCCAACTGTTTAAAATGTTTATATTTAATGGGATTTGTGTCTCCCACAATGCACCCACTGGTTTCCAAACTATGGACTGTGTCCCCTGTGTATCTTAATAAAGTCACAATAGATTGTTTTAATTCCAATTGTACTGTGGACCATTAATCTTGGCTTATTGAGTTTGCCTCTATGCATTTCAAATTATAGGATTTAGATTTATAGCATCATAGAGACTATTGTTAAGCAAAACATAACACAAAAGCTGCCAAACGGCCAAGTCAAAGGTCCATCTTGCCTAGTGACCTCTCTCTCTCTCAGAGTGGCAAGCAGGTTGTTGTGAAAGGAAGTGTATAAGGAACTGGCATATACAGAGCTGTGTCTTCACTGTCATGTTCTTCCAGTGTCTAGCAGTCATAGGTCAGCGATGCATTGATCCCATGGTGACATCCCTGACTTATGTTAAATAGTCTGTGATTGATCTGTCTTCCATTAAAAGCTATTCCTCAAGAAAATATATGCACAAAAATATTTGTGCATATGTTACTGGTAATGTATATTTTAATGCTATACGGTACTTAACTCATGTACAAACACATTTGCCTTATTTACTGCATGTAGTAACTAAATATTAACAGACATACTGAACCAACAGATAATGAAAAATTCTTCAGTCAAATAACACACTACTTCAATCCAGGCAAACTGAAATAAAGCAAGTCCTATATACAGAACCCAGGCATTTTAGCAGTGAGTAACGAAAAAACGTGATTGATTTTAGGGATATGAAATGCCATTAAGAAGATACCGATCTTGACCATGTGACTTGTTTCGCATGACATTAAAACAAATAATCCAATCATGCTAGAGCCGTGGCAGCAATCGTATGATGTCCATCATAGCAAACGTGAAGTTCTTGTCCCCATGGCAACATCTGTGGTGTTTATGCTAATCACTCCAAATTAACCTTGATATGAAAAAAATACACCCTAGGGATAATGCTGTTGAGGCAGTTCAGATGAGTAGCATGATTTTCTAATAAAAGTCTACAGCAAAAAATTAAGGCAAGGATAATGAGATGTCCTGTTAGCACATTTCCCCTTAATATGTATTGGTTCAACCAATGCATTAGTACTAGTATCAGCATAATTATATATATCATAGATAATGTGTTGCTTTATTGATCGCTGCCCTTATGTAACCCATCATGGTTAATTTTGAATTGTATATACAAACTGAGCAGTGGCCAACTCTATAAAGCTAATACATTAAAAAATGTTTTGTTTTTTTCATTTTAAGTTTAGTACTAGTAATCAGCTTGGAGTGCTGTGATATGCTTGATCCATAATGATCACAAATAAAACCTTCATTACAGATTCCTTTTGGCATGAGCGCTGCTTCTGCATTTTCCTGTAAAGATTTATGGAACTTATTACAAACCTTCCATCTGCTTTACAGTATGAAAATATTTGGTTGGTTGACCTGGCCTTATAGAAGAGAAAGCATGTAATAAGAAAAGCAATAAACAGGATGTTGGATAAGGACATAGGAGCTACAGCTTCATGGTTTTCTAAGTCAAGCACAGACACTAGAGAGAAGTAAACGGGCAAATTGTCACTGTGATATTTTCATGAATGTTCCCCAAAATGTGCAATTTTATTTACTTAAAATATTTCTAGCCCCCTCATCAGGGCCAGTGCAAGGGTGTTAAGTGCCCCAGGTGAATCTCCTACCTTGCACATGGCCCCCCTCCCTTCCCCCCGATCCCGACCTCATTCACTGAGACGCCGCTCATGGCCCATTGAGTGTTTGGTTTTCTCGACTGCAGCCAGCCGCCTCTGTGCTTCTCTGGGCTGTGAGCAGGATGGGCGCCACTCACGGCCACAAGCGGAATAGGCTCCGGTCACAGCACCACATGGGCTGCTCTTCACCTAGGCTGCCTAACGGGATGCACTGGCCCTTCCCCTTCATACCAAAAAATATTGATCTGGGGTGGCTTTCAAATATACATTCATATATCAATACAAATAGGCATACAATATTTATTATTTATTTTATTTATTTAAATTTCTTATATACCGGCATTCGCGATGGGAGTCGCATCATGCCGGTTTACAAATAACAAGGTGTGACAACAGAATAAATACTTAATAACTTAAAAACATTAACATGTGATAGAAGAATAAGGTAGCAGTTACAATAAAACAGGGATAAAATGCAACTTGGAATGAAGAGAAGGCAAAAGAGAGATTAACACTGAGATAACAAAAGAATGACCAAGGTAAATAAAACCTGCCTCAAAAGAGAGAACATTATTGAGTTGTCAAAGGTTGTTGATTACCCTGACGGGAGTTCTTAGTTGCTTGAGTTGAGAGTGGGTTCAGTTGGTGTCTGGAAAGGCTTTCAAGAATAGCCAGGTTTTAAGTCTTTTTCTGAAAGTGGGGAGGCAAGGTTCCTGTCTCAGTTCTGGTGGGATAGAATTCCACAAGGTAGGTCCTGCTGTAGAGAAAGCCCTGTCTCTGAGAGTCCTATGGTTAAAGGTTTTTGCAGGAGGCACCTTTAATGAGTCTCTGTAGGACTCTCTGATAGGTCTGATGGAGGTATGTTTTTTAAATGGGATTTGGAGGTTAAGCGGAGAGAGTTGATGGAATGCTTTGTAGATGGTAGTAATGGATTTATATAAGATTCTATAGTGCACTGGCAGCCAATGTAAGTCTTTGAGAATCGGAGATATGTGGTCTCTTCTTCTTGTGTTTGTCAAAATTCTGGCCGCCGTGTTCTGAACCATCTGAAGAGGTTTAGTATGAGAAGACAGGGAGACCTAATAGAATAGAATTGCAATAATCTAACTTAGAGAAGATTATTGATTGCAAAACTGTTCTGTAATCGTGGAAATGGAAAAGTGGTTTGATTCTTTTTAAGACGTGTAATTTATAAAAGCAGTCCTTCGTGGTTTGATTAATAAAAGATTTTAGATTTAGCCGATTGTCGATATGGCTCCTAGGTCTCTTACATGTGAAGTTTGAAAGCCGGTTGGAGGGTTTGAGGTGAGTTTACTGTTTTCAGGGGAAATTATGAGGACTTCGGTTTTTAGCGGAATTTAAGATTAGATTTAGGCTGGAGAGGAGGTTGTCAATATTTTGAAGACAGTTTCCCAGATTTTGATAGTTTTGTAAGGGATTCTTTGATAGGGATGACAATCTGGATGTCATCTGCGTATAGAAAGTATTTGAGGTTAAGATTGGTTAATAGTTGACATAGGGGTAGGAGGTAAATGTTAAAGAGCGTGGGGGAGAGAGAGGAGCCCTGTGGAACACCTAGCGAAGAAGGGTAAAACTGTGATTCTTTGTTATGTATTTTGACTTTATATCCTCTGTTTCCCAAGAATGATTTGAACCAGGCAAGAGCAGAGCCTGTAATTCCGATGTTCGCTAGTTGATTTAGGAGAAGGGAGTGATTCACGGTGTCAAAGGCCGCCGATAGGTCGAGGAGTATCAGCAAGTAGGCGTGACCTTTATCGAGGCCCATGATGAGGTAATCTGTCAGAGATATGAGAAGTGATTCTGTACTTAAAGATTTTCGGAAGCCGTATTGAGTGGGGAATAATATGTTGTTGTCTTCGAGGTATTCTGATAATCTGGTGTTGACTAATTTTTCTGTAACCTTGGCTATAAAAGGAAGGTTGGATATTGGGCGGAAGTTGGATGGATCTTTAGGATTAAGGTTCGGTTTTTTTAATAGGGGTTTGATAGAAGCAACTTTCAGGTCGTCTGGATAAATTCCTTGGGCTAAGGAACAATTGATAATGTCAGTTAGGGTTTTGGAGATGGTATCTGGTATTAGCAGCAGTAGTTTGGGAGGGATCTGGTCAAATGGGTGGGATGATGGTTTCATTCTCTTCAATACTAACTTGGTCTCTGATATTGCAATGGGTTCAAAGGCTTGTATAGCAATGTCATTGCAGTGATGGCGGAATGTGCTGGGTGGGGCTAGGGTATTCGTTTTTAGTTGAGATTGCAGGTTGGAAATTTTGTTACTGAAGAAGATGGCCAGCTCCTCAGCTTTTTCGTGCGCTTGGTTGAGTGGGATGTCCGGAGAATTGGGTTGAGTTAAGTTCGAGACGTAAGTAAAGAGGGCTTTTGAATCGAAGATGAGGTGATGTATCTTGTGAGCGTAGTAGTCCCTTTTTGTTTGTGATAACATTTTAAATATCTATATAAATATAACACTTATAGTCTTGGTTTAACAGCTATAGTTAAAAGTGTCATTAAAAAGATATGCTTTCAAATATTTTCTAAAAATCTTTAAATCTGAAATTACTAAAATTACTTTATTGAAACAGTTGCTGGAAGGTTTTAACTCAATTTTTGCAGAAAATGGCATAATTCAGCAGGTTTGCAGCAGTCTGACATTTCTTTTTCTCTAAAAACACTAAAAGGTATAGAGGTTTACAAATGCAGAATAAACAACATTTTGGCAGTTTTTGTCTTTATCAGCAAAAGAGTTACTGGTTGCTTAAGATTGATGTCTAGGCCCTGAATGACTTGAGAAAAATGATAAAGGTACTAACTGGTAGAGATACCAAGGCACTATCATCCAAGTGGCGTTAGGAGTACTAAATGAAATATGTTGGTTGTCTGTCCATTTCCAAGTGGACAGTGGCCAAATCACCAGAACCACCGTTACAATTTGGAACTAACTGGCACCACTATGAGTAGCGTCAAACAGATCAGAATGGCCAAACCTGTCCAGGTATGGAGATCAATTTTGCCTTCTCACACATTGTTCAGTTTTATATTGTGGGTCACAGCTCAAAATCTATTCTTGATGGATCAAATTTGGGAATAGATATCATGGTTACAAATTACTATGGCTAATTTTTCCCCATTCTTTGTCTTAGTAAACGAGGCCTTAAAGTTATACAAATTGCCAAAGAAAGGTGCACAGCACTATTTGAAAATTATATTGACTTTTCATTTCCCTATAGGTCTTTTGGACAAAATAGCTTTTATATATATATATATATTTATTTTTTTTTATTTATTTTTTTTTTTTAATATGGTCTACTTACAAATGAAGAAGTATTTTTCCAACTAAGCTTATTACCAAAAATGGCTAGCAACATCATACTATGATGCATTGTACTAGAGGAAGCGCTTGGATGGTTCTCCTAGAGTGGAATATTAAATGAAAAGAAAGCACAGCAATCTTTCCTGGTTATCACTTAGGTGCTCATCCTGGTAGAAAAGCCATGGCACTCGGGGAACACCTATAACCATCTGCAGCCACATAAATTTCATTTTAGATTTTATCCAAAACAAAGAAACCCATCAAATTTTATTGGGTCTTCTTTTCAAAATAGGCTACTTATAATCTTCTTCCCAGGTTAAGCCTTCCAAATCTATCAAGTTTAATAAATTATAACCTAATCCCAACAGTCTTATCTCCATTTGCTATGCTATATTTTATTTGCATCTTGAATAAATTAAATTTCACAGGATTAGATTTGAGGGGGAATCCATAAATACTTATTTTGTTGATTTCTTCTTCTACTCCCTTTACTGCATGCTCCAATTACAGAAACTATTTAAAAAAAAAAAAAAAAAGTGTTGACCATTACAAAATCAACTTCACGATGTCCACTACTTTCTACTATAGTTGAACCTTATTGTAATGAAACCTGATGTACTGAAATTTTTGCTACGGTAATGAAAATTTCATGTAGTCGTTTACGCCAATTCATTTTAATAGGGTAAAAACCCTGTCAGAGTGAACGAATCTCCTGTTGTAGTCATCAATCACTGAGCAGAATACGTTTTAATGGCTACATCACTTTAAACTACCACATCTGTTCCGCAGTCTAATCAAAATGCAAAAGGAACATAGCTCACAAATGCTTTGCAACAAACTAAGACAGAAGCCACATAAAAGCATGTTTGTTCCTCATCCTCTATACAACCTTAATCATTTTTTTTTCATGAATGAGACATGGATTAGAGAAGAACTATATCCTCCTGTTTATATTTAATATTTTTCATGAAAGAGGTTCTACTGATAAAAGTGTGTGATGCAAAATAAGCAGTGACTCATAGAAACATAGAAATGACGGCAGAAAAAGACCAATCGGCCCATCTAGACTGCCCAGCAAGCTTCCACACTTATTTTCCCTTACCTATCTGTTTCATCAACCACCAAGTTCAGGGCCTTTGTTGGTAACTGTTTGATTCAAATTTCCTGCCATCCCCCATCACTGATGCAGAGAGTAATGTTGGAGTTGCATCAAAGGTGAGCATAAAGCTTAATGGTTAAGGGAAGTAACCGCCGCATCAAGCATCCATTGTACCTGAAGACTGGAGGATAGCAAATGTAACCCCAATATTTAAAAAGGGCTCCAGGGGCGATCCGGGAAACTACAGACCGGTTAGCCTGACTTCAGTGCCAGGAAAAATAGTGGAAAGTGTTCTAAACATCAAAATCACAGAACATATAGAAAGACATGGTTTAATGGAACAAAGTCAGCATGGCTTTACCCAGGGCAAGTCTTGCCTCACAAATCTGCTTCACTTTTTTAAAGGAGTTAATAAACATGTGGATAAAGGTGAACCGGTAAATATAGTATACTTGGATTTTCAGAAGGCGTTTGACAAAGTTCCTCATGAGAGGCTTCTAGGAAAAGTAAAAAGTCATGGGATAGGTGGCGATGTCCTTTCGTGGATTGCAAACTGGCTAAAAGACAGGAAACAGAGTAGGATTAAATGGGCAATTTTCTCAGTGGAAGGGAGTGGACAGTAGAGTGCCTCAGGGATCTGTATTAGGACCCTTACTGTTCAATATATTTATAAATGATCTGGAAAGAAATACGACGAGTGAGATAATCAAATTTGCAGATGACACAAAATTGTTCAGAGTAGTTAAATCACAAGCAGATTGTGATAAATTGCAGGAAGACCTTGTGAGACTGGAAAATTGGGCATCCAAATGGCAGATGAAATTTAATGTGGATAAGTGCAAGGTGATGCATATAGGGAAAAATAACCCATGCTATAATTACACAATGTTGGGTTCCATATTAGGTGCTACAACCCAAGAAAGAGATCTAGGTGTCATAGTGGATAACACATTGAAATCGTCGGTGCAGTGTGCTGCGGCAGTCAAAAAAGCAAACAGAATGTTGGGAATTATTAGAAAAGGGATGGTGAATAAAACAGAAAATGTCATAATGCCTCTGTATCACTCCATGGTGAGACCGCACCTTGAATACTGTGTACAATTCTGGTCGCCGCATCTCAAAAAAGATATAATTGCGATGGAGAAGGTACAGAGAAGGGCTACCAAAATGATAAGGGGAATGGAACAACTCCCCTATGAGGAAAGACTAAAGAGGTTAGGACTTTTCAGCTTGGAGAAGAGACGACTGAGGGGGGATATGATAGAGGTGTTTAAAATCATGAGAGGTCTAGAACGGGTAGATGTGAATCGGTTATTTACTCTTTCGGATAGTAGAAAGACTAGGGGGCACTCCATGAAGTTAGCATGGGGCACATTTAAAACTAATCGGAGAAAGTTCTTTTTTACTCAACGCACAATTAAACTCTGGAATTTGTTGCCAGAGAATGTGGTTAGTGCAGTTAGTATAGCTGTGCTTAAAAAAGGATTGGATAAGTTCTTGGAGGAGAAGTCCATTACCTGCTATTAAGTTCACTTAGAGAATAGCCACTGCCATTAGTAATGGTTACATGGTTCTTATGGCCTGGATTGGCCACTGTTGGAAACAGGATGCTGGGCTTGATGGACCCTTGGTCTGACCCAGTATGGCATTTTCTTATGTTCTTATGTTCTTAAGCAAGTTACCCCGATGCTTGTTTACCCAGACTGCACAGATCAATGCCTTGTTGGGTGTTGTCTGAATATAAATCCTGTTTTCCACATTTCCCCCTGCCGTTGAAGCAGAGAGCAATGCTGAATATGCATTCAAAGTGATGTATCAGGCTTAATTGGTTTAGGGTAGTAAGCGCCGTAATAAGTAAGCTACCCCCATGCTTGTTTATCCAGATTGTGAAGTTCAGCCCTTGTTGTTTGTTATCTGAATGCAAATCCTTTTTTCCACATCAGCACAAAAAAGGGGGTATTTCAAATGAAGAGAAAATTCTAGAGGATCTAGAACATTAATGACCCATGTTATCCGCCCAGATGACAGATGTGTAAATTATTCAAGGAAGACCTTGAACCAAAACAAAATTTCATCCTGGTTTGAGTCTGGCAGATTTTTCTGATTTTCTCCATACCTGGTGAGAAAATGGACTGGATTTCTAACTAGCAGATCTGGGGGGAAAAAACAAGCAGATTTGTGGTTTTGCAGAAATCCATATTGAATGGATTTCTACCCAACATGACTTTTCACAGATCAGCAAATCTACCTAAAATCCAATGTCAATTCAGAAATCCATGTCAGACTTCTTGCAAACTCCACTGAAACAATTCAATGAATCCACTTAAGAGCCTTTTAGATTCATCAAATAAATTTGCTTTGTAAAGTATGCACATCTCTAGCCCATACTACATTATGTAATTGGTCTGCAGACCACGCAAAATATCATGAAATGGGCAGTGAAGTGAATTTTGACAGAAGTATGGATATTTGCTGCATTCAGAAACACAATAACTGGAACAAAGCTACTTTGTCTTTTATTTATTTTGAGAACATTTAAGATAAGCTCAAACTAAAACACTGTACTTCAAGAAAAGTTCTGAAATCTTTACCAAAGGAACAAATAATAAAGAAAAATGATTGATGAAACACTTGACAAATTGCAGCAGCTCACCTATTGATGGAATACCAACACTAAGAATATGACCAAAAAGTGTAAAGCATTTCTCGAACTCTACAGAAAATTATATATATACATATATTACATGCAAACCACAATGCACAGAAAAAGCAGTTTAATTAATCTAAGCTTGTAAATTGTGAGCTGTAGTACTAATTTTCAAGGCTTTGATCCGCACTGAAGCTTTGGTGACCGGTAATCACAAATTTCATATTTCTCTTAATTCAACCAGTCTTATTTTGTTCAATACCAACCTGACGTTTAAAATGACACCACTGAATATCATGCTACATTAGCGAATGCCACTTAGCCGGCCAAGACAGAGGCGGGGAATGGGCGGATCGGGGAGGAGTAGAGCTGACAGGATAAATTAACTGGCTAACTCGATATTCAGAGTTATCCGGCCAACGGGCTGTCCTAAAGTTAATTTGGTGTAACTTATCCGGCTAACTTTAAAGAAGCCGGGTATATTCAACATCTCGGCTGAATATACAGCATAAGTTAGCCGGTTACATATAACACAGTAACTAGCAGAGCTGCGCAGCGGTTGAATATGGATCGCCTTATAAACATTTTATGTTTAAATATCTTTATTGATTTTCACAACACAGTACAATAAAAAAAATAAATAAAGGAAACAATGAAAAGCTAGGAACAGAATGGAGAGTCATAGGAGATGAATCTTCAAGTTATTCCCACCCCACCCAACACCTAGTCCTGGGCATAGAACAGTTAAACGTCAGCAGTAAATACAAGAGGGCAAGCTGGTGGAACCTTCGCAGCTGCCCTGAGAGAAATGTAAGCACAATTTCTCCGCCCCCCCCCCCCCCCCCTGAATCTTCTTTTAATTTCCTTGGTGAATCTCTTGACTCCCTGGAATATCTAGTACCCTCTAGTGTAACGTACTGCCTGGCAATGTCTCATCCCCTCTACAGCACAGTGTCCAACCAGTCATTGATCTCCAACAGGTCTTGTTTTCTGACAACCAAAAATATGGAAATTACCTATAAACTTGAGCTAGTATAAAATTCATAAGCCTCATTTGTAGATACCCCGGCAAGCACACCCAGAATGTGACGACCCTGCTCTTTGGGGGCTTAACTGCAGACTCTATATTTCTCCTCAGTTTATACCATACAATATCAGCAGTACTTTGCAACATATCTCAATCAACAGCTGCTTACATGGGCATTACTTTTCATATATAGCATGCATTTTCTTTTGATAATGATGAATTAAATGTAATATTCTTAAATTAAGCAAAATATCCCCTGTACTAGATGTCTAATTTGTGTTGTTTTCAGAAAATGGCCAAAGCTATCTTTTGACAATGACATGATGAAATTTCTATTTGTAATAGAATACCAGCTTTTAATTTTGTTTTCACTTTTTCCAGTATAAAGTACAAAATACTTCTATTTCCCTTTTACCCAGAACATGCATTTTCTGATAAGTGACCTTTTAAAATTATTGATAATGTCCAGCAAAGCAATTTTGGCTTGCCTGAGGTACACTCTAATTTGACAGGAATGAAAGATTTGCAGTGATTGACACAGTAAATAAATTCAGTGTTGGGGACATGAATGCCTGTTTACTTTGGCTAGAGGCAGCCTCTCCCGCACATCAAGCACTGCTGTATAAAACATACCGTCACACTTTTAATGAAGTCTATAATGGTAGCACAGTCTTGCAGCTGTAATTTTTTTCTAATCTGTCTGCATCTTGAACAGGTAGCAAGAACAAAGTACGTTTTATTAGACTTAAAAAGAAAATACTCTTTACATCTTCAGTATCTCTCTGCTTTGCATGCCTTTTAATGAATCTCTGTACCATAAGAACATAAGAAATTGCCATACAGGGTCAGTCCGCAGGTCTATCAAGCCCAGCATCCTGTTTCCAACAATGGACAATCCAGGTTACAAGTACCTGACAAGTACCCAAACATTAAATAGATCCCATGCTGCTAATGCCAGCAATAAGTATTGGCTATTCCCTAAAGGCCCATTTTTAAAAGGGCCACACGTATAAAAAACGGGGCTTACGTGTGTGGCTGGGCCTTGCGCGCAATTTAGAATGGGCCCAGCCACGCGTGTAACCCCTGTTACACGCAGAAGTGATGGGCCCTGCAAAAGGGGCATGCCGGGGGGCGTGGTCTGGGCAGGGAGGGGTGAAGCAGGCCGGGACGGTGCCATTAACCAGCGCATGTTTACTTCTGCTCCCAAGGAAAGTTAAGTAGGCGGGTAGGGAAGTTCCTTCTGAGTCCGCTCCTTAATGGGAATGGACTGGGAGAAAACTGGGAAGAAGCCCAATCTCATCATCATGCGTAATTTAAAAAATCCCCCCCCCCCGCATGCGGAGGCGCCACCCATCCATACATGCGAGTGTAGACATTAAAACCCGGCGCGCATGTACACACGGAAATACCAATGCACGCATGTTATAAAATCAGCGTGTCCATGTGCATGTGCCAGGAATCGCGAGCATATGGACGTGAGTGCCTCTTAAAATCGACGCTTAAGTCAATTTGATTAATAACAGTTTATGGACTTCTCCTCCAGGAACTTATCCAAATCTTTCTTAAACCCAGCTACACTAACTTCCTTAACCACTTCCACCGGCAATGAATTCCAGAGTTTAATTGTGCACTGAGTGAAAAAACTTTTTTTTTCCAGATTTGTTTTAAATGTGCTACTTGCTAACTTCTTGGAGTGCCCCCTAGTTCTTCAATTATCTGAAAGAGTAAATAACTGATTCACATTTAACTGTTCTAGTCCTCTCATGATTTTATAGACCCCTATCATATACCCGCTCAGCTGTCTTGTAGATCCCCATTGATTGGTCAATTCCTTCTCCCTTTACCCTTCATGCATGAGCAAAGTTGGAGGCACCGCTGACAATTCCAACAATGCATAGAGTCACTTGTCAGGTTTGTTAGCTTTACAATAGCCAAGTATCACTCTGTACAAAAATTCCCAACCACAAAAAAAAAAAAACCAAAAAAAAACCACAGATAGAAAACATTCAACTGGTCAACAACAGATTTTAAAACATGAATGCCCGATTTTATAACATGTGCGCACTGGCATGCGCATGTTATCAAATCCAGGGTTGGCACGCACAAAGGGGTGCACAATTGTGCAACTTGCACGCGCCAAGCCGCGCTGCCTTCCTCCATTCCCACCCAGGCCACTCCAAAATCAGAGCGGCCTGTGAGGGAAATTCCCTTCCCCATAGTCTGACCTTCCCACCCTTCCCCTAACCTTTCCCCCCCCCCCATAGCCCTACTCTAACCCCCCCCCCCCCCAAAGTTTTCTCCTATCTTTTGCGCCTGCCTCCAGGCAGGCGCAAGTTGCACATGCCGGCAGGCTGCTGGCACGCAATCCCTCGACATAGCGGCAATAGCCGCTGTGTTGCAGGCCTCTGACCCCGAACCCACCCCGATCCCAGACCGCACCACCCCTTTTGTAAAGCCCTGGGACTTACACATGTCCTGGGGATTTACCCGTGCCACCGGGCCTTTTTAAAATGGCCCGGCACGCGTAATCTTTTGAAAATCTGGCCCTTAATACCTTAAGGATTGTACAGTTATGCACATCTATAATAAAGCAAATGTTGCTTACCTGTAACAGGTGTTCTCACAGGACAGCAGGATGTTAGTCCTCAAATATGGGTGACATCACAGGATGGAGGCCAATCACGGAACACTTTTGTCAAAGTTTCTAGAACTTTGACTGGCACCTACTGGGCATGCCCAGCATGGCACTAAACCTGCAGCCAGCAGGGGTCCCCCTTCAGTCTTGTGTAAAGCTACAGGAAGTGCCAAAAAATAAAATAAGAAAACGTTGCGAACCCAACAACATGGGACAGCGGGCGGGTTTCGTGAGGACTAACATCCTGCTGTCCTGTGAGAACACCTGTTACAGGTAAGCAACATTTGCTTTCTCACAGGACAAGCAGGATGGTAGTCCTCACATATGGGTGAGTACCGAGCTGAGGATGTCCGAGAAATGCACCAAATATACCCAGATGTGCAATAGGCACTAGGACTGGGGTGAAATTTGGTAGAAGGCATCCTGAACCCTAACGGGCAGGTGGAAAGGTGTTGGTACATCAAGTTGCGAAAAGGTTGTGCAAGATAGATTGGCCGAAGATGGAATCTTGTCTTCCGGCTTTGTCTAAGCAATAATGAGCTGTAAAGGTATGGAGAGAACTCCAGGTAGCAGCCCTGCAAATATCAGGAAGCGGCACCGAGCGTAGGTGTGCTACTGAAGTCGCCATGGCCCTCACAGAGTGTGTTTTAACACGGTCTTGGAGTGGAATGCCTGCTTGCTTGGGATGTGAATCATGTGCCCGATCGTTTTAACGATCTGGATCGGCTGGGGGGAGAAAAAAATCTGATCGGCATGATTTTTTTGCAAAAAAATTGTTTTTCTGAATAGTGCGCACTAACGCGAGTTAGTGTGCACTATCAAAAAATTGTTACTTAATGGTTAAAAAGTAACATTTGAGGAAATGTTCGTTAGCTAGAGGTGCACACTAAACAGCGCATGCTTGGTGCTGTCCCCGTGGCCATTTTGCTACCAGATATAGCACGCACTAGCCAGAAAGAGAAAAAAAAGTGCCAGCAGGCTGCAGCAGTGACAGTGCCAGCAGTAGCCACTAGCCAGTAGCCAGTCTAGCCTCAGCCTGCTCTTTAAATTTAACCACTGTAAATATAATAAATTAATAATTCTCTCTGTTAAATTACTATCGCCTCTTCACCGTTCCAAGTTGTATTATGTCCCTGTTTTATTGTAACTGCTACTTTTTCTTTTAGCACCTGTTAATGTTCTTATTATATCCCCTTTGTCACACCTTGTTAATTGTAAACCGGCATGATGCGATTCCCATCGCGAATGCTGGTATAGGAAAACTCAAAATAAATAAATAAATAAATAATAAAGTTTTTTGTTTAGTTTTTCTATAGTATGTTAATGTTTTGAAGCTCAGGTTGCAAGTTTCTTTATTAAATGTTTTGTTTCACTAAAGTAGAATATAGAGAAGTACTTAATTTCATGTTATGTAAAGTTTCTTTAGTTTAATACACAAAGTACTTCATTTTATTTTATTCTAGTGAAAAAAAAGAAGTTTAGTTTAACACAGGAACTGCAAACTTGAGCACAGTTTTCTCACCAATTTTATCTGCATGGCCCATCTGAACTTCTGAACAGACAGCTGTCCTTCAGAGACTGCCTGGCCCTTCACCTCCACCTCCCCTTCTCTCTCCCATATACCAGCAGTGAATGGGGGTGGGGAGAGGGATGTGAAGGGGGAGACAGCCCCTGCATTTAGCAGCTCTGATTTTCTGAAGAGCTGTCCTTCAGAGACCAGGGAGTCCTGCTTGGCCCTTCACCTCCCCCTTTCCCTTCCCTTTGTCAAGCTACCAACCGTTTCCATTTCCCATCCCCCATATATTAAACTATCACCTCAGTGGGAACCTTGGTAACATCAATAGATAAGAGGGCAGCCAATAGGAATACATATTCCTTCCTAACTGACCTTAACTGACCTGAAAAGTGTCAAAATATTTCATTTTCTGTTAGTGCGCACTAACAATGGGTAGTGCGCACTAACCCAATTAACGATTTTTTAAGATAAATCCGGGGAATTTCTATTGTATCGCACTCTTTAATGATTAATGACGATATTAAAAATATCGGACGATAATTTAAATTGTTAAAAAATGATTCACATCCCTACTGCTTGCTGATAGCAAAAAGATATGCAGTCCGCTAACCAGGAGGAGAGAGTCTGCTTACCCACAGGCTGCCCCAATTTGATGGAATGGAAAGAGACAAACAATTGAGTGCTTTTTCTTGTGGGCAGCTGTACGGTCTAGATAAAACGCTAGAGCCTGTTTACAGTCAAGGGTATGCAGAGCTTGTTCTCCTGGATTGGAGTGGGGCCTGGGAAAGATAGTATAATGGATTGATTAATGTGAAAGTCTGATACTACCTTAGGTAAGAACTTAGGGTAAGTGCGGAGTACTGCCCGGTCCTGCAGAAGTTTAGTGTAAGGCAGATAGGTAACTAGGGCCTGTAACTCACTAACTCTGCGAGATGTTACTGCCAAAAGAAAGATCACTTTCCATGTGAGATAGCGAAGATCACAGGATTGGAGAGGCTCGAATGGTGGTTTCATGATCTGACCCAAAACCAGTTTGAGGTCCCAAGAAGGGGCCGGAGGGTGCAGAGGAGGCTTGAGATGAAGCAAGTCCTTCAGAAAACGTGTTACGAGGGGGTGTACTGAAATAGGAACATCCCTGACACCTCTATGGAAGGCGGCAACCACACTAACATGCATTCTGATGGAGGAGGTTTTTAGACCAGATTCTGACAAGTGCCAGAGATAGTCTAGAAACTTCCTGGTGGAAAAGGTAAAGGGATCAAGGGATTGAGAAGAACAACATGATTTAAACTGGTTACATTTTTAAAGATAAGATTTTCTCATGGAAGGCTTCCATGAAGCAATCAGGACATGGGAAACTGGCTCCGAAAGGTTAAGTGGCTGAATAATTAACCTTTCAACATCCAGGCCGTAAGAGACAAGGCCTGAAGATTGGGGTGGCGTAGGCACCCGTCATTCTGAGTGATCAGAAGCGGGTCCTTTCCCAAAGGAATGTGCCTGCGAATGGAAAGGTCCTAAAGTATTGGAAACCACACTTGGCGAGGCCAGTCAGGTACTATCAGGATCATGCGTCCCTTGTCCTGACGTAACTTCACAAGAGTCTTCGAGAGAAGTTGGAGGGAATGCATATAGGAGGCCTGTTGCCCATGAGAGGGAGAACGCATCTCTTGGCTGAGAGTGTTGGCTGCGAGTGAGAGAGCAAAAGTTCTCTACTTCTGAGGTGATGCAAAGAGGTCTGGGGGATAACCCCAACATTGGAATATTGAATCCACTACAGTGGGGTTGAGGGACCACTCGTGTGGTTGAAAGGCGCGACTCAGCTTGTCCGCCAACACATTCTCCCGGCAAGTAGGTGGCCCTGAGGTACATCGAATGGGAGAGGGCCTCCACCCATATCTGTGCAGCCTCTTGACACAGTAGGTAGGAGCCCGTCCCTCCCTGTTTGTCGATGTACCACATGGCCACCTGATTGTCCATCTGAATGAGGATGACCTGGTTGGAAAGGTGATCCTGAAATACCCTGAGAGCTATCTGATTGCTCGCAGCTCCAGGAAATTGATTTGGTGTTTGGCTTCCTCTGGAGACCAAGTTCCTTGTGTCTGCAAATCGGCGACATGGGCTCCCCAGCCGAGGTTGGAAGCATCACTGGTGAGAATTATTTGAGGGTCTGGAGCCTGGAAGGGCAGGCCTTGGAGATTGATCTGATTTTGCCACCAGGCTAGAGACTGACGAAGTGAGTCGGTGATGTGGACAGTGGTCGATAGAGATTAAGAACATAAGAACATAAGAAAATGCCATACTGGCTCAGACCAAGGGTCCATCAAGCCCAGCATCCTGTTTCCAACAGTGGCCAATCCAGGCCATAAGAACCTGGCAAGTACCCAAAAACTAAGTCTATTCCATGTAACCATTGCTAATGGCAGTGGCTATTCTCTAAGTGAACTTAATAGCAGGTAATGGACTTCTCCTCCAAGAACTTATCCAATCCTTTTTTAAACACAGCTATACTAACTGCACGAACCACATTCTCTGGCAACAAATTCCAGAGTTTAATTGTGCGTTGAGTAAAAAAGAACTTTCTCCGATTAGTTTTAAATGTGCCCCATGCTAACTTCATGGAGTGTCCCCTAGTCTTTCTACTATCCGAAAGAGTAAATAACCGATTCACATCTACCCGTTCTAGACCTCTCATGATTTTAAACACCTCTATCATATCCCCCCTCAGTCGTCTCTTCTCCAAGCTGAAAAGTCCTAACCTCTTTAGTCTTTCCTCATAGGGGAGTTGTTCCATTCCCCTTATCATTTTCGTAGCCCTTCTCTGTACCTTCTCCATCGCAATTATATCTTTTTTGAGATGCGGCGACCAGAATTGTACACAGTATTCAAGGTGCAGTCTCACCATGGAGCGATACAGAGGCATTATGACATTTTCCGTTTTATTCATCATTCCTTTTCTAATAATTCCCAACATTCTGTTTGCTTTTTTGACTGCTGCAGCACACTGAACCGACGATTTCAATGTGTTATCCACTATGACACCTAGATCTCTTTCTTGGGTTGTAGCACCTAATATGGAACCCAACATCGTGTAATTATAGCATGGGTTATTTTTCCCTATATGCATCACCTTGCACTTATCCACATTAAATTTCATCTGCCATTTGGATGCCCAATTTTCCAGTCTCACAAGGTCTTCCTGCAATTTATCACAATCTGCTTGTGATTTAACTACTCTGAACAATTTTGTGTCATCTGCAAATTTGATTATCTCACTCGTCGTATTTCTTTCCAGATCATTTATAAATATATTGAACAGTAAGGGTCCCAATGCAGATCCCTGAGGCACTCCACTGTCCACTCCCTTCCACTGAGAAAATTGCCCATTTAATCCTACTCTCTGTTTCCTGTCTTTTAGCCAGTTTGCAGTCCACGAAAGGACATCACCACCTATCCCATGACATTTTACTTTTCCTAGAAGCCTCTCATGAGGAACTTTGTCAAACGCCTTCTGAAAATCCAAGTATACTATATCTACCGGTTCACCTTTATCCACATGTTTATTAACTCCTTTAAAAAAGTGAAGCAGATTTGTGAGGCAAGACTTGCCCTGGGTAAAGCCATGCTGACTTTGTTCCATTAAACCATGTCTTTCTATATGTTCTGTGATTTTGATGTTTAGAACACTTTCCACTATTTTTCCTGGCACTGAAGTCAGGCTAACCGGTCTGTAGTTTCCCGGATCGCCCCTGGTGCCCTTTTTAAATATTGGGGTTACATTTGCTATCCTCCAGTCTTCAGGTACAATGGATGATTTTAATGATAAGTTACAAATTTTTACTAATAGGTCTGAAATTTCATTTTTTAGTTCCTTCAGAACTCTGGGGTGTATACCATCCGGTCCAGGTGATTTACTACTCTTCAGTTTGTCAATCAGGCCTACCACATCTTCTAGGTTCACCGTGATTTGATTCAGTCCATCTGAATCATTACCCATGAAAACCTTCTCCATTACGGGTACCTCCCCAACATCCTCTTCAGTAAACACCGAAGCAAAGAAATCATTTAATCTTTCCGCGATGGCCTTATCTTCTCTAAGTGCCCCTTTAACCCCTCGATCATCTAACGGTCCAACTGACTCCCTCACAGGCTTTCTGCTTTGGATATATTTAAAAAGGTTTTTACTGTGAGTTTTTGCCTCTACAGCCAACTTCTTTTCAAATTCTCTCTTAGCCTGTCTTATCAATGTCTTACATTTAACTTGCCAATGTTTATGCTTTATCCTATTTTCTTCTGTTGGATCCTTCTTCCAATTTTTGAATGAAGATCTTTTGGCTAAAATAGCTTCTTTCACCTCCCCTTTTAACCATGCCGGTAATCGTTTTGCCTTCTTTCCACCTTTCTTAATGTGTGGAATACATCTGGACTGTGCTTCTAGAATGGTATATTTTAACAATGACCACGCCTCTTGGACATTTTTTACTTTTCTAGCTGCTCCTTTCAGTTTTTTTCTAACAATTTTTCTCATTTTATCAAAGTTTCTCTTTTGAAAGTTTAGCACGAGAGCCTTGGATTTGCACACTGTTCCTTTTCCAGTCATTAAATCAAATTTGATCATATTATGATCACTATTGCCAAGCGGCCCCACCACCGTTACCTCTCTCACCAAGTCCTGTGCTCCACTGAGAATTAGATCTAAAATCGCTCCCTCTCTCGTCGGTTCCTGAACCAATTGTTCCATAAAGCTATCATTTATTCCATCCAGGAACGTTATCTCTCTAGCGTGACCCGATGATACATTTACCCAGTCTATATTGGGGTAATTGAAGTCTCCCATTATTACTGCACTACCAATTTGGTTAGCTTCCCTAATTTCTCTTAGCATTTCACTGTCCATCTCACCATCTTGACCAGGTGGACGGTAGTATACCCCTATCACTGTAGTCTTCCCTGATACACAAGGGATTTCTACCCATAAACATTCAATTTTGTATTTAGTCTCATGCAGGATGTTTATCCTGTTGGACTCTATGCCATCCCGGACATAAAGCGCCACACCTCCTCCCGACTGCTCCTCTCTGTCATTGCGATATAATTTGTACCCCGGTATAGCACTGTCCCATTGGTTATCCTCTTTCCACCATGTCTCTGAGATGCCAATTAAGTCTATGTCATCATTTACTGCTATACATTCTAATTCTCCCATCTTACTTCTTAGACTTCTGGCATTAGCATACAAACATTTCAAAGTTTGTTTTTTGTTTGTATTTTTATTCTGCTTTTTAATTGATAGGGATAAGTTAGAATTTTTTAGCTCAGGTGAGTTTTTAGTTACAGGCACTTGGACTACTTTTCTAATTATTGGAACCTCACTGTCGGGATGCCCTAATTCTAATGCATCATTAGTATCCTTTAAAGATACATCTCTCCGAACCATGCGCTGCTGAGCGACTGTCGGCTTTCCCCTTTGTTCTAGTTTAAAAGCATTGTGACCTTAGAGTCCACTGCATGACTCTCATGGCCAAGCGGGCCATTGGGGTGACCTGTACTGAGGACGCCATGTGTCCTAGTGGGATGAGGAAGTGGCGTGCAGTCGTGCGGTGCTGAGACTGTAGCTAGTGTGCGAGAGAGATGAGAGTGAGAGCTTACTGTCGAGGCAGAAATGCCTTTGCCTGCAAGGTGTCCAAGTGTGCCCCTATGAATGATAAAGTTTCAGATGGGACTAAGCAGGATTTCGCGTAGTTGACGAGAAATCCTAGCGAAATCAGAGTGTGTAAAGTAAGATGTAGGGATGACAGAGCAGCTTCCTGAGTGGAAGCCCTGATCAACCAATCGTCTAGATAGGGGTAGACGTGAACACGTTGAGTCCTGAGGAAGGCTGCTACTACTACGAGGCACTTGGTGAAGACTCGTGGTGCAGATATGCCAGGCCGAATGGTAGCACTCGGTACTGATAGTGCTTGGGGCCTAGCAGAAATCTCAGGAACTTGTGATGAGATGGAGTTATTGCAATGTGTGTATACGCATCTTAGAGATCGAGAGAGCAGAGCCAGTCTCCTTTTTGCAGAAGAGGAAGGAGGGAACCCAAGGTCAGCATCTTGAACTTTTCTCTGTGGACGTACTTGTTGAGGGCGCGTAGGTCCAGACTTGGGCGAACGCCGCCTGATTTTTTTGGGAATTGGAAAGTACCAGGAATAGAATCCTAGGCCTTGTTGGGAGTAGGGCACTGGCTCTATTGACTGGAGGAGGAGGGAGACCTCCTGCTCCAGGAGAAGTGAGTGGCTGGATATTCTCCACATCTGTAGAGGTGGTGAGTCCAGTGGGATGGAGAGAAAGTTCAGGTGATAACCTTGTAAGATTATGGCAAGCACCCACTGGTCTGAGGTGATTGTGTGCCACCTGTTGTTGAAATGGCACAATCAACCTCCTACTGGTATCTGAGGCAGTGGAAACTGGCTGCTGCTCTCTATGCAGGAGTCAAAAGCCGGAAGCAGGGCCCGGCTGAGGAGATGCCTGTGGCTTTTGTTTCTGCGATTGACGAGACTGGGCCTTTTGGAAAGGTATCGTGGAGCGAGTTCTAGACGGTGATGGATAGGACTTCTGTGGACGGAAGAATGACTTTTTAGTATCCTTCCTGAAAGGCTGTTGGGCATCAGAGAGAGCTGGCAAAGGGTCTCATGATGGTCCTTGAGTTCTGCCACCGTCCGCTGAATCTGTTCGCCAAACAGATTGTCTCCTATGCAGGGCAGATCAGATAATCTGTCTTGTACTTCAGGGCGCAAGTCCGAAGACTTAAGCCAGGCCCATCTTCTTGCCGAAATACAGTTGCAGATACCCTGGAAGCAATGTCAAAGATATCACCTGATAAACCACCTATCCCAAGTTGAACAGTTGTCATAATGTTTATCTATTCTAATTTATAGTAAAGCTAAATAATGTTTATCTATGCTTATCTATTCTAAATTATTGTAAAGCCTGTTGCTACGTTACGTTACATTGTGAACCGGGGTGATGTTTTTAACGTGCCCCGGTATAGAAAATTTTTTTAAATAAATAAATAAATAAATAAATCATAAGAGGATCTTATTTCATGCTTCCCTGCCTCAAAACCCTTGTGTACCACGGTTTGAAGCTGTTCCTGGAATTGCTGAGGCAGGGACTCTGCAAAGTCCTATATCTGCTTGAATAAGACCCTGTTGTACTGGGCCATATACAGCTGGTAGGAGGCGATCAGTGAGATAAGCATTGGTCTCTGGAACATGCCGGGCAATGGCATCCAGGAATTTCTGTTCCTTACCTGGGGGAAAGGAAGAGTGGGGTTTTGATCTTTTTGCCCTCTTTTGGGCAGATTCTACAACCACAGATTGGTGATCCAGCTGGAATCCTGGGGCTGACTGGATTAAATAAGTGGTATCAGCTTTTCTGTTGACTGGAGCAACAGAACCAGGGTGTTCCCAGTTCTTTTTGAGGATATCCAAAAGAACCTGGTGAATAGGGATGGAGGTTATTTCCTTGGGAGCATCCAGGAATTGTAACAGCTCCATCATTTGGTGCCTATCATCTTGCTCAGTCTGTAATTGGAAGGGAACCAATTCAGACATTTCCTTCACAAAATTTATGAAGGACAAGTCCTCTGGAGGAGAACGCCTCCTACTTTCAGTAGGAGAAGGTGGCGATGGTAAATCATCAGTGTCTTGAGATGAATCATCAGTCCAGGTGTCATAGGGATCAGCACCTATCCCTGTAGGAACCTGAGAAGAACGGGACAATGGTATTCCTGAAGGTCCTGGTCTAGGATCTGAAGGCATCGAGGGAAGTACTGGAGGCACCGATGAAGGCATCGAAGGCACCAGTGCAGGCATCGAGGACACCGATGGGTGCATCAGCATCGGAACGACTCCCGATGGAAGAATGCGGAACTGTGTTTCCCCTCCCGATGACAGGGTAAGCAGGGAAGGCACCGGAGCCATCGGTGACCCAGGATTCATCTGTGGAAAAGCAGCTATGAGCGCTTCCATCTGCGAGAGCAGCAGTGCCAATGCTGCCGGAATGGGATCGATGCTCGGTTCTGCGACCGGCACCGATTTCGGTGCCAGGGGACCTTGGAGTCTGTGCATCACCTTATCGATGGCCTCTTGAACCATCCGGTCCAGTTCTTCATGGAGACCTGGAGCAAGCAGCCCCGGCTCAGGAAGGGAAGAAGGAGGCAGAGGCATAGCCGGAGGGACCACCGTTAAAGGCGGAGTTGCGGCTCCCGATACCCGTCCGGGTGAGGGTTGCCTCGGTGACCTGGTCGCAGAAAGGGTCGGTGCCTTTTCTGGACAGGGTTTCTTTGATGGCGGCTCGGCGATGGCGAGATCGATGATTTTCCTTCATCGATGGTCCGACACTTCCGGTGTCTATGCTGATGTTTTTCTCTACGATCCCCTCAGTCCTGAGGGGGAGTAGACGTAGTTGAAGGCCGAGAAATCATAGATGCCGGATGGTCACCGGCCGATGGCTGATACTGGTGCAAAGGGGACGGTGCTGGTTCAGACGACATCGATGCAATAAACGGCGTTGGAGTTTGAGAACGGAAGAGAAGTTCCATTTTCTCCATTCTGGCCTTGCGATCTTTTGGTGTCATTAAGGCACATTTGGTGCAAGTCAGGACATCATGCTCGCACCCGAAACACATTGCACAGACTTTATGTGGGTCTGTTATGGACATGGTGCGAGTACAGTCCGGGCACCGACAGAACCTCGATGCCATGGCCTTTGAAAATTTAGCTGCGGTACGGTCGACGGCCAGTAGGCCATGAGGGCCAAACTCGATGGGAATAGACCAAAAACGGGTAAAAACTTACCGGAGTACCGCGGAGTCAAAAAATTCGAAGGAGGGACCCCTGTGGGGTATGATAGTTTTAGTAATTCTGTGAGGAAAATTCCTGTCAGGAATCTCTGTGGAGCTCCTTAACCTGTGTGGCTACTGCTGCGTGGAAAAAAGAAGACTGAAGGGGGACCCCTGCTGGCTGCAGGTTTAGTGCCACGCTGGGCATGCCCAGTAGGTGCCAGTCAAAGTTCTAGAAACGTTGACAAAAGTGTTCCGTGATTGGGCTCCATCCTAATTTGTCACCCATATGTGAGGACTATCATCCTGCTTGTCCTGTGAGAACCTGTTTCAATCAGTTATTTACAAGTCTCTTCTACCAAGTCAAGAAAAGAATAGATGCCCATGTTTCAAAATGGCAATAGGATGTGTGTTACTAGCACAAAGAACATTAGCAATTGTTCCTGCAAACTGTATTTGTGTTTAAAAACTACAATATTCCAGATATGCCATAAGGTATACTTTTGCATTTTCAAATCAGTATCATACTGTACTCTTTTTAAGATAAATGGGTCTTAATTTCAAAATAGGCTCCTGGTGTACAATCATTTTCTGCCTCAAATTAAATCACTAATAACTAGTAAGACCCCCCTCAAAGTTCAGAACGTGTCAAGAGTCTGGTAGATCTTGCAGGGTTGATAGAAAGACCGTATCCTGTGAGGAAAAGCTATTTTTACATATCTATAAGAAAACCACCTTTCTATAAACCTCGAGAATCTAGTAGTCTCTTCTTAGAGGACACTGCCATTTCTAGGAATCCTGAAAGGTTTGATTAGTACAATTTATCTTTATGTTCCCTGAGGGATCATAATTCTTCTTGAAAGAGTCAATAAAGCAATTATCCAATGTTTGTACACCAGGAGACTAATTTATAAAAAGACAAAAAACAGCTTAAGCTTTTGGACCCTTTCTTCTTTGGTGGTATATGCTTCATAGCGCTTAAGATTTTGTCTTCATATTTTTTGATTGACTATCATACTACACACCTCCATGGATATTACAAGGCTGAGTTAACAACTCCAGTTAACATTTCTTATGAGTACACTCCAACCATGCCTTAAGTAATGGCTGGATTTAAAGTTGTTCAACTAAGCTTTTCCTAGACTTCACATCAGAGACTCTTCCCTCTATTAACTGACTACCCAAACTCTTTACTGATCAAGAGCTAACAATTTTGTCCGTCTGGGCCAATTCTACTTAATTGGTTCTTAGTATCCCTGAACCATATGTTTAGTTCCTTACCATACATTTTGTACCTATGTTTCGTGTATTCTTTTATTGGTAGCCAATATACCTTCTTATATGTTATTGATCCCCAAGACGCATGCTACCCTATATATTTAGATTATTTCCTTATATCTCTTACATGCTCATGTTGCTTATTTTTAATGTAACCTATCTTGTGACAAACATATTTTTTACCTTATCTATATGCTCATATCTTGATTTTAAACATAATTTGCCTCATGACTAACTTAGGAAAAGGAATATCAAATGTTCATAAATAAATGATTTAAATACGTGAATCAGATCAATCTCGTGGTCTCTGAACATATTGCCAGACAAAATGATTCAACAATTATTAAGCAGTTGGGTACTGTGAATATTTTGACATTCAGTAACAAGACTAAATAATTTTAGGTTGAACAATGGCATCTGTCCATCATGTTTAGTCTTCGTTCAAAGTAAAAAGAAATTAGAGAGTTTATAAGCAACAGAAAATGTATTACCAGTTTGAAGAAGATTGAAGAGGGCTTTAGATGGTTAGAAACGTTGACTAAATAAACTTATTTAGTGCATTTTTCTAAGTGCTTGGTTTTGTCACTATACCTTTCTATTAGGGATCTGTTTATGTTAGGAACACCATTTCTTGTCCTACAGTTTACTCAGTGTTCAGGCCACATTTACACAGATTTATTTATTTGCTTTTTTATACCGACATTCAATTCAAAATATCACATCGGTTTACATTGAAACAAATTGTCATCAAATACTATTGAGGACATAATACAGTAAAACAGTTCAAAAACATAACGTATTGAACTAAGAAACATCGTTAAAAAAAACACAAAAAACCTATAGATTAAAAATAGATCTATATAAAGCAATAACCTATCATTGTCACGCAAATTTCAATATATCGCAAAAATAAAAGGAAAAACCATAGATAAGGGGATGTAATCTATTGTATTTATTGGGGGAAAGCTTTGATAAAAAGACATGTTCTGAGGTTTATTCTAAAGGTAGGTGTAGAAGGGTCGGTCCTTAGTGGCGTGAACTTAGTGACTGAAGTGAACTTATTAATTCCATGTTTAAAAGACATTTCTTGACATATGCATGCACTCATTTGAGGACAAGTCCATTGAATCAGACAGGAAAAGACTGGAAAAAGTAGTGCACTTGCCATATTAGTCCACTTAAATGCATAGAAATGAAGGTTAATAAATAAAAACAAAAACAAATATCGGATGATAGCTTTTCACTGAACTAACAGTACATTTCTTGATTAGCTCTCGAAAGCTAAATATGAAATGTATTAAGTCAGTCCAATGAAAAGCTATCTCAATAAAAAAAATAAGAACAAATTATAAAAAAATAAGGAGCATGATAAGCACAACAGAACTGAAAGAACAGGCCTTTGCTTTACCCATGACCTCATCTTTACTCATATATAAGTGAGTGGTAGACACCTATGCCATGAGCCAATATTTATTCCATAAATTCTGTTCTATACCTTCTATGCTCATTATTACAAGAAAGATCGGTAAAAATATATAAACAAATTAGTTCAAACTATTATACCTTAATTAATTGAAAAAATAACTTTGAATAGATTCTGTTTGGTATAAGTTTCTAAACTGGAATTTTCTTGGTTAAGTTATTGCAAAGTAGTCAACACTAAGTATTAAACAAAAAGCTGCTTGTCTGTCCAGTCTTTTCCCAAACAGAGATGACACTTTTTCATTGTACTAACTTATTATTTCTTACTTAGCTTTCAAGAGCTAAATCTCATTTTATCATAACGCTATTATTGAAATGTCTTGCCCTAGAAAATAAAATAGCTATTTTAAAGCACTTAAAATATGTTTTAAGGTATTTTTGGTGCCTTACAATGATGGGAAAAACTTAAGGGGCGGATTTTAAAACCCCTGCGCGCCGGTGGCCTATTTTGCATAGGCCACCGGCGTGCGCAGAGCCCCGGGATGCGCGTAAGTCCCGGGGCTTCCTGGTGGGGGCGTGGCGGGGGCGTGGCGGGATGACGCGGCATTTAGGGGGCGGGGCACGGCGTTTCGGGGGCGGCAACGTGGGCATGGTTTTGGCCCGGGGGCGTTCCGGGGGAGTGGCCGCGGCCTCCAGAACAGCCCCCGGGATGGACCACGGAGCCGGGCAGCCGGCCGACGCACGCAAAGGTAAGGGGGGGGTTTAGATAGGGCCAGGGGGGTGGGTTAGGTAGGGGAAGGGAGGGGAAGGTGGGGGGAGGGCGAAGGAAAGTTCCCTCCAAGGCCGCTCTGAAATCGGAGCGGCCTCGGAGGGAACAGGCAGCGTGCGCTGGGCTCGGCGCGCGCAGGTTGCACAAATGTGTACCCCCTTGCGCGCGCCGACCCCGGATTTTATAAGATACACGCAGCTACGCGCGTATCTTATAAAATCCAGCGTACTTTTGTTCGCGCCTGCTGTGCGGACAAAAGTACGCGCTTGCGCAAGTATTTAAAATCTGCCCCTAAGGTTCTACAATAGTTTTACTACTAAAAAAAAAAAAAAAGCATCTCCAGCATTAATTTTGCCTAACACTTGAGTTCCTGTGCTCTGCTCAAGTCATTCCAGACTGTAACGAAGGGGAAAACACTTCAACTGCTAACACTTTGGGAAAAGCTCAGCTACACAAGAAGCTCAAGCTACAGCCTGCAAAATCACTGAGAATCACTACTGTGAGGGATGCTCATAGCAAAACTATCCCAAGTGACATTTTAATTGACACGCAGAACATGTTTTCAATGAGTTTACAGAATAATTACTAAAAGTAGATTTCTGTACACAAGACTGTAGAAACAACAGTCTTCTGTCTCATGGTCTGATTCTCTATTTTTCTAAATTCCCTGGTGCATAGCTGTTTCCCCACGATTTATTTTATGATAAAGGAAGAAATACAGAAATTTGCATTAAAATGCATTGAGCACAGATTTTTCAAAGGTGACTACTAATGCAAAGCCTATCACAAAATAACATTAGTTAGAAATGACATATTGCTGCATTTCTAGATTAAGGCATCTCCAAATTTGATCGGTTATTTGGACGTGATACATTATTTTCTTGAACTAAAATACATGCTTTTTAAACTAATAAAAACAGTGCTATATTTTAGTTTAATCAATTCTTGTTCTCTATCAAGGGCCTCTTCAGGTGCACTGGTAGAGAGCAATCATTTGGGCTTGCACTGCCTGCTAGTAAGGAGACAGAAGCTTTCTTGCTTACAGAGTTTATATTTTAATGTTAGGAAAACTGTAATTTTGATTTTATGAGTCAAGTCTAGGAGTGTTAGAGCCCTTCACACCTTAAAGGCCAACTCTCATATCCTTTAAGCAGGCAACCCTAGCATCTGGCCAGCTGAAAGAATCTCCCTGGAAGAACACAAGTTGCCAAAAAAAAGTGTTTAAGCAATTGGGCATGAAAATCACATGCCTATCTTATGCAGGACAAGCAATCAGGCCGATACAGTAAGGAGCGGTAGGAAGAGCTGCGTTAGCGCCGGGCGCACCCGCGGTTGCCGCACGCACAGTCCGGCTCACCTACCGCTCGATCCTGTATGTAAATAGCTTGCAAATGCAAGCTGCGTCCAAGAAGCGTCCATGAAGCGTTAGGCCCGCGCAACCCATTTTACTGTATAGAGCGCTATACAGTATCCTGGGTGCGCTGGCCTAACGCTTCATGGACACGCTGGTACCTGTCATTTCAAATGACATTTCAAATGACATTTGAAATGACAGGTACCAGGAAGTGGACGGTTCTCCTACACTCGGGATTGCCAGTCCTCTCTCCCCTCCTCCCGAAGCAAGGCGCGTAAAGCAGCCTTGCTTCGGGAAGAGGGGAGAGAGGACTGGCAGTGTAAAGCAACGAAGCGACTTACTCTTCTTGCAGCCCCCTCCGGAGACGGTCATCGTCGGAGAGGGACCGCGGCTCCCCTGTCTCCAAAGATGGACGCCTGCACGGGTGAAAGCGGCCCCTGTGCCTGCAATTGGACCGCTCAAGACGTGTTGAGCGGCCCAATTGCAGGCACAGGGGCCGCTTTCACCCGTGCAGGCGTCCATCTTCGCCGGCAGCTGGAGGCAGGGGAGCCGCGGTCCGTCTCCGCCGATGTCCGTCTCCGGAGGGGGCTGCAAGAAGAGTAAGTCGCTTCGTTGCTTTACACTGCCAGTCCTCTCTCCCCTCTTCCCGAAGCAAGGCTGCTTTACGCGCCTTGCTTCGGGAGGAGGGGAGAGAGGACTGGCAGTCCCGAGCGTAGGAGAACCGTCCACTTCGTTGCTATTTTTTTTTTTCCGCTTTTTCGCTTTTTTCCGCTTTCGTTGCTTCGGGAGGAGGGGAGAGGACTGGGGCTGCCCCGGAGACCAGCACCCATGGACGTGGCCAGGGCAGGTGAGCGGAGGCTGGAGGAAAGTTTGCCGCCTACCCTTACCCCTGCCTCTAACGCAGGGGTAAGGGTAGGCGGTAAGTTAGCAGGTTAAACGCATGGCAAAACAGCAGGGTAAAATAGCGATAGTCGGGGCGCGCGTTACTGTATGGGAGGGAATAGTTAATTTGATCGTTTACATCTAATATACATGCTGCGGGCGGAAGGGGTTACCCGGTGATTTAAAAAGGTGGTAAGAATGGGTTAAAGGGGATAGTGTATCACGGGTTGGACTAACGGGGCCAAAAAGTGAGTAGAAAGCGGGTTAGGAGCAGGGTAACCACGGCCGCACTTTACTGTATTGACCTGTATGTGAGCTTCCCCAGCCCCTTCATTAACATGAGAAGTGAGCAGACATCACAGAGATTCCGTCTCAAAATGTTTACTTTGTTTTCTTTTGACCTCCACATGTTCTTCATTTCCAAGGTATTTTAGTGAGTGCATTTGTTCTCTGAAGCTCTGTGTCATGCAGTGTTCAGGAATGTTTCCTGTGGAGATCTGTAGAAATCTGCAGGTAATTCCAAGCAATGAAGTTTTCCTGCAGTTAACTGTTGGATTGCCAACAAAAACCTGAAACTGTCACAACAATTTATGACCATAGCTGCTAATTTCTTGCGATTCTAAAAAAAAAAAAAAAAAAAAAATTTACAAAAAAAATAAAATAAAACTAGGATTCACAAAAATATATAATACTATCAAGTTATGTGGGAAAAATACAACGTAATAAAAAAGGGAAAAACAAACATTATAGAGCAAATGAATAGCAGTGGCACTGCATGATTATTTATTAATAATAATAATATTAATAATGACTGTGCCCTAGAGCTGCATAGACCACTGCCTAAGCAAGCAGCAAATAACTTGGCAGGTAAGTAATAACTGTGTGACTTCAGCAATTACATTTCCCTATATTGTTCACGTCTCTTCAGCAGGAGGCAGGGCTACCTCATCTCGGACATATAGCAGTGCTGCATGTAATTAGACACCTGTAGACTTTGTACTAAATTAGAACTCTGGGCTTTGCCAATATGATACATAATTTCAGGCAAGGCTGTTGCCACGGGCTACAGCAAGCTCAACAGTACTTGCACACTGTGTCCACTTTTTTTTGTACAATCTCTAATGCTGCTACTGGGGAACAATAACCAGCTGATGTTCCATTGTCTGTATGGCAGGCTGGCCTCCTGGGTGAACGCACTGTGTAATTATTTGGAAGGATACAATCTATCCAACAGCAGATAACATCATAGGACAGCGAAATGCTGGGAATGAACGCCTCAGGTGGCACTGATTATAAATGATCAATTGACCTTTTCGGCATTGGTCACTACTTTTGCTTTAGAATATCATTAAAAAGTACTTAACTAGTTCCAGAAAATTTAAGAGTCTGGTAAAACAATGTTTATAAGCTGACAAAAATGCAACAAATTAATTGCAAACCATCTTTTGGCAAAAAAAAAAAAAAAAGAAGAAAGAAAAGCCTATTAAGACCAATATATTCCGAATGATTTGCTGTTCAACTAAGGACTTAATTAACTTGTTCACTGCCATAAACACTTATCTTGAGACTATCAAACAAACAAAGCATCTCACTGCTGTCAAAATGCAGAACCTCAGGAGAAGGTGCCTTTCTCGGGATGCTGATTTATAGACACAAAAGGTGATGACGTCGAAAAATGTCAAACAACAGATGAGTCTACAATGACTCACAGCTTATAGTGTCTCTAATGTGATGACATAAACATTATCATCATAGAACACACAGGCGTCTTCTCCTGAGGTTCTCCATTTTGATAGCAGTGAGACTCTTTGTTCGTCTGATAGACTCAAGATAGCAAATGTTGCTTACCTGATGTAACAGGTGTTCTCACAGGACAGCAGGATGTTAGTCCTCACAAATGGGTGACATCGAGGATGGAGCCCACCACGGAAAACTTCTGTCAAAGTTTAAACAGAACTTTGACTGGCCCCTACTGGGCATGCCCAGCAAGGCACTGACCCTGCAGCCAGCAGGGGTCTCCCTTCAGTCTGATTTTCAAAGCTACAGGCAGTGCCTAAAAAGTAAAAATAAAACGAACCCAACACCGCGGGGTGGCGGGCGGGTTTCGTGAGGACTAACATCCTGCTGTCCTGTGAGAACACCTGTTACATCAGGTAAGCAACATTTGCTTTCTCACAGGACAAGCAGGATGGTTGTCCTCACAAATGGGTGAGTACCGAGCTGAGGATGTCCCGACTTGCACCAAATGCACCCAACGACGTGCAACAGGCACAACAACTGGGGTGGAATTTGGTAAAGGGCATCCGCACCCTACCGGGAAGGTGGAAGGGTGTTGGTACATCATGTTGGAAAAAGGTTACGCAAGACAGATTGGCCGAAGATGGAGTCTTGTCTTCCCGCTTTGTCCAAACAATAGTGGGCTGCAAAGGTATGGAGGGAACTCCAGGTTGCAGCTTTACAGATGTCAGGAAGCGGCACCGATCGAAGGTGTGCTACCGAAGTCGCCATGGCCCTCACAGAGTGTGCTTTTACACGGTCTTGAAAAGGAATGCCAGCTTGCTGATAGCAAAAAGAAATGCAGTCCGCCAACCAGGAGGAAAGAGCCTGCTTACCCACAGGTTGTCCTAACTTGTTAGGATGGAAGGAGACAAACAATTGAGTGCTCTTCCTGTGAGCAACTGTACGGTCTAGATAAAAAGCTAGAGCCCGTTTACAGTCTAGGGTATGCAGAGTCTGTTCCCCAGAGTTGGAATGGGGCCTGGGAAAAAAGATAGGTAGTATGATGGATTGATTGATATGAAATTCAGAAACTACCTTAGGTAAAAATTTAGGGTGAGTGCGGAGTACCGCCCTGTCTTGCAGGAGTTTAGTGTAAGGCGGATAGGTGACTAAGGCCTGTAACTCACTAACCCTGCGAGCTGAAGTAATGGCCAACAGGAATAATACTTTCCATGTGAGATACTTCAAGTCACAGGAGTGCAGAGGTTCGAAAGGTGGTTTCATTAGACGACCAAGAACCAGATTAAGGTCCCAAGATGGGGCCGGAGGACGTAAGGGTGGCTTCAGATGGAGCAAGCCTTTAAGAAAGCGTGTCACCAGGGGTTGTACTGAAATGGGGACACCCTCTATACCTTTATGGAAGGCGGCTACCGCACTGACATGCATCCTAATGGAAGAGGTCTTTAGACCGGATTCTGATAGGTGCCATAAATAGTCCAAGAACTGAGAGATTGGACAGGAAAGGGGATCAAGGGACTGAGAAGTGCACCATGATGTGTACCTTTTCCATTTATATGAATAGGATCTTCTGGTGGAGGGCTTTCGTGAAGCTATCAGGACACGAGAAACCGAATCTGAAAGGTTGAAAGGCTGAAGGACTAACCTTTCAACATCCATGCCGTCAGGGACAAGGCTTGGAGGTTGGGATGGAGGAGGCATCCGTCGTTTTGAGTGAGCAGATGCGGATCCGTTCCCAGAGGGATGTGCTTGCGGATGGAGAGATCCTGGAGTATGGGAAACCACACTTGGCATGGCCAGTGGGGTGCTATCAGGATCATGGTTCCTCCGTCCTGGCGAAGCTTCACGAGAGTCCTTGACAGAAGAGGAAGTGGAGGGAATGCATAGAGCAGACCTGTCGTCCACTTGAGGGAGAAGGCATCCCTGGGCCGAGAGTACTGGCTCCGAATGAGAGAACAGTAATCGTCCACTTTGTGGTTCTGAGGGGACGCAAAGAGGTCTATGCGGGGAAAGCCCCACTTGTGAAACAGAGAGGTCACTACTAGAGGATCGAGTGACCACTCGTGTGGTTTGAAGACACGGCTCAGCTGGTCTGCCAATACATTGTCTACTCCCGGCAAGTAAGTGGCCCTGAGGTACATGGAGTGGGAGAGGGCTTCTGCCCAAATCTGCGCAGCTTCCTGACACAGAAGGAAGGAGCCTGTGCCTCCCTGCTTGTTTATGTACCACATGGCCACTTGGTTGTCTGTCTGAATTAAGATAATCTGACTCGATAGATGATCTTTGAAAGTTCTGAGCGCGTAGCGGATTGCTCGAAGTTCCAAGAAATTTATCTGGTGATCGGCTTCCTCTGGCGACCATAACCCTTGGGTTTGTAATTCGTCCACATGGGCCCCCCAACCGATGTGGGAAGCATCGGTGGTTAGGATCACCTGTGGATCTGGTAGGAGAAAGGGTAAGCCCTGAAGGAGGTTGACTTGAGTCGTCCACCAGGTTAAAGAGAGGCGTAGCGCTTGTGTAACTGTGACGATGGAGGACAGAGGCTGAAAAGCCTGAATCCATTGGTGTCGCAGAGTCCATTGTGTTACTCTCATGGCTAGTCGGGTCAAGGGAGTGACTTGAACCGAGGTGTGTCCTAGGAGGATGAGGAATTGGCGAGCTGTGGCAGTGTGTTGAGACTGGAGCTGGCGAGCTAGGGACATGAGAGTTTGGACTCGTTGAAGTGGAAGGTAGGCTTTTGCCTCTAAGGTGTCCAAGTCTGCTCCAATGAAGGATAAGGTCTGAGATGGGACCAAGCAAGATTTCTCGTAATTGACAAGAAACCCTAAGGAGAGGAGTGTGTAAATTGTCAACGTTAGGGAGGATTGCGCAATTTGAGGGGTGGAGGCCCTGATTAGCCAATCGTCCAGATAGGGGTAGACGTGGACACCTTCCTTCCTGAGAAATGCTGCTACCACTACGAGACATTTGGTAAAGACTCGTGGAGCAGATGCCAGCCCGAAAGGTAGTACCCGGTATTGATAATGGTCGTGGCCTATCAGAAAACGCAGATACTTGCGATGAGATTGTGTTATCGCAATGTGAGTATAAGCGTCCTTGAGGTCGAGAGAGCACAGCCAATTCCCCTTTTGCAACAGAGGGAGCAAGGCGCCCAGGGTTACCATCTTGAACTTTTCTTTTTGCAGATACTTGTTGAGGGCCCGAAGGTCCAGAATTGGACGTAGCCCCCCTGATTTCTTTGGTATTAGGAAGTATCTGGAATAGAATCCTTTCCCTTGTTGACAAGGAGGGACTGGTTCTATAGCATTTGATTGTAGAAGAAGGGATACTTCTTGTTGTAATTGAGTCAAATGGCTGGTTAGACTCCATGCCTGAAGGGGCGGGGAGTCTGGCGGAAGTGTTATGAAGTTGAGGTGGTAACCCTGTGCGATAATTGCTAGCACCCACTGATCTGAGGTAATCTGTTTCCAACGGGGTAAGAAATGGTACAGCCGACCTCCCACAGGGATGTGTGGAAGAGGGAGTTGGCATGTGCTCAATACAGGGAAGTCAAAGGCCCGCCGCAGGCCCAGGAGGTGGGGCTACAGTAGGTCTTTGCTTTCTCGGCTGACGAGGCTGAGGCCTGTTAGAGGACCGTGCAGGACGAGCCCTAGTTGACGGAGGGTAGTAGCGGCGTGGTCGAAAGAACGACTTCTTAGAGTCCTTCTTTTGCGGTTGCTTGGAGGTCACCTCAGGTGGGACAGATGAGAGTTGTTTCAACGTCTCGTGGTGATCTTTTAATTCAGCTACAATTTGCTGAATTTGTTCTCCAAACAAATTGTCGCCTAAGCAGGGCAAATCAGCAAGACGATCCTGGAGCTCTGGGCGAAGGTTGGATGACTTTAACCAAGCCCAACGTCTGGCTGAGATGGCTGTGGCTGAAACCTTCGTGGAAGCATCGAATATGTTGTAGGCAGTCCTAATCTCGTGCTTCCCTGCCTCAAAACCCTTGTGAAGAAGGGCTTGAAGCTGCGGTTGGTATTGGTCCGGCAACGTGTCAGCATAGTCTTGCATCTGCTTAAGGATGGCTCTGTTGTATTGAGTCATGTAAAGTTGATATGAAGCTATGCGTGAAATCAACATAGCTCCATGATACACTTTCCGTCCCACACTATCCAGGAACTTGTTGTCCCTGGTAGGTGGGGTAGAAGAGTGCGGCTTAAGACGCTTGGCCTTCTTCTGTGTGGACTCAACCACAACAGAGCGATGATCCAGTTGAGGTTTTTGGAAACCTGGTGCTGACTGGACAAGGTATGTGGAGTCAGCTTTCTTGTTAACTGGTGACACCGATGAAGGAGATTCCCAGTTTTTCTTGAGCAGATCCAAAAACACCTGGTGTATAGGGATGGAAGCGATGATCTTTGGAGCATCCAGAAATTGAAGTAGTTCCATCATCTGGTGTCTGTCATCAGCTTCAGATTGTAGTTGGAAAGGTACAACTTCTGACATCTCTTTCACAAAATTAATGAAAGATAGATCCTCAGGAGGAGATCTTTTTCTACTCTCTGTAGGAGATGGTGGCGAAGGCAAATCTGTGTCAGAAGAGGTATCATCATCATCACCCCAGGTATCGTAGGGATCATGTGGGGCTTGTAGCCCTGATGGACCTGGCTGAGGCTCTGAAGGCATCGATGGAAACCGAGGTGGAATCGGTGCGGTAGGTGGAACCAGAAATGGCATCGATGGCTTCGGTGCTGCCGATGGAATCGGTGCCTGGCGCGGAATCGATGGAGCCGAAGGATAAATCGGTGGAGATATACCAGAAGGTACCGATGGAACTACCCCGGAAGGGGGAATTCGAAACGGTGTTTCTCCTGCCGATGAGAAACCAGTCGGAGACGGTGGTGTTGTCGATGGCACTGGAATCACCGATGGAAGGGCCGTCATGAGTGCCTCCATGCGGCTTAGTAGCGGTGCTAGCGCTTGTATCAACGGCTCGGTGGTCGGTTCCCTCCTCGGTGGCGAAGCCGGTGCCGGCGTTGGTGCCGGGGGCGGCACTGGAACCGGTGCCGGAGACGATGCCGATGGAGGTTGTAATTTCTTCATCGCTTTCTCGATGGCCTCCTGGACCAGCCGGTCCAGTTCTGCCCGGAGACCAGGGGTAAACATACCCGGCTCGACGGGGGAGGGAGGCTGAGGCAGGGCCGGAGGGACCACCGTAACCGGTGGGATCACGGCCCCCACACCCCGAGAGGGTGAGGGTTTCCTCGATGCCGGCGAACGAGATGTGGAGGGCGTCCGGTCTGTTCGCGGCTTCTTTGTCGGTGGCTCGGCTTGAGTAGAGGTCGATGGCTGTGGATCCTCGACAGGCCGAGACTTGTGCCGTCGATGGCGGTGCTTTTCCTTCCGATCTCCTCGCCCATCCGGGGAAGGGACGGGAGTCGACGGCCGAGAAGCGATCGATGGCGGACGGTCACCGGAGGGTTGACGATGATGGTACAACTTCGACGGTGCCGGTTCCGATGACGTCGATGCTATCGATGGCGTTGGGGTGGGTGCATGGAAGAGGAGCCCCATCTTCTCCATCCTGGCTTTGCGACCATTGGGTGTCATTAAGGCACATTTGGTGCAAGTCAGGACATCATGCTCACTACCCAAGCACATTACACAAACCCTGTGGGGGTCTGTGATGGACATAGTCCGGGTACAATCCGGACAACGACGGAACCCCGTTGCCATGGCTGGAAGCCAAAATTTAGGCTGGGGATCGGTAAGTGCCAACAGGCCTCGAGGGCCAAATTCGACGGTAGTCGATGGAAGAAGGCAAAAAACTTACCGGGTTCCGTAAGATGACTAAAAAATTTGTCGAAGGGAGACCCCTGAGGGGCAAATTTTCTTAGGAAATTAATTTCCAAATTCCTGTCAGGAACGTGGTTAGAGAGCTCCTTTCACCACGTGGCAACTGCTGCGCGGAAAAAAGAAGACTGAAGGGAGACCCCTGCTGGCTGCAGGGTCAGTGCCTTGCTGGGCATGCCCAGTAGGGGCCAGTCAAAGTTCTGTTTAAACTTTGACAGAAGTTTTCCGTGTTGGGCTCCATCCTCGATGTCACCCATTTGTGAGGACAACCATCCTGCTTGTCCTGTGAGAAAAGTGTTTATACATTATGGGGCCGATTTTAAATTTTGTGCATGGGGGGTACGTTTGTGCGAGCTACTCAGTGCGCACAAATGTACACCCGGTTTTATAGCCTGCGCACGCTGCCGCACTCATGTTATAAAATCCAGGGTCGGAGCGGGCAAGGGGGTGCACACTTGTGCACCTTGCGCACGCCGAGCCCTAGGGGAGGCCCGATGGCTTTCCCTGTTCCCTCCAAGGCCTCTCCGAAATCGGAGCAGCCTTGGAGGGAACTTTTTTTTTTGGTCCACCCCACCTTTCCCTCCCTTCCCATATCTAACCCACCCCAGCCCTACCTAAATCCCCCCCCCCACACCTTATTTCGTAGAGTTACGCCTGCCGACTCACTGCCGCTGTGTCGGGGCACTTGGCCATGCCCCTGGACACGCCCACGGACCACGGCTCTACCCACGTCCCCGCCCCCAGACCATCCATTTTTCGAAGCCCCGGGACATACACGCATCCAGGGGCTTGCAAGCACCGCCGAGCCTATGCAAAATAGGCTCAGCACACGCAGGGGTAGGTTTTCTGAGGTTACGCGCGTATCTACCCCTTGATATTTGGATTGATTTAGTTTTCCTCACACAATTGTTATTATATATTTTTAGAACTAATACAGCAGTCACACCTTTGATTAGAAATGAACTGGGAAGTTATTTGCCTCTGAAGAAGCATTTTTTTGTTTTTTTGCGAAACACCCGCCATGTTGGGCTTGGCCATTAGACTGGTTGTGTAATGACACTTTTAAATGCATTAACAAAAATTCTTTAAAAATTGCCGTCTACATTTACAAGGTGAATGAATGAAATGACCGCATGGTCTATGGTTGAATGGGCACACTGACAGGCTTGCACACCTTGGTATATAATTTAGGAGGTCTGTTTGTTGTTGTTGTTTTTTTTAATTTTGCAATTTTTAACAATTACATTTCAAGAAATATACTTGAAATTGTAAATATGTGAAAAATAACAGAAATATTCATAAGACAGTAATACTGTCAAATACAAAGAAAATTATTGAAATCTTCACAATTCTTAGTCCTCAATATAGAGGCTCCAATACACTACTTTAGGAAAAACTCTTATCGAGAAATAATTAAGAAGCTAGCATAGAAGGGTTATAATATTCAGAAGCAACCGACTCAGGCCACAGTGCCCTGTTTAGGCATAGGAGGAGGAAACCATAGTACTTTTACTACTTATAAAGGCGGCCAGTTGAGGTGGTTGAAAGAAAATGTAAGATACATTCAAATATTTAATTATACATTTGCATGGGAACTTTAAAATGAATAAAGCCCCTATGTTTAACACTTTTGGCTTTAATAGCAGAAATTGCTGTCTCCTTTTCTGCATTTGACGTGCTACATCAGGATAAGCATATACTTTTAAATTAAGAAAAAGCTCTGTTCTATGACGAAAGAATAACCTCAATATCCAGTCTCTGTCGGAATCCAAAAGAAAGGATACAATCAAAGTAGATGGTTTTAATAAATCTTTCTAAGAAGTTTCTAATACAGCAGAAAGGTCCAGCGCGGATTTTTCAACTGGTGAAATGGTTTGTAGACCTTCTTCATTTACTATGCCTTCCTGTAGGGTGGAATATAATACACCTTGGATATTAATGGAAATGTTTGCGCTGGCAGCTTCAAGATCTCGGATAGATACTTTTTACACCTCTTTCGGTGCCAATAGTGGGTCCTTAGGAAAGTTGATAAACCTTAGATTTTTTCCCCTCACTTGGTTTTCCATATATTCAAGCCTTGTTGTAAGCCATTTATTCTCCTTAATAATGTTAATCTGCAATTTAATTCTATTTTTGTATCCATATCTTTCCTCAGCATTTCCACTTTTTTGTTAGAAGAAATCTCAGTTTCCAAAGACTTTAGGAGGTCTATTTCGTGTTTAAACTGTGGTGTTTTTTGATCCCTTCCTGTGTGTGTATTTATTTTTGGGATTGATTGGCTCTGTTTTGTTAGTGCTACTAGTCTACTTTCAGCATACTGCATGTATCCGTTTCTTTGAATGAATGTGTGTCCACTGTTAATGAGGCAAGAGATACAAGATCTAAAGGAGTGCAGTGTGTGTGCATGTATGACTACTCACAATTTGCAAGAAGGTGATTCAGATTTTTTCCTAAGTAATTGACAACTCGTGATTAAGCATCTGATCTGAATCAGAAATGGAGCTCAATAAGACACACACACACAAAACATGGACTGTAAACTGTGAACCTTTCACCCACCTTGAGAGCTAGGAAGGTTAAAAGTCAAGGCCACCAGGATAACGAAAGTCCCTTTCTTTAAAATCCAATAAGAATGTGCATTCAAGCAGCTGCAGCATGATCCCCTTCGTGACATCCCATTGATAACTATAGATCTTCAACTATACAAAATACTAAAAAGCTGGCAAGTTAGAGTTCTAGGGAAGAGGAAAATAGAATTAAAAATTAAAAATAGCCCTGTGTCCAATTCAACCATTTTTCTAATTACTATTTTAAAAAAATCAGAAATATCAAGACCACAAAATGTTATTAAATAATATCAGCAGCTAGGCTATAGTAAGGTTCTTCTACTTCAGGACAGCTGCTCTTTTAGCTCTGTGACAGAATCCCTAGTGCACAACCAGCAGGGTTGCAGCATTGAGTATCCCATTCCTTTCTGTCACGTTGTAATTTTCTAACTGGGGACCTTAGAATTTCAAACTAGATCTTCTAGCTCCTCCTTGATGCCTCTTCTGTGCTAAAGGCAAAGCTGGAATGCTGGCTGACAGAAAATTATCGTGTTGAGGATGGGTGCTACCATGTGTTAGATTTATTGCTCAGAGAGGGTCCCACAAGCAGCTTTGCTTACTCACTGCTGGTTGGATACCAGCTTCACTCTCTAACGCAGCCTGGAGTGCCGCTGACCTCCCCAACACAGCCTTGCCTAGTTGCTGTGTCCCATGGCTGTAGAGACACCATGGTGATCCCCAATGCAGCACGCGTCTCTGCTTTAGTTTTAAAAGTCCCACAGAGGGAAAGGTCACAGTGCCCTCAGATGTCATCCTCCAGATTCCCTATAAAAGGGCTCTTCAGCTCTGTATCGGGGCCTTCACAATGACTCTGGTTTCCTTGTCCTGGCCTGTGGTTTCCTGGTCTTCATTTCTGATGCCAGATCTTTGCTCCTGATTCCGAGTCTCTGGTCCTGCAAGGTCTCTTGTGGTCTTCGTCTTGTTCCAGGGTCTTAGTCCGCATTGTCCCAGTGCCTGGTGTCTACAGCCTGCTTCAGCATCCTGGTCTACATCTGGTTTCAGTGGTCTTCGCCATGTTCCAGCGTTTGATGTTTTTAGCCTGGTCCAGCATTCTTAAGCTTGCCAGCGTTCAGCTAGCAACCTGTCTTCAGTCCTTCTCGGTATTCTGGTGTGTTCAACCTTCAGACCAGAGGCCGGTTCCAAGTCTTCAGAGTCCTGTTCCTGAGTTCCTAGTCTTGGTCATAGTCTTCTGAGCTCCTGAGTTCTGGTCATGAGTTTCCTTGCCTTGTCCTCTGAAGCCTTGGTCCCGCCAGGGTCTGTTGGTCCTTGTCTTTAATCTTCATCTGGATCCTTGACTTGCTGGGACTCTTTGGGATAGATTTTTAAAGTTATGTGTGGGTGTAGTTTTGTTCACACAACCCGGCATAGGCGCGCCAGCGTGCAGGGCTTTTAAAATCTGCCCCTTTGTCTTTAGTCTTCACCTGGTGCCTTGTCTTGCTTGGACTCTGTGTCTTCAGTTCGTGCCTGAATGCGTTTACCCACCTGCAGCATGGACCTCAGCCAGCCCTGGGGTTGTGCAGGTCATATCGTGACACAGGCACTCACACTTATCTGTGGTCCAAAATGGCCTTTGGATTGGCCGGAGGTCTACCCCCCAGAGACCAGCCCTGCTTGCTGGTTCTCTGACACCATGCCAATGTGGGGCGCTAGGCAGTTTCGCCTGCTCGATCCCCCCTAAGGAAAGCACTGGGTAGTTTCCTCACCAAACCCATCTTCTTCAGTCTAGCTGCTCATATCCTTCCCTTTATCACTTTAGCCTGTCACAGCTCAGTTTAAAAAATATATATTATATTCATTAAACCTTTAAAATAAGGCTGAATGCAAGGCAAGTAGTCCTTGATGAACAAAGCAATATTGCAATCTGAGATCTTTTATCCGGTACTTTTATCCGGTACTTTTATCCAGGACCAATTTTGACACTTTTCAGCTGGTATTTATCACTTACACAAAGGGATTTGCATCCAAATGATAAAACTAACGTGACCAACCCCCAGAATTCAAATCTGACTTTTCCAGCTCAGCACAGGCAGCACACAAGCTCCATGTGAATATACCTGAGCAAGGAAAAAGCCATCTTTAAGCCTTCACCTATAACAGAACAGTTGTAAGATCAAACGGGAAATCTTTTTAACCACATTGTTTTCTAGGGTTATGCAGCAACAAAAGAAAATCTGAAAAATTATTAAGTGTAACATATGGATAGAGGCCATGAACTAGATTTATTAAGATGAAAGTGTTGCAAGAATGGCATGTGAAGAATGCCTTCTTATAGCATTTTAAATCAAGGCCAAGCACAGGCATTGGAATGTCCTTACAATATTCATTTGCTGAGGATATATTTGGTCATTTTACGAGTCTCTGACCATTCATAAAGTACTGACTGCAAGGTCTGTTTCCTTAGAAACAAAATCGAAAGGTGCCACATTCTCTTGACGCCCCCATTATACATTCATAACATCATCTTTTAATTTTGTGTCATAAAGAATTTATGTGGGACATTAATCATGCAAGACCATTACATTATCTCATTTCAATGATAATTGTTTACTGCTATAAATGGCTCATGTTTTGTTCCAGCAGTTGGTCTGTGAATGGGATGAATCCCTAACTTGCAGTTGGCAAGAGAGATTACCTCCTTCTGTATGACGGCAGTGGTAGAAATGATGAAGCTGTTCAATATTACACTTGTGCAAAATTTTGCCTACTGTTTAATTTAATCACAAGGAGGGAGAAAGAGACCATAGCAGAGAGAAAATTGTTAACCTCTCATATGTTATATTTCTAAGCAAAAACGACATCTGCAAGTTTCTTAGGGCACAAAAGCTTTCCTCAAAAAAGACCTCCCTCATATGTCATGGCAAGTCCTATTCAATATATTATGGACTGAGAGAGTCACTGTGTGCACTAATCCCAAGGTAAATAATACAGGCAGAAATCAACACATCACTGCACTCCCACCTGTTAACACAATTATCAGATGTTTGTCACGGGTACCATACAAAAATTATTCTGAAAGGAAAAAAAATAATTTATAACGTACCTCTGCTTCCTTCGGATGATAGGAGGATTCGGGTTGGCTGTCAGGGACCTCGATTCTGACTTCACTAATCAAAGAGTATTATATTGATACAATTTACAAAGATCAATTGCAAGAACAAAACTTAGAAATGAAAATTAGCAAGACATGTTCCCTTTCTAGGGGAAGAAAGATGAAACAAATCAATATATGTCCTCACACTTCAAGTTCACAACGAAAGGAGAAACTCAAGTCACACAAAATAAAAACATCTAAAAAACTGTCAAACAAACATCTGATAGAAATTACTCATATCTAATACAATGGCAATTATTAACTATAAACAGCAGGTCAAAGTTCTAAGCAGGGACAAATGTCATCCTTTCTGGTATTTCTCTCAACAAAAGAAACCTTCATTTGGTGGGGATCATAAAAAACATAAAGCACATTGCTTTGATATTTACCAATAAATTTAGAAGAAAATTTAAGGAGAAAGAAATCTGCCCCAAACTGATGATGTAAGCCCAGAAGCCCCTTCAACTATATCCAAGTTGTTCTGCTTACACCAAGGACACTCTGATTTTCTAGTTATAAAACAAAATATCTTTATTAGGGATGTGAATTGGGTGATCGATCATCTTAACGATCGATTTTGGCTGGGGGGGGAGGGAAATCTGATCGTCATGGTTTTTGTTTTTTTTTAAATCGTAAAAAATCGTAAATCGGGGGAGGGCGGGAAAACCGGCACCCTAAAACCCACCCCGACCCTTTAAAATAAATCCCCCACCCTCCCGAAGCCCCCCAAAATGTTTTAAATTACCTGGGGTCCAGTGGGGGGTCCAGGCGAGATCTCCCGCTCTCGGGCCATGGCTGCGTTAGAAGAAATGGCGCTGGTGGCCCTTTGCCCTTACCATATGACAGGGCAAATGTAGCGCCGGCGCCATTTTGGCTCCTGTCACCCGACATCACGAGTGCAGGAGATCGCTCCCGGACCCCCGCTGGACCCCCAGGGACTTTTGGCCAGCTTGGGGGGGGGCCTCCTGACCCCCACAAGACTTGCCAAAAGTCCAGCGGGGGTCCGGGAGCAACCTCCTGCACGCGGGCCGTATTGCCATTATCCAAAATGGCGCCTGCGCTACTTTTGCCCTCACTATGTCGACATAGTGAGGGCACAGCCCACAGCCTGTATCTTGGTCCCTTAGGGTGGAGATCCTGTTGAGGGTCTCCTGATCTTCTTCCTTTATCCTTAACTTCCAATAGATGTGACTTCTCAGAAGAAAAAGTCTAAGACATATAGGAAACCAGCTATACTAGCCCAGCTTGCCTATGAGGAGGGGAGGATCAAAATTTTCTTCACAATAAAAAGGGGAAACCTTCTGCAGTTCCAAAAACCTCTCTCTGGCCAGGCTGATTCTGTCACTGGTCTTGCTCCTTTCATGGGGTAGAAGGAAGACTCATAGATCTTCAGCCCTTGTCCTCTGGATCTGGGGATTACCTTCACCATAAGGGTTTCAGATTTCATTTCAGTCACCAAATATCCAATGAAGTCTCTCTTCCAAAAATGAGGCAGACCCTCTCAGGCAGGGAGTGCACTGAAGGGGAGTCTCCTCTGAATGCAAATACATCAAGTTGGGTTAGTAGGCCTAACCCAGCAGGAAAACAAAATTTCAATTCCTCACTCTCCAAAGACTAACTCATAGGGATGTGCAGCAGGGACAGATACGTTTGATTCGGTATTCATATTCGTCGGGACCCAAATCCATTACATCTGTTTTCGGGGGACCCCGATTCGTCTATTAGTTATATATGGCATTCGTTTCCCATTAAAGTAAAAAAAAAAAAAAAAAACATCCCAACCCTTTAAGTTTAATTAACTACAACCCCCCACCCTCCTGACCCCCCCGAGACTTGCCAAAAGTCCCTGGTGGTCAAGTGGGGGTCCTGGAGCGATCTCCTGCACTCGGGCCATCGGCTGCCAGTATTCAAAATGGCACCGATAGCCTTTGCCCTTATTATGTCACAGGGGCTACCGGTGCCATTGGTCGGCCCATGTCACAAGGTAAGAGCACAAGATGGCACCGGCCGTCCATTGCTCCTACCATGTGACAGGGGCCGACCAATGGCACTGGTAGCTAGAGTAGCAGACTTGGAGGAGCTGCGGCAGACAGAGAGGTACATTGATGAGACCTTCAGGGACATAGTAGCCAATTCCCAAATCCATTCTGGCAGCCCCAGTGCTGCCTTGGTCTCCCAGTAGGAGAACATCACCCTGGTGTAGCAGGAAGTGATCCTGTAGCAAGGACCTGCTCTCCAGGTGATGTATTGTCCTCTCGCACTGAGGACAAATCTCGCAGAGCTACTGCCCAGGAGGGAAGGGTTAGGCCGGCCATCATAGTTGGTGATTCAATTATTAGAAATGTAGATAGCAGGGTGGCTGGTGGACGTGAGGACCACCTGGTAACTTGCCTGCCTGGTGCGAAGGTGGCAGACCTCACGCGTCACCTAGATAGGATTATAGACAGTGGTGGGGAGGAGCCAGCTGTCGTGGTACATGTGGGCACCAACGACTTAGGAAAATGTGGGCGAGAGGTTCTGGAAGCCAAATTTAGGATTTTAGGTAGGAAGCTGAAATCCAGAACCTCCAGGGTGGCATTCTCTGAAATGCTTCCTGTTCCACGTGCAGGTCCCCAGAGGCAGGCAGAGCTCCAGAGTTTCAATGCGTGGATGTGACGATGGTGCAGGGAAGAGGGATTCAGCTTTGTAAGGAACTGGGGAAACTTTTGGGGTAAGGGGAGACTTTTCCGAAAAGGACGGGCTCCACCTTAACCAGAGTGGAACCAAGCTGCTGGCACTAACTTTCAAAAAGGAGATAGAGCAGCTTTTAAACTAGAACAAGGGGGAAAGCCGACAGTCACTCAGCAGTGCATGGTTCGGAGAAATGTATCCTTGAAGGATACTAATGAAACAGGAGAGTTAGGGCATCCCAACAGAGAGGTTCCATCAAAAGCAAACATAGTTCATATGCCTATATGTAAAAAATCACCAAAGCTAATGATTTCCGAATTATCCCAAACAACTGAAAAGCAGGTTGTTAAAACAAGCAAAAACCACACTTTGAAATGTCTGTATGCCAATGCCAGACGTCTAAGAAGTAAGATGGGAGAGTTAGAGTGTATAGCAGCAAATGATGAGATTGACATAATTGGCATCACAGAGACTTGGTGGAAGGAGGATAACCAATGGGACAGTGCTATATCATGGTACAAATTATATCGCAATGATAGGGAGGATCAACTTGGTGGGGGTGTGGCACTTTATGTCCGGGAGGGTATAGAGTCCAACAGGATAAAGATCATACAAGAGAGTAAATGCTCAGTAGAATCTATATGTGTAGAAATCCCATGTGTGTTGGGTAAGAGTATAGTGATAGGGGTATACTACCATTCACCTGGACAATATGGTCAGACAGATGATGAAATGCTAAGAGAAATCAGGGAAGCAAACCAATTTGGCAGTGCAATAATGATGGGAGATTTCAATTACCCCAATACTGACTGGGTAAATGTAACATCAGGACTTGCTAGAGATATAAAGTTCCTGGATGTAATAAATGATTGCTTCATGGAGCAATTGGTTCAGGAACCAACAAGAGAGGGAGCTATTTTAGATTTAATTCTTAGTGGAACACAAGATTTGGTGAAAGCAAGATTTGGTGGGGCCACTTGGCAACAGTGATCATAACATGATCAAATTTAAACTAATAACTGGAAGGAGGACAATAAGTAAATCTGCAGCTCTAACACTAAATTTTTAAAAGGGAAACTGATAAAATGAGGAAAATAGTTAGAAAAAAACTGAAAGGTGCAGCTGCGAAGGTTAAAAGTGTTCAACAGGCTTGGACATTGTTTAAAAATACAATCCTAGAGGCGCAGTCCATATGTATTCCGCGCATTAAGAAAGGTGGAAGGAAGGCAAAAAGATTACCGTCATGGTTAAAAGGTGAGGTGAAAGAGGCTATTTTAGCCAAAAAAACAGCCTTCAAAAATTGGAAGAAGGATCCATCTGAAGAAAATAGGATAAAACATAAGCATTGTCAGGGTAAATGTAAAACATTGATAAGACAGGTGAAGAGAGAATTTTGCCATAGAGGCAAAAACTCATAATAAAAACTTTTTTAAATATATCCAAAGCAAGAAACCTGTGAGGGAGTTGGTTGGACCATTAGATGACAGAGGGGTTAAAGGGGCTCTTAGGGAAGATAAGGCCATTGCAGTGTTTGGGTAATTGCCAGGTTCTTGTGGCCTGGTTTTGGCCTCTGTTGGAAACAGGATGCTGGGCTTGATGGACCCTTGGTCTGACCCAGCATGGCAATTTCTTATTTGTTTGATCAGCCCCCCTTGAAGGGCATTTATCTCTTCCAATCCATATCCAGCAGATTGAAATCTCCAATGAGCAAAATTTGGCCCTTCTTTCCCACCTTTTGGATAGCTTCAATGAGTTCACTGTCGAGTTCTGTTTGAGTTGGTGGCCTACAGATCACACCAGTAAAAATGAAAGCACCATCTTCTTTTTTTTTTTTTAAGACAGTTCACAATGTTTCTTCTCTACCCCATGTCCTTTGCAATTCAGTTGCTTGGATATTGTTTTTGACATAAAGAGATCTTCCTCCCCCTTTTCTGTCCTCTCTTAGCAAGTTATAGCCCAGAACGGCCTTTTCCCAATCATGAGAATCAATAAACCAAATCTTTGTAACTGCAAATGACCTCACTTCTCCTACTCCTAGCCCCCCCCCCCCCCCCAAGCAGACAGACCACCAATCACAGCCAGCCTCAAAAGCAGGAGCTGAACAACAATGGAGTCCCTACTAAACTGCTAAATTAATGGCAGGGAGCTACAGCCATCTAATGGCTGACCAGGGTGTCACCATAGTAACAAAGTAAATAACAGCAAAATAAAGTCTATCAGCTCATTCAGTCTGCCCCATTATTCCTGTCCACACATACAAGCAGAGCTAGTCTTTGGGGTGGGTGAGCTGGGTGTCTGCCTGGGGCGCTGTGAGCTCAGGGGCACTATGCCACACCTTGGAACTGCTAGCAGCAAGTCAACACGGGCAAATCTCACGTTCTCCCATAACCAGAACGTACAGCTGGGCACACGCTGCTTCCTCGTGCTCGCCGACCATCAGCCTACACACCTCACTACTGTCCTCTGCAACATCAGAGTTTTCTCAGTATGGCCGCAGCAGCTCCCATCCTGTCAATGCCTAAGAGTGGACCGGTGTGAGGCACCTTTCACTCTAAATCCAGCCCTACCTACAAGGATATATCCCAGCTGCCAGTGTTAAGCAATAGCTTGTAAGATAATATATCCTCTCCAGGTCATGTTTTTATTATCTTCCTCATTTGTACTCTACCAACATAGGCAGAAGAATCTATAATTGCTCACACTTAGTTCACAATATCTTTCCTCCCTTCCCATCTATATGCAGAACATTTTATTTTTATATGATATTGTCACCAGTGTGCCCAAGAAATGCAACAATGAATGTAAGCATAAATACATTTCATAATAATTTAAATAGTGGTCAGCATGGTCATTCCTCAAGCATCTAGTCTCCTAGGTGCCTTGCATAGCCTATCAAACAGACCCAGCTATGGGAGCATCTGTGTTTTCACTATAACTTCTAGTTATTATTCTACTACATGCAGGGTTACCTATGTGTAACCCTGCATGGTCACTAGATGGTACAGCAGTTATAGAAAAGTGTGATTCCAATTCTATCAATGGGACTTGAGGCTTAACATTAACTTTCTTTTCCAGGGGAGTTCACCCACAGGTCTCCTATTCTTTATAAAGGGAATTTTCCAGAACAGGATGTGTAGGCCATTAAGTGGACTGACAGCGTGGACTAGGCCAGAAATGGAATAGTTTAAAGGGGGTATAAAACATACGCCTCATGTGTAATTTGCAAGAAGCTGGTATGGGAAAAGATTAAGACATGGAGTAGCTATAACAGATCCCACCCTCAGTGGTACCTCTCTGTCAGAGATAGAGATCCTGAGGTGTTGAGTTCTTTTGAAAGTGCGTGTGAGCTGGAGGAGTTGTTGAGCAGTACTGGAGAAGAGGAAGAAGAAGTAAAGTTCAGACACAAAGACCTGGAGACTGGGGGTGGAGCCCACATGACTTAGGGAAAAGGTATCTGCTGGCGCTTCAACACAGGTTAGAAGGAACTACACTTACCAAAGTGGGGCTCGCCATACCTCCACACCGCACGGCCCACTCACCCTCCGGCGGCCCACACCAACGATGCTGCGATCAGCAGTAGGTCCTGCCTACCACGCAGGTGGAGCGACCTGAGCCCTTAAAGGGCAAACGCCCGCCCCAGGCGTCGCGCGCCTTTGGAGCATGACAAAGGGGCATGCCCATTGGTGCACCCTTTTGTGCTCCCCCTTTGTACCCCCCTACAACGCCCCCCAAACAAAATGAATACTCACCTCACACCCCTTCCAATGCACAACCACTCATTCCCTTACACAAAACACCACACATACCCACACCCACACACTATAACCACCACAGCTACAACAATCAGCCTTCCCGCCAATGCCCAAGATGCCTCATAAACATCCCCATAAACACAAACGCTCACATGGCAACGTTATCCCTCCTATCACTCATCCTGATCAATGTACAATCAGTCTCTAAGAAAATCCCCATTCTACATGATCTCCTAATGGACAACTGCCCCGACATCCTCTGCATCACAGAATCCTGGCTCAAGACATTGGACACTCAACTCATCAACCAACTACCCCACACAGCATATAATATCTTCTCATTACCAAGACCTAAAAGAAAAGGAGGGGGGACTACTATTTCTAGCCGCAAAGAAATTCAAATTCATTCAATACCCCATTAATCACTCTCCACCTCTGGAAATTGGCCTCTTCAAAACAAAAACCTTCAAATCATGATGATATACGTCCCACCTAAATGCCTGGACCTCCACATATCCTCTCTCATTGAAATCATCCCATCACACATTAACATGGACACACCAGCTATCATCCTAGGAGACTTCAACCTCCACATAGACTCTACTCCACATGCAAACTCCTGCTTGAAGCCATGTCAGCCATCGGTTTCAAAAAAATAGTAAACACACCAACGCAGAAATCTGGCCACACACTTGACCTCATATTTATCAACAACAAAACATCACGCACCAACAACCCCTCTCAACAAGCAATATCCCATGGTCTGACCACAAACTGATCCACACCACACTCCAACTAAAAATCAACCACACTGAAACCAAATACAACAAAAAATACAAAAAAGAAATTCCCCAAACCATTCCCCAGTGAAGACATTGCAGAAGCCTTACCCACTGCATTAAAAAACCTTAACCTCAACACCACAAACACAGCCACCAACTCATGGCTCACCATCAATGCTGAAATCGCAAAAGCAAAATGCCCTATCATCACCAAAGAAATAAAAACTGGGAGCTCCCTCAAAGCGCCATGGTACACACACGAACTGAAAAACATCAAGCGAACAGTTCGACAAGCCAAAAAATAAAATGGAGAAAAGATCCTACCCCAACCCACCTGGACAAATACAGAATAATTCTTCACATCTACAAAACTGACATAGACCAAGCCAAACAAAAATACTACGCAAAGAAAATCCACGATCACCAATACAACCCAAGAGCCCTCTTCAGCATCGTCACCAAGCTTACTCAACTCATCCAAACCCCACCCTCCAATGAGAATACCTCTATAACCTGCGACAAACTAGCACAGTTCTTCCTGGACAAAGTCTCCAAACTATTAACACCTACCCCTCAAACTACAAAGGATATAATGACTTCCCCGGCGTCACTTACTGTCATTAGACAAAAACCTTCTCGAGGTTCCAACAATTAAAATCACAAAACTAGAAATGACAAGAAAACGTGCTCTCACTGGCTGGTCCTCTACTTTGGAATTCCCTCTTAACCTCTCTCAGAACCATATCTAATCCATAAGAATTTAATAAAAAAATGAAAACCTATCTCTGCTGCACTGCTTTCAATTTAACATACACAGACTAATATCACCATCCCACTTACGCTATTTTCCTCTGCATTATGCTGTATTTTTTAATTTTTATTTGCTATGTTTCAAATATTTATTTTATTCAAATGTATTTTATTTTCAATGCCTTTGTTTTTACCCTTTGAATTAAGTATGTGCTATCTAAATTGTAAACCGCTTAGACCATGCTATGAATTAGCAGTATATAAGAAACTTTTAAATAAATAAATAAATAAATAAATACTGAACTGAATAGAACTGTGGACAGTTTACTTTGCCATTTTCTCCTGAACTAATTTATAGTAAATATTTTATTTTTGGAGCACAAGTATTGGTGTGGAAGATGTGTTTTGATAAGGTATCCTCAGCTCTGTTTGGCCTTGCAGAGGGTTCTGCATTCAGCTCATGACCTGAGAGAGAGCATTCCCCACCCTGGCAGGGCTTCCCTAATGCTTCCCCAGGGCAGGGAAGGTGGGGTTACATATCTGTTACCTGCTTTGCCATTCATTTATTTAGTCTATTAATATTTGTATTCCACTGAACCAGTAATTGTGTTCTCTGCTGATCAAGTTAGAACACAAAAAAATTTAGTAAAAGTAAAGGACAAGCATAAAAAAATTGACAAGATATCAAGTAACTAAACCAATAAAGTCTAAAATTCAAGGGTCAGGCAATCAAAGAACGGAAACAAACTCTGGGAAAATGAGAGTGCACAAGATGACTCCATATCAAGTCAGACATTGACAAAAGCCTGCAGAAAGAAATGTTTTAAACTTTTTACTAAAGTAGTTCTCTTCTAGGCAAAGCTCATAATAGTGGTGCCTGAAACCGAGAAAACTCGAGAATGAGTCTCTGATAAATTTTGTGCTATGGGCGAGGGGACACAAAAGCATGACTGTCCTGGAGGAAGAGTCCATAACACATTATTAGGCATGCAAACTAAAGAAAACTATTGCTTTCCCCGGGAGTGAGTATCAGGAATTAGATCCCCTTTATGGGTTCTGCCAGGTACTTGTGACCTGGACTGTAGGAGACAGGATTCTGGGCTTGATGGATCTTGGTCTGACCCAGCCTGTCAATTCTTATATTTTTCAAATCTTTATAAGAACATAAGAACATGCCATACTGGGTCAGACCAAGGATCCATCAAGCCCAGCATCCTGTTTCCAACAGTGGCCAATCCAGGCCATAAGAACCTGGCAAGTACCCAAAAACTTGGGTACTTGCCAAGGTGACAAACAAATTTAATTTGTCAGACCAGTGGAGATTTAGTAATGAGATCCCAAAAAGGACATCCAGTAATAAAACAAGCAGCAAGAATTTGAACAAGTTGTAGAGCATGGAGAAGACAGGAAGGCAGGCCAAGATAAATGGGAATTACAATAGTCTAGACTGGAAACGACCATCACATGTAAAATGGAACAAAAGCCTTGGGGAAACACTTCTATACAGAAGTTTTACTTTGTAAAAGGCAGTTTTTAGTATAGCCTTGATCTGAACTTTTTTTTTTTTATTAGTCATCATACCAAGGCCTCGAACTTCACAGAGGACAGACTCAGTAACATCATCCAATTACAACGGAGATGGTAAATTTTGGAAAGATACATTGCTAATCTGTAATATTTCACATCTTTTTTAAAGTAAAAATAAAACTTATTAGCTGGGATCCAAGAGTTTACTGTCATTCATGTACTCCTAAACCTAACTGTCGATTGTTCAAGTTTAAAACTGTCTGAATTTGTGCAAAGTCTTTGAAAATTATTCCAGAAAAACTATCCACACATTTATGCCTGATAATTTGTGTGGTTAGTTTTTCCAAGGAAAAATTATGCACATACTTTTGACAATTTGCAAGTATGTGCCTAAGTGCAAAATCTTCCATAAACCTCCCCCACTCCTAGAAATTCTTCTCCCTGCTCGGAGCAAAAATGCAAAAAAGAGACTATACACACACACTTTTACCTGCACACAGGTTGAACAATTTTCTAAAAGCCCACTTCCTCAAGTAAAGCACTGTTTCCCCGACAGAAATTACTTTGAAAGTTCCCTATAAATATCCATTTTAGCTTCCATCAATGGATCTGATAGGGCATTCAATAGATCCACCACTCTTTCCATGAAAAAATAGTTCCTGATGCTGTTCCCAATTATATCCAGTTGGAGCCTTAAATCATGACCTTTAATTCTAGAACCTCCTTTCCATCGAGAAAGGTATTAATGACGCGCAGTAGTTAAGCCTTTCAGAGATCTGTCTGTGTCTATCATATGTTCCCTTGTCCCTCTTCTCCCGGGAATACATATTTAGATCCTTAAGTCTCATCTCATGGGGATTTTGGTGCAGACACTACTCAATTTGGTAGCCCTTCTCTGGGCTGCCTCTGCTCTATTTCCTTCTGGTACTATAGCCTCCAGAACTGGACATAATTATCCAGGTGAGATCTCAACAAGACCTTGTACCAAGGCAAGATCACTTCCTTTTTTCTACTAATTATACCTCTCTCTATATATCCTAGCATCCTTCCTGCTCTGGCTACTGCCTTGTTGCACTGGTTTTGCTATCATCAGATAAAATCACCATGAGGTCTCTTTCCTGTTCTATGACCATCAGTTTCGCTCCTCCTATTATATACTATTCCCTCAGGCTTCTGCAACCCAAAGGCAGATGACAGCTCCTAAAGCTTTTAGATTGCTTCCTCATAATGTCTACTACTTGGGGATTGTTCACTGTTGACAAGCTTAGCATCATCTGCAAAAAAAAAAAAAAAACTTCTTCCAACCCCTCTGCAATATCACGGACAAAAATAGGGAACAGAACAGCCCCAGGACCAAGGTTGTAGACTATCTCTCAACCAGTTTCTAATCCAGTCCATGAGCTTAGGTCCTAGTCCTGGACCATGCATTTATTTTTGAGCATCTTATATGGGCCAGTATCAAAGGCTGTACTGAAATCAAAGTCCACCACATCCAGCACCTGCTCACTCAGTCAAAATCAATCAGATTCATCTGACATGATCTCCCTCTGGTAATATCCATTATGTTTCAGATACCACAGCCTACTAAGATTCAAGATGCTTTAGTATTCTTTCTTTTAGAACAACCTCCATTAATTTTCCCACCAATGAAATTAAGTCTAAGCAGACAAATTCTGATTTCCTTAAAAAACTACAAATCAGGGCCTCATCAGCCTTTCTTGACAGGTCAAAATTGTAGAGCATATAGAAAGACATGATTAAATGGGACACAATCAACATGGATTTACCCAAGGGAAGTCTTACCTAACAAATCTGCTGCATTTTTTTGAAGGGGTTAATAAACATGTGGATAAAGGTGAACCGGTAAATGTAGTGTATTTGGATTTTCAGAAGGCATTTGACAAAGTCCCTCATTTATTTATTTATTTATTTATTTTGGATTTTTATATAACCGATATTCCTGTAAAGAATACAGATCACACCGGTTTACATTGAAATAGAACTTTCGCTAGGAGGTGATAAATTAAACAATGAACATTAGCGTATTATAACATTCAAAACATTTGGAAACAAGGAACAATTACAAACCGAAAGCAGATTCAACGCAGAATTAATAAAAAAATAAAAATAAAAATAAAAATAAATATAAATACTTTAATACAAGATACATTAAAACAAGTAGGAAGGTTAAGTAGCTTGGATAAGGGGGGAGAGAAGGAGGGAAAGGATGGCAAAAGGGGGTGGGAGGGAGGGGGCAGGAAGGAGTAAGGGGTAGTTTTTGAAGAAGCCTCATGAGAGGCTTCTTCAAAAACTAAAAAGTCCTGGGATAGGAGGCGATGTCCTTTCGTGGATTACAAACTGGTTAAAAGACAGGAAACAGAGAGTAGGATTAAATCAGTGGTCCCCAAACCTGTCCTGGAGGGCCACCAGCCAGTCGGGTTTTTGGGATATCCACAATGAATAAGCATGAGTAAAAATTTGCATGTTATGGAGGCAGTGCGTGCAAATTTTGTCTTATGCATATTCATTGAGGATATCCCAAAAACCCGACTGGCTGGTGCCTCTCCAGGACAGGTTTGGGGACCACTGGATTAAATGATCAATTTTCTCAGTGGAAAAGGGTAAACAGTGGAGTGCATCAGGGATCTGTACTTGGACCGGTGCTTTTCAATATATATATAAATGATCTGGAAAGGAATACGACGAGTGAGGTTATCAAATTTGCGGATGATACAAAATTATTCAGAGTAGTTAAATCACAAGCAGACTGTGATACATTACAGGAGGACCTTGCAAGACTGGAAGATTTGGCATCCAAATGGCAGATGAAATTTAATGTGGACAAGTGCAAGGTGTTGCATATAGGGAAAAATAACCCTTGCTGTAGTTACACGATGTTAGGTTCCATATTAGCAGCTACCACCCAGGAAAAAGATCTAGGCATCATAGTGGATAATACTTTAAAATCGTCGGCTCAGTGTGCTGCAGCAGTCAAAAAAGCAAATAGAATGTTAGGAATTATTAGGAAGGGAATGGTTAATAGAACGGAAAATGTCATAATGCCTCTGTATCACTCCATGGTCAGACCGCACCTTGAATACTGTGTACACTTCTGGTCGCCGCATCTCAAAAAAGATATAGTTGCAATGGAGGGCAACCAAAATGATAAAGGGGATGGAACAGCTCCCCTATGAAGAAAGGCTGAAGAGGTTAGGGCTGTTCAGCTTGGAGAAGAGACGGCTGAGGGGGGATATGATAGAGGTCTTTAAGATCATGAGAGGTCTTGAACGAGTAGATGTGACTCAGTTATTTACACTTTTCAATAATAGAAGGACTAGGGGGCATTCCATGAAGTTAGCAAGTAACACATTTAAGACTAATTGGAGAAAATTCTTTTTCACTCATCGCACAATAAAGCTCTGGAATTTGTTGCCAGAGGATGTGGTTAGTGCAGTTAGTGTAGCTGGGTTCAAAAAAGGTTTAGTTAAGTTCTTGGAGGAGAAGTCCATTAATGGCTATTAATCAATTTTATTTAGGGAATAGCCACTGCTATTAATTGCATCAGTAGTATGGGTTCTTCTTAGTGTTTGTTTGCCAGGTTCTTGTTGCCTGGTTTTGGCCTCTTTTGGAAACAGGATGCTGGGCTTGATGGACCCTTGGTCTGACCCAGCATGGCAATTTCTTATGTTCTTATGTTGCCAGTTGGTAACCATAGGTACAGTATCAAATTAAAGGTACAGCAACAGTCAAAAATTCATGCAAACAAGATCTTCTTGCTTTCAGACATATGTACAAGGCATGGTTTTTTTCCTCAGGCTTTTAAAAGGGTTAGCAGATAATTTTTTATTGTTTTGTGCTGCTAGCTTTATTTGCTGCCAAACTTGCTGTTTTATCTTTTTTTTTCATTGCTTTCAAATTTTTGCATTGATATTGTTTCTTTTGCTATTTTATTGATCAGTTTTTTTCTTCTATTAAATGTTTACCACAACCACCACCCCCACCCACCCCCGAGGGCATGGAAAGATGAGCTGTAAACTATATAAATACATTAAATTAACATAATTTTAGTAATTGGAATTATGCTATAAAGATCTGTCACCCATTTTTATATTTTTATATTGACTACTGAATGAAATAAACATAGGATCAATTAAAGCACTCATTCAAAGCCCAAGGGTGCAATAACTAATGCTACTGTCTGTTACTGCTTTCTAAATGGAGCTCAACTATATATTTTTCTACAGCAAAGTGTCTCCTTTATGAGTATAATAAATAGCAATGACCCTTTAATGGCAACTCTAGCTTTGGACATTATGACACATTTTTAGTGCTTAAAAACACTAATGGGAGCTATACAATGTTAATTATACTTAAGATATGAGTGTTGTACACAAGGAGAACCACAAAATTAAGTAAAACACTTCAGCTAATCCTCATTAGAGTCTGTATAGAAGAGATAAGAGCAAGAGTACTTAATCTGCTCCTTTCCAGAACAATTTCTAAAACAAATAACAGAAGTTACTGATGGACACATCAGGCAGACAGCACCATGAATTTCCTAAACATGGAATGTTTTAAGATGAAAGCTTTTCTCTGCATTTAAAAGAACATTTACTCAGCCTGGAGGATAAGGTGAGCTCAGGACAGCACATATGGTTTAATGGAAGAGGATGATGCTTTGTCAAATTGGAGAGAAGGTAAAGGACTCTGATAAACAGCAGAAGCACCAGTATTTCAGTTGTGGTGACCTTGAATCTATCCAATATTGTTATGTATCATAGTGCATGTTACCTGAACACTGAGGCAAGAAAAAATGCAAACTCTATTATAAAAGGAGGAGGGCAATTTTGAATCCCCATGGGCAGGTTACAAGCCAATTTTAATAGGGAAACACCCCATGGAGTTTCCCTCTGATCATGTAAGTGGCACACACAAGGTAAGTGCACTCCGCACCTACATGGAAGCAGCTGCAAGTGATGTGAAAATGTAGTCACTGTGCGTGCTTTCCCTTCTCCAAAGTAACCCCATACACTTTTTGTTTTATGTGGACAAAATTACATCATGTGTACTTTTATCCACATCAAGGGGGGGGGGGGGATACTTTCAAACCACGTTTTATACAGGAATACATGCCCACATATAAACATTTTTATATTGCCCCTTTAAGAGTGTGAATTTGCTTATAACCTTCAAAACAACTGTAATAGGTGTATGCAGTGAGTCTTACGATAACCTGGTATTTGCATTCACCCAAGGAATTAATACCATAGCAATTTGAAAGTATAATGCTGTCTTCTTTCAGAGGTAATTTTGTTTTGCTAAAGCCCATCAGGAGAGTTGAGGTTCAGTTGTAATACATAGCAACCTGCCATCCATATATTGTTGTGCAAAAGAGTAACCTGGGCTCTTGCGGGGAAGTAATGTAAAAAACAGTGATCTATTATATATATATATAGAACCTTCACAATCCTTCAATCACTGCTTTAGAACCTAAGGACAATGGTCTAAACACTTATGTTTCTAGGGCCACAGGGCTAGAGAGTTTTGAAATGATTAATGTATGAACATTTTTTTAGGTGTTATTTATTTTTAAAAGTTCTTTAAGATATTACTTTGACAGTTTTGACCAATACCTCTTCATCTCCCCCCTGTAGTGGGGGCTAGGGAAATTGTTTTATGAATTGTTATATTAATTTAACTTACTTATGCTGTAGTTTTGAGCAATTTGATGTATGTTGTTTATTCTTGATATTACTAAATGTTAGGCTGTATTTCCGTGTATTCGAGAACATGTGAAGAGTGCAGGCTCTCTGTAGAATGGTGTGATGCAAGCTGAAGACAGAACCGAATATTTATTTATAATAGAAATTATCTTTGGGCAAGTGGCATATGCAGAAATTTATAACCTGCAGTTTTAATTTCTACAGAGGTTTTAGATATACTGTACTTATGTATCTGATGCAGTTTATTCACTGTAACATGAAATGTAAAAATAAATAAATAAAAATGGAATGATGTATTTGTCCCTTAATAAAATGTCCTTCAAACAAAGCCATGCTGCTCAATTCTGCTGGCCATTCTCCTTTCAACTCTCTCATGTTTGTTCATCATTCTTGCCACCTCCCTCAGCTCCTGTTTCACCGAAGATCACACTTTAAGTGCACATCACTGTCCTAAGGTTCTTCATTTTAAAGCTTTAATTCATCCTTATATTCCTGCATGCGATTTCCCTGTCAGCAGCTATGTTAGTAACTGTATCTTATATTATTAACATTTGATTGGTCTGTTCCATGAAATCACTGTCCGTTTAGATCAAGCCCGAGTAATGTGCATAATACAATTTGTGGCATCCTGCTCGCACGGCATCTCCCCATGTTTAGGGACAGGCAGGAGAACTATTTAAATTAGAGACCATTATACCCACAGAAGGCACCTAATATTTTTCAACTCTAAAATGAAAGTGTCAGTCTGTGCTGGCTTTTAGAAGTGGTTCACAAAACACGGGTGAACACATTTTCAGGATGTGATTACATCTGTTCTTGCCAGTTACATAAACTAGTTCCATCTGCGGAGGGGCAACATGTCACTCTGTTTTGTCATGTAATCTTCTCCAAACCAATCAGAAATCCTTTACAAAATGTCATCTCTCATACATGCATATAAATTCATGCACATAGTACAGACCCCATTCAACCTGACTGTTATTGAGCTTGAAATGCATTCAGTTTGCATCTTAAACACATTTGAATGAATGCATTTTAAACCAGTTTCAGAAAACTGAAACTGGTCTTGATAAGGAAACTGTTGCAGATTAATCTCCTAAGTGCAGAGCCTGTTTACTGATTTTTCCATTAGAGGTTTTCTGTTATGAACAGAAAGAGCTTCTTTAATGCATGGACTGGCTCTTTTTTTTTTTTAAGCCTACTTTCAGAAGGACGGGGCGATTTATGACATTGCTATATCATTGTGTCTGTGAGTGTCCTATCCTCACCAAATTTTCAGGGAGGGCATGAGGATTCCAAAAGGTGTTTGTTTTTTTCTAGATCCAAGCATATCTACAGATTGCAGGCACACATCCCAGTAACTAGGCTCCTTTAGCTCTGAGTGGAAACCTGTTTTAATTTATAAGACTACAAGAAAAAAGCAGTACGTGAAGAAAACTCAGGGACAAATGATCAGGTTTTATCTCCTGCTGTATTTTGAATCTAAGCTGTCTATTTACCAAACTACAGCTTGCATCAATGCTCATTAAATTGCTACAGCAACCTTCATTTCTAATGGAGCCTATTCACTAACAAAATGCACCACTTCAACTTAGGGGCCGATGCAATAAAGTCGCATAGAAAGCGGGCGCTGAACAGTCAGCACCCGCTCTCTTAACACGTGCATGGCACCCCTAAGGGGGGGCGCCATGCAATATTAAAATTAGGGGGTCGCGTTAGCAAGGATGCACTAGGGTCACGCAACTCAATCAGTTTTCGTGACTGGCGTACAGCAGTAAGGGAAACCGATGCAGAGTTTATCAGTGTCAATTTACCTTACTGGCGGACAGCCACAAAAACAGACACAGATATACCCGGCGTTGGTTTTTGTGACTACCGTTCACTGCTGAAAACCGACACCGATTTTATCGGTGTCGGTTATCGTGGCTGTTCGCGGCAAGGTAAACTGATGCCGATAAACTCTGCGTCAGTTTTCGTGATGGGTCTGACTTTCAATTTATTTTTTTTTTAGTTTTATTTCTTTTATTTTTCAATGCACACATATATTAATGCCTGCTCCTGGCAGGCACTAACAGATGACAGTTAAATGTGTGTCCGAGACACACATTTTTTTTTTTCCATCCGGAGTGAATGCCTATTAGCCTCGTTCACATGCATTTGCATGTGAAGAGCGCTATTACATTCACTCCGCGTTGGACATGAGTTGAATATGCGCTAATCCCCTTAGGGGCAGATTTTAAAAGCCCTGCGCGTCGGCGCACCTATTTTGCATAGGCCGCCGGCGCACGTAAGTCCCGGGGCTTTCTAAAAGGGGCGTGTCGGGGCGTGGCCGGAGTGACGCGGTGTTTTGGGGGCGGCGACGCGTGTGGCGTGGCATTTTGGGGGTGGCATGTGGGCGTGGTTTCGGCCCGGGGGTGTTATGGGGGCGTGGCCGCAGCCTCCGGACCAGAGCACGGAGGCCGCAGCCTCGGGACCGGAACACGGAGCGGGGCTGCCGGCTGGCCCGCGCAAAGTTAGGGGGGGGGTTTAGATAGGGCCAGGGGGGTGGGTTAGGTAGGGGAAGGGAGGGGAAGGTGGGGGAGGGTGAAGGAAAGTTCCCTCCGAGGCCGCTCCGAAATCGAAGCGGCCTCAGAGGGAACGGAGGCAGGCTGCGTGGCTCGGCGCGCGCAGGCTGCCGATTTTGCGCAGCCTTGCGCGCCGACCCCGGATTTTAAAAAATACGCGTGGCAACGCGCGAATCTTTTAAAATCTGGCTTACTTTTGTTCGCGACGGTTGCGCGAACAAAAGTACGCGCGCGCATATTTTTTTAAGATCTACCCCTTATTGTATTAGGGGATTGATTAGCGCCTATTCTACCCGCGTCAGACGGCAGGTTAACAATGCGCTCGGCTCAGCGCACCATATTGCTTCGGCCCCTTAGTAAATTTACTCCTTAGACTAAAAGAAATTCCTTTTTTTTTTTTTTTTACAGTGAATATTCATTTCCCAGACAGTAATAAGGATATCAAGGTCTAACTGTTCCTAACAGATTAGGAGATAAATGAAAATGTTCCAGGAGTTTCCCAGGGAGCAGTGTCACTTAGGAGTGATAGGGATATCCATCCCCTAAAGGATGGGTCAGGAGGCCACCACTACAAATGGTAACACAGTGAGTCACTAGGGGGTTCTGAAGATGGAGGGATATGGGTAGAGGCACCTATGGGGCCATGCTCTTTTCTTGGGGTTCATTGGTTCTGAAGGAGGAGTGGCTCTCCTTTAAGTGGCAAAGTGTCAACTGGAAAGGATCCACTCTTACACAACATGGAGAGGATGTGTTCTGCTCCAGCCTGCCATCTCCAACACTCTCTTGAGGTCTGAAGAGTCAATGACACCTCTGGGGAGATACCAATTTCTTGAGTAATACTTAAGCTACATAAGTAAATATACTGCCTTATGGTAAGTTTTGAAACTGAAAGAGCTGTTTCCCAACTTTGATTTTTGTAATCTGGACTGTGTCTATTTTTGTACCTGCTGCACTTGTAATTTGGCTCAGTAAAATCTTTCTAACTGTTTGGAACACAATAATTTTAGTGTGGATTATTTGTTTGGAGCTTGATCCCCCTTTAGGGCCATACAGGTTTTATCCTGTCCCATCACAGAATCTGCATGTCCTCACCTTTCAACAAGTAGGTCAGTGATCAGCCAGGAACTGGAAGTGTGACTTCACTTGCCAAGGGCCATGGGCAGGCAGCACATCTATACTATGTACTGTATGCATTTTTATAAATAAAAAGTATTCCAAAAGTTTCTACTGTATAATAATACTCATTGGCAGTATATTTCATTTGTATTAATGGAACAGAGTTTGCTTTCAGTAATACTATACATACTTTAAATTGCTTTTTTTCTTTAAAAAGACAGTAAGTCTCACAAATAGGGCTAGATTGCTTTAAGTCTGGCTGGAAAAAACTGAAGGTGGTGATAGAGCTGTCATACAGTAGGCAGAGTATGGCAGGTTGGCGACAGTTGACAAAATGGGATCTTAAATAAAGGAACAGCCCTATTCCATTCTATCTTGCAATTAAAGCCATTAGAATGGATGAAAAAAACCCAAAACATTTCCATTTCCACCTTTATGAATCTGGAATCCATCTTTTCTTTGTGCTGATAAAGTCTAATGTGTTATCTGTTTCATCATGACAAAATATAATTGATGTCATGAGCAACTGCAAATTATTGCTTGTATAATGTATGCTTTTAGCAGAGCTGTATTTATTATTACAAAAATGTTCTAGAGCTTATTTTTAAATTATACCAAGATGCAGCCAGGAATGAAAAGAAGCATTTGTCAATGGCAAGACCAGTCATTTGAAAGACTAACTTCCAAATGAATTTCTCTGTATTTTCAGCATGTATCTCCTCCCATCCCTTCCAGGTATCATAAAAACTGCATACTTAAGAAAGCATGGTGAAAGAAGAGCAAGAATAGTGAGGACAATATTCTGTGCTCCAGATACTTGCATTTGAAAAATATGAGTTTGTTGTTAAAGTCATGGACAAAACTGGATTCTTGGTAGTTTGTGATACCAAACTATAAGATTTATTCAAAGATGATAGCGTACATAAGCTTTCAAGGTCATCTGGCTCCCTTTTTAGAGAGATATCTCAAACTTACATTTTTAAGAAAGAATACAAGTAGGGAGCTTGGAGAGCAGTATGAATGCCCAAGCTTTGGAGAAGCAAAAAACTAACATGTTATACAGCTATTGATTTATCTATATAAACAGATATATCAAATCAGGAGCTGTGTGTGTAAAACGTATAAATCTTTCATAAAGTCAAAACTAAATCTTTTACAAAATTATAACTAAACCTTTATTCAAAACTTTTACAGAAAGTACATAGCTAAAAATACATATAATATCAATGTAAAAAATATTAGTTTGTGTATAGTACAAATGTAATTAAATACATACAATTAAAAAGCTTTTGTAAATGTTATACTGAAAATAATTCTGCGAATATGACACGCACACACCGCACGCATACTCAAATCATATTCAAATTAAACTCAAATAACATTACAAAGAATATATATCCTTTTTTATCAAATTGACAAATACAAAATATAACATGAGGTTAGCAAGCTCAATCAAAAAATATCACATAATTTGCATAACCCAATGTTGAAATTCGGCTTTGAAGAACCCCGACAAGGATCCTCACTTCACCCTGCCCTATTCCACACACAGAATTAAGAGCTATGCATTTATATTTTACATGAAAAATATAAAAATAGTGTTTTGAGGTTAAAATATCACTTATGTTATGATTACATGTACTGCTGTAATGCCAACCAGAAATCCCTGCAAAAAAGAAACTTGGAACATATATTAGGCCTATTGTGATGTGTATTGGGTGTGGGCTTGACCCTCTGAAAGCCCGAATACACTTCCTGCTAGGAGAATGCCTCACCTCAGTCACACATGCAGAACATAAACAGATGCACATCAAATACAGAACAGAGCAACCATAAAGTAGAAACACAAACGCACAGGCAAAAACTGAACTGGAAACCGCAAGAAGCCAGACATGCTATACAGTGCAACAATAAAAAAAACAGATCATTACCATTCCTCAAACATCAAACAATAAAATCATGAAATAAAACAAATACATAATCATAATACTAAAAGCATGCTATTATTTTTTAAAAAATTGATAAATAAAAGATCAAATAATTAAAACTCATATACAAGTTTTTTTTAAATGTCCCAAACACCAATAAAATATTTCAAAATAGCACACACAAACACCTGAAAAATAAAACTGAAAAGGATTTTAAAAATTCACGCTCTCCATATCTGGGAATTTTTTTTATTTCCAGTCACCCTGAGATTGTCGTGAATTAGTGGAAGTGGGATGCACAAACTTTCTTCTCTCTTTCTTATATACATGCACACAAGCTCATAAACACCCGCAGGCAACTCCAGCTCTTCTTTGGTTGGGATCTACCAGCAACATCAGGCCCCCGCATTTTCATTCCAGCTGTAGCACCCATTCTCTCTCTCTCTCACACACACATACACACACACACACACAACTCAGGCAGCTCTTATTCTTTCTAACACACACATACACACAACCCAGGCAGCTCCCATTCTCTCTCTCTCTTTCATACACACACACACAACCCAGGCAGGCTCCCATTCTCTCTCTCTCTCACACACACACACACCAGACAAGCTCCCATTTACACCCCCCCCCCCCCCCCCCCAGGCAGGCTTCCATTCACATCCACCCAAATACCAGTCAGGCTCCCATTCTCACATACACACTCCCTGCCCATCCTAGGAAGGCTCCCATGCATGCATCACACATAGACACACACACACATCCCAGGCAGGTTCCCCCAGTCACACGTACACCCATCTCAGGCAGGCTCCCATTTACACTAACACATACATATATGAAACACAGGCAGCCTCCTATTCACACACACACACCCATCACACAAACGCAAACCTAGGCAGGCTCCCATTCATAGTCACCCATTCCAGACAGGCTCCCATTCACACCCCCACCCATCCCAGGCAGGCTCCCATTCACAAACACATACCCATCTCGGGCAGCCTCCCATTCACACACCCACTCATCCCAGGCAGCCTCCTATTTACCACACACACATGCAATCCAGGCAGTCAGGGTCCATGGGTCATTCCTCCTCTGCTGCTGCTGCTAGCCTGTACATTCTTCTTTATGGAGAGTAGCCATTCTGCAGTTCCTCTCCATGTGTTGTCCCTGAGGTAATTCAACATTTGCAGTGCTAGCACTTCCTGTATTCTCAACTCTTGCAAGTTAACTTCAACTGCCTAAGTACAAACCACACGAACCTCTTGTCTCGGAGAAAACTCCAAAGATGGAACACTGTCTCTAGAAACCGGAGAGCGGCATTCAGGACTCAAAGATAACCCATCCTCTGGCTGGTGTATGTCTGACCCTCCTACAGCACCCAGCAACAAGAGAATCCCCTGAAAAAGTAAACTCCAAAACTTCAGCGAGCATCTGCAGTATAGTTCTTTGGGAAGGTGGAAGAGGGGCTAGCAAAACTCAAACCCATCCCTTCCACTTACCCATAAGAAAGAAGATAAAAGAAAAAACCCCAAGAAGACCAAGAAGCAGAGTCAACTGGGCAAGGAGTACTCCAGATGAGAGCTAGGAAGAAACCTCCAGAATCTGGCTCAAATGATTGAACACAGAAAACATGACTGTTATTTTTAATGTGTTTCAAATTAAACTATTTTGCATCATAGAATAGCACAATCATTAAACAAACCGTAGTAATAACCTCCAAGCCGTCAGATGTAGAGAGGAATGTAACGGATGAATGAGTATGTCTCCTTCCTGTAACTGCAGGTCCCACTCTGTTTCCCAAGCAGATTGGTGGTTGAGTCGAGAGTTGTACAATATAGGCATTCCACGGTTGTCTGGGCCATGCTGGCACAATGAGATCTGATTCTTCCATGATGTACTTTTGGATCACGCGACCTATTAGAGGTATCGGTGGGTATCCATAAAACAGGTCTCCTGTCCAGGGAATTAGAAATGCATCCTAAGCTATCCTGCATCTGCTTGAGTACAGAGATCAAAAACCTGGCAGATGTTTGTTGGACTCTGTTGCAAAGAGGTCCATGCAGGGTATTCCCCACCTCCTGAACAGTCTGTTCACCACTTCCTGATGCAAAGCCCATTGGTGGGGATGAAAAATTCTTCTAAGCCTGTTGGCCTCTGTGTTCTTGATACCTGGAAGGTAGGTCACCTGCAATTGGATGGAATGGTCTAGCGCCCATTCCAGAATTAGCAGTGATTCCTTGCAAAGTATCATGGAATTGGACCTGCCTTCTTTGTTTAAGTAAAACATGGCCACCTGGTTGTCAGTGTAGATCTTTACCCTCTTGCCCGTTAGCAGATGAGAGAAGTTGTAGATGATGTTCCTTATGGCTCTTAACTCCAAAAGTTTGATTTGGAGAGTTCTGTGGAGGCCAAACTCCCTGTGTTTTCAGGTGTAGCACATGTGTTCCATCCCTTTGTGGATGCGTCCATCATCATGACAATCTGATGTGCTGGGTACAAAATGGTGCTCCTGATTCTAGAACCCAGGGAGATAGCCACCAGTCTTTGTCTGAGATCATTGAGTCATGATGACCTGTAGCGACATTGGGTGGTTGTGCTAAGACCACTGTGCCTTGAGTCCCCATTGTAGCCATCACATGTGAAGGCGGGTATGTGGAATGACATATATGGCCACCGAATTGTGACCCAGAATTGTGAGTATTTGATGAGCTGGGGGTTGAGACTGGTTCCGTAAAACATGAGCCAGTTCACAAAATGTTTGGATTCTTTCCAACGGAAGGAAAGCCTTGCAGAGTTTTGTGTTTATCACCACTCCTATAAACTGAAGGACTTAAATCGGATGTAGACTAGACTTCTCATAGTTGATTATGAATCCTAGATTCTCTAAGCAGGTTATGCTCTGCATTAGGTGTGAGCGAAGAATTTTTTATTTCGAGGACACTAAAAGCCAATCTACATAAGGAAACACTTTTATCCCTTTCCTGCATAGGTGGGCCACAGCTACGGCTAGTAATTTTGTGAACACTCTGATTGCTGATGACAGGCCAAACAGAAGCACCTTGTATTGATAAGTGTTTAGTGTTTACTTGAAAGCAAAGGTAATGCCAGGAAGACAAATGCATTGGGATGTGGGAGTATGCATCCTTGAGATCTAAAGAACACATCCAGTTGTTGGGTTGCAGAAATGAAAGCATGGTTCTGAGAGATGTCATCTTGAATTTCTCTCAGAATGAATTTGTTGAGGGCCTTCAGGTCCAAGATGGACTGGAGACCTGCACACTTCTTCAGGATGAGGAAGTATTGGGAATAGAATCCTCGATTGTGCTGTCTTCGAGGTAGCACTTGAATCGCCTGTTGTTGGAATAGTGACAGAACTGTCTGCTGGAGAAGCATATTGCCCATTTCATCCCAGAAAGATGGTGCAAGGTGGGGCACTAGAAAAATTATCTTGAAATTCAATCTGTATACATTCTGCACCACACTGAGAACCCAATCATCTGATGTCTGTTTACCAGCCCTGATAAAAGGAAGATATTCTGTCACCTATTGCTGACAATAGTTGTGGCCAAGCCATATTAAAAAATTCTGCTGTGGTTTTTGATTGGGGCCCTGCTGCTGTTTTTGTGGATGTTGCAATCTTGCATGTCCCCTTGGTTGAGACCATTGAGGCTGTTGCCTCTGTAGTTGATAGAGTGGTGACCTGTAGGGGCAATCGGCCTGTAATGCCGCCTCTGGTAGAAAGGTTTTTATTTGTTGGATAGAATTGTCTTGAGGAAGATTGCTCCATTGACAACATAAGTGAGGAGACTGCCATGTTCTGCTCGTTCAGTTGGAATACTGTCTCCTAGCCTATAGTGAACAAATTATCCCCTTTGCAAGGGAGATTGGCCAGTTTTTCATTAACTTCACCTCGGATTGAAATTGCTCAAAACCAGGCAATTCTGCAGGCGGCTATCAATGATATGGACATCCTAGCCGATGTTTCAAAGGCTTCAAAAATTGTACATCCTTCCTCCATGTCAACTATTGCCTGATTTCGTGAATGGTCATCAGGTGTTGAACTTTCCTTTGGCTTTAAAGTCTGCAGGCATTCATACAAACACTGGGTGATATAGAACTGATGCTTTTAAATCTTGGCATTCAGCATTGCCTCCCTGGAAAACCTTTTTACTAAAGTCATCCAGGTAATTATTTTTACTTGGTGGTGTGTTAGAATGTTGGTGTGTCTTTTTTGCCTTTTTCATGGCCAACTTGACCACAACTGATAGGTGAGGTAGCTGTACCAACCCACAGTGCAAGGATTTATGCATCCTGTATTTCAAGTCAGACTTCTGTGAAGTGGAGGGGCCTGAGAATGGAGACTCCCATGATTTGTCATTACTGCATCAAGGAATGCATGAGATAGGAGTGCAGTCGGTTCAGATGGGACATCGAAAATCTTAAGTATACCATGAACCTCTGATCTTGGATATGGTAACTTCTTGGTCTCTATCTTTAAGAGGGAGCCCACCTTCTAAATTAATTTCAAGTAAGATAGGTCCTCCGGAGGCGAGAATGGTCCCAGAGGCTTTTCTGAAGTATCCAATGTATTCCAGTTGATGTACCCAGTGAAGTTAGAGGGGAGTCCGGAGGCTCCTTGTCAGGTTTAGGTAGATTGCTGGACCTGTTTTGCGACAATCATTTTCCTCTCCTTCAAACTCCACTCGAGGAGAAGAAGGGAGTGAATGTGATAAGGCCTCCTCAGAGAGAAGGCAGTTGAAAGTGGTCGCCAGTAGGCAGAGAAGCAAAAAAGGAGCACTGAGAGGAGAGAATCACCTTGCTAGTGGCTAAAGGAATCAGTAAGTTCTAGTTAGGAATTTATTTTTTAAGTATTGGGGAGAAGTAAACTATTGGGGTATATTAATTAGTGTGTTTGTTTTTTAAATAGTGTATAGAAACAGAAGTTAGTGTTTGTTTTTTAAATAGTCAGTAAGGCAGCTAATAAACAAGTTAGTGTGTTTGATTTCCCAACCTTCCCACCCAGCTCATCCTTTAATTTATAGGCAGGTGCCTCTTTCACATACACATACACAAAACCAAAAGTCATCTATAAAACCTACACTTCACGAATTCCCCACACCTTATTGAGAGTTTGATCATTCCTTTGTAGGCCACTACCAGATACATGGTGAATACACTAATACATTTAAAGAACCCTAATTAGACATATTCCTACTCCCTTACCAACCTAAAACTTAACTAGGAACTGAACAAATTTAAGATGAAGGCAGCAGTCCAGTAGCAAGAGGGGGGGGCCTTCCAGTCTTTTGTATGAAGTGTCACATGTATAATTTTTTACCCGCTGGTGTACATATGCATCCGATGCAAAGAGAATGAGTCCGATCTCTGGAGGCTAGAGTGGCAGACCTGGAAAAGCTGAGGCAGAAAGAGAGAGATTTAGATGAGACCTTCAGGGACATAGTAGCCAAGTCCAAACTTCAGACTGGCAGCCCTGGTGCTGCCTTGGAGGAAAAAAATCTCATGATTGGAACGCATCAACCTGGAGCAGCAGGAAAGAATCCTGTAGCAAGGACCTGCTCTCCAGGTGGTGCATTGTCCTCTCGCACCGAGGATGTGTCTCCTAGGGCTACTGTCCAGGAGGGAAGGGTTAGGTCGGCCATCATAGTTGGTGATTTGATTATTAGGAATGTAGATAGCTGGGTGGTTGGTGGGCATTAGGCTCGCCTGGTAACATGCCTACCTGGTGCAAAGTTGGAGGACCTCACGTGTCACCTAGATAGGATTTTAGACAGTCTGGGGAGGAGCAGGCTGTCGTGATACATGTGGGAACCAACGACGTAGGAAAATGTGGGAGCGAGGTTCTGGAAGCCAACTTTAGGCTCTTAGGTAGAAAGCTGAAATCCAGAACCTCCAGGGTAGTGTTCTCTGAAATGCTCCCTGTTCCACATGCAGGACCCCAGAGGCAGGCAGAGCTCCAGAATCTCAATGCATGGATGAGACAATGGCACAAGGAAGAGGGATTCAGTTTTGTAAGGAACTGGGGAACCTTTTGGGGAAGGGGAGTCTTTTCCGAAGGGAAGGGCCCCACCTTAACCAGGGTGGAACCAAGCTGCTGGTGCTAACCTTTAAAAAGGAGATAGAGCAGCTTTTAAACTAGAACAAAGGGAAAGCCAACAATCGCTCAGCAGCACATGGTTCGGAAGGAGGTATCTTCAAAGGATACTAATAATGCATTAGAATTAGGGCATCCCAACAGTGAGGTTCCATTAATAAGAAAAGTAATCCAAGGGCCTGTAATTAAAAACACCTGAGCTTTTAAATTCTAATTTATCCCTATCAATTAGAAAGCAGAATGAAAATACAAAAAACACACTTTGAAATGTTTGTATGCTAATGCCAGAAGTCTAAGAAGTAAGATGGGAGATTAAGAATGTATAGCAGTGAATAATGACAGACATAATTGGCATCTCAGAGACATGGTGGAAGGAGGATAACCAATGGGACAGTGCTATACCGGGGTACAAATTATATCACAATGATAGAGAGGAGCATCTGGGAGGTAGGGTGGTGCTTTATGTCCGGGATGGCATAGAGTCCAACAGGATAAAGATCCTGCATGAGACTAAATGCACAATCAAATCTTTATGGGTAGAAATCTCTTGTGTGTTGGGGAAACATATAGTGATCGGAGTATACTACCATCTACCTGGCCAAGATGGTGAGACGGACAGTGAAATGCTAAGAGAAATTATTGAAGCTAACCAAATTGGTAGTGCAGTAATAATGGGAGATTTCAATTACCCCAGAAATGACTGGGTAAATGTAAGATCAGGACGTGCTAGAGAGATAAAGTTCCTGGATGGAATAAATTTGAATAGACTTCTATGCTCAGAGAATCCATGTTCTAGTTAGAGCTGAGAATATGTCTCAGCTCTAAGTAGAACATTGCCCACTCCCACACCTGACGAGGATGCTAAAACAAAATGTGAAGATCTAGCACTATACTTCCACGATAACATTTCCAAACTCATGACACGTTTTCCAACCACCCCATTGCCCACCAGAACCCTTCCAAAAAACCCTAATTCTGAACTAAATACCGCCTCCTCCGAAATAGAATCTATCCTAAAGAAAATGAGACCATCTTCACACCCATCAGATACATTTCCCACCAAATCCCTCCTGTCCATCCGTAATATAATATCCCAACCCATAGCTGACATTATCAACAGATCTATCACCCTTGGTACTTTTCCAAACTCACTTAAACAAGCTATAGTTAAACCCATACTAAAGAAACCCAAACTCGACCCTGCAGAACTAGCCAACTATCGCCCCATCTCTAACTTACCCTTCATAGCAAAAATCCTTGAAAAAACAGTTAATTTGCAACTAACTGACTACCTAGATAAACATCACATTCTGTTCCCATCCCAATACGGATTCCATAAGTATCACAGTACCGAAACCCTCCTCATCTCCCTAACAGATTACCTCCTCAAAGGCCTGGACAAAGGCCATTCGTACATCCTGGCACTACTAGATATATCCTCTGCCTTCAACACCATCAGCCACAACATTCTAATTGAACGGCTCATAGAAATTGGCATCACTGGAATCCCTCTTCGCTGGTTCAAATCCTACCTAGACAATACAAAGTTAAAATAAGTAACAGTGAATCCAAGGCAATCGACCTATCACGAGGTGTTCCACAAGGCTCCTCTATGTCCTCCACCCTATTTAACATATACCTACTACCACTCTGCCACCTCTTCTCTGAGCTTGGTCTTTCGCACTTCATATATGCGGATGATGTACTAATCCTCATACCTGTTACTGACACATTACCCAAAGCCCTTAATACATGGAAAACGGCCCTCCTCTCAATCAATAACCTCCACACTAACCTCAACCTCCACAACTAACTTCAATGCATCCAAAACAGAACTCATGATAATATCACCACAACACATCACTATCAATTTCCCCTCCCTCTACACGCCCCCTCCATAATTTCCTTTTCACATGTACATGACCTAGGCGTTATACTTGACAACCAAATTAATCTAAAAAAATGTATTAACTCCACACTAAAAGAATGCTACTTCAAAATTCACTCCCTAAAAAACCTAAAACCCCTTCTATACCTCAACGATTTCAGTATAGTACTCCAGTCAACCATCTTTTCGAAAATTGACTACTGCAACACCATCCTCCTAGGCCTTCCCAAAAACATGACCTACCCCCTTCAAATGCTTCTCTCTTCTCTCTTCCTCTTCTCTCTCCTCCACGCGGTGACCGAAGACCTGCGCGACCGGCGCCGGAGCCCCATCGGGGGAAGGTCAGGTCAGTGTTCGGCCTCCCCACCCGGGGGACCCCGACGCCAGCCGCGATCGCCGAGGCCGTTTCCGGCGAAGGAAAACCTGAAAAAGAAACAAAAAACGCGCCTAGGCCCGCCCTGAAACAGAAGGCAGCCAACCAGAGAGAGCCCGGCAGGGCTTTAAATCATACCCTGCTAGGCGCCACGCGCCGAGCGTCGCGCGCCAAAGGTGCGCGACAAAGGGGCCTGCCCCTTTGTCTCGCCCCTTCGTAGAGCCCCGAGGAGGCCCCGAGCCATACCCGCGGAATAACCGAAATCTTCAACAAAGGCAACAGCCAGCAAAGATACAGATTTAACCGTTTCAGCCGTATGGAATAAAAGTCCGCCTCTCCAGCAAGCTCTCCAGCAAGCATCCAGCACTCATCCAGCCTCTCCAGCAAGCGTCCAGCATTCATCCAGCCTCTCCAGCAAGCGTCCAGCACTCATCCAGCCTCTCCAGCAAGCGTCCAGCATTCATCCAGCCTCTCCAGCAAGCCACAAACATTCATACAACGTAGACCCCACAAATGGCCCCATTTTTCACAATTCCAATTCTCCAACATAATACTCAACCTAAAAGAATTTCTTTCCGACATGCCCAACAACACAACCTTAAATCCCTCTCTTCAATTTTAATCACTCCTTCCACACAACTTCTAGGCCTCACCCTTTTCTCTTTAAGCCTCTTCAATGCTCAATCCCTTACGAAAAAGTCTGTAATATTGAATGACGACCTCATCGATGTGAAACCGGAGATATGTGCAATCACCAAAACATGGTTAAAACCATCAGACACAGCAATAATTAATCAACTACCTACAGAGGCGTACGACTTCTTCTCGCTACCTCGTCATAAAAAAAAGGGAGGAGGCATTCTCTTAGCAACTAAAAAGGACCTCAGATTCTCGCTACAGCAATCCAATTCCAACTCAAAACTTGAATTTGGCTTCTTCACCTCAGACAAGCTACAAATCCTTCTCGTATATGCCCCCCCAGGACTCTTGGAATCAGTTGCCTCACCACTGGTTGAATTAACCTCTGCCCTCATCAACTTTGACTCGCCAGCCATCATTCTAGGGGATTTCAACATGCACGTTGATAACCCTACCCCCTCACCTAACTGTGAAACTCTACTCACAGCTCTCACAGCGCTAGGCTTCACTCAATTAGTTAATAAACCTACCCACAAAGCCGGCCACACGTTAGACCTGATCTTCGTTAACACTGCAATCAAGCCCATATCTATACCTAATTGCACAAAGGTCCCGTGGTCAGATCACTACCTCATAACTACTTCATTCTCTATAAAAGATACCAACCCAGCTTGCATTCCTTTGCCCTCCTTCAAATATAGGAAAACTTGCTCCCCAGAAGACCTTAATAATCACCTATCTCCACTACTCCACCAACTGGACCTTACAGATCCGAACGCAGCACTTCGATCTTGGAACACAATCACCGAAACTATAGCCAACAAGCTATGCCCTCTTATTACAAAAAAACCACACCAGAATTCCTCCAAAAGACAGCCATGGTTCTCAGCAGAATTAAGAAAGCTCAAACTCCAACTAAGACAAAATGAGGCTAAATGGCGCAAAAACCCAGGAACCAACACCCTTTCAATCTACAAATCATCTCTGCATCAATACAAATCAAGCACCCTAAGATCCAAGAGGGACTACTACGCCTCGAAGATACACGACCTTGTTTTCGATGCCAAAGCCCTCTTCAGCTATGTAGCCAACCTCACACAAGTAAACCAACCAGAGATTACACATGACCAAGCTCAATCAAAAGCAGAAGAATTAGCTCTATTCTTCAACAACAAAATCAATACTCTCCTATCGCAGCTCCCCACGAACCCCACTGTTCCACTAACCACTCCTCAACCCTCAATCAACTACACTCGGTTAGAAGAACTTGACACAACTTCAATCGCCGAGATCCAAGGAATTCTAAGGAAAATGAAACCATCTTCTCATCCCTCGGATCACATCCCAGCCAAACTACTACTAGCAATTCCAGAATCCATCTCCAAAACCCTGGCAGACATCATAAATTGCTCCCTCACACAAGGATTCTACCCAGACAACCTCAAACTTGCCTCACTCAAACCCCTTCTCAAAAAACCAAATCTCGACCCAAACGATCCTAACAATTTTAGACCGATAGCTAACCTCCCATTCATAGCCAAGCCACATTGAAGACAACAACCTTCTATTTCCATCACAATACGGATTCCGTAAAACCTTAAGCACGGAAGCCCTCCTCATCTCTATGACTGACCACATCATCCTAGGCTTAGACAAAGGACAAGCCTTCCTTCTGATACTACTCGACCTCTCGTCTGCATTTGATACGGTCAATCACTCCCTTCTCGTCAACCAATTATCAGCCATAGGTATCTCAGGCACTGCCCTATCATGGTTCAGAACCTTCCTCAGCAACAGAGGTTATAAAGTTAAGATTCATAATAAAGAATCCTCTCTACACCCCGCATCAGTAGGAGTCCCTCAGGACTCATCCCTGTCTCCTACCTTGTTTAACATTTATCTGTTACCCTTATGTAAACTTCTCACTGACCTCAATCTCAAACATTTTCTCTACGCTGACGATATTCAGGTCCTGATCCCCTTCGAAGAGTCGCTCGCAAAAACACTGTTGCACTGGGAATCCTGCCTCCAAAATATCAAACAACTTCTTACAAGTCTCAACCTGATACTAAATTCATCAAAAACAGAACTTCTACTCATCACACCAGAAAACAGCTCCATCACATACACCCATCCTACCGTACCAAACACTACACAAGTGAGAGATCTAGGAGTTCAAATTGACAATCACCTAAACCTGAAAGCTAACATCAACAAAACCACCAGAGACTGCTTTTATAAGCTCCAAGTGCTGAAAAGAATACGACCTCTCTTCCACACACATGACTTCAGAACGATTCTACAATCAATCATTTTCGCAAAGCTGGACTATTGTAACACCATCATGCTTGGTCTCCCTTCATCACACACCAAACCATTACAAATGGTCCAAAATGCCTCCGCCCGTATACTCACCAACACCAGGAGAAGAGAACACATAACACCTATCTTGATGGACCTCCATTGGCTGCCCATCCACTTCAGAATAATCTACAAGGCCATTCTCACCATTTTCAAAAACATCCATCAATTAGCCCCAATCGATCTCCATATCCCCCTCCGATTACACCATTCCACAAGACCGACAAGAGATGCTTACAAAGGATCACTTCAAGTACTTCCAGCCAAGACTACCAGACACATCACGCTTAGAGATCGGGCATTCTCCACAGCCGGTCCAACATTATGGAACTCCATTCCCCCGGATCTTAGAATGGAACCCAACATCTCAACATTCAAGAAAAGACTCAAAACCTGGCTGTTCACGCAGGCCTTTCCTAACTCCAACTCCATCTAACTCCCTTCATTCAACACGCTCCGCTAGTATTAGCGTTAATAGCCACTTCTTACAATGTTATTTATACATATATATAACTATCTTATCTTCATTTCCCTTCTCATTCCAAGTTATTGTTTTCCTTGTTATATGTAACTGCTTTTCTGCACTATTGTTTAAATGGTAAAGTTTATTATAATTACACCCCTGTTTCTTGTGAACCAGCATGATGGGACCACCGTCTTGAATGTTGGTATATAAAAAAGTTAAATAAATAAATAAATAAATAAATAAATAAATAAAATGCTACAAAATACTGCTGCCTCTTTATAACTACACCATCTCTGTCTCCCACCCACCTGAGATTGAGCATGTCACATCTCTGACCTACCCAAACACAGGGGCCGATGCAAAAAAAAAGTGCGGAAAGCAGGCGCTGAAAGGTCAGCGCCCACTTTCTTATCATGCGCATGGCACCCACAAGAGGGGCACCATGCTATATTATAATTAGGGGCTTGCGCGACCTTAGCACCTCCTTGCTAACGAGACCCCGCGGTTACCAACGGTCTGCCGGTTATGAACACAGATGCTGATAAAAGCATTGGTTTTCATAAATGCAGTCTGCCAGTTATGAAAACCGACGCCGAGTTTATCTGCATCAGTGTTCATAACGCAGCCGACCGGTTATGAAAACCGACGCCATGCATATCGGCGTCGGTCTTCTTAATGCGGCTGGCTGTTTTTTTTTTTTGTTGTTGTTTTTTTAACTTTTAAAAGTACAGAAAAGCAGGTTTTTTTGCTTTTCTGTACTTCTTTTCAATACGTTCAGCTATTAACGCCTGCTCCAGGCAGGCGTTAATAGCTGAGTGATAAATGTGCATCTGAGACGCACATTTTTTTGCATTTGGAGTGAATGAGCAATAGCCTCATTCACATGCATTTGCATGTGATGAGTGCTATCCCATTCACTCCGTGTTGCATGTGCGTTAAATAGGCGCTAATCCCCTTATTGCATTAGAGGTGAATTAGCGCCTATTTAACCCCTGTTCCGCTGAGCGCACTGTATTGCATAGGCCCCATAGTTGGTCATGATAGGCAGACACCAATAGGATTGTTTCGCAGCATTACAGCCTGAACAATGGCATAAGCCCCTTATTTGTTCTTTTTTTTAAAGGTATATCTGCATTTCTCTTATATACTGTAATATAAACAGGACTAACTTTTCTATCTGGACTGTGCCTGAATATAGGCCTCCACATTTTTAAGCAATTCTTAATTTTCTATTAACATTACAATGAGGCATTTTTGCAAAATGGAGTTCTCTTTTAGTTTAACTATCACAATGTATGTTTCTATTTTAAGATCTGCCTGCATCTAATAGAAAACCTTGTGCATTAATTTTTGCAAAGGAATATATAATCACAGTATAGAAACTGTAAGCACTAGAAATATTTAGCATTATGGGGGTAATTTTGTACTATCATACCTAAATTGCACAGCAAATACCCATGTAAGTTACATCAATTATCATAGTCGACTTACACTTGTCCGCTCTCAAAATTATTCTAATTTTACCCTCATGCACTTACACCTGTTATCTGATGCATGTACATTTTTCAAGAAAATTTTCATGCACATTTGAAATTTAAAATGTAATGGTATTACTGCAAATCCCTCTCCAAACTACGCCCAGGAATGCCTTCACTGAGATTTAGTTAACATGTACAAACATGACATGCATATATAGGTTAACCCACATATTTATTTATTTATTTTTAACTTTTATATACCGACATTCCTGTATAAAATACAAATCACACCGGTTTACAATGAAATTAAACATCGCATGGGAGCATTATATGGAACAAGAGGGAATACAAATACATATTGGGTATGTAATTTTATAAAAGGCTATTTCTGCACATAAAATACTGTTTTACCTGCAGAAGTCCTTTGAATATTACCCTTCCTCAGTATAAAAGACGTTTTTCTGGAAAGTCATTAATGTTTCAAAGTGTTTTTAAAAAACTGTTAATATTAAGTAAAGATAGAACATGACCTGGGAATAGTTTATTTCAACTCAGCTTTCCAGGTTTGTATCCATCCATATGATTTTTCTAGACCACAATAAATCCTTGACAGTAAGTACTGAAAGGACAGATTTTGCACCTTTGGGTAACAAAGATCTCATATAGTCAGCACCCCCAGAGCAGCAATAAAACAATAATATTAGATAGTTTATTAAAAGGCATCAGCTATCCAACAAGCTCATTGTTTAATAAAAGGCAATAGCTATCCAACAAGCTCATTGATTCTCTAAACTTATTTTAGTTTTGGTAGAGTACCTCAGCGCCCACTTATATTTATTTTACTATTTAAGGCTTTTCTGCCATGCTCTTCATCAATCAGTGATATTGCACACAGCTGCCCCTATATTTGGTCTTTTTTTCCCACAACTCAGCCTCAATAACCACAAATCAATGGTTTTCTACATCTGGTCCTCAAGGTCCTTAACCAGATCTGGTCTTCCATATATTTATGGTGCATGAGCATAAGATATATTTGCATAGAATAAGTCTAAATACCAGGTTAAGTTGCATATTTTGGTTACCCTGAAAAACAGAACTGGTTGAGGGTCCCTAAGACCAAGTTTAGAGGCCATTGCTAAAGACAAAATTTTGCAGTTAAGTTCTATGCTGAAAGAGGAACATGTTCTCCAGATACTACTTCCCCTGAGGCAACAGTCACCCAGTAGGTTTTGGCATAAAGAATTTAGGGCCTAATTTATGTAATTTTTTTCCAATTCTGTGCCTATAGGAAAAACCTGTGATAAGTAAGGTTCTTAGTCTTTCTTCCTTTCAGGAACTATGAGTGCAAGAGCCCTAACATTTGATACATGTAAAGCTACCTTCCTTCTCTTAAGTAATCAAGCATTTAAAACTTACCTTACACCTTCCACGGTTTACAATTTAAAATCTGCTTTTCACCTACTGTAATTTCAAAATCTGCCTCCAAGCAGAAGTCCAAATCCAGACTGACATTAACAGTCTTCCTCTACCAGAAAAGAAAGCTTCCGAGCTTTAAATTAAAATCAAATCTATGACTTCACTCTTCAGAGCATCCACCAGCCAGTCATTTTCCATGGCTTTTTATTAACAGTGCTGTCTGTCTATGCAGCAGAAGGACGACACTCATCCTGCAGAAGGACTGCTTGCACATTACAGGTCAGTTTGCAAAAGTGCCTTTCTCCCTAATCAGTTTCTGCCATGCAAGCATATTTTAGGATCGTTTGTGATTACAAAATATAAAAAGATGAATGTATTCATGGAGGAATTCCATCATTAATGCTGAACTGTAGAAAATACAGTGTTAGCCCCCCAAAATAATTTTCTTCTAGAAGAAAACAGTTACTGGCCTAATAAATGCTAATCAGCTTGTAGAGCCTTCCCGAACCAATAAACTACCTGTGAAACTTCAGCCTAAGACAGGGAGATTTTTAGCACCTAAGGCTTGAATCCTAAAACATTTGTTAGCCAAAAAAAAAAAGGTATCCTCTCTATTTATAAATCTTCTTTTCCCATGTTTATCAACAAAATCATTATCTTCCTGTTCATAATACACATTCATGTCTTTTCATTTTGGTCAATATCACAATGCTTTAACCAGAAAACATTACAAGAGCTCACATCATTGCGTCTTGAAAATACTTCCTCACAAGCTGATTTGCTTTCCCTTTAACCTTTGGTATTGTACTTTTTCTTTCTATTTTAAACCCAAGCAATACTTGTGAGAAGAAAAAAAGCGTAATTGCATTTGATGGCAGAAAGAGACTCGTAGGTGGAAGAGACAGTTAGATTACATGCTGCCGGTGATGTGGCAGCTCTTTCGTACCACTTTCATGCTATTTTGGGGAGAAAACGCGCTATTATAGCACTTACTGCACTGCTAGTACCTTTTTCATCAAATAATACCAGCAGAAGTTCCAGCTGACCCTGTAACCTGTGGATCCTTTTCACGCTAAAATTACAAGCCTTTCCAAAATACCTACACTAAAAAAATGCCTTCACAAGTACAAAGAATAAAGGTATATTATAAATAGTTTCCTTAAACATTATACAGTAGAATATGTTCTTTCAATTTATATTTACTATTTGTAAAAACAAAAAAATATATATATATAGCTAGTGTGTTTCATAGTATAGTGTGATATTTTCTGAGTTATATGCCATTTAGTGAATGTTTAGTTATTTTAAAAGAATATAGTGTGGAGATATTGAACATGTGGTAACAGACGCCCTTTCCTCACTAAACAATCATATCCCCTGCCTACCTGTTTCCCACTGATATTTACATTTCATATGGAAATTCTTTAGCCAGTATGCCCAGCCCTTTAGGTGAGTGAATGCAAGATGTCTTTCCATTTTAGACAGCTTTATTTTATTTTTTAAGAGAACTGGTTTACAAATATACTGGATTATGACACTATATGAAAGATGCAAGGAATGGACAGTAGTTACTCACTGTGATTTTAAAAGTACAAATAGTTTAGGATCTCTGCCCTTAACAGCTGCATGATACTTTATGATAGGTTCTTGCTTTTATCAGCCCATAAGTAAAAGTGTTACCTCTTTAGAATCAATTACGCTGGAATCATATAGGCCATTAATAATTCAATAATGCCCCTTATCTTGATTCTGCTATCTTCAGAGCTCTTAAAAAAAAATCAGGATTTGCATTTGCACTGAAAATCCATTAGCCTCCTCTACTACTCTGCTAGGTGGGATTCAAATGGATAGTCAAGTCTTTACCACTCATTCCTTTAAGTACGTTTATGTATAATGTAAAAGCCTCTATGCATGTAAGACACTCCTCTGCATCCTTTCCTCTGCTTTAGTTGGTGTCCGAATTTTTTTCCACTTGTAAAACTCTGACAGCATTGATCACTTGCATCTGTTAAACAATTTTTTCATGAGGCTGACACAGTGCCCCAGTGCTCACATCTATCAACATCCCTCTGATTTATTGGCTTAATAATGGGGAATCATTTGGTAGACCAGCTCTGTTTTGCCTGAATGCTGACCTGTGACCTTAATTTGCTGCCTCTCAAGGCTCTTTGTTCTTCAATATAATAACAGGTAGTTCGGCAATCATTTAAAGCAATTTTGCCAAGTTGTAATCAAGCATATGTATAAACAAAAGGGGAAGACTGCCTATTTAAAATAGGCTTTTTATGGTGGTTTAAAATCTCATGCTAAGAGAGGTTTTTTCAATTATCCTTAGCTCAGTTAATTTACAGTTCTCCTAGGATTCAGGTTGTGTAGCTTAAGTAAAGCTATTGTTAGAGAAATTAAATATGTTGGTATGTCTCTTATTTTAGAAGCATGTGATTTGAGCACCGAGACGTAAGAAAAATACAATTTGACAAATATAGTAAGGAGTCAGTTTAATTTACCATTTCTTCTATTCATTCGTCCATGTCTCAGCAAAGAGAGGCCATCAGGGAATCTGATCTCAAAAATCAATTTTGGCAAACCAATAGGCTGTTTTTCCTATTTTTTTTCCCCCCATGGACTTGGCTGCAGCTAATCTTAGTCCGCCCTTTAATGCTCATTTATGAAACAAGGCATAACCTATGATCACCACCAACATGGCAACATGTGATGAAAACAAGGCTGATTAATAGGTAGCATTCTGCTTTTACACCAATGGATGCTTTTCATACAGTGTATAATGTACTCCCTCATATTCCCTAATTACTGAATTCTCCTTGCACATTTCATTGGCAAATAGAAAAACACAGGTCATCCCACTGAGTAAATCAAGCATACATCTTTACATATCCCTTCCCTTCCTCGGTATAAAGAAAAATCAATGACACTAAAGTCTATTTTATTTGTTACATCTAATAGGAGAAAATGATCTCCCAGGATTTTTGCATTACTTCCCAAGGCTTTAGGCCATCAAAAAAGATGAATACTTGACTTTTGAGGGATTTGATTGTTGCCAAAAATGTCCTTGTGATATAATTTTCTTTTTAAAGTTCACTCATAACATAAAGACATGATGTAGTTTCTCTACCGTTTCCAATGAATGGAAAAGTCATGACAAAGTAATTATCCAAATTATTACAGAGTCCATGAGAAATATATTTGAGCTTCCTTTTCAAGAGTAAACTAAATAAATGTTCAGACAATGGCCAAGCTACATGCTTTTCTCAGTCATTTGCACATTTACGTTATGCTAAGAACTATCAACTCATGTACAGTAACATAGTAATGAGAGCAGAAAAGGACAACATGGCCCATCCAGTCTGCCCAGCATGCTTCTTATGGTAATAACTGCTGCACTGTGCAGGTTACCTCCATGCTTCTCAATTATCCCCCAAGCCTTATGATAAGGGTATTAATATATATAATCAAAAACAAAGCACTTGCCAAACCTATAAAAATATACTGCTAGCAACATTTTTACTGGATGAGGAGCCTTCTTGAAAATTCAGACAGTGCTGCTTGACTTTCTTTGCTTTTGGACTTGGCTGCAGAAGCAGTCCTGTGCTTTTTCTCTTAAGTCTGTGTATCAGTACTGCAGACCGTGAAAGTCGGGGCCTGTGTTGGTTGCAGTCTGAATCCAATTTCCCTGCCATCAAAGCAGAGAGTGGTGTTGCAGTTGCATCAACATTATCAAGGCTTATTGGTTGAGGGTAGTAATTCCCATGCTTCTGCTAAAAGTAGAAACCGTTGCATCGAGCGGGTTACCTACCCCCATGCACTCATTTCTTCAAAAATGTTAGAGGGAAAAATAGAGCTCGGTGCTCAACTTACAAAACACATTGGCAGATAACTAAGATGTGCACTGAGCTACTTTCTGATTAGAAGATTAAATTACATTATATGAAGTGATTTAAAAGCTGATGTATCTATTTAGATCTTTCAAGTATTTATTTATTTATTTATTTAAAATCTTTTCTATAGCGTCGCTAAGTAAATACCATCACAATGGTTTACATGTTGGCACATAAATTAAGGTGATTCAGTGCGCACTATAGTACATTCTAACAGGTGCCGCAAAAGGGCCTGATGATCTTTTGAAACTCTGAAGTTTAGTTTTTTTAAATATTTGCATTACTAAAATTTGTTTTAATAATTGTGCAGTATTATTCATACATGCACCTATTTGAATTTAGAAATTGTCAGTTTACCAACAAAAATAAGCATTCTAGTACTTAAGCTGAGTGCATAACTAACAATTGTGTGAGCATTTCTTCTGATCACTCTTGAAGACAGTTTTTTCCTGCTATCATCCAATTTACTTCTCTTTTCTTCACTTCAGAAACGCCGGCGTGATGGGCTTCATGCAGGAAAAAAGGTTTCTACGTTGCAAACTGGGAGAAAGTCTTGAGTGGATAGGACTTAATGGCTGTAAAACAAGCTTTTGATGTAAGAGAGGCAAGTGCTGTAAGCCTCTGTCCTTAGGGAGTACATACAGTTAAGTACCACAGTTTGCAAGAGCCGATGATGGGATGTGATTACTTTACAAATCAGCTTGGCAAATACAATACACAAGAAGAATGCATCAAAGAAATCCACAAAATAAACAAAATAAAATGAAGATATATCATGGAAATGAATGCTAGCTTATTTATTGTTGCATTGCATATTATTTAAAATATACAATAAGCTTCTGGAAAAGAAACAATTTTACTCTATTGCTATTCTTCTATGGACAGGGAACATGCTCAAGTTACTCTAGTGTATAATTTTCTTCCAACAGCAGATTTTCTTAAATTTGTGTTACTTAGTTGGATTATAGCATCTGTCTAACTGAAACTATTATATCTTCTAGGATACTTCACTATATTTCAAATGCAGCACAGTGTGGCCTCCCTACCATAAAATGTCTCCTGCTGTAAACTGATGTGAACAGAGCCACGGCATGCATTAAATTAATATTTAATCTAGCTTCTAAAAGATTTTGATGAGAATGCAGTGTCAAAACCCTAGGCACAGGCTCCTCATTTGCTTCCATGCAATCACTAGGACCAGATTACTTAACTGAGGTTCTCAGCTGGTATATACCTAAGCAGGAGTTGCACTCCTTCCAAGATTCTTTGCTTGAGATACCCACTATAAAGATAATTCTGGTGGTCTCTGTTAGAGTACAGGCTTTTTCTGTCATGGCCCCCACTTGGTGGAATAACCTCCCAAGTGAGATTTGGTTGGAGATTAACTATCATCTTCAGAAGGAAACATAAGACATAGCTGTTTCCCCCAGTTAATTACTGAACTTATCTGGTAAGGCAGCCATGCTATTAGACAGACTCCTCTCATTTTTCAGATTTATTTCCTAGGATTGTTCCTTGATTTTAACTTTTGCTGTGATGACTTGTACAGTATTTCTGTCTTTGCTTTGCTATTAGTTTTTGTTCTGTCTTGTTTTTATGCTCTTGGTGGTTTTGTCTTTAATGTATGTTGTCTTTGTATTTGTTTTGAGGTTTACGTTACTCATAATTTAAACGTGTTTGTATTAGTTGTCCAAAGCAGTGGTCATTCCTGTGCATTTGGAAATCAATTTATACATTTTTAAATTAAATGAAACGTCTGGTTTTCGCCTTTAAATGTGTCCATGGGCTAGTCTATGTACATCCTAGGAAGTAGGCTCCTTTAGTTATGGGTGGAACATCTTGTTCTACAGGGAGCTTCTTTCCTTATCAGCACTAGCAGTATTCATGGGGCTTTCTACTGCTGTCTTCTGGCCTGTGCATTTACCTCCTCTGGGAGCCATAAGATATCCCTAAGGGGTCCAAGCACCTTTAGAAAACTTTTTCTCTTGTGTCGCTGTTCCTGTGTGTCAACAATGATATTTAAACTTAGAACAAGTTAGGTGGTTTCCTAGGACACAAATATACATTTCAGCCAATTATTACCTTCCTGAATTTGTGTAATTGGATTGGAAAAAAAAGATATTGATTTGCTAAACTTTAACATTAATGAGGATGTCTTTTAATGTTTCGAGCAAGTTTTTTTGTTTTTTTTTAATGTTTCTCAAAATACATAAAGCAAATGTTGCTTACCTGTAACAGGTGCTCTCACAGGACAGCAGAATGTTATTCCTCACATATGGGTGACATCACAGGATGGAGCCCAATTACGGAACACTTTTGTCAAAGTTTCTAGAACTTTGACTGGCACCTACTGGGCATGCCCAGCATGGCATTAACCCTGCAGCCAGCAGGGGTCCCCCTTCAGTCTTGTTTAAAAGCTACAGGAAGTGCTGAAAAATAAAATAAACTTAACAAAGCCAACACCGCGGGATGGCGGGCGGGTCTCATGAGGACTAACATCCTGCTGTCCTGTGAGAACACCTGTTACAGGTAAGCAACATTTGCTTTCTCACAGGACAAGCAGGATGGTAGTCATCACATATGGGTGAGTACCAAGCTGAGGATGTCCAAGTATGCACCAAATGTACCCAGGTGCGCAAAGGCACTAGGACTGGGGTGGAATTTGGCGGAGGGCATCCTGAACCCTAACGGGCAGGCGGAAGGGTGTTGGTACGTCAAGTTGTAAATAGGTTGCGCAAGACAGACTGGCCGAAGATGGAATCTTGTCTTCCGGCTTTGTCTAAGCAATAATGGGTTGTAAAGGTATGGAGAGAACTCCAGGGGGCAGCCCTGCAAATGTCAGGAAGCGGCACCGAGCGTAGGTGTGCTACTGAAGTCGCCATGGCCCTCACAGAATGTGCTTTAACATGGTCTTGAAGTGGAATACCTGCTTGCTGATAGCAAAATGATATGTAGTCTGCTAACCAGGAGGAGAGAGTCTGCTTACCCACAGGCTGTCCCAATTTGATGGAGTGGAAAGAGACAAACAGTTGAGTGCTCTTCCTGTGGGCAGCTGTAAGGTCTAGGTAGAATGCTAGAGCCTGTTTACAGTCAAGGGTATGCAGAGCCTGTTTTCCTGGACTGGAATGGGGCCTGGGAAAAAAGGTAGGTAGTATAATGGATTGATTGAGATGAAACTCTGATACTACCTTAGATAAGAACTTAGGGTGAGTGTGGCGTACTGCCTTGTCCTGCAGAAGTTTAGTGTAAGGCGGATAGGTAACTAGAGCCTGTAACTCACTAACTCTTCGAGCCGAAGTGATTGCCAAAAGGAAAATCACTTTCCATGTGAGATAGCGAAGATCATAGGATTGGAGAGGCTCGAATGGTGGTTTCATGAGCCGACCCAAAACCAGGCTGAGGTCCCAAGAAGGGGCCAGAGGATGCAGCGGGGGCTTGAGGTGAAGCAAGCCCTTCAGAAAACGTGTTACAAGGGGCTGTACTGAAATAGGCATGTCCCCGATACCTTTATGGAAGGCGGCTACTGCACTAACATGCATTCTGATGGCGGAAGATTTTAGACCGGATTCTGACAAGTGCCAGAGATAGTCTAGAAATTTAGTGTTAGGACAGGTAAAGGGGTCAAGGGATTGAGAAGAGCACGATGACTTAAACCTGTTCCATTTGTAAAGGTAGGATTTTCTCATGGAAGGCTTCCGTGAAGCAATCAGGACACGGGAAACCGGTTCCAAAAGGTTAAGTGGCTGAAGAATTAACCTTTCAACATCCAGGCTGTCAGGAACAAGGCTTGAAGATTGGAGTGGCGTAGGCACCCGTCGTTTTGAGTGATCAGAAGCGGGTCCTTTCCCAAAGGAATGTGCCTGCGAATGGAGAGATCCTGAAGTATTGGAAAGCACATTTGGCATGGCCAGTGAGCTGCTATCAGAATCATGGTTTCCTTGTCCTGACGTAACTTTATGAGAGACTTTGAGAGAAGTGGAAGTGGAGGGAATGCATATAGGAGACCGGTCACCCATGAGAGGGAGAATGCATCTTGTGGCTGATAGTGTTGGCTGCGAGTGAGAGAGCAAATGTTCTCTACTTTGCAGTTTTGAAGTGACACAAAGAGATCTATATGAGGGTAACCCCATTGTTGGAAGATTGAGTCTGCCACTGAGGGGTCGAGAGACCACTCATGCGGCTGAAAGGTGTGACTCAGCTTGTCTGCCAACACATTGTCCACTCCCGGCAACCAGGTGGCCCTGAGGTACATCGAGTGGGAGAGGGCCTCCGCCCATATCTGCACAGCTTCCTGACACAGAAGGTAGGAGCCCATCCTTCCCTGTTTGTTGAGGTACCACATGGCCACCTGGTTGTCTGTCTGAATCAGGATGACTTGATTGGACAGGCAATCCTGAAATAACCTGAGAGCATATTGGATTGCTTGAAGCTCCAGGAAATTGATTTGGTGTTTAGCTTCCTCTGGAGACCAAGATCCTTGTGTCTGCAGTTCGGCCACATGGGCTCCCCAGCCGAGGTTGGAAGCATTGGTGGTGAGAATTATTTGAGAATCTGGAGCCTGGAAGGGCAAGCCTTGGAGGAGATTGATCTGATTTTTCCACCAGGCTTGAGACTGACTGAGTAAGTCGGTGACATGGACAATGGTCGACAGGGGCTGAATGGATTGGGTCCATTGTGACCTTAGAGTCCACTGCATGACTCATGGCCAAGCGGGCCATTGGGGTAACCTGAACTGAGGACGCCATCTGTCCCAGCAGGATGAGGAAGTGGTGTGCCATCGTGCAGTGCTGGGACTGCAGCTGATATGCGAGAGAGATGAGAGTAAGAGCTTGCTGACGAGGCAGAAAAGCTTTTGCCTGCAAGGTGTCCAAGTCTGCCCCTGTGAATGATACAGTTTGAGATGGAATTAAAAAGGATTTGTCGTAGTTGACGAGAAATCCTAGCGAAATCAGAGTGTGTAAGGTAAGATGTAGGGATGACAGAGCAGTTTGCTGAGTGGGAGCCCTGATCAACCAATCGTCTAGATAGGGGTAGACGTGAACACCTTGAGTCCTGAGGAAGGCTGCAACTACTACGAGGCATTTTGTGAAGACTCGTGGTGCAGATGCCAGGCCGAATGGAAGCACTCGGTACTGATAGTGCTTGGGGCCTACCAGAAATCTCAGTAATCTGCGATGAGATGGAGTTATCGCAATATGTGTGTATGCATCCTGGAGGTCTAGAGGGCAGAGCCAGTCTCCTCTTTGCAAAAGAGGAGGAAGAGAACTTTTCTCGATGGAGGTACTTGTTGAGGGCACAGAGGTCCAGAATTGGACAAACGCCTCCTGGTTTTTTGGGGATTAGAAAGTACTGGGAATAGAACCCTGGGCCGTGCTGAGAGTAGGGCACTGGTTCTATAGCTTTGGACTGGAGGAGGAGGGAGACCTCCTGTTACAGGAGGATAAAGTGGTTGGATGTTCTCCACATCGGTAGAGGTGGGGAGTCCGGTGGGATGGAGAGAAAGTTCAGATGATAACCTTGACGATTATCACCAGGACCCTCTGGTCTGAGGTGATTGTGTGGCACCTGTTGTTGAAATGGCACAATAGACTTCCCACTGGTATGTGAGGCAGTGGAAGCTGGCTGCTGCTTTCCATGCAGGAGTCAAAAACCGGAAGCAGGGCCTGGCTAAGGAGCTGCTTGAGGCTTTTGTTTTCGTAGTTGATGAGACTGGGTTTTTTAGAAAGGTCTCGTAGAATGAGCTCTAGACAGTGGCGGGTAGGATTTCTTCAGATGGAAGAATGACTTCTTAGTGTCCTTTCGGAGAAGTTGTTTTGAGGAATACTCAGAAGGCATCAGAGAGAGCTGTCTCAGGGTCTCATGATGGTCCTTAAGGTCCGCCACCATCCGTTGAATATGCTCACCAAACAGATTGTCTCCTACACAGGGCAGGTCGGATAATCTGTCCTGTACTTCAGGGCGAAGGTCCGAAGACTTGAGCCAGGCCCATCTTTTTGCCGAAATAGCAGCTGCAGATACCCTGGTAGCAGCGTCAAAGATATCGTAAGATGATCTTATCTCATGCTTGCCTGCCTCAAAGCCCTTGTTCACTAGGGTTTGAAGTTGTTCTTGGAATTGTTGAGGCAGGGAGTCTTTCAATTCTTGTATCTGCTTAAATAAGACCCTGTTGTATTGGGTCATATAGAGCTGATAAGAGGCAATTCGAGAGATGGGCATTGAGCCCTGGAAGACACGGCAACCAATGGCATCTAGAAATTTCTGCTCCTTGCCTGGGGGAAAGGAAGAATGGGGTTTTTATCTCCTTGCCCTATTTTGGGCTGATTCTACAACCACAGATTGGTGATCCAACTGAGGTTTTTGAAAACCTGGGGCTGTACCAAATAAGTGATGTCAGCCTTCCTGTTGACTGGAGTAACAGAGCCAGAGTGTTCCCAGTTCTTTTTGAGGAGATCCAGAAGAACCTGGTGGATAGGGATGGAGGTTATTTCCTTGGGAGCATCCAGGAATTGCAACAGCTCCATCATTTGATGCCTGTCATCTTGTTCGGTCTGTAATTGGAAGGGAACCAGTTCAGACATCTCCTTCACTAAATTTATGAAGGAAAGGTCCTCTGGAGGAGAACGCTTCCTGCTTTCAGTAGGAGAAGGTGGTGAAGGCAAGTCATCAGTGTCTGGTGAAGAATCATCAGTCCAGGTATCATAGGGATCAGCACCTGCCCCTCTAGGAACCAGTGGGGGACGGGGCGGTGGAATTCCTGAAGGTCCAGGTCTAGGCTCTGAAGGAATTGAAGGAAGAACTGGAGGCACCGATGAAGGCATCAAAGGCACTGGTGCAGGCATCGAGGGCATCGACAGATGGATTGGTGGCGCCAATGGACGCATCGGCATCGATGGCTGAGGCATCAGTAGGACCCCGATGGAGGGATGCGGAATGGTGTTTCTCCTCCCAATGACAAAGTAAGCGGAGAGGGCACCGGAGCCATCGGTGACCCGGGATCCATCGGTGGAAAAGCGGCAATAAGCGCTTTCATCTTTGAGAGCAGCGGTGCCAATGCTGCCAGAATCAGGACGGTGGTCAGTTCCACGATCGGCACACGATCAATGCCGGAAGAACTTGGAGTCGATGCATCGCCTTGTCGATGGCCTCCTGAACCATCCGTTCCAGTTCTTCACGGAGACCTGGAGCAATCAGCCCCAGCTCCGGAAGGGGAGAAGGAGGCAGAAGCATAGCCGGAGGGACCACCGGTAAAGGCAGAGTCGCAGCTCCCAATACCCATCCGGGTGAGGGTTGCCTCAGTGACCCGGTCGCAGAAAAGGTCGGTGCCTTTTGTGGACAGGGTTTTTTCAACGGTGGCTCGGACGATGGCGAGTTCGATGATTTCGCTCCCTCGATGGTCCGAGACTTCCGATGTCGGTTTCTCTCTATGATCCCCTTGGTCCTGAGGGGGAGTAGAAGTAGTTGAAGGCCGAGAAGTCGTCGACGCCGGACGGTCACCGGCCAGTGGTCGATACTGGCGCGAAGTGGATGGTGCCAGTTCAGACGATGTCGATGCAGTAGATGGCGTCAGGGTTTGAGCACGGAAGAGAAGTTCCATCTTCTCCATTCTGGCCTTGCGACCCTTTGGTGTCATTAGGGCACATTTGGTGCAGGTCAGGACATCGTGCTTACATCCAAGACACATTACACAGACCTTATGAGGGTCTGTTATGGACATGGTGCAGCTACAGTCCAAGCACCTACGGAACTCCGATGTCATGGCCTTGAAAAATTTGAGCCGCGGTACGGTGGACGGCCAGTAGGGCCAAACTCGATGGAAATTGACCGAAAATGGGTATAAAACTTACTGGAGTACCGCGGCTTGAAAAAGTTGAAGGAGGGACCCCTGTGGGGTAAGAAGGTTTTCAGTAATTCCATGAGGAAAATTCCTGTCAGGAATCTCTGCAGAGCTCCTTAACCGAGTGGCTAATGCGTGGAAAAAAGAAGACTGAAGGGGGACTGAATGGGAACCCCTGCTGGCTGCAGGGTTAGTGCCATGCTGGGCATGCCCAGTAGGTGCACAAAAGTGTCCCGTGATTGGGCTCCATCCTGTGATGTCACCCATATGTGAGGACTATCATCCTGCTGTCCTGTGAGAAATCAATGTATTACTATCCATTGAAAATATGTACTAGTGCCAGTCCGGTGCCTCATTGACAGCACTGTGCCATGCAGAGGAACCTGGGTTTGATTCCTGGATCTGATCTTCTGCTCCCTGGGGTGGCAGGAGCTGGGGATGCTATGGAGGCAGCATTCACATTTGCTGGTGAAAGTCCCAGTCATTATGCAACAGACACACCTGGTGGCCAGATTTAATGCCCATGTTTGCAAGGTTCCAAAAGATGCCCTGGTGCGTGGCTCCCATTCAAGGGCTGTAGTTGCAAGGACTAGACTAAAGTAAGTTGTAAGAGGAAATAAAATAGCGGGGAAATCACCAGGTAGTAGCAAATGAAGGCCCATTGTGCCAGAGCCAAGCCCTTGCTCCGATTGACCTGGAAGCCCAAAAGGAGCAGAAGAAACCTTTTGTGCCTCCCCAAGAAATATTTTCTAATGATGATAAATAACGAACTAAAAATGTGTCTGTTTAATTTAGAGAAAAAGGTTTGAAATTACAGTTAATGATTATTGCCAAAGGTGCAAGAAGAGCATTATTTTTCCTGCAGTAACTGCCAGAGTTATCTAAATGTAATTTTTCAAAAACACACTAAACTTTACAGGTGTGAATTAACAACTTGACATTATGTGCACACTGCATTATCCAGAAATCACGGATATCTGATCATGTTACCCATTAGGTCAATGTTTCCCAAATATACCCCTCAATAATACCTCCAAATTGATTGGACTTTCAGAATTACCACAATGACAATTCATAGATATGACTGAGTACTTGGGTACTTGCCAGGTTCTTATGGCCACTGTTGGAAACAGGATGCTGGGCTTGATGGACCCTTGGTCTGACCCAGTATGACATTTTCTTATGTTCTTATGTACATTTTAGTCCAAGAACCAGGCTAATTTGCATATTTTATTCCCCTCAAAACCAAACTTGTTGGGAGTTTTCAAGACCTGGCTTTAAGTATCTCTACCTTAGGTCAATGTTTTCCAACTCTCTCCTTGAGGCACCTCTAACACTCAAGTTTTCAGAATATCGGTAGATAAAGTGCCTGCTTTACAGTGTCCACATGGTACATGACCCAGAAAGGTAGAGATAGAAGGTGAAGGCATCCAGAATTCAAGTGACCAAAAAGTCATGCAAATTTCATCCACACTGGAATGTGAATCAGAGGTGTCTTTGAAATGTGGAATGAGATAGAGGAATGACCAGTGTTTGTGGATGAGAGCGCAAACCGAGGGTAGGGTAGAACACAAGTAATGACATCTTCATCCACAGAAGGGGATTTTAAAAATAAGTTGTGGTTAGCATAAAGTGCTGTTTTAAACGCATGTGCACATTTGATGACTATGAGGGTAAAGTGAATGGACATAATGCATGCCTGTTTAATAAATTCTTCACAACTGGTGCAAAGACGCTGTAGGCATAAAGAATGCACTTTCTCTTTGGCGTTGTCTACTTTTCACATCCCATGTTGGGGAAAGTCTTTCCTGTCTGTTTTTCAAGGCAGTCATATATGTTATTCAATTTCCTTGCTCTTTGTTATATGTGGGGAAAACATTGCGCAACATTAGTACTAGGATCTTCAAGCACTGCTCTTATCTCAGGTTATAAAGGGAGTCTGCTCCCCTTGTTAAATAATGGCAGGGTGGTAATTTTTCCTGGTTGTTGCTACGACGAGAACAAAAATGGATCTGTTTAAATATGATCTTCCCTCACAGACTGAATATGAATATTGACTGGTCTGTTTTCGTTTGACACGTTTTGCCTGATAGCTCTGATCACATGACTGTATTCCTTGATTTGAGTGACAGCTTCTATCATGTGACCCTTCTTTTGGCATGATTTGTTTTTAACTAGACTCACCAGAAATTCCTGTTTGATATGCCCTTCAATACTGTCACTGTAAGATTTGAAGTTGTGGTAAGCATTTTTGTATTTTGTTTCACTGCTGAACTTCTGATTGTGTTGTATTTTGCCAGAATAAGATATTTTTTCTAAAACACGATTTAATTTACTTTTGTCATGCAGACTCAAGGTTCCTCCCAATGCAGTTACCCTGAAACACAGCCCATGTCGGGGGACTGGTGACTGGATTTGAAACAATGCTGTCATGTTACCGCATCTTAAGAAGTAATAAATCTTCCTTTTGAAACTACTAACTGATTTGTGGACATCACCATTTGCCAACTCCTCTAATTGTGATTTATGAACCATAACAAACTCATATTGCAAAAGTTTTAGTAACCGCTTCATAATATCTTTACAAATATAAGTTAACTCCTGCACTCTGTTTAAACTTACTATATTTAGTAAATGGAGCACACAAGAGTTTCTGATTCAGCCACTCTAAAAGCAACCAACAAAATAAGCTAGAGAAAATGAGAACATTTAAAGCCCAATGGCTTTTGAGCGACGGTATATAAAAAAATGTTAAATAAATAAATAAATAAATAAATAAATAAATAAATAAATTTAATGTATAATTCTTGAAAATTGTTCAAGATTTCAAAGAGCAGCTATCTGTTTTGGCACATTCCAGACACATCTTCCCTTTTCTTCCCTCAATGTTCAATTCTATCTTTCTCCTTGGGGAACTGCATAATAATGTATATGTCCTACAATGCTGCGGTCACTGCCCCGATGCCCTTCGCATGCATTCTGGAGCAGTAAATGCTTCGATATCTGGATAGCAGAAAGAGCAGCTTAGCCACAGCATAGCATGAAATGAGATGCCAGCCATTGTGTGGTTAAGGTGCTGCAGCTGATGCTGAGAAAAGTGAAGCTGAGGTGATGTACAAAAGCTGGAAGCCGGGGGAGAGAACATTTTAACCTTACAAGATGGACTCAGAGAAAGGATATTACAGCACCCAAGAGAAGTGCAGCAGGAAAGGTTGGAAGGATATGTAGCTAGGAGAATACTGCAAGGCTCAGGGGAGCTGTAAGAAAGAAAGATTGGCATGTCCAGAAGAGCTGAAAGACTGGCAGGATTTAGATCATTTAGGTGAGCTCAGAGTGGCTAAAAAGAATCCAAATCCCCACGTGAGAGGAAAGAGACAATAACAGAACACTTGGGAGATCAGAGGGGAAAAGCTGATTGTAAAAGAAACAGATCTGAAATTGACAGGCTGGAGACTGAGCATATACAGAGTTGAGTTTAAGAAAAAAAAATATTTTGGTTTTATTGTAAATTTTGGTTTTATTGTAAATGTTGGATTTGTAAACCGCTTTTATTGTTTTGACTGCTTATGCTATATATACATTTCATAACTAAACGGAGACAGAAGGACATAGGTAGCCAAAAGAGGAAAAGGGGATGACTCGGTAAGCCATAGAGCTAAATCTTAATTCCTTTGCTCCTTGCAAAATATTGTGCATTACTTACATCTACCAGTGATAATAAGTAAATATTCTGATTTCCTCAACACCCTGGGGTTCTTTTCAAAACCTGCAGATGAACGCTATAATGCACCAAATGAAGTGTGTTTTAAATAAATCTGTTGGACCAGCTTCTGATACAGACATAATATCATCCCATGACATGATGTCCTTTCCATCTGTCTCTGACACCACTGGATAATGAGCAGATGATTTATTACACAGAAGATCCAAGAGGAAACATCAGACTCAATCAAATAATGACAAGTTATAAATACTGTGGATGAAACTGAAATTTAAGACAGGTACAGTGTGGTTTCGATTTTTTCAGGGGAATGATTAAAAATGACAGTTATTTTACAAAACGTTCCATATATTACTAAGTCCAAACTACAAATATTATACAGTTACTTGATAAATTGGACCATCATACATGTATCCAAAGCAACAATGACTGTATGTAAGAGTTTCGTCAAATATAATCATCAATCCACTTTTTATGAAACGTGCATAGAACATACAACGTGTGGTATCAAATTTCAAAATAAGCAATTGTTTCCCGAATTCATATAATGTTCATGCATAAGTGTATAAAAACATCATATTTATCTCTTATAGGTTATGAATGGTCCCAATTCCTGATATGAACTCCTGCTTCAAACATCTATTTGATGAGTGCGAAAAATACATTTTTAATAGATAGAAATAGGGGAGTGACAAGAGTCTCAGTCTCTAAACAATGCATCATTTAAAAAAGAGAAACAGGGTTAATGAGGGGGAATTGTTTTCTTCAAAACATGAGGCAGAGAAACTGAGCCTCCCAAGTACCCTAACTTCCCTGTGAATAATACATCAGCAAACGCGTTAAACCATATTTGATAAATGGCATATAGTGGTATAGGAAGAAGGCAAGAATGGTGTTTGAAATCGATGCATCACTTTGTCTTGTTGGTACTCAATATGGATTTTTTTTTACAGGATGACAATTTACTAGTCTCAATAATATAAAAGAGTACTATACAAAACAAGTCAAAATTTCAGACAGATTCATTTATATTTCTTTGAGGAAATATAGAGAAGGATTTTGTGTTCTCCTACATTTCAAGGATTTTTATATTGAAATCCAAACAGATTGTTGTATGCCAGCTTTTGAGGCCACAAGACTCTCAGATCAATTCATGCAAATCTCGCATCACATCTCATTTCTTGTTCCATTCCCCATAAAATGCTCATTGTAGAATTGATAGTATGTAATTTTCATTTAATTCAGATATATTAAATTTTTTTTTTAAATTACCAAGAACATTATGGTCTTTGGAGCAAGACTCAAATGTTGACATGACATTCATCAGTGTGCTGTCCTGTAGCTAGGATTATTGGAATATCGTTATCAAAGTGCTGCTGAACACATGAACAGCAGCAATTTTGCTGCAGGGCAGTCTCCTCTCCAACATCATACAAAGCGCAAGCTTTTCTAACCCTCGCAAGGTCTCTCTGAAAGTTCTTCTATTGGTTGAAGTTTTCCAAGCGAACAGTTGCATATGCTCTATTTTAAAACTAAATGTTGTGTCTGGAGAAAGCCAAGGGTTAGTGTTTGAATATATATAAATTCCACTTGAGCAAACACAGACTTTCAGCATCTCATTTACCGGTAAAGGAAAAAATATCTGCACAGAGAGAAATGAATCTAAAAATGTTTTCTTTGGAATGTGCCACATATAGTAAAAATATGCTCAAGTAAGCTACATTAGGACAAACAAAATAGGAAGAGCATCAGTAGAGGGCATAATACAGGCAAAGTTATATTTGAAGAATCCAGAAAGTACTTATGCTGCAAGGGGCCTTTTTTCAATTATACAGTCTCTGCCTTTATGGAACTTTCCCCCCGTTACTTGATTCTTTTTCTGATGGAATGTTCCAATTACTCTAATGTACAACTTATCCTTCTCCCTCATGTTTAAGGGAATTCTACCTCTGAGCATTGCTGCCCTTTTTTCATTATTCACTCAAACACTAACCCTTTACTTTCTCCATAGCCAAGGAGAAAGAAGAGAGAACCTCCAATAATTTTGTACACTACAGAACCACGCCGCACACACACTTAAAATTTAAAACTTCCCTTTTTTAAGTGCCATCACTACTGCTTGCTATAGTTTCACTTTTAGTATGACAGTCCTCTTATCAGGAGAGACTGGTGCATTTTTTATTTTTATTAAAAATATAGTGTACGCTTACTTCATTTACCATATAGTTTCAGCATTAGTAATCCAGACATTTTTTTTTTTTTATAGACATGGGAAATCTTTTACCTCTTCTTAATAAGATTCCATTGTATTTAATATAAAATGATGTTATTATTGCTTGGATATATTCAGAATGTTGGCAGAAGTATTATGATACATATTACTATAGTTTCCTAGAATGTTTTATCTTCCCATGGATTTTGGTTGTATCACATTCTTCCTTAACAATCAGCAGAAACACACACTACAGAAACTATGTATGTAGCAATAATAACTGCAAAACTGGGATCATTCTTTGGTTTATTTACCATACTTTAAATTTGCCAAAATTTCAACCGCATAACATGATGTATGGCAATAATTATAGTTTACATTTTTTGAAATAAATTAAAAATAAACAAAACTCATCACGCCATTCTAACATACCCTCCTGTTTTATGGATCATTTATAATAAAAACTCCAATTTCTAAAGGGATAATAATTTTGGACTTCTATTTTTAGAGGTATCTACACACTCTTTGGAAGTAACAGGACCCATGATGTTGTACAATGGAATGTAAACTGGTCCATGTCTACGAGATCCAGTTCATGATATGGTTAGAGAAATATAATTCAGTAGTTGTTTTGCTATTTTAATGTAGCAGATTTTACATTCATGTGTTTTTGTACATTATATTAATTAACTTTTAGCAGTTTAGAACAGAGCCAAACATTTGATTAGTCATACCACCAGACTAAACGAGAAGTAATGACGGAGTATAAGCATTTCAGAGGAGGCATTCAGGACCTAAGGGTCACCAGCTACCCAACAGCCCGATAATAATAGTAGAAATCTCTTCAAGTCCCACAGCACCCTTCACAGAAAATTCTGTTACTAGTGAATTTAAGTTGACCTCTTATTGTTCTTTGTCCATATCAATCTGTTGGAATCCTGCAATGTCTTGGATTGCATGGGCGCCCTCTACTGGTGAATTAGAATTTCTTGGAAATGGGAAGAAGCGTTATCTTTCTTAGGGATAAAGTGGATGCGAGAGGAACATGGTAGAAAAAAAGCAGACTATCTGGGGAAATCTGGGCTAGCTTTTAATGAATAAATTAAACTGTTCATATTTACTGCTACAATGCACTTTTTCTATTAAAAAAAAATCAAAGTGAAAATATTCCAAATAAATTGCCTTTTATTACTTAAAGACCATTGAAAGTAAACTACAACACACTGAGCTATAAAAGGGAAAACTGTAGGTTTTCAGTTTTGGAATTACTCCATCTAATGGAAAATGATGCTCTCATATCCTCCTAGTTACAGCAGCAGGGATAGAGAATAGTAGGGTTAACCTCCTCTTCATGAGAAGAAAGGGGCTGGAGAGCAATTAAGATGCCAATAGAATATAAATATTACAAAACTTGCATGAACTTATCCAAAATACAGCATGAACACCTTAAGAGAAGATCATATCCAATCCATCTGTCAGTCTGTGACCTCCTATCACAGGTAAATTGACAGGAAGTAGGATCTTGTGCACTAGAGTGATTTCAGAGTGTGCTGTGATAGTTGCAATGGCCGAGTTTCACACTGGCCAGTCAGATACTGCCAAGTCAACAAAAATGCCCCTCCCACACCTGTATACTCCGAGTAGGCATGTACCCTTTGTACTTATTCTCCAATATTTTATTTACATGCTGTGTTCTAACCAGTAAATAAAGCTCTTGGCTGCTATTATTTATCTCAACAGAACTGGCAGTGGTCTTACATTCCAAGCGCATGCAGTCATTATAATTACACTAGTTCCCACAACAAATAAAGGTTATTTGGCCCTTCAGAATACCATAATATATAAGGGTTTCATCCAAAAACTATTGAAGCACACTCTACCCAAACCTTGTTTAAATACAACAAAGTCAGTTAGTCAACTTTAAAGATTTCAGAAACAAAGATGTTCACTACACAAGAATATGGACAGCATTAAAACTGCTCACATGAAAAAGTACTAATATTCTAGAAATGCTATTACTCTTTAATAAATAGCAAAATTGCTTTATGGATTTTTGGAAAAATGTTGCACATATATTTAAAATGAACAGCTGTAATAAGGAAAATACCAATCCTTCATTGGTGTGTAGATCAATAATAAAAATAATACCTTCCTTGTTGAGGCAGAAATGATCTTGTACCATGTCTATGCTTAGAAAAATGAATATTCTGAGCTTAACTAGAAGGCCTTCATTGTGAAAATGTTTAACAAAATAATGAAATCTTAAATATTTCAAGCCTAGGATTTGTATGTAGTGAAATCATATTAAGCCCCCATAGTAGGGATCATCAAACTCAGTCAGGTTTTCGGGATTTCCACAATGAATATGCATGAGCTCTATTTGTATACAATGGAGGCAATGCATGCAAACAGATCTCATCCATATTCATTATAGAAATCCTGAAAATCCAACTATATTGCAGTCCTCAAGGATAGAGTCTGGGGACCCCAGTCTTACTAGACTGAGCAGAAGCAGTTATGGACGAAGTTCAAAATAAAAGCAAAGTCCTTTCATGGATTACAAACTGATTGAAAGACAGATTGGGATTAAATGATCAATTTTCTCAGTGGAAAAGAGTGAACAGTGGAGTGCCTCAGGGATCTGTACAAGGACCCGTGCTCTTCAATATATTTATAAATGATCTGGAAAGGAATACGATGAGTGAGATAATCAAATTTGCAGATGATACCAAATTATTAAGAGTAGTTAAACCACAAGCAGATTGTGATAAATTGCAGGAGGACCTTGTGAGACTGGAAAATTGAGTATCCAAATGAGAGATGAAATTTAATGTGGATAAGTGCAAGGTGATACATATAGGGAAAAATAACCCATGCTGTAGTTACACAATGCTAGGTTCCATATTAGGAGCTACCACCCAGGAAAGAGATCTAGGCGCCATAGTGGATAATACATTGAAGTTGTCGGCTCAGTGTGCTGCGACAGTCAAAAAAGCAAACAGAATATAGGAATTATTAGGAAGGGAATAGTGAATAAAAGTCATAATGCCTCTATATTGCTCCATGGTGAGACTGCACCTTGAATACTGTATACAATTCTGGTTGCCGCATTTCAAAAAAGATATAGTTGCAATGGAGAAGGTACAGAGAAAGGCGACCAAAATAATAAAGGGGATGGAACAGCTCCCCTATGAGGAAAGACTAAAGAGGTTAGGGCTGTTCAGCTTGGAGGGGGATATGATAGAGCTGTTTAACATCATGAGAGGTCTAGAACGTGTAAATGTGAATTGGTTACTCTTTCGGATAATAGAAGGACTGGGGAACACTCCATGAAGTTAGCATGTGGCACATTTAAAACTAATCGGAGAAAATTCTTTTTCACTCAGCACACAATTAAACTCTGGAATTTGTTGCCAGGGTTATGTGGTTAGTGCACTTGGTGAGGCTGGGTTTAAAAAAGGTTTGGATAAGTTCTTGAAGGAGAAGTTCATTACCTGCTATTAATCAAGTTGACTTAGAAAATAGCCACTGCTATTACTAGCATCAGTAGAATGGGATATACTTAGTTTTTGGGTACTTGCCAGGTAATTGTTGCCTGGATTGGCCACTGTTGGAAACAGGATGCTGGGCTTGATGGACCCTTGGTCTGACCCAGTATGGCAATTTATGTTCATATTGTCATGAAGATCCAGTTTGTATCCGTAAAGTCTTCACCAATATTCTCTACCAAATATTACCCAATATTTTCTAGAAAAAGTTTCCCATGGAAATACTATATCTACAGAATATATGCTTAGAGAAATTAACTTACATTTAATAGTACTACATTAAACCAAAAGTAAATTTAAAATAGTTACAGAACATATAGTAGCATGAATAATGCTTGGTACAACCTACAGAATGAGTAATGGTCATAGCTACAAAACACATCCACAGACATGCAGAATTGTCAAGATTCACAGTGCAAAACAAGAAACATTTTATGATTCAATGGAATAAGTGATAAATTACAGTATTGCTATAATATTTGTGTGTTAGAGGTTCTGCTGTTTCAGTCATAGGAAACTGTTGCCCGCAGTATCATTTCTCTGCAAAAGTGATGAAGGGAAAAATTGTTTTGTGGAGCATATACTCTATATGAATGTCATAGAACCAGGCTGGTGATACAATTATTTCAGATGTGAAGACATTTCTCCTAACAGTCAAAATATTATGACTCAAACAGAATCTCTCTCCCGTTATTTTTGGATATTCTATGGGGCACTCTCATCGGCTGTCATGGTAGAACGCTGCACCTCGAGCTTTAAATAGAATGACACATCCTACTTGTTATGCTTGCCACTGTCACTAATTGTAGAGAAAGCACAGTCATGAAGGCATAGATGAAAAACTGATAATGCTACATGTCAATGAATGGAAAGAATCAAAAGTCAGGTCCACAGCAAGAGCATATTTTATTTCAGTGCTATGGCTGCCCACAGAATTATGGAAACACAAACATTGCTAGCCTACAATTATAAAGACATTTGGCAAAAACAATGGAAAAAAAAAAGTTCTGCTCCAGGACAATGAATAACTTTAGTCTTCTATGCCCATGCCTCTGTAGTGCACCCCAATTTAAGAGATAGAGATCATTTTCAACAAGTGTTCATGCGCTTGCCTATTTCAGAAAAGCATGACCCTCAATATAAGAACATAAGAACATAAGAAAATGCCATACTGGGTCAGACCAAGGGTCCATCAAGCCTAGCATCCTGTTTCCAACAGTGGCCAATCCAGGCCATAAGAACCTGGCAAGTACCCAAAAACTAAGTCTATTCCATGTTACCATTGCTAATTGCAGTGGCTAAGTGAATTTAATAGCAGGTAATTGACTTCTCCTCCAAGAACTTATCCAATCCTTTTTTAAACACAGCTATACTAACTGCACTAACCACATCATCTGGCAACAAATTCCAGAGTTTAATTGTGCGCTGACTAAAAAAGAACTTTCTCCGATTAGTTTTAAATGTGCCCCATGCTAACTTCATGGAGTGCCCCCTAGTCTTTCTACTATCCGAAAGAGTAAATAACCAATTCACATCTACTTGTTCTAGACCTCTCATGATTTTAAACATCTCTATCATATCCTAGGGATGTGAATCGTTTTAGGACGATTAAAATTATCGTCCGATAATTTTAATATCGTCTTAAACCGTTATGGAACACAATACAATACAGATTCTAACGATTTATCGTTATAAATCGTTAGAATCGTGAGCCGGCACACTAAAACCCCCTAAAACCCACCCCCGACCCTTTAAATTAAATCCCCCACCCTCCCGAACCCCCCCCAATAACTTAAATAACCTGCGGGTCCAGCGGCGGTCCGGAACGGCAGCGGTCCGGAACGGGCTCCTGCTCCTGAATCTTGTTGTCTTCAGCCGGCGCCATTTTCCAAAATGGCGCCGAAAAATGGCGGCGGCCATAGACGAAAAAGATTGGACGGCAGGAGGTCCTTCCGGACCCCCGCTGGACTTTTGGCAAGTCTCGTGGGGGTCAGGAGGCCCCCCACAAGCTGGCCAAAAGTTCCTGGAGGTCCAGCGGGGGGTCAGGGAGCGATTTCCCGCCGCGAATCGTTTTTGTACGGAAAATGGCGCCGGCAGGAGATCGACTGCAGGAGGTCGTTCAGCGAGGGTTCCGGCGCCTCGCTGAACGACCTCCTGCAGTCGATCTCCTGCCGGCGCCATTTTCCGTATGGAAAATGGCGCCGGCAGGAGATCGACTGCAGGAGGTCGTTCAGCGAGGGTTCCGGCGCCTCGCTGAACGACCTCCTGCAGTCGATCTCCTGCCGGCGCCATTTTCCGTACGAAAACAATTCGCGGCGGGAAATCGCTCCCTGACCCCCGCTGGACCTCCAGGAACTTTTGGCCAGCTTGTGGGGGGCCTCCTGACCCCCACGAGACTTGCCAAAAGTCCAGCGGGGGTCCGGAAGGACCTCCTGCCGTCCAATCTTTTTCGTCTATGGCCGCCGCCATTTTTCGGCGCCATTTTGGAAAATGGCGCCGGCTGAAGACGACAAGATTCAGGAGCAGGAGCCCGTTCCGGACCGCTGCCGTTCCGGACCGCCGCTGGACCCGCAGGTTATTTAAGTTATTTGGGGGGGGTTCGGGAGGGTGGGGGATTTAATTTAAAGGGTCAGGGGTGGGTTTTAGGGGGTTTTAATGTGCCGGTTTTTCGATTTTTTGATTTTTCGATTTTTAACGATTTTTAACGATTTTTCACGATATTTTACCCCCCCAACTGGCAACAATACGATTCCCTCCCCCTCCCAGCCGAAATCGATCGTTAAGACGATCGAGGACACGATTCACATCCCTATCATATCCCCCCTCAGCCGTCTCTTCTCCAAGCTGAAAAGTCCTAACCTCTTTAGTCTTTCCTCATAGGGGAGCTGTTCCATTCCCCTTATCATTTTGGTAGCCCTTCTCTGTACCTTCTCTATCGCAATTATATCTTTTTTGAGATGCGGCGACCAGAATTGTACACAGTATTCAAAGTGCGGTCTCACCATGGAGCGATACGAGGCATTATGACATTTTCCGTTTTATTCACCATTCCCTTTCTAATAATTCCCAACATTCTGTTTGCTTTTTTGACTGCTGCAGCACACTGAGCCGACAATTTTAAAGTATTATCCACTATGATGCCTAGATCTTTTTCCTGGGTGGTATCTCCTAATATGGAACCTAACATCGTGTAACTACAGCAAGGGTTATTTTTCCCTATATGCAACACCTTGCACTTGTCCACATTAAATTTCAACTGCCATTTGTATGCCCAATCTTCCAGTCTTGTAAGGTCCTCCTGTAAGCTATCCAGTCAACTCTGCCTACAGCCAACATATGGAATATCATGCCAGTGGCCCATACTGCAAGCTTTAGTATAGCACTTATCAAGGGAGGTAATTTTCAAATTGCTTAAGTACTTGCAAAGTAGCTGGGTAGTTTCACTTTGAGAATTAGCATAAAATGCATGGATTGCAAGTAATACGTATGCACCAATCTGAATATTCCCATTGGAATGCCTCTTTTCCCACGGCAAAAAGTACATATGCCGTGGAAAAATCTGCATGAATTTTTAAGTAGGCAGAGGCCAACAATTATCAGACAGGGCAATCTAGCCAGTTTAATTCATTTTAATGCAGCTAGATTGCTTTAAAAATTGTCCTCTTGGTGAGTAATTCTCTAACAGCCCACAAAAGAAAGCCGGCAAACGCACGCATAAGTTACACCAATTTTCAAAGCGAATTTACGCCCGTATGTTAGAGCAATAAGCTGAGAACCAGTGAAGCCAGGGCTCAAATCCTGTCGATGTTCCTTGTAACCCTGGGCAAAGTCACTTTACTGCTCCTTGCCTGAGATACAAACTTAGGTCCTGATTTACTAAGCACTTTTCCAACAGACCCAGAATGGGAGAAAAGCCTTAGTAAACGAGGGACCTTAGACTGTGAGCCCTCTGGGGACAGGGAAATAACTATTATACCTGAATGTAACTCGCTCTGACCAAGCAAAGGTGTGAGGTTGGGTGTGGGCAAAAATACCTCAGTGGTGGCCAATTGTCTGGTGCATGCACTAACTGCATTAATGGACCTGAAAGAAGTACACAGAGCTGCATAAATGCAATACCGTTAACACTGCATAATCCAGAATAATGCAAAAAATGTTTAAATGAGCCTCGCATTATGAAAATCCACTGCACGTGCAGTTAGCACAAATCGCATTAAGCGACATGCAGGACATAGTATACAGTCAAGTCAGCCAGGGTCATTTTGGAGTTTGTCATCAGAGAGACAGGAGGCATCAGGGTTCCTCCTGCTTCAAAGCTGCAAGTAAACACCGTTGGATGGGTAAAACTTAAGGAATGGTGGTCTTCTACAGGAGGATACCTTGTCAAGAGAACAGTGATGCCCAGAGGCAGGGGTGTTTGCTGGGAGAAGTGCAGGGGTCTGCCCAGTTTCAGGGAGAGGGAGAGAGAGAGATTGATCCTCCCCAGGGCAGCATCCTTGGGTAGATCCTCTTAACAGAGAGAAGATAAGCCTCAAAGGGGTCCTCCCTCAGTATAGGGAAAACTGGCCACTTCACTTTGATGTTGGGGAGCCGAGGGGCAACTGAAACCCCCAATGCGATTTGCATTCGCTGCCAAGGTAATTCCAATTCAGTTCATTCCTAATGCCATCCAATCTGCTGACTATTCAAATATATATTATATGAATTAATTATGATTATTGCTAATGGAAAAAATACCATTATAGTAATGGAGGAACACTTCAAAGTTAGTAATTTTATAGTTTCTGTTTCCAGATCAATATTGGCTCAATAGGACAGCAAGATACAACATCCTCCTTGTGATTGGAGAGATCATTAAAAATATCCTTCATTTGTTCTGGGCTTTTGCATCAGCAATATAATGGTACACTTAAGTATAATATGCATGGAATAAACTGTGCCCTGAACAATACTACTGCAAATGCAAACCTCCATCATTTTAGGTTTGTTTGAAGAGATGTAAAACATACCTCTGCGGGGGGAGGGGGGGTTGTTTATTACTTTCACAGTGAACTTATAATACTTTTACTTAGATACTGTCCCAAAATAACATAGAATGTCTTGTGATAATACGTCTTTTGGAAACACTTTTTTTTTTGGGCGCCATGGGCTTCTATTTAAATTGGAATCGACCTCTACTTTTGTGGTACCATGAGCCTTCATTCACAACCACCCAAAGATTTTTGCAATTTGTAAGCCTCTTAGCCACTGTACCTCCCCCGCCACACACACACACACACACACACGTACATACTCCTTCCTCCTCTAGTTCAGTCATCACAACAGCAGTCAGCAGCCCAGGGCAAAGATTATGTCCTCTACAGGATTGCCAGCTATTGTGGAGAAGAAGCTGAGCTCAGGAATCAAACCCAGGTTTCCTGTACGCCAGCACTGAGCCACTAGGTTGTCCCTTTTTATTGTTTCTATCATTTACAGAAGAATCTAATTGTCTAATACTGCACTGTACAGGGAAATGATAGTATTGTTCTACTCCGATTTACTATACTTACCTATTTGACACTCAACTTGGCAACTGAAGACTACAGATCAAGAACTCAGTGTTGTGTCCGTCATTGTCCAACGTCTCTGCTCCGCCCACTTACCTCATTGGTGACTCCCTTCGGGGTTGATGGAAGGCTAGCTGCTGCGGCGTCTCCAGGCCGTCCTCCTCCGGCGTTCCCAAACCGGCTCGACGCTGCAAGCTGCCATGTTGACCAGATGCCTAAGGGCGCGCGCATGGCCTGACTGATGTACCGGCGTTGGCACGAACCTCAGGGGCGTCCCCCTGAGATGACGTCATCAGCTCCAGATATTTATGGTCTCAGATTTCGCTAACAAAACGAGTTAGCAAGGGTTTGCTTCCTCCAGGTCGCTTCGGATGGGATTTGCTCTCCGCAAACCTAGCTACTCTGCCTCCTCGGACTTCACTAGAGGTACCCACTCCTTGGGGGCCTCGCTCTCTCTTTTTCTTCACAGGTTGCAGTCCGGAACTGGTACTCGCTCCTCGAGGGCCCATGTCTTGGACCAGCTCCTGAATACCACTTCTGCTAAGAAGTCATCGCTGCTTACATTAGTGAGTTTCCATCTATCTCTCAGAGCTTTAGCTGGGACCAGGTACTCGCTCCTCGAGCACCTACTGCATTCCAACTCCTGGGCTGCCTCAAGAGACTATGGTGTGAGTGTTATCACCAAGGACTTGTTCCACAACTCTGCATATCCTATCCACTCACTTTCTTAGTTCTCTACAGCTCAGCCACCTTGGGATCGCTGTTCCAATACATGAGGGACTACAGCCCAGCCGGGCGCTTCCATCTCATTACTGCCACCTTTGGTGGTTTAATATACTGCTTACTAAGAAGTCTTTGTTGCTTATAACATCAGTGAGTTTCTATCTATCTCTCAGAGCTTTCCCTGGAACCAAGTACTCACTCCTCAAGGGCCTAATGCATACCAACTTCTGGGCTGCTTCAAGAGACTATTGTGTGAGTGGTACCATCAAGGACTTGTTCCTGAACTCTACATGTCTTGCCTACTCACTTTCTTAGTTTCTCTACAGCTCAGCCACCTTGGGATCGCTGTTTCAGTACCTGAGGGACTACAGCCCAGCCGGGCGCTTCCAGCTCACTACTGCCACCTCTGGTGGCTTAATATATTGTCTAATAAAGGAACTAGTGTGTGTCTGTCTCCTACACTAAGCCTGACCAGTGGTCCCTCTCGGGAGCTCCCCCGAGGGCGTGGTCACCTGCCACTGGTCCAAGGATCCACCCACAATTATTCTAAATAATAACAGATTGCTATCTCTCAGCTTTAACAGAGCTCTAATAACAGATTGCTAATTCCCAGCTTTAACAACAGAGCTTTAATAATACTCAGCCAGCAAACATGATCATAAAACAAAGGAAAATCAAAGTACATGAGAAAAAAAAACGGAAAAGCAAGTTTGCTTACCGTAAACGGTGTTTTCCATAGATAACAGGATGAATTAGCCTTGCTGTCTGGGACTTCCTCCTGGTGGCCCGAAGCGGGAAACTCCACAGATTCAGAACTGTGCGTGTCCATTCTCACCGATTACCCAAATCTCTCTCAGCAAACAGAGAAGAAGAAACAAGGCAGAGATAGAATGAGTAAAGGGCTGTCCAGGGAGGAGGAAGGGAACGCACGGCTAATTCATCCTGCTATCTACAGAAAACACCATTTACGGTAAGCAAACTTGCTTTTTTCCTGTCAATAAGCAAGCTGAATTAGCAATGCTGTCTGGGAGTCCCCAGCTAATGGTCTCTGGAGCACACCTGCAATGCTAAGTCAATGAGGTTACTCTGGCACGGATTGAGAGGGTTGGTGTGAGAAAAAACTGACCCTAAGGGGTGGACAGCTTTATGTTTGAGTAGCAAAGTGCAATATTGCTTCTCCCATCCCTGCAACTGATCTAGTTTGTTTGTCGGAGGCAATAATGAGTCATGAAGGTATGCAGAGATGACTAAGTAGCTGCTTTGCATATGTCCAGAATTGGAACATCTCTGAGGTGAGCTATGGATGCTGCTGTGGCTCTGAGTTGATGTGCTCTTACTCCGTTCTGGGAACCGATCCCAGTGACAAGAGTAGCAGAAACCCACAAGCCTGGCACGTTTGGGTTGAAAGACACAAACAGTTGAGAATTTTGCTCTGAGGACTGAGTTCTCTGCTCGTAATAAGCCAGTTGTGAAGAATCCTCTCTCTATCCATGGCATGTGGATTTGGGAAGAAAGTAGGAAAGGTGATTGTCTGATTCAAGTGAAAGGCTGAGATCACCTTGGAGAGAAAGGCTAGGTGAGTCCTCAAGGTGACTATCATGGTAAAACTACAAATAAGGAGAGTGGTGCACTAAAGCTTGCAGCTCGCTGACCCGTCTCGCTGATGTGATGGCCACTAGGAACAAGACCTTCCACATCAGATATTTCATAGTGGCAGAGTGCATTTGTTCGAACGGCAGATGAATGAATTTCTCTAAGACTAAGTTGATGTGCCAGGGAACCGCCGATTTGGGAACCAGGACTGGAGTCTAATAGCACCCCCTTATGAAGCGAGATGGATTTGTCATGCATAGAGTGATGATATGCTGCTATGGCACTGAGAAGTACTCTAATAAAAGACAGCGCTAGGCCAGAGGACTATAATACTTGGAAATATTGAAGAATTTGCTCCAGAGAGCTTGCGAGCAGGTCTGTTGATGATGTGGCACACCAAGGAGTATCTGTGCCATTTGCCCGCATAATTCTTTCCTGTATATGATTTCCTAGTGGATAGGCTATCCTGAGTGTCTGTAGAGAGAAGCAGATGACCTAAGGCCTGCTTTTCAATCTCCAAGCCATCAGATGCAAAGAGGAGCGGATGAAGGAGCATGCCCCCTTCCTGCGACAGCAGGTCTTCCCGATCTCCCAAGGGAATCAGTGATTGAATTGCTAACTGTACGAGGTAGGCATACCAAGGCTATCTGGGCCACACCGGTGCAATGAGGATGAGATCTGTTTCATCTGTGATGCATTTTTGGATCACTCGCCCTAACAAGGGTAAAGGTTGGTATGTACTTGAAACACCTCTTTGGCAACCCTGCGCGTGCTCAGGTAGAGGGAGCAAAAACGCAGAGGTTTTGTGTTTGCTTCTGTCACAAAGAGATCCATGCAGGGTGTTCCCCACTCTCTGAATAGCCTGTTCGCTACAAGAGGTAGCCCACTTGTGGAGGTGAAATATCCAGCTGAGTCTGTCGGCTTCTGCTTTGTTACCTGGAAGATATGTTGTTTGCAAATGGATGGCATGGCTTATTACCCATTCCAGGATTACCAATGCTTCCTTGCAAAGTGACTTGGAACCAGACCCTCCTTCTTTATGTAAAACATGGCTACTTGGTTGTCCAATGGTAAATCATTACTCTCTTTCTTACAAGGAGACGAGAGAAGGTGTAGACTGCGTTTTTTATAGCTCTTAGCTCTAGCAGGTTGATCTGGAGGTTCCTAGACTGTGCAGACCAGATCCCCTGTGTCTTCAGGTGTAGCACGTGCTTTCCCCATCTTTTTGTGGATGCATCTGTTGTCATAGCAATCTGGTGTTCCAGGGTTCGAAATGGTGCTCCCATTTCTAGAACTTGGGGGGGGGGGGGGGGGGCGGGAGCAACCAGTCTATCTCTGATACCATTGACCGAGTCATGACAACTCACCGTGACATTGGGTGGTCATGATGAAACCATTGTGCTTTGAGTCCCCACTATAGGCACCTCATATGAAGGCAGATACAACTTATATAGCTGCTGCCATATGACCCAGAATGGTTAGTATTTGATGTGCTGAGGTTTGTGACTGACCTTTCAGCCAGTTCACGCAAAGTCTGGATCCGCTCTGCTGGGAGGAAAGCTTTGCAGAGCCTGGTGTTTACTATCGTTCCAATGAACTGAAGGATTTGGGTTGGGACTTAAGAACCTAAGAACATAAGAAATTGCCATGCCAGGTCAGACCAAGGGTCCATCAAGCCCAGCAACCTGTTTCTAACAGAGGCCAAACCAGGCCACAAGAATCTGGCAAGTAACCAAACACCAAGAAGATCCCATGCTACTGATGCCAGTAATAGCAGAGACCATTCCCTAAGTCAACTTGATTAATAGCAGTTAATGGACTTCTCCTCCAAGAACTTATCCAAACCTTTTTTAAACCCAGATACACTTGCACTAACCACATCCTCTGGCTACAAATTCCAGAGCTTAATTGCGCTTTGAGTGAAAGAAGAATTTTCTCTGATTAGTCTTAAATGTGCTACTTGCTAACTTCATGGAGTGCCCCCTTCTATTATCCAAAAGTGTAAATAACTGATTCACATCTACTTGTTCAAGACCTCTATCATATCCCCCCTCAGCCATCTCTTCTCCAAGCTCAACAGCCCTAACCTCTTCAGCCTTTCCTCACAGGGGAGCTGTTCCATCTCCTTTATCATTTTGGTTGCCCTTCTCTGTACCTTCTCCATCGCAACTATATCTTTTTTGAAATGTGGCGACCAGAACTGTACACAGTATTCAAGGTGCGGTTTCACCATGGAGCGATACAGAGGCATTATGACATTTTCAATTTTATTAACCATTCCCTTCCTAATAATTCCTAACATTCTGTTTGCTTTTTTGACTGCTGCAGCACATTAAGCCAATGATTTCAAAGTATCATCCACTATGATGCCTAGATCTTTCTCCTGGGTGGTAGCTCCTAATATGGAACCTAACATCTTGTAACTACAGCAAAGGTTACTTTTCCCTATATGCAACACGTTGCACTTTTCCACATTAAATTTCATCTGCCATTTGGATGCCCAATCTTCCAGTCTCACAAGATCCTCCTGTAATGTATCTAGATTATTGCAATTCGTTCTTACTTGTTCTACTGCTTTCTACTATTCGTCCCCTTCAAATCCTACAGAACACAGCGGCCAGAATTTTAACAGGCATTAAAAAGTACGAACACATAACCCCTACCTTAACATCACTACACTGGCTTCCAATAAAATCCTGAATTGAATACAAGACACTTACCATTTTAAACAAAATTTTATATGAGGAGCAGACAGACTGGCTAAATGCAACAATCAAACTTCATGTTCCGCAACGAAACTTACAGTCAGCCAACAAAGGCCTCTTAACAATCCCTTCATACCTCTGCACAACTCGCATTAGTTCGAGAACGTGCAGTCTCACTCGCCAGTCCAAAACTTTGGAATGCACTCCCCACAGAATTACAGTTACAACAGAGTCTAAAAACATTTAAGAAGGAGTTAAAAATCTGGCTGTTCACTAAGGCTTATCAAGACGCACAATAATCCTTCACAATAACTCATCACAATCTGCTTGTGATTGAATAATTTTGTATCATCCGCAAATTTGATAACCTCACTTGTCGTATTCCTTTACAGATCATTTATAAATATATTGAAAAGCACTGGTCCAAGTACAGATCCCTGAGGCACTCCACCGTTTACCCTTTTCCACTGAGAAAATTGACCATTTAATCCTACTCTCTGTTTTCTGTCTTTTTACCAGTTTGTAATCCACGAAAGGACATCGCTTCCTAGCCTATGACTTTTTAGTTTTCTTAGAAACCTCTCATGAGGGATTTTGTGAAATGCCTTCTGAAAATCGAAATACACTACATCTATCGCGGTTCACCTTTATCCACATGTTTATTAACCCCTTCAAAAAAATAAAGATTTGTTAGGCAAGGTAAATCCATGTTGACTGTGTTCCATTAAACCATGTCTTTCTATATGCTCTATGATTTTGATCTATAGCATAGTTTCCACTATATTTCCCGGCACTGAAGTCAGGCTCAGTGGTCTATAGTTTCCCGGATCGACCCTGGAGCACTTTTTAAATATTGGGTTTACTTGGCCACCCTCCAGTCTTCAGGTACAATGGATGATTTTAATGATAGGTTACAAATTTTAACTAATAGATCTGAAATTTCATTTTCGAATTCCTTCAAAACCCTGGGGTGCATACCATTCGGTTCAGGTGATTTGGTATTCTTTAGCTTGTCAATCTGGTCTACTACATCTTCCAGGTTCACATTAATTTGGTTCTTTTCATCTGACTCATCACCCTTGAAAACCATCTCCGGAACTGGTATTTCCCCAACATCCTTATTAGTAAACACGGAAACAAAGAATTTATTTAGTTTTTCTGCAATGGCCTTATCTTCCCTAAGAGCCCCTTTAATCCCTCGGTCATCTAATAGTCCAACCAACTCCCTCACAGGTTTCTTTCTTCGGATATATTTTTTAAAGTTTTTATTATGAGTTTTTGGATTTATCGTAGTTGATTATGAATTCTAATTTCTCCAAGCAGGTTATGATCTGCTTTAGGTGCAAGCGGAGTATTTTAGGGTTTGAGGAGACTAGGAGCCAATTGTCCAAGAAGGGAAATATCTTGATCCCTTTTCTGTGAAGGTAAGACACAGCCACAGCCACATCTACAACTAGGCATACCCCCATATTTTCCATTCTTCTTTGCCATGCTATTGTTTTGACTAGAATTAGAGAGGACTGGGGGGAGGGTGTTTCTGGGATTCAGGAGGAAATTGAGGGAAAATCTGTTATCAGGGATGAGACAATCTTGGATCAGGGATGGGTGGCTGGTAGGAGGTCCCAGGATCTGGGGGTGGGGGGGGGGGAGATAAAGGTGTCCGTATTCCTGCTCCCACCTGCAGGCTCACCCCTTATGTTGATTCCTTCTCTCTTGCACTCAAATGCCCCTTCCTCTTTCCATTCCCCTCTCTCTCACAAACATACATCGCTCCATTCCCTGCCAAGATTCCCAACCTATCCTGTTGTCATCACCCAGTGCTTCATAATCTCTCCAATGATCCTCCTGTCAAACCCTTCTTTCCCCTCACAATGATCCCCCTTCTCATCTCCTTACTCCACAATCCATCCCCCCTCCCCCAACTCCTGAATATTTTCACCTAATTGGTGATAAAACATCGTAAATAGTTCCTTTGGTAGAAATACTAAGAATCAGTACTCAAAGCTGCTGCAATATTAACAGCATTCAAAGCTCTCACAGAGGGATACAATTCTACTTCAACAGTAAATCAATATATATTATGAGACCAATACACAGAAACAGGTAGCATCAATCTGGAGATTTTCCATCCAAAATCCTTCAGGGATAAGAAAGTAGAAGACACTTCCAAAAAATTGTTATCTTCAAAGCTACTCTATTTTTATGTCTTAAAAACATGGGATTATGCTTCCAAACCACAATATGTTTACCTTTTGGGTGTTTACATGCAACAAAACACTATGATACCATTATAAACATCTGTACATAAGGAAACACTTCTTTGGTTTAGAGCCAGAATGTAGAGGTCAATCAGTCCCCAAGGCAAATCTCAATGTCTTAGACCTCTCACTCTCCAATCACGCATAGTTAGCCACTGGGGTTCCACTGGCAGGGAGGAGAAGCCTCTGTGGCCTAGGTGAATAAGTGGGAATCCACTCCACAACAGTCTCTCAATTCTTTCAGTCTCTATAGTCGAGATACTCACTCCTTGCGCCTGATATTCAAATGGGAGATAGCTGGATAAGCAGTATTTATCCATCTATCTAGCAGCCACTGAATATCATGGCCACTAGATAGCCGAATATCTTTTCAACGGAGAAAAAGTGGGCAGATCGGGGCAGTGCTACTTAGCTGAATAACTTGTCTGGCTAAGTAGCAATATTGATACTTAGCCATATAAGTTAACTAACTAAGCGCAGACCTGCTATTGAGCATGTCTAGACTTAGCTGGATAACACTTATCTGGCTAAGCCATGCCACTGAATACCCTTGTAACTTAGTCAGATAAATTACTTAGGCAAGCAGAACACTGGGTTGGTATTCAAATAAATTTACTACAACTTAAAAATAGAAAAAATCATAAGAATACAAAGAAGAATGAAAACTAAGTGCCATAAACTCTTTCTCCATCTTCAGCCTCTGAGTTACTGTCCCTTCCCAGTGGTGGGAAAGATAGAAAAATCTCTCCAGAATAGGTAGGGAAGTGGAAGTGGAGGAAAGAAAGCTCCCTCTTGCCAAGGTAAAACAAACATACTCTTCAAAAGCCAGTTCTCACAATTCGGCAATAAGTCCTCACTATTCAGTGGATACAAGGCAAATGTAGCTCCCTTTTCAGTCCCCTCAAGCAGGAGTGTTTATACTCCTGAGCTGGCAGCAGGTTAAGTAAACAACCTACTCCCTTAAAAGACTACAAACTCTCTTCTTCTCTTCTCAACTGGACATGCCCTCTTTTGGGTCTGTGAAGGCAACTAGAGAGCAGGGCAAAGTCCTTCCCCTTTGGTACAGGTAGAGGGCCTGAATTTGGGGACCCAGGTAAACCACTCCTTTCCTTCCCAAAAAGCAAACTACATCCAACCACACCTTAAGCATGCGTAACTTTATATAAGGGGAACTTGACCAATTTCAGCATCCTGGATTGGGAAACATCTTAGGAATGGTCAAAGGAAGAACTATTGGTAAGGGTGTAAAGTAACCCACCCACACACACACACACACACACACACACACATAAATATATTAGAAACTAACTGATTCACAGATTTTTTTTTGAGGAATTTGTTATCTATATATTCCATTGTCACTGATGCAGTTGAGTTGAAAACATTTAGAATTTGATCAAACAATTTGCAAAGTTTTTTTCCCAGTGTATTCTTCTCATGTGTACTAAAGAAAGATGAATCGGTCAATTAAGTTATCGCAATCCTTTTTTTTTTTTTTTTTTTTTAATAAACCAGTCTACTTTACATGAGAGTGAGAGACATCAAGATTGAAATCAGTCTCATACTCTATTAACATCCTAGAACATCTGGTCATTTTCTTTTTCTTTTGGAATGAAGGAAGGATTCATGGATCAACTCCTGCATGCTGTTTGTATGTGAGTTTTCTACATTTTACATTGCTAAATAATTGTGAGCTTTGGCTCCCAAACCATGAAAAATTCATTTCATCATTATGTATTATTAATCAATTTAATTTCAAGTGATCTGGAAAGTTCCATTTTTCGATTATGATGCATGAAGATAAATCCACACAGCAGTGAGTTTTTAGAAATAGTGTGTAACTCCTTCCTGTCTGCTTGATTTCTTTCAAAGTGCATGAAATTAATAGCAAAATTGAAACAAATTCCAGAACTTTATGATTATTTAAATTGCTCATGAACAATAAAATACTAAAGGAAAACTATATTCCTTAGTAGCAGTGCTTTATTGTTAGTTCGTAATCCAATATAGATTGTATGCATGAGTAGAGGTTGAGGTATGGTTATGTTATGAGGTGTGCTTAATAGGTTTATAATAGGTTAATAATCAGTGTATGTGGTGACCCTGGGCTTCTGGAAGTCTTGGCAAAAGAGTTTTGTTATAAAAATATACACAATCAAGAAATGTTTAAAGTTGTATTATTAATAAAACTGTGAAGTATATTTATTCTCTCTTCTTTCATCTTCTCAGTGATATACATGACATTTAACATAGTAACATAGTGTGATGAGGATCTTTTGACTCACACAGTCTGCCCTGTGGCCCTGGCTTATTATGTCTCTGCAAACCTTATTCAATCTCCAGTTATCTCCTTTCCCGGAAAAGATGGCATATTGACTCCAATTTAGAAAAAAGTCCCAGCATCACTGGTCATTTGGAAATCCAGCACAAAACCATCCATAAATAGCCTGCCGGTTGTGTTGACATATTAGAAACTATTAAATGCATACATAAAATTCTAATATGTATTGACAATATTTTTCCAGTACAAAGTACGCTAGCCAACAAATATTAGCATTAGGTCAATAACTTCAGTTGCAAATGTGTTAGTTGACAAATTCTGGATTTTTACCACCATCATGAAAGTATTTGATGTGACACTTCTTGAGGGTCTCCTCTACCGCCAATTCCCAACTCCGTGCTTTCCACTTAGCTACGCCATATGCTTAGAAGAGTCTTCCTGAACTGGTGCATCTTGCTCCCTCCCTCGCCATGTTTAAATCACATCTAAAGAACCACCTCTTTGAACCACTTTTAAATCTTATGCCTGGTTGTCTGCTTTTAGTCTTAATTTTTTTTTTTTGTAACCACTGTCTTGCTTTATGAAATACCCCCAAGTCTCTTGTCTTCTATATTTGCATTATTAGATTGTAAGCTCTATAAAGCAGGGACTGTCTTTTTGTATGTCTGTACAGCACTGCATATGTCATGAAGTGCTATAGAAATGTGTAGTAGTAGTAGTAGAAATAGTAGTAGGAATTTTTTTAGTCATTTTTAAAAAGAGGTGATTGAGGAAATGTCTGTGCCAGGCAAAATGGTAGAAACTATCATAAAGAACAATATTGCTGAACATTTAAATAAGCCAACATGGATTTACCCAAGGCAAGTCTTGCCTCACAAATTTGCTTCATTTTTTGAAGGCTTAAACATTCATTCATTCATTCATTTATTTATTTATTTATTTATTTAAGGCTTTTATATACCGACTTTCTTGATACAAATCAAATCAACTCGGTTTACATTGAACTAAGCAGAACAATAGAGATGTGAATCGTGTCCTCGATCGTCTTAACGATCGATTTTGGCTGGGAGGGGGAGGGAATCGTATTGTTGCCGTTTGGGTGTTTAAAGTATCGTGAAAATCGTGAAAATCGTGAGCCGGCACACTAAAACCCCCTAAAACCCACCCCCGACCCTTTAAATTAAATCCCCCACCCTGCCGCGGCAGGGTGGGGTCGTTCAGCATGATGGGGTCGTTCAGCGGGTGGGGTCGTTCAGCGGGGGTAAAATTTAAATTTTACCCCCGCTGAACGACCTCCTGCAGTCGATCTCCTGCTGGCGCCATTTTCCGTATTGAAAACGATTCGCGGCAGGAGATCGTTTTCCGGACCCCCGCTGGACCCCCAGGGACTTTTGGCCAGCTTGGGGGGCCTCCTGACCCCCACAAGACTTGCCAAAAGTCCAGCGGGGGTCCGGAACGACCTCCTGCAGTCGAATCGTGTTGGTCTATGGCCGCCGCCATTTTGCGCTGCCATTTTGAAAAATGGCGCGGGCTGAAGACAACACGATTCAATTGCAGGAGGCCGTTCCGGACCGCTGCCGTTCCGGACTGCCGCTGGACCCCCAGGTAATTTAAGGCATTTGGGGGGGGGTTCGGGAGGGTGGGGGATTTAATTTAAAGGGTCAGGGGTGGGTTTTAGGGGGTTTTAGTGTGCCGGTTTTCCTGCCCTCCCCCTTCCCCCGATTTATGATTTTTTGACGATAAATCGGGGGAATTGGTATTGTATCGTGGCCCTAACGATTTTTGACGATTTAAAATATATCGGACGATATTTTAAATCGTCAAAAAACGATTCACATCCCTACAGAACAATAATCAACCAATTAACAAGTGACACTTTAGAGGAGCATAAAAGTTACATTATAACAAGGATGCCTTAACTGGGAGGAGGAAAAAAAGAGGGGGTGAACGAAGATAAACTATATACAATAAATTACTATATACAATGGAATACGGATAAAGGTGAGCCAGTTGGTATAGTGTATCTGGATTTCCAGAAAATATTTGACAAAGTCCCTCATGAGAGACTTCTTAGGAAATTAGAAAGTCACGGGATAGGTAGCAGTGTCCTAATGTGGATTGCCAACTTGTTAAAAGATAGAAAACAGAGAGTAGAGCTAAATGGTAAATGTTCCCAATGGAAAAAGGTAAATAGTGAATTGCCCCGGGCATATAAATGACTTGGAAATGGGAACAACAAGTGAAGTAGTCAAATTTGCAGATGATACAAAATTATTCAAAGTTGTCAAATCACAAGTGGATTGCCAGAAATTGCAAGGGGACATTGCAAAACTGGGAGACTGGGCATGCAAATGACAAATTAAATTTAATGTAGCCAAGTGCAAAGTAGTGTACTTAGGGAAGAGTAATCCAAATTATATCTACAAAATGCACAGTTCCACATTAGGAGTCACCACTCAGGAAAAGAATCTAGGTATCATCGTTGAAAATATGTTGAAATCTTCTGCTCAGTGTACAGCAGCAGCCAAGAAAGTTAATAGAATGCTAGGGATTATTAGGAAAGGAACAGAGAATAAAACAGAGAATTTCATAATGCCTCTATATCGCTCCATTGTGCGACCTCAACTTGAGTATTGAGTGCAGTTCTGGTCACCACATCAAGAAAGATATAGCAGAATTAGAAAAGGTACAGAAAAGGCGATCAAGATGATAAAGGGGATGGAACAATTCCCCTATGAAGAAAGGCTAAAGAGGTTAGGATTCTTCAACTTGAAGAAAAGATGGCTGAGGGGAGATATAATAGAGGATTATAAAATAATGAGTGGAATGGAACGAGTAAAAGTTAATCAATTTACTCTTTTGAAAAGTACAAAGACCAGGGGACACGCAATGAAGTTACTAGGTAATACATTTAAAACTAATAAGAGAAAATATTTTTTGACTCAACGCATAATTATTTATTTCTTACACTTTTATACCGCAATAACAGCAAGCTCTGGACTTCGTTGCCAGAGGATGTGATGAAACCTATTAATATAGCTGCATTTAAAAAAAGTTTGGACAAGTTCCTGGAGGAAAAGTGCATTAACAATTATTAAGGGAGAGTTGCAGAAATCCACTGCTTATTCTTGGGATAAGCAGCTTGGAATCTATTTACCAGTGGCGTAGCCACGGGTGGGCCTGGGTGGGCAGGTGCCCACCCAACTTAGACCCAGGCCCACCCAACTGGCACCGGAACTGCAAGGCTGTCGCGGGATCCCATCCCCGCGACAGCGAACAAGAGAACCCACGCCTCGCACGCCATCACGGCACCCATGGGGAAGCGCTGCTGCGGCCGTATGGCCAACCGGTCTTCCTGTTCGGGGGGGGGGGGCGGAAGCGCCGCGCGCAGCTTCCGCTTCCTCCCCCCAAAGCAGGAAGATCAGCTGCCTCTCCTGCTGCCACCCGTTCTCCTGCTATCTTCGGGCCCGCCGAACTTCCTGTTTGGGGATGGGGAGCGGAAGCGCCGCGGGCAGCTTCCGCTTCCTCCCCCCAATGCAGGAAGATCAGCTGCCTCTCCTGCTGCCACCCGTTCTGCTATCTTCGGACCAAACGGCCTGCCGAACTTCCTGTTTGGGGGAGCGGAAGCGCCGCGCACAGCTTCCGCTTTCTCCCCCAAAGCAGGAAGATCAGCTGCCTCTCCTGCTGCCACCGGCCTCCTGCTATCTTCGGGCGTCGGGCCGTACTGCCCGCCGATCTTCCTGCTTGGGGGGGGGGGGGGAGGGAGGAAGCGGACGTTGTGCGCTGCGCTTCCGCTCCCCCCCCCCCCCGACAGGAAGTTCGGACGCCCGAAGATAGCAGGAGTCCGGTGGCAGCAGGACAGGCAGCTGATCTTCCTGCTCTGGGGGAGAAAGCGGAAGCTGTGCACGTGCTTGAATGTGTATGTGTGGATGAGAATGGGAGTGTGTGTGGGTGAACTGGAGCCTGGGTGTGTATGTGGGTGAGAATGGAAGCTCGAATGTGTGTATGTGTGGTTGAGAATGGGAGCCTGGGTTTGTGGGTGGGTGAGAATGGGAGCTTGAATGTGTGTATATATGGGTGAGAATGAGAGCCTGGGTTTGTGTGGGTGGGTGAGAATGGAAGCTTGAATATGTGGATAAGAATGGGTGCTTGAATGTGTGTATGTGTGGGTGAGAATAGTACCTTAAATGTGTATATGTATGGATGAGAATGGGAGCTTGAATATGTGTGGGTGAGACTGGGAGCATAGGTTTGTGGGTGAGAATGGGAGTCTGGGTTTATGTGTGTGGGTGAGAATGGGTGCCTGGATGTGCGTCTGTGTGTGCATAAGAATATAAGCCTGGGGAGGGGTGAGAAAGTGAGAACTTGAATGTGAGCTTGGGGGGGGGGGGGAGAGCATATGAGAGTGAGAGCTTGAGTGTGTGAGAGGGAGTCTGTGAGAGAAAGCGTGTATGTGTGTGGTGTGTGTGTGTGTGTGTGTGTGTGTAAGGGAAGAAGACAGTAATAGAAGAAAGACACTGAAAAGGAATTAGGAAATGAGCTAAATGGGAAAAAGAGACCAGGACCAACTGATTAGAAAAATACAAAGATCAGACAACAAAGGTAAAAATATATATCTATATTTTGAGATGTTAGCAATTTAAATATAAGCAACACAACCGCTCTCTCAAAATTTATGGACAGGTAGGAGCCGTGTATAAAATCGTAATAATAAGAAGGCTAAAGTACCACAAATCACTGTGAATTATGTTTGTATCATTAAGTAAACCTCATACTTAGGCGTAGATGTGAATGCTATGCTGCATAATTTGGCATTATTTATCAGTAAAAAAACAACTAGTAGACCTGCATGCCTACAGCCCACCCATGTTAACCTTGTGCCCACCCAAAAAATCAATTCTGGCTACGCCACTGCTATTTACCCCTTGGGATCCTCCCAGGTACTTGTGACCTGGCTTGGCCACTGTTGGAAATAGGATGTTGGGCTTGATGGACCCTTGGTCTGACCCACTATGGCATGTCTGTCTTATGTTCTTATGTAGCAGTAGTAGCAGTAGTAGTAGTAGTAGCAGCAGTAGTAGTAGTAGTAGTAATGCCATAGGCATGTTGACTTAGCTTCCTTGAAAGAAGCCAAGGAGGCCCACCAAAACATTTACAGGCAAATAATCTCTAGTGCAATAACAAAGGCAAAGTAAACTTTAAATCAAAATTAGGATCTGATTTACTAAGGCTTTTCTCCCATTTTGTGTCTATGGGGAAAATGCTTAGTAAATGAGGTCCTTAATAATATGAAGGAGAGTTTGATTGACCTGGGCTTATCATGAAATTCTATTTTCATATTCCCATTGGAAAAATGATGTATCAAATACTATATACCCTGCACTATGTTTCAAATGACAGTTTATGAAAATTGAGGGGTAGATTTTCAAAGGGTTGCGCGCGTAAGATACGCATGCAACCCCTGAAAACCTACCCCTGCCTCCCTCTGTGCGTGCTGAGCCTATCTTGCATAGGCTCGACGGCGCGCTCATGCCCCGGGACGCACATAAGTCCCGGGGCTGGAAAAAATGGGCGTTCCAGGGGCGGAGCCGTGGGCAGGGTGCCAGCCCGGGGGCATTCCGGGGGCGGGACCGAGGCCTCCGGAACAGCCACCGGGCCGGGGGATGGAGAGCCGGCGTGCGCAAGTTACGCCTCTCCGGAAGCATGCGTAACTTCTTCAATAAAGGTCAGGGGGGGTTTAGTTAGCGCTGGGGGGCGGGTTAGAAAGGGGAAGGGAGGGGAGGGTGCGAGGGGGCGGAAGGAAAGTTCCCTCTGAGGCCGCTCCAATTTCGGAGCGGCTTTGGAGAGAACGGAGGCAGGCTGGTCGGCTCGGCGCACGCAGGTTGCACAATTGTGCATCACCCTGTGCGCGTCGACCCTGGATTTTATAACATGCGCGCAGTAGCGCGCGCATGTTATAAAATCGGGCTTAGATTTCTTCGCGCCGGGTTGCGCGAACAAATCTACGCCCGTGCGCATGTTATAAAATCTGGCCCTGAATGTTTTTTCACATTTATTTTGAAATCAATAGAAATTGTCTAACTGTAGTTTTCAAAGTATGAAACAGCTTTATTGCTGAAATTTGCATCTGGGGCTAATTACTATTCAAGGGTCATTTTCTAATACCTCATAGTAACAAAGTATTTTCTAAAAAATATGCATTTAAAGAAGCATTAAAAACATGAAGTATATCAAAGACAGTGCTATGTTGAGAAGATTATAGCGCACAATGAAACAGTCATCAGATGAGAAAAGACAAATTGAGCTACCACAAGCATCCTTTCAGAGCATAAATCATGACTCAATATATAGGTAGTTTGGAACTCTATGCTAACACTGTATAGCTTATCACAGACCCAAATGAGCCCCATTTTCAAAGGAATCTTGGCGTACACACAAACTGAGAGAAACCACGTGAAAATAGAGCTTGGCAACTCCCTGAAAAATTTGGTATGCTTTATATAAGTCAAAAAAATGTATTTTCCAAATAAGCCATTGTGGACACTTTCAAGGTGAGCTGGGGATGCTGTTCTGGCAGTGTTCACAGCCCTGGGGGGGGGTCAGGGGAGTGAGGAGAGAGCTCTGCTCAAGGGGAACACCGATTTGCTAAATTCAAGTCTTATGACTGCAGAGTTCCAAAAGGAGCCCTGATGCTGTCCCTCCAACCCAGGTCTGCTGCTGCAATAACCAGGCCAGGTACACCAGAGGAGGCAGGCCTAGCACGACCAGGTGTGCACAGCATGCATTTGTACGGAGCAGCACACCTGGGAAGGCAGCAGCAGCTGGAGAGGCCGCTAGGCCGCAGGTGGAGCTCAACTCGCCAGCGGGAGAAGCCGCGGGGCGGCAAAGAAGACCTGCCGAAGCAAAGCCACCACAGGAGCCCATCCTCTATATTTCCCCCAAGCCCGTTGGGTTTTCAGGATATCCCTAATGAATATGCATGAGAAATATTTGCATTCATAGAAGGTAGTGCATGCAATAAATCTCATGCATATTCCTTAGGGATATCCTGAAAACCCAACTAGCTGGGGAACCTATAGAGGATGGGCTCCTGTGGTGACCTTGCTTCCACAGGTCTTCTTTGCCGCCCCGCGGGGCTCAACTTCTCAGCCTCCCACACAGGGGAGCTACGACTCTCAGCCTCCCCACACAGGAGAGACACAACTATGTTTGATCCGCCAACAAAGATTAAACAATTCTCTTAGTACGAACCCACAGGGCTCTACACCTATATTGATTGTTTTGTGAGACAAAGTTTTGATAATTCCACACGTTACTTGATTCATTTTTGCCTGTCTTCAATTAAACCACACCTATTAACCCATGAAATCTTTTTCCCAGATTTTCTCCAAACACATATTTGTCTAATGTCAGTATCTTGACTAGATTGTAAGCTTCACAGAGCCAGGGACAGTCTCTTACCTGCAGTTGTATAGTGCTAAATACACCCTGTAGCACTACAGAAATGTTTAGTAGTAATACTAAAGACACCGTTGTGAAGCCTATGATAATGAAACCTTTGCACATTCATCTGTGACGGTTATTTCTGCATGTGGCAGAAAACAACAGTTGATGATTTTTTGATAGTAAAAATTTCAACTGCCATACTTGTAACTCAAATTCTCTTCTGGGGTAGCCCCAGCCAGTCAGGGGTGCTCCAGAATATGCATGAGCAAATCTGCATACAATGGAGGCAGTGCCTATAAATCTCTCTCACGCTTATTCATTGTGGATATCCTGAAAACCTGAAATAGCTGGGGAGGGAGGGGTACTCCAGGACTGGCTTGAGAAACACCATTTATATCGGCCAATTGATTTATTTGCTCCTTTCCTGTTTTCTTTATATAAAGCAGAGTTGCTTACCTGTAGCAGGTGTTCTCCTAGGACAACAGTTTTCCATGCCGGGCTCCATCTGATGTCACCCATCTGTGAGGACTAACATCCACAATGAATAAGCGTGAGAGAGATTTATAGGCACTGCCTCCATTGTATACAGATTTGCTCATGCATATTCTGGAGCACCCCTGACTGGCTGGGGCTACCCCAGAAGAGAATTTGACTTACAAGTATGGCAGTTGAAATTTTTACTATCAAAAAATCATCAACTGTTGTTTTCTGCCACATGCAGAAATAACCGTCACAGATGAATGTGCAAAGGTTTCATTATCATAGGCTTCACGACGGTGTCTTTAGTATTACTACTAAACATTTCTGTAGTGCTACAGGGTATATTTAGCACTATACAACTGCAGGTAAGAGACTGTCCCTGACACACTGAACATGCCCAGCATTCCACTATCCGTGCATCCATGCAGGGTCCCTCTTCAGTCTCATAATATAGAATTCACGAGCGAAAAAATAAAAAAACAAAACATATGAGAACCCAACTCCACGGGATGGCAGGTGGATTTCCTGAGGACTAACATTCTGCTGTCCTAGGGGAACACCTGTTACAGGTAAGCAACTCTGCTTCTTCCTCGGACAAACAGGATGGTAGCCCTCACAGATGACAACAGGCTGCTCCCAGTAAGGCTTATGACCAACAAGCACCGAACCAGGTGTCAACGGGCACAAAAATAACAGCGGTGCTGTTGTTAACACAGGGAGACAGCATGAACCCAAACAATGGGCCCTAGGCAGGGAGAGTTGGGTTTTTAAGCCAGGAAGAGGTTATGAAGGACAGATTGGCCGAATTTACTGTCATGTCGACCATCCTTGTCCAAGCAGTAGTGAGCAGCAAACGTGCGTAGGGAACTCCACATTGCAGTTCTGCAGATTTCGGCAATGGGAACCGCTTGTAAGTGGGCTACCAATGCTGCCATGGCTCTCATTGAGTGAGCCTTAACACGGCCTCAAAGCTGAAGGTCCATCTGCGCATAGCAGAAGGAGATACAATCTGCCAGCCAGTTGGACAGTTTGTTTGCCCACCACAATGCCCGTTCTGTTCTTGTCAAAGGATATGAAGAGTTGTGTGGACTGCCAGTGGCCTGCAGTGTGTTCAAGATAGAAGGCCAAAGCCCTCTTACAGTCCAAACTGTGAGGAGCCCATTCACCTTGGTGAGAATAGGGTCTCAGGAAAAAGGTGGGCAGAATAATAGACTGATTAAGATGAAAATCAGTCACCACCTTAGGCAGAAACTTAGGGTGAGTATGCAGGGCCACCCTATCATGAAAGAATTCCTGTAGGGCGGATACATCACCAACGCCTGAAGCTCACTAACTCTGCAAGCCAAAGTGACCGCCACGAAGAAAAGAACCTTCCAGGTTAGGTACCTCAGATTGTAGGAGCGCATAGGCTCAAACCGGTCATGCATGAGCCGCACTAGCACCATGTTGGTCCCAGGACACAACAGGACGATGCATGGGGGGGTTCATCTGAAGCAACCTCCGCATAAATCACCCTACTATGGGATGCACAGAGATGGTGTACCACCAATACCTTGATGGTAAGCGCTGATGGCATTCCGGGGACCCTTATAGCATTAGTCTTCAGGCCAGCCTCCAAGAGGTGCCACAGGTAGTCTAGCAACTGCGTCATGAGACAGGTGAATGGATCCAAGCCATGACTTCCACACCAGATGAAGAACCTCCTCCACTTGAGCCTTTAAGATTTCCTGGTGGAAGTCTTTCTTGAAGCTACCAGTACCTGAGACATGCCAGAGAGGTTGAGGGACTGCAGGACTAGCCTCTCAACATCCAGGCCATCAGAGCTAGTGACCTGAGATTTGTATGGTGCACTCTGCTCTGATCCTGTGTGATCAGATCGGAGGAGGTCCCCAGACGGATGGGCTCTCTGACCGATAGGTCCTGCAGAATTGGAAACCAGACCTGCCTTAGCCAATACAGGGCCATCAGGATCAGGGTCCCCTTGTCCTGCTGGAGCTTCATGAGAGTTTTCATTATCAGCAGAAGCGGAGGATACATATATAGAAGACCCTTGCCCTAGTAGTAGGCAAAGGCATCCGAGGCTGAGTGGCTTCCCATCGCTCCTGTACAGGGAGCAGAAGTGGCTGACTTTGCTGTTGCAAGGGGAGGCAAAGAGATCCACATCCGAGGTTCCTCACAGGTGGAAGATCCGGTCCGCTACCGAGGGGTCCAGTGACCACTCATGTGGTTGGAATGCCTGACTCAGGCGGTCCGCCACCACATTTTCTGTCCCAGCCAGGTAAATCGCTCACAAGATCATATCTTGGGATAGGGCCCAGGACCATATCTGCACCGCCTCCTGACAAAGGAGGAAGGAGCCCCTGCCTCCTTGTTTGTTGATGTATCACATCGCAACCTGATTGTCCTTTTGGATCAGGACAGCTTTGTGGGACAAACAATCCTGAAACGACCAGAGAGCATAGAGGATCACCTGAAGCTCCAGGAAGTTGATCTGGCAGGGGGCTTCCTGTGCTGTCCATTGACCCTGTGTACGGAGGCTGTCCATGTGACCACCAACCCAGGGTGGTGAGCACAATCTGGTGCGGGGGAACTTGAAATGGAAGTCCCCGCTCCAGATTGGAGAGATTGCCCCACCAAGACAGGAAGGCCTGAAGAGGCTGCATGATGCAGGCATGTGCATTGAGGTCCTGGGTTGCCTGCAGCCACTGAGAGCACAGGGTCCATTGAGCACTGCACATACACAAGTGGGCAAATGGGGTAACATGAACAGACGCAGCCATGTGACCCAGAAGATGGAGCGACAGGCAAGCGGAAACCTGACTGCGGCAGACCAAACCAACCAGTGATGCCAGGGCAAGCGCTTGGGACAGAAATGCCTTGACCTGAACCATGTCCAGTCTGGCTCCAATAAAGCCCAGATGTGGAGATGGGCTGAGATGGGACTTAGGGTAGTTGATGACAAACCCCAGAGATTGCAGCACATGGGCAATTAGCGTCAGGGAGCGGAACACTCCCTGCTGGGTGTTGCTTCTGATTAACAAATCGTCCAGATAGGGGAACACGTATACCCCCTGCCAGCGCAGGTGTGCCCCCACAACCCACCAGGCAGTTGGTGAAGACCTGTGGGGGCGAAGCAAGGCTGAAAGGCAACACGTGGTATTAGAAATACTCCTTGCCACTAGAAAGCCACTAGGTCTCGATGTGGGCATAGGCATCCATTAGGTCGAGGGAGCAGAGCCAGTCTCCTTTTTGTAGGAGAGGGATCAGGGTGCCCAAAGGGAGCATCTGGAACGTTTCTCTTTGAAGAAACTTGTTCAAGGCCCTCAGATGGAGAATAAGGCACAGGCCCCCTGTTTTGTTTGGTATTAGGAAGTACTGAAAGTGGAACTCCTGGTCCTGCTGGCGAGAGGGGATGGTTTCGAACACCCCAGCCATTAGTAGGGTGGAGGGCTCTGTCATAAGCACTTCCTAATGAGAGGACAGACCCCACGATGGACATGGGGGAAGAGACCCTGAATTTCAGCCAATACCCTCAGCGAATTATGGCAAGAACCCACTGGACCGACATAATGCTGGGCCAGAGGTCCGCAAACAGATGTAGCTGGCCCCTGACATGGGGACAGGGGGCTGAGGGTATGGCAATCTGGCACATGCTCCCTCTCCCGCATTCAAAACCCCGTAACAAGTTTTGCTGGGGGGGGGGGGGCAGGCTGAGACCTGGGGGTCCGCTGTTGACGTGAGCAACGCCGAGAGCTGGCACATGATATGCGTGCCTGTGAGGCAGAAGGGTAGTACTTTATCTGGACTTCCTGGAGCCTTGTCGCAAAGATTTCCTGATCAAGGACGGCAGATCTGAGGTACTCGCTGAGAGGTATTGCAGGGTTTCGTGGTGGTCTATTAACTAGGCCACTGGATCCCTAGCTTTATCTCTAAAGAGATTCTCCCCTGTGTAGGGTAGATCCTCCAGTTTCTCCTGGACCTGCAGTCGAAGGTCCGAGGCACAAAGCCAGGCCATTATGCGGGCACCAATGCCCACTGCAGCCACCCTTGCCACGGTTTCAAAAACGTCATAGGTGGATCACACCTCGTGCTTGCCTGCTTCCAGGCCTTGCTGCACTACCACCATGAAAGCGTCCTGCTGCTGCTGGGGCAAGTGCTCCAACAATTCATAAGAACAGAAGAGCTGGACCTGTTTCCACAGGTTCCGGTGGTATTGGGTCATATATAGTTGGTAGGATGTAATATGGGCGATGAGCATAGTGCCCTGAAAGACCTTCCTACGTAGAGCATCTAAGGCCCTGTGTTCCTGACCTGGCGGGGCAGAGGCGTGGGTGTGAGAGCACGTGGCCTTCTTGCGGGCAGGCTCTACCACCACAGACTAGTGCACCAGGTGGTGCCTCTCAAAGCCCAAGGCTTGCTGCACCAGGTAAATTGTGACTGCCTTCCGACTGACCGGAGGAACGGACACAGGGTGCTCCCAGATCCTAAGGAGAAGTTCCTTGAAGATTGCAAGGACTGAGACAGCCACTATCTCCTATGAGGCATAAACAAACCGGAGGACCTCCAGCATTTTGTGCCGAGCATCCTCTTCAGTGAGGATGGCCTCAGCCATAGCCCTGATGAAGCCCACAAAGAAAAGATCCTCTGGGGGAGACAGATACCTCTCATCTGGCAGGGACGGCTCAGAAAGAAGGTTGTCTGAGTGCTCCAAGGAAGACTTGAATGTGTCATCTTCCCAGGGATCATACGGGGTTCCTCCTCCTAAGGTCCTTCAGGGACCGGCATGGAGGGTCCCTGTCCAAACTTCTTGGTTTTGGCATTGAGGGCAGCGAGGGCACCATGGCCATCGATGGCCCCGAGGGTATTGATGGCAACAGGGGCATCAACGGCCCCGAGATCACTGATGGTCCAGGAATGGGATCAGGGAACTCCGGTCGCGGCACTAAGGGCCCTAAGGGCACTGTCGGCCACATGGATTCTTCCTCCTCGGAGGACACTATAATGGGAATTGCTCCCCTCTGTGGCCGCTGGGGAACTGCTGAACCCTGCGGTCCAACTCCTCCTGAAAGTCTGCTGTAGTTAAAACGTATGGAGGAGGAGGAGGTGTCACCAGAGCCTCCTCAGAGCCCCGCACTGCAACCAGCGGGGAATGCCTTGGACTCTGGGGTCTGATAGAGGATAGTGCCTCTTCCCCACGGGGGTCGCTCAGTGTGCCAATCAAAGTTCTAGAAATTTTGACTAAATCTTTATGTGCTGAACTCCATCTGATGATGTCACCCATCTGTGAGGGCTACCATCCTGCTTGACCTAGGAGAATGAACCTGGTGTTTTCCTCTTAGCACTAAATAATAAAAGCATTACTCACAAATTACGTTTTACAGAGGGCTTTATGAAAAAATTAATTTAACTGTGCAGGCTCCACTGCAGGTGAAAGAAAAAGGATGTTAGGACTAAAATGTTAACCCTCTGAAGAAAGGGAGAAATAGGAAAAGCTGCTGACCCCCGCTAGTACTCTTGGAGTAACCGAGCTTTCTCAACAAACTGAGACCTAAAATACCCTTAATTGTAGGGTCTGAAAAATGTAGCAAAACAAATGAAGCAGAGCACTGGAAGCAATTCTGTTTTTGAATTTTCAGACGTGTTTAAAAGTAAATATTATACAATGTTATGTTCTCCTTTATTTTTGTATTTCAATAATGATGCACAAAAGAAATCCTTCATTCTGAAAGGTATTACATGCAAGTTATTGCAAACCAGTATTGATCTTTTACAATTGGTTGCATTTAAATGCGGTAGTTTTTATAGAAAAGTTGATGCTATCTAGGTGACCCTGTGGTTTGTGTGTAGCTCTGAGGTGCAATAGCACTAGATTTCCAGTCTATCTAAGGAGGCCTGTGCAGTTTGGTTGTGTGACAGACATGAAGTTGTTTTAATTTCACATTAGAGATGCAGGAGGGGAGAGGGAAGCCAACTGGAGACTTTTGCTGGTAGAGATGTGACCCTATTACTAGCAGAAAAATGACACAGAGTTTAGTCATGAATGAGACTTTCCCTCCAGCCTTGGACCAATAATGTAAACTCATAACATTTGGACATTTTGGGAGGGAGGTGTAAAGAGAAAAAAAAAACAGAATTCAGTGGGGGGAAAGGAGGGAGAAGACATTGTTGCTGCCTACCATATTTAAAGTAATACAATTGAATAGAAAGGAAGGAAGCCATGAAAAGGAAACTTGTGCAGCTACACTAAAAAAAAGCAATAGTAAAAATAAAATAAGATTATATTAAAAAAAAATGTCACAGCTGAATCAAAATTTAGAACATAAGTCATATCCAACCACTGTAATGAATTGCTAAAAAAAAAAAATAATCATTTACCACATTAGAAAACCTGTACATTTTCCACAACATAAAATCTGAACTGTTTCTTTGACCATGTCCTTGAATTTTAAACTCTAATGGGGGTGCCAATCCCAAAACCTTTGATTTTTCTTTTAATTATAACCCTTGTTTAGTTTTTTTTTTAATAAATATGTACCATGTGCTTACTGGGGAAAACAAAGCTGAAATGGAAGAGTAATACAGAGACCTTCAGCAAACAGGATTTCACAGTTGGTTAATAAAGTAAAATTCCTAAATTACATTAGCCATTTGTAAAGTAAATGGCTCTAATATATCAAGTGAAGGAAACTTTTCATGTACATGCAATAAAACGGGATTTACTGCAATGCATTTGCCATCACAGAACCTGCTAAAATTGGATACCAATAAGAGAGAGGAGTTACAAATCATTTTGGGATTGAAATTGCTGTTTGTTGGGGGGGGGGGGGTTATTAATTGTGGAGGAAACCAAGGAAAGCAACTTTTTGTGAAAACATTTATATCTTGAAAGTACCATAGTTTGCATTCCCCCAAATTCATTAGTTTGGATTCTAACCATGAAGTACCAAAAAGTAATACATTGAAAATATCATCTTGTAAATAAGAGATCTTTACTGTTTCAGGCTTCTACAAGCTTTACACATTTAAGTAGAGGTGTGGTATCTTTCTCAGCATTGAAAAGCCCTGATTTACATCTGTATGAGATAGTTTAAATACAACTTGTAAACTGAGAGTGGATTATACAACCTTTTGAGAGTTTTTTCTACCACTTATATTTTTTCAATTCCATGATTTAACATGATCTACTATGAAAAATCCAGCAATACATTTTAATACAGTGTATCAGCTTTGACTGATCTTACACTTCACTATTACCCTTAGATTATAATCTGAGATGTAGAACTGATCGAACAGCATTTAAAAAGCTTGGTAGCATATTGTCAGAGTCCTTCATTTTCAGTTTTATTTTATTTTCCCCTGGAATTTATCAATGTTTATTATTCCTAGGAAATATAAAATAAAAATTGAAAAGAATGATCCCTTCATATAACGTAAAATGCCTTGAAGAATTGACTTGCAATAGTTGCAGTCTGTGATCACAATGTGATCACATGTAGAGAACAATCCATGGAAAAATGCATCATGTCATGTGATGCTCTATTTCAAATCAGGTTGTCTTATTTTTTAAACTAATATTTTTTCCAACATTTCTGCCAAAGAAATATTAACTTGCAATGCTTCCTGAGAAATTCAGCCAACTATAACACTCTTTTGAAAGATCTCTTCTATCCCAAGTAGATTTGTAGAGATTTCCTTCATTTTGCATCCTGCATTAAACATATGGTAAGGAAAGAGGCCTGTTCCATCATGGATGCTCTCATAGCTGAACTCTCATATGGTAATGTACACCCAACTACAATGTAGCAAGTACCCAAGAGTAGTCTTATTGGGATCCATATTCAGCAACATTTATCCAGCTAAATGCCGACTTTGAATATGACAGCCACTTAAACGGCTAGTCAATAACTTATCTGGCTAACACTGGTCATGCCATATTCCTAAAGTTAGCAGGATAAAGTTATATGGATGAATATATTCAAAGGTGCAGCTGTGATGCTGAATATCCCTCCACAATTAGATAGGTTATCCAGCTAGCTTTGCAAGCTGGCGATTGGCTGAATATTTCCCCCACTGTCATCAATGGGACAAGGTCCATGGTTGAAGTATAGCGAATATAAGAAAGTATAACAGTAGAAAAATTAGAGATGGATACAATAAACTTCTTACATTAAAGTGATTAAATCCTTTTCTCACTCTTAATAATTTTCATACTGTACTTCAGTCATTATTTTCAAACTTAGATTATTGTAACTCCCTTTTACTTGGCCTTCTGGGAAGTACCATAAGACCATTGCAACTTTTGCAGAATGCTACAGTTAGGGTCTTAACTAGAAGTAAAAGGTTCAATCACATCATGCCAATTTTGATTTCCCTGCATTGGTTACCAGTTAAATTTAGAATTCATTTTAAAGTTCCCTGTCCAAGATGGCTGCCGCCTATTAGCTGAAGACACTCGAGGAGAGGCTATTGGCTAATACTTTTTCTTTGATTCCTTAAGCTAACAATGCCTCATACTAAAAGAAAAGGAAGGTTGAGAGGAGTGGGTAATAACTCACCTCCAGTCGATCCTTCCCAGCCAATTGAGAGTTTTTTCATGGGAGCAACAGCCTCAACACCAGAGAGCCAGGTTTATGGAGAAGAGATGCCAGAGCAAGCAAGCCCCTCCCTGACCTATGAGCCCTGGAGAGCCGAGGAGGCCTACACATCTGGGTAACATCGGCGCAACCTTGAGTGATTCAGAAGTGGCAGAGACTCCTCTGTCAGTGTATCAGAGTAGAGCGGGAGTCACGGTCCAGGAAGGAAGCTTCGGAGAAGACCGAGAAATGGAAGTGGTGGGAGGATTATCCCTTGGAACAGCCATGAGGGACATGAGCTCGGGTCCTCCTTTGAAGAACCTTCAGGAGATAAGAACAGCTCCACAACAAGGTATTGTGCAAAGTGTGGGTAATAGCATGGATAAGAGAGGGAGCCATTTGAGAGCTCTGACTACTGGTTTAGAAATTTCAGCTTTAAAAAATGGAACTATGGAGGGTATCTGGACTGCTCTCAGATCAATTGAATTATCCATAAAAACGCTTTCACAAGTAACTTTGGATACTAGAGATCAAACAGTTATTAACTATAATCTTATTTCATCAGATAATAAAAGAATGGAAGATATTGACAAAAGAATAAAATCTACTGAAAATATCCAGCAGAAACTGATATCATAGAAAAATACAAATAAGAGGTTAGAAGGAGTGGAGAATGCACTTCGTGCACATAATCTGCGAGTACTTTTTTCCTGTGATTCCTCAGATCTCCACCTTGGAACTTTTAAAAATGTATCTGCAGCAAATTCTTAAAATACCAGAATCTGCTATTCCTGTTTTAGTTAAAGCGCACTATTTGCAACAACGTACTCAATCCGAGGAACCAGTTCCTGATGGACAACAAGCAATTAATATGGATTTAACTAATTTCTTGGAATCTTCCTATGGGACTGAGATCACTTTAAGAAAACCAATGCTTATTGTGTTTGCATTTCTTTCTGAATGTAATCGTGCTCTTAGATGGTTTTTTAGAAACAGTCATCTTTTTTTTTACATCCTGTATGGATATATCCTGATGTAATTAAAGAAATGCAAATAAGGGTAAAACTTTCTTAACAATGCGCTCAGAGGTCCTACAGTTAGGGGCTACTTTCATTCTAAAATGCTCTCAGGCAAGTTTTATTGTTTTACTGTAAACTGGTTTGATTTGTATCCAATGCAAGAAGATCGGTATATAAAAAACCAAAAATAAATAAATAAATAAATAAATAAAATATCCATGTTTCTATCAGGTATTTAAATGTCCAATATGTTTCCTATGAGCCAGAACAGCTCAGAGCTTTCTTGCAGTCACATTCCCAAGAAGTTCATGCTATAGTACCAACTCAAGTAAGTTAGGTAATAGCTGTTGTACTACTTAGTCAGCATTGTCTTTTTTCCTTTTTGCAGATTATTGCTTCATTATAATATGCTCCTTTTCTGCCCCCGTTTCCATAATTCCTATATCGATGTTGACTATGAAATGTGTTATTCTTGGTAAAATATTAATTGTTATTTTATGCATTATATGCCAACATCTTACTTTTCTGTACAAGAGTATTCTTGGGAAGTTTCAAAAATTTTGAAAATAAAGAATTAAAAAAAAAAAAAAAAAAGTTCCCTGTCTTTTACATAACTTTATTCATGGTGAAAAATCAGAATGGCTTAATGCTGCATTGCATCTTTATACCCCTCAAAGAAATAGGAGGGCTCGGGCTTACTGGCCCGAGCCCGCCCCAATAACGGACGCGCCACCCTCGAGGGTGGCGGTCCGCGTGAAGTAAAGGGGCGGTAGAGGCTAGTGAAGACGTCATCGGTCGGCGCTCGCGGCGCCGACCGATGACGCACAAGACCCCTTAAAGGGTCGAGAGGGCGATACAGCCGCCCCTTTTCAGCCACTTGCGAGGCGAAACGAGCGGGAGGACGCGAGCAGCAGATCGGGACGAGGCTGAGGCGGTTAGCGGCCCGGGAAGCGAACGGAGGTCGGAGCAGGCAGAGGAGCAAGCCGGAGCGGTCCAGGAGCAAGTAGGCATTAAAAAAAAAAATAAAAAATATAACCATGCCGGTTCCTCGCGCCTCGGCATTGCCGCACCGCCGCCGCCGCCGCGCTCCTCCGCTGTCCCCCCCCCCCCCCCCTCCGCATCACCATATTGCTCGCCGTGCCAGCATGACGCCCCCCCCCCCCGCAGGCCGCCGCCGTGCGCTCGCTCGCCCTGCCGCCGCACTGCCGCCGAAACAGCCGGCTGCCACAAAAAAAAAAAAAAAAAAAAAACAAAGACAAAAAACAGCGCGAAAGGCACCCACCGGTGGACCCTTCCCCCCCCCCCCCCCCGAACGCTTGCGCCTGGCCCGCGCAGATGGAGGAGGAACCCCCTGCAGTCATTCTCCGTGCCGGAGAACCACGTGGGCGGGAGGTCGGGAAAGCGCGCCAGAGAACCACGCGGGTTGAAGGCCGGGAATGCGGGGCCCCAGGGGCTCCAAGTGGCCTTTTCTCGGCGGCATGAAAAGGGGGGCACAGGAAATTAAACGTACTGGGCCCAGGCTCCACAGTAGTAAGAGCTGGGATTGAAACCCGAGAGAGCTGAGCTCCCGTCCCAGGCCCTCACCGCTAGCCGTTCACACGGTCCCGGGAAGAGAAAAAGTGTGGAGACCTGGTCTCCGGGATGCCTTATCCCCCGGCATATGGCGTTGGGAAAAAAGGGGAGGGATAGGACCGCAGGGTTACAACGTGAGGTTGGAGAGGGGTGAAGCGGGTAGCTGGAAAAAGGGGGCCGGTGGCCCCCCAGACCCCTAACGCAATGCGGCGGAGCGGACTGCAGGGAACACAGAGAATTTTGGGGCGAATCTCGTAGTGTCGACTCGGGAGCCCGGAGAGTTTGAGGTGGCAGGATGGGGGGCACCCCGGCCCCGCAGACAGTAGACATGAGTTTGATCACATGGAGGGAGTTAAAATGTCAGGAAGAGTCAAGTTTTCGGGCCGCCAGGCAGAGTCATGGGGATCGGGCCTAAACAAAAAAGAAATTTACAAGCGAGCCAGCGCGGCTTGCCCAGATCGCGCCATCAGCACGGGGAGGGGGCCCCCGGCGTATGGCAGGGGGTGGGCCCCGGGAGCGACACGGTTGCGGGAAAGGGGGGGGGGGTCCGCAGAAGGCCAGCCAGACACTTTGAGGTCGCAGGCAGGGCACATCTTTGTCTTTATAGACAGAAGACCACGAGTTTGAATCCCACCGAGGGAGGTTGGTTGAAAGGGGTTAATAGTCAATTTTCATCTGGCCAAGTCAGGGGGGCAGTAGATAACACGGCACGGGGGACGCAGTTGAAACGTACCAAAGAAGGACGGTTCAGTACGGGGCTTAGGGCGTTGTTGTGTTTTTACAGGAAAATGAGCCCAGAGGCTACAAAAAAAAAAAAAAAAAAAAAAAAAAAAATAATATCCCTATTAAAAGCACGAAGAGGAGCGTGTCATTATAGGACAGAATAAGAGGTCATGTCATTGCTAACTAGCTATTGCCTTATTATAGTATTCCTGTAGGAGCAACATGCCAGCACGCAAAGCCTCACGAGTTACAAAGAGGGGCACGAAGGCAGGACAAACCCAAACCCAAAGAATTACAAGATCCAAGGCCTTAGCTGAAGGCAGCAAAAAAGGAAGAACGAACCTCGACCCACCAACACGGCGGAGAGCTAGCGGCGGGAGAAGAATAAGAGGTGGACGAGGAGGAGCCCGTAAGGTCGACAAGGTTCCAAGCAACGAAATAATTGAGACAAACGATGACGAAATCGCAGAAGCCCCAGGAGACGGAACGGATGAGGGGACAGAGCAGAACAAAACGAGAGAGGTCCCTGGTGACGAACCAAACATGGCGAACGAACCACCGACGAGAACGCAGTGGGTCAGGGAACACTCACAGCATTTCCATAACCGGAGCGATGAAGATGTTTGGCAATACGATCCAGGACCCGCGTGGTACCAGGACAGTGATTTCCAGACGCAGACAAGACATAGCTTCGAGTGCGATTATCCATCAGACGACCCGAGGCAACACCAGGGTACCTCAGGATGGCATCAGAGAAAAAATCGAAATTGGAACAACGGAGAAAGGAGCGGCAGATGGGAAGAGCGAAGGGCATACCCCTACGCATACCCATACGCGAACTCGTCCAGGAGGCAGCACAATTATCAACAATACCCTGCAGACGGAGATTGGGTCGCACCAACTAGGCGACCTGCGCTGAGCCGGGACGGCGAAGCAGGACCTTGGTCACCACAACGATACAGGCAACCGGCAGGCAACAAGGACGGAGAAGCAAGTCAAGGTCAAAGCGAAACAACAAGAAGAGAGCCGGCCAGGCACAATATAGCCGCAAGGCAAGCCACCACGAAAGGGGCATCGCTATCAGGAGAACAAAGAGGGCCACCAGCCGACGAACGCGAGGAGGACGAGGAACAGCCATCGACAAGCTATACAGCACGCTCATCTACAAGCGGACATCAGGCGGTGGGTGAGTGTTTGGCAAAAGATGCCGACCCGGGGGTGGGCGTATTACAGGATAGGTCAGGGTACAAGGGGTTACACGATAACTCAGAGCCGGGAAAAAAGAAACGAAAAACAAAGCGCAGGCGCAGAGAGAGCACCAGCTCCAGTAGCTCATCCAGTTCCTCTAGTTCAACCTCAGATTCCGACAGCGATCAGCAAGGACCCAAGAGAGCTGAGGAAAAAGAGTCAAGGGGCCCACCGGCACTCACTACCTTATCGGAACTGTGGGAAGAAGTACCTAAGCGCTTACGAAAGAAAATTCTGAAGAAAAAATATATCGACATCTTCACTATACTAATCGGGAGACGAAAAAGCGAAGGGCGTAAGAAGTCCGCAGAAGGTAGGCACTTCAAAGAGAGAGAGAGAAAAATACCGAAGACCATAGTTAATTGGATAACAGCCTTCCTTTACATGGCCAGTGTGATTGGGAGGAAGGACCAATCACAATACGGTCCGATGCTGGCTTACGCAGTCAACATCATGAAATCATATCAACAACACGGGGGCTGGTCGTGGCTGAATTATGATGAGCAGTTCCGAGATAGGATGGAGGAGAACCGTCATATGACTTGGGGAACGCAGGACGTCAGCCTATGGATACAACATATGACCTGCAAAACCGCGGAGACAGGTATGAAAGCCAGGAATACGCGAAGATCATCTCCTTACAGACATCCGTCAAAACAGACACCAGCACACGACAACAGCTGCTGGCGATACAACAAAGCCACATGTACATTTCAAGACTGCAAATTTAAACATGTTTGCACCATTTGCGCAGCACCACACCCAATGTCAAAATGTAACAAAAAGGCATTGCCAGGGAGTAAGGTTAACCCATGAGAGGAGCCAATTCGAAAAAGCCCCGTCACCAATACAATTGAGAGCTCTGAAACCTTGGCTCGAGCTATACCCGAACAAGGACAAAGCAAGCAAGATTTGGAAGGGGTTCAAAGACGGGTTCGTCATCCCGTTTCAAGGACAAATTCAAGGAGCAACAATCAACAACTCCCCATCGACAATCAAACACGGGGATATCGTCCGTCAAAAGCTGCAAACAGAATTAGAATTAGGAAGGATAGCAGGCCCATTCTTGCAACAACCATTCCAACCGATGTTCATATCACCGTTAGCGGTAATCCCAAAAAAGGAAAAAGGAAAGTTTCGGCTCATACTAAATTTGTCATCCCCGCCAGGCAAATCCGTAAATGACCATCTACTCCAAGAGGATTGCTCAGTGCAATACACATCTTTCGATGCAGCATTGGCTCTGCTTCGGTCATGCGGCAGAGGGGCTTTGATGGCAAAAGCGGACGTAGAATCCGCTTTTAGGCTGCTCCCAGTTCACCCAGACAGCTTCCCGCTATTGGGATTCACATTTGACAACCAATTCTTCTTTGACAAATGCATGCCCATGGGATGTTCCATTTCATGTGCGTACTTTGAGCTGTTCAGCACCTTCCTGCATTGGGTGGTAGCCAAGAAAACAGAATCCCACAATATTATCCATTACTTAGATGACTTTCTATTCGTGGGTCCCAAAGAATCCAACGCATGCGCCAGATTATTAGCCGAATTCCAGACAGTGGCAGACAAACTGGGAGTACCCCTAGCCAGCAACAAGACGGAAGGTCCAGTAACGACAATATCGTTCTTGGGAATAGAGTTGGATTCCGTGCGAATGACAGCAAGATTACCGGAAGAAAAAGTAGCTAAATTGCGCAACATGATTCAACAAACGGGCGCCGCAAAGAAGATCACGCTACAAGTCGCACAAAGCATTTTAGGAACCCTCAATTTCGCCTGCCGTGTGATACCCATGGGCAGAGCATTCATGAGAAGGTTGGCAACGGCAACGGTTGGGATAAAGAAGCCACATCATTACCTTCGCGTATCGCAAGAGATTAGGGAGGACTTTCGGATATGGAACGATTTCCTAGTCAGATTCAACGGCATCTCAGTCATCCAGGACCCCCCTCTATCCAACCAGGATCTGAACGTACAAACCGATGCATCAGGCGGTTGGGGATTCGGCGCGTTATGCCAAGGGGCCTGGTGTGCCGAACCGTGGCCAGAGGAATGGAAAGAAAAAGGATTGACAAAAAATATCACCTTCTTAGAGCTGTTTCCAATATGGGTCACATTGGTACTATGGAGCGACAAACTTAGGAACAGACACATAATATTCTGGTGCGACAACCAGGCAGTCGTCCACGTGCTGAACGCACAATCCGCAAAATGCCAGAGAGTAGTTAATTTGCTGAGAGAGATAGTGCTGGAAGCGCTGCGCAACAATATAACCGTCAAGGCTAGACACGTCCCAGGGGTGTTAAATGGCGCGGCAGATGCGTTATCGCGAGCTAAATGGCATTTATTTCACAAACAGGTACCGACGGCAGACGAGACAGCAACAGCAATGCCACATCAATTATGGCAAATTGGCCTTCAATAAAAAGAGAACTATTCCAGAGATCAGTAGCACCGGCCACTTGGACATCATACCGACGCAGTTTCGATGAAGTCTCTAGTTTCCTCCGAAGGATCGGATGGACACAAGGACCAGTAACCGAAGAACTATTAATCAAATTCATCTTAGCAGCGAAAGAGAGAGGAATGTCCAGGAACGCCGTGATTAAGCGACTGGCGGGAACAGCATTCTTCCTCAAAGCATTCGGTTGGGGAGACCCAACAAAATCGTTCTTGGTAAAGAAGTTGCTGGCAGGATGGGCAAAGAAGATAGGCCCAAAAAGGGACGATAGGCATCCTATTACGCACCACAGGTTGCAGGCGCTATGGGCCGTACTCGAAAAAATCTGCAAATCGGCATTCGAGACCAAGCTGTTCAGGCTCGCCTTTTCGCTAGCATTCTACGGAGCCTTTCGAGTCAGCGAATTAGTGGCACGTAATAAAAAAGATGAAGGGGAGAACGGGTTGCTGATAAAAAACGTGCTATGCACACCCGAGATCCTTCGGATAACAATAATACGATCCAAGACCGATCAGCAAGGAAAAGGTTCCACCTTAAGGCTCAACCCAGTGGCGGGGTGTAACACCTGCCCAATCTTTAACGCCAGAGAATATCTAAAGATGCGCCCAGGGGGCAGAAACCATCTGCTGATACACCAAGACGGCTCCCCGCTGACAAAATTTCAGCTGATAGCCGTGCTGAAAGCAGCTGCAAGCAAATTAAATTGGGACATTAACAAATTCAGTTCACACTCGTTTCGAATAGGCGCAGCTACGAGCGCAGCGCAAGCGGGATTGGACAAGGACACGATAAAAAGGATCGGGAGATGGAGATCAAACGCAGTCAATACATACGTACGGCTGGACAGGGTGGCGCCTAATGGAACTAATCAAACTTGTTAATTTTATTTTCCAGAGCAACAGAGGGCGCAGCGGTCAGCTTGGATCATTGGCCACTCATATGTAAGATGGGCGGCCAAGAGAGCGCACGAACGACCATATGGACAGCATCTGGGTCTGGCTCCCCAAGGGTGGAGCGTGTCATGGATAGGAAAGCCAGGCATGCGATGGATGCAATTATTGCCCCTATTACGGCGCCTGAGAGAATACAAGGCGGCTCCGGAAGTAATAATAGTACATCTGGGGGGCAATGACTTGAATTCATCGACTTGCAAAAGTCTCATACAATTAATAAAGGACGACTTACAAACAATTTCAGGTCTATACCCAAATGCAGCGGTGATCTGGTCTGAAATCATCCCAAGGCCTAAGTGGACAGACTCCAAGATATGGAACAGGGGTAGAAAGAAAGTGAATAGACAGTTGGAGACGTGGGCAGGCAAAAGGGGAAAGCAGCAGATCAGACATCAGTGGGCAGAAGACAAATGTCCGGGACTGTTCAGGGAGGACGGGATACACCCGTCGGACATTGGGTATGATATATTCAATAACGCGTTACAGGACGCCATTGAAGCCGGGTTCACAAGGAAGCAAAAGGCCGCAGCGAGTTAAGTTAATGGGGGGACGCGAGGCAAGGGGTTACCTACCTCGCGCCTTGGCGGTTACCCGGGTCGGGCAAACATTGAGTAAGGGATGCCGGCGGCATCACCAGACGGAGTGGGAGCCGTCAGCGCCATGGGAGGCGCCGCTAAGGCGGGGCGCGACGAAAAGCGCCAAGGGCGGGACCCCCGCCAGGGTGAGGTCACGCGGCGGGGGATCCTGGCTACAGGACGCCTGGCTTGGTTACGGCAGGCGGCCAGGGCAGCGTACCGGCTCGGGTATACCAGAAAGATAATATATAAGTTGTTAAACAATAAAGCTGCGGCCTTTTTACACCAAACAACAGTTGTCAAGAGTTTGATGTTACGTTAAGTTATCACGGGGAAAACAAGCGGGAAAAGGGGGGATGGGAAAAGCGGACGCCACACACAGAGAGTAAGTGGTGACTGCGTACGTTAATAGGAGGGCTCGGGCTTACTGGCCCGAGCCCGCCCCAATAACGGACGCGCCACCCTCGAGGGTGGCGGTCCGCGTGAAGTAAAGGGGCGGTAGAGGCTAGTGAAGACGTCATCGGTCGGCGCTCGCGGCGCCGACCGATGACGCACAAGACCCCTTAAAGGGTCGAGAGGGCGATACAGCCGCCCCTTTTCAGCCACTTGCGAGGCGAAACCCACCCACCCACCCAGCAAGAAGGCGGGAAGAAGGAGAGAAAGCGAGGTACTTGGGGTTGCTTAAGGTTATATTAGCGTGGTATTAGTCAAAAAAAAAAAAAAAAAAAGAAGAAGAAACTCGATCAGGGTCGACGTCGCAGCTTAGAGGAGGGCGGTTACCCGGGTCGGGCAAACATTGAGTAAGGGATGCCGGCGGCATCACCAGACGGAGTGGGAGCCGTCAGCGCCATGGGAGGCGCCGCTAAGGCGGGGCGCGACGAAAAGCGCCAAGGGCGGGACCCCCGCCAGGGTGAGGTCACGCGGCGGGGGATCCTGGCTACAGGACGCCTGGCTTGGTTACGGCAGGCGGCCAGGGCAGCGTACCGGCTCGGGTATACCAGAAAGATAATATATAAGTTGTTAAACAATAAAGCTGCGGCCTTTTTACACCAAACAACAGTTGTCAAGAGTTTGATGTTACGTTAAGTTATCACGGGGAAAACAAGCGGGAAAAGGGGGGATGGGAAAAGCGGACGCCACACACAGAGAGTAAGTGGTGACTGCGTACGTTAATCTAAGATCATCTAATAAAGGTCTTCTGCTGGTACCCTCTTATGTGTTCTGCCCATCTTAGTGAAGTTAGGGAGAGATCTATATCAATCACAGGTCCCAAATTAGGGAATTCCTTGCCAATAGACCTGACGCTACAGGCAGATATTATGATTTTTAAAAAACATTTTAAAACATGGTTATTTAAAAAAGCTTTTGAGGATAGTGAATAATTTGATAATGTGGCATGAATGGTTTCTTATTGAATCTGACAAGGAATAATCTGATTTCAAGGTGGCATGGGTGTTTTTCATCAAATTTGACAAATGATTTTTATAGTATTTTCATGTCTTTTAGTTTTACCTATTACTCCTATAACTTATTTTCATAACATTTGTTTTATTATGATAATTCTAAAATAAACAAAAAATATAATCAAATAATTTATTTTATTTCTCTATTTATTGTAAACCATTATGATAGAATACAGAACGGTATATAAAAGTTTTAAATAAATAAATAAAATAAGTATAGTGAATTCCTCGCAATGCTACCCCTACTATACCATGTTTTAGCAGATGCAACTATCACCTTGTAGGGTTACTAGATAGCTTAAAGTCCTCAGAAATAGGTGAGCCTGTCTTGGTTTGCCTCATTTTATCTATGGACATATAATTCCAATTTCTCTCAGAAAACCAGAACTGTAAGTTCATAAATGCAATGGGGTAAAACCAGATGGGGTTATGCATGCAATACAACCACCTGGTAAACATCAGGCTTTATCTCAACCAAAACTCAAGCAAAATATACAGCTAGAACTATTTCTATGTCTGTTCCAGTGTAGTCTATACCACGATTGCTTCAATTTGTCTCATGAGTCTTACTGTGATATTATATCCTTCTTACCTGCATGCACACTCACAAATAAAATTGTTAGGGATTCAAAAACTGTAGGTAGGGCTGATGCACTAAAGTTCATTAATGTGAACTGTTCATGCAGTGTTTTATGCACGTATTAATGGCCAGTGTTAATGAGCTGCAAATGATATATGCATTAATGCAGATAATAATGCAAAAAAGAAAAAAACCAAAAGCCATAACTACATATTCTAGAGAGGGGTTGTATTGAAGGGGTGTGGATGGTTATTGGGGATGTGTATGAGGTTGCAGAGTTTGGATTATATCTTTGTTTTTACTGATGATTTTGTTGGTATAAAAATAGAGATTTTGTGTGTGTGTTGTTCTTTGCCTTATGCAGTTCATGTAACTAGGAATGCAGTATAACCAATGAATGAAATGAAAAGTAGTGATGTCAACTATCTCCCTTCTTCTGAGTACACCACCTCAATCATCCCGATGGATAAGGAACCCAAACTTGAATCTCCCACACAGTAACACCACAGGTCAGTTTTTTTGAACATAAGAGGTACATAATGATGTTCTATTCAACAGAAATGAGTATGATCTGAATTGAATTGTAAAAATGCTCACACATTTTTACAATTCAATTCATAGCCATCGTACAAACAATTTTCAACCTGATCAGGAGCTGGAACATGATTGATGATCAAAGTAGCTGCCATATCTTGAATATAGGCCCAGTAAGGAATCAGCCTCTCTTTGATTGTGAATGCTGTTTGATTACATTGTTACCATGGGGTACCTGAATTAAAGAACTTTTGCTCCATTAAATCCCTTTTGCTACTGCATGCAAATAGTCATTTCTCTCATGGTACCTAAAAAAACAGGAACCACAGATAATTTACCAGTCAGGAAACAGCAGTATTTATAATAAACAATGAAAAGATATTTAACGGCAAATAGAATGTGGCTTTAAATCCAATGTATTTATTTATTTATATACAATATGCATGTACTTATGAGCAGGGCAAAGTTTACTGTTCTTACTACTACAAGTCATTACTATTACTATTTTATATAGCAGGGAGAGAGTACATAGGGATATAACACAAATGATTAACCCAAGTCATAAATGAAAAAATAGTGTCCCCTGCTCAAATGAACTCAGAACATTAACCATTCTCCTAGCAAAAAAACTCATTTTCAAACTACTAGTAGGCAGATTACTCTTTCTGGGACATTTATAGCTGGTCCTGTGTTTTCTTTTTTCTAATTCCTATCCCCTCCCATAGTCTAAGGCTCATGGTAGTTACAATTTCAGCTGCCATGCAGTCCCACCATACCCTGATTACAAAACCTCCCTACTTGTAGAGGCTTCCAGTGAGCTCCACTCAGAACTATTCTCACCATATTGTTCCTGGTCTTATGACAGCCTGTCTTGCAGCCTCCCTTCCACCAGGGAACCTCATCGAGCATACACTCCAAGCTGGTCAAGTTCCTCCTTCCTACTATGTGCACAGTGGTCATATGGGGATATATTTTATATTGTCATATAACACTGTGTATAGAATCTGGTAAAGCAAAGCTTAGTTTACTAAATGTTGTAAATAAATCAGCAAAGATAAGTAATATCAAAATTGAATACAGTATCACAGTAAGCTGGACATAATTTAATACAGATACATTTATTTATTTATTTAAAAAGTTTTCTATACCGTCGTTAAGTTAAATACCATCACAACGGTTTACAGAAGGGTACAATAAAGAGAAATATGGGTGGTATAGATTACAAATTACTCGTGTGCCATCATAGTACGGTAACAATTTAAAATAATAAACTAGGTGTGTAACTTAAACCTGATTGTTAGGAACAAATTAGGCATTGATTTTAACATTAATATGCTTATGTAGGTTACTAAAAACTTCTAGCTTGGTGCATCCTTATCGCTCAACTATTTTTCTCCTTTTCTTTATCTTTATAAAATGCTTGTTTAAAAAGCCAGGTTTTCAGATTAGTTTTGAATAATTTCAGATTTGTCTGTAGTCTTATTTCGAGTGGCATGGTATTCCAGAGTACAGGACCAGCCAGTGACAGTGCTCTTTCCCTTACTTGCGTGAGATGTGCTGATTTGACAGAGGGGACAGTTAGTAGAGCTTTATTTGCAGATCTCAGGTTTCTTTGTGGTATATGTACGCGCAGTGCCGTGTTAAGCCAGTCGGCTTTATCATCGTGGATTAGTTTATGGATTATACAAAGTGCTTTATATTGTATTCTTTGTTCAATTGGAAGCCAGTGGAGTTCAGCAAGTGTTCCTGTAATATGGTCAATCTTTTTCTTGCCTGTCAAAACTCTGGCAGCGGAATTTTGCAATATTTGCAGAGGCCGAATTGTAGATTGAGGTAGTCCTAAAAGCAGGGAGTTACAATAATCTGTGCTAGCGAATATCATTGCTTGTAGAACTGTGTGAAAATTGTTAATCGTTAATAGAGGTTTTAGTCTTCTTAGGATCATTAGTTTTGCATAACCTTCTTATTTTCTTTGAGATGTGTTGTTTCATGTTTAGCTCAGGGTCAATTATTAAATAGGAAACAGACAGAAATAAAGATAAAATATTAATCAAAGGACAACAAAAAACACTTCCCTTATAGTCTTCCTTCTTGAAAGCCTGGAAGACTATGAGCTCGGGGACCCTAAAAAGAACCAGCTGATTTTTTCTTTGTTCCTTTCAGATCATCCAACTAAAATAAGCAAATGCAATACCTTATATATCCCTCTGCAAATTAGGGGCCTCATTTTCCAATATCGCATTGGTAATGCATTAGGGGGCGTTACCAATGCAAATGAGGCTTCTTTCGTGCAGTGGGGAAACATCGCGTGCAGCGATGTTTTCGCCATTCGCGAAAACATTAGCACCGCACGTGATGTTTTCCCAGTGTGCGATGATTCTTTCAGTGTTTCATCGCAGTGCACGATATTATTTGCCGGTTTCTGCACTTTAATCATCGCGGGCCACGATAGTCCCAGACAGCCCGTTTCAGGCGAGAGAGAGAGAGAGAGAGAGAGAGAGAGAGAGAGAGAGAGAGAGAGAGAGAGAGAGAGAGAGAGAGACACTTACTATAGTGCCTATGCCCTAGACAGGTATTTTAACCCCTATGGGAGGGCCACCTACTAACTCGAGGTGGGGATTAGGTATGAGCGTCGGGGGTTGGGGGCCACTTTCGCATTCCACATGAGACCTACGGAAAGAACAGTGGTCTCTAGTGAAGATTTGCTGGCCGTCGGAGTGAGGAAACTCACTCCAAGAAGAGATTTGGGCTACGTTCTCTCCACCTAGCTTGTTGTTGCCCAGGTAGAGTGTCCATCAAGCTAGGTGGAGAGAACGTAGCCCAAATCTCCTCTTGGAGTGAGTTTCCTCACTCCGACGGCCAGCAAATCTTCACTAGAGACCACTGTTCTTTCCGTAGGTCTCATGTGGAATGCGAAAGTGGCCCCCAACCCCCGACGCTCATACCTAATCCCCACCCCGAGTTAGTAGGTGGCCCTCCCATAGGGGTTAAAATACCTGTCTAGGGCATAGGCACTATAGTAAGGCTCGCTCTCTCTCAATCTCTCTCTCCCTCTCTCTCTCTCTCTCTCGCCTGAAACGGGCTGTCTGGAACTATCGTGGACCGCGTTAATCCTTTACTGGCCTGTAGCGCAGTCCGTACCGCAAATTTCAGGGTTGTAGTTATTAGCCGCGATAGCAGCCGCGCTAACACTGCGGCTGTTTCGCCGCACACGATAAACTGGTTCCCGCTTTGCATATGCTCCGCTCCAACTCCGCCCCCTGAATACCAAATTACTAATTCGCAAATCGCGTTAACAGCTGTTAACGCGATTTGCGAATTTATCGCACGCGGTAAACTGCTTTGAAAATGAGGCCCTAGGTGTTTCAATTTGCACTTTATACAGAAAGGTATTTCAGTACTAGTCTTCTGATCTTGCCATTTGTTAAAAGACACCAAATGTCTTAAATCATTATCAGTTCATTGGTATCGGTACTAGTCTTTAACATTTGATCTTCCCAGGTGTTTAGAGATACCATACATCTTAGTCTTTGATCTCCACAGAGACACCATATATTCCCTGGGGCCATCCCAGCTCTCCTATTGCCAGGATGTCCCGGGACCGACGTGATAGCCTTTATACCATCCCTATACTCAACTTATATGGAATAAAGATTAATCATTAAAGCCTGTTCTGATCCATTACAAAGTCTTCCAGCTGCTAAAATTATCTTCTTACATACCTGTACCACACCCAGACTTCAGCTCTACAAAACCCTACCTTACCAAATCCAAGATGCTTCTGCATCAGTTCCTTGCTCTAGGCACCATTGCCTTGTGGCCTACCCAGGTCTATCTTTGTGGCCTCCAGTCCTTCATACTCCTAGCCTTACCTTGTGGCCTCCCAGCTTTCTGCCTTATAGCCATCCGGTCTTCTCACTCCTAGCCTTGCCTTATGGCCTAAGGACCCTCTGCTCTTAGCTTTGCCTTGTGGCGTATCTAGGTCTTCCCCTGACTTCTGGCCTATCCAGACCTTACCTGGCTCAGTAGCCTATCTAGGTCTCTCCTTGTCTTGCCCCCTCAAGGCCTTCCTGTCTAACACTGGCTTCAGGTTTTTATGTTCTATGTTTTCCATGTCTCGCCCTGTCCTGTCTTAGTCCAAGCCTCAGTTCCAGTCTTAAATGCATGCTGTTCCTGTCAAAGCCTCAGTTCCAGTCTTACCTGCACACTGTTCCAGTCTCAGTTCCAGACTCTCCTGCACACTGTTCCTGTCTCAGTTCCAGTCTTACCTGCATGCTGTTCCTGCCCAGCCTTACCAGCCTTGCTCCAGACTTACCAACCCATCCTGCACCACTCCAAGAGTGGTGTTCCCTATGCTCCGCCTGAACCAGAGCCTTAACAATGGTCATGCATTTCCTACTGTTTAAGGTGGCTACAAACCCAAAAATCTCTGGCTTAAAAGTAAAAAAGACTGGAAGACAAGAAAGACCCACTGGCTCCTTCAACACCACAGTTCTCTGTTAGCATTACTATTACTCACTTTATGAAATACATTTTAAATATCAGATATTTCAAACAAAGGGCCTAATTTACTAAGCTTTCTTCTCACAGACAGAATGGGGAAAAAGGTTTAGTAACTCAGACACAAAGTTTGCAGTACTGAAAACAAGCAAATTAATATAATAGAAAATCATCTTCTAAAAGCTTCATTTTATACACAGCCATGACTCATTTTTCTGACAAGCAAAGTTTGACACAACAGCATATTTGATGGAAATTAAATCTCACAGAGAGATAGCATTTGTGACTTTTTAAACAAATAAGATTTATACAGGTACACAGTAGAATTAATGAATCATTCAAATTTACTGTCATTCAAATGTCCTGCATAAACAAAATGAGTATGCACATCAGTTGAATAAAAATTAAAAACAATCAGTACATGACTTGAAATTCTCAGGAGATCGTTATCCAAATAATCCTTCTTATAGAAAGCACAAGCAATAATGTAGCTTGGAGGGTTAACATCAATTTTCTAACATGTAATTAAGATTTGCATTATTAATGCCATAGATATTCTTGCTAATTATGTGTTGCGTAAAAATGCAGAAATGAAAAATCCTATTTAATGAATGTTCTGTCATTTTTTATTCTCTCAACAAGCTGTAGAGCAGAGCTGCAATGAAGTCTGCTACTCTAAAATCATGACAATTAAAGTTTACATTCTGAACCATCATCACTATTACTCAGAGCATAGCGATATGAGCTTCTCACCTACCTTCTGAGATAAAACAGACCCTAAACAATGAGATATAATCCAAGATATAAGAATTAAGTTCTTTTGATAGTCTAATGGAAGCATTCAACAGCTTTGGTCCATCAATATAAGTTTTGTGTGTGTCTCTCACACTTGAAAAGACAACAGCATATGCAAAACTGCACCCAATGTCTAGCTAAAAAGAAAAGAGTAAAAAGTTTTTTTAAAATGATTTTCTTTTCTCAAAAAAATCTACAATCCACAGGCCACTGTGGGCAATCGTTAAGGCACCTCCATCTAATGCCATACAGTTGCATGTGGGTACAGATGTATCAAACATTTGCTCTTCTCTTATTCTAATATTATAATCTACTACTATCTAGTTTAAACACCATACAGCGTGGGTTGAACTCTGAGAAATGCTATATATTAGTTTTATTACATCTCTCCGCTGCTTTCAATACCATCAAGATTTCATGTCTAGTGGAGGTTGTTACGAGAGTTCTGTTATAGCTTGGTTCACTTCTTTTCTCAGCAACTGTTCACAAGTTAAGGATAGGAGACAATTCTTCCTCTTGGCAGCAGACACAGGTGTACCACAAGGTTCACCACTTTCCCCGGCTCTCTTCAACATTTATTTAACTCCACTTTGCAAACTGTTAGCCATCTTAGGCATTGCATATAAGCTGTATGCAGATGATATTCAATTTTTCTTTCCGGTATCATCAATCTGGCCATTAACATTTCAATTTTGAACACTTTGCCTACCCTCTATTAACAATGGCTTTTTCATAACAGACTGATTTTGAATACTGAAAAAAGTGAGTTGGTTTATCTGTGTAGATTTCCCAGAGTTGGTATTCCATCTGAATTTACGTTTGATGATTTCCCATCAAAATGCAGGCCAGAGATTTGGAAGTTATAATTGATAATTCCTTTTCAATTTGTCCTCATTTTAGAGGTGTGGATTCAGTCCGGAAGATTTTTGTCCTGCTCTACAGGCACTGATTTTTCCCCTATCTATCAACTATTATAACTCCCTATTTCTTGTGTCTTGAGGGCGTTGTAGAATTCAGCTGTATGGGTCCTCACTGGGACTGCCATGTTTGAGCATATTTCACCCATTCTGGTTGCTCTACATTGGTTACCTATAAACTGGAGAGTTAAGTTCTGATTCTAGTGCACAAGCTAGTCAATAATCCAGAGACTCCATGAATTAACTCAGTTCTGAGAATTTACAGGCCATCTCATTTCTTCTGCTCTGCCAATAAAGGCTTACTTAAGAAACTAGTACCACTTAAACTCACTCATTTAACTGAAACACGAGACAGGGCTAGTTGCAGGCCCAACAATATGGAGTTCACTCCCAGAATACCTCCAATTACTAATGAAGCAATTTAAAAAGGAGTTGACACCTTTTCCATGAGGCTTTCAGTTAAGAAAAATGCATTTTGCGTGTTGCTTCCCAGTGTTTGTGATCTTTGCTCTATCTAGATTCACAGTCATTTATGTTTTTGTCTTTTTAATTTGTTTGTGTTTCTGCTCCACACGATGTTGTGGTTTCAATTGTTTTGTCAGAAATTTGTTCTGCTTTTATAGATGTTTTTATTTTGTGGCCTCGATCAATGGGAGAGTGTGGGCAATCAATCTTTTAAAATAAATTAACAAATACTAACCCTGAGCTTATGCACAAATTGCAATGAAAATCTGAAGCTTTTTAAATGGCCTAAGTTACATGAAATGCTATAAAAATCAAAAGTTAAGAATATCTATAGAATCTCAACTGCGCAGACTGATTGGATGAATTTCGTCTTTATCCGCTACCATTTATTATGTGTTTGCAGTATTCTAGGTGAGCCCTTCACAGACCTATGAGATAAGATGTAATGACCTAAAGATTTATATCCTTGAGCAGTGATTCCCAAACTTGTCATGGAGGAGCCCCAGCCAATCCGGTTTTCAAGATATCCACAATGAATATGCTTGAGATAGTCTTGCAAACAAATGTATCTCATGCGTATTCATTGCAGATAGCCTGAAACCTGACTAGCTAGAGATCCTCCAGAACAGATTTGGGAATCACTGGTCCTACAGAAAAGGGATATGATAAAAACATTCAAATACCTCAAAATAAATAAGCAATACAGAAGGAAAGTATTTTTACAGTGGAAAGAAGTTTTACAGCAAGAGATCATGGTATGAACCTGAAAGGAGATAAGACTTAGGAGTAGGACAAAATTTTCTTCACAAAAAACATGATGGGTGCATGGAATAGCCTCCCTAAGGAGATGATGGAGGCAACATTTCAGAATTCAAGGAAGCTTGGATTAGCAGAGGGGATTCTTAATTATTGGGAAAAATTGGCGAAAGCTAGAAACCAAGAAGGATCTGCAATAAACAGACACAATGGGCCTCATGATCATCCTCTGCTCTTTTTAGCAAAACAGGGAATCATCTTTGATACATTCTAAAAATCTATTTGGCATTCTGAAGTGCCAGTCTACCAAGGCACCTATCCCTTTTCCACATGTCTGAACCTCCATGGTTCCATTTTGACCTATATCTCACTACAAGCCATGGTAAAAGGGAAACAAAAATTGCTTTTTGCACTTTTTATAGGAAATCAATTGAAAAGTCTTAAGAATGAAGGCAATTTTGAAGGGGAGGGGGGTTCACACAAAAGAATAAGAAACAGATTGCTGAAAGGTGGGGGAAAGAGCAGCACGTGCCTGCATGTACAGATTTAGATCATCATTTGACAGTTAAAAATGTAAGTAATGCATAAATGAGGCGATATGCATTTCTCTCTGCTTTTGACAATTCGTGTTATATTTTGCCTCTATTTCCAGCTCTCTTCCTATAAAGCACACTGCCCATCTATCCTCGGGCATTCTCACAGAATGCTCTGCAAAAAGCATGACAATGTTAAAAAAAAAAAAAAGTAAAACCACAAAAAATATTTTATCATAAAATCAAACGAAGCCACTTTTCATAGCCATTCGACCAGGTAAATTGGCCTGCATGAAATTATCCACTAAAAGTGCACACAGGCTCCTGCAGTTTTTATCCAGACTGAAGGGAGGTGTTCCTGAGGGGAAGGAGGGGTACAGAAGCAACACGCATAGGCTGGAAGTTCAGATCTACAAGCATCTCTTTCTGGATGCCCTAGAAGCAGCAAAACATAGAGTCTGCAGGTCCTTTGTACCTATAGGTAAGTTTCTAAGGAACGCTAGCTAGTATTTTCCCTTTGAAAATTACTCACCAAGTATATGGACCTAAAGTATCTGTGAACGTATTAAAAAAAATGGGGGGGGGTCCTCAATATAAATAATAAATTGCACTGTATGACAACACTGTGGCTTTTTGCAGTTCATTGGAATATCTCGTTTGTGAACATTTCCAATGTACCTTTCTCTGGTAGAGCACAATAGTCTCTGCTTGCTGATTTGTTGCTTTATGAACAATTCCTCTTAAAAACTAGCTTCAACTGCTTAGCAAAAACAGACTCCAAGCAAGAGGAAAATCACTGGTGTGCAACAGATGTTCCTTGACTAATGGACAAGTCTAACATGAAAACAAGTATTCTGTGTCATGGAGGACCAAGGCAGCCTCAATGGTTTAGGTGGCTGTTTAGATTATTGCAGGGCTTGGGAGGTAAGATGGGGGGGTAAGGGCTGATATGTGTTGGATTCAATGTGCATGCTCATGTGCCTGGGATGATGGAGAAACAAAGATTAAAACAAGAAAAATTAACTTGGGTTTTCCAGTTATGGAGGCTGCCTGATCAGATGTGGGTGCACCGAGCCCTGTGAACCCCTCTTCTTTAGATTAAGCTTTTCCTGTTTTTCCCCTCTCACTAATTTGTCTACCCAAAGGAGTTTTTGTAAGCCATCGGATGGACTCTATTGTAATTAAGAAGAAACATGTTATGCTAGGGAAAACTACAAGAATTACCCGCGAAAAGAGTTGGCTGCTGAACCATAAAATGGCGTCATCATCCTCGAGTGCCTCACTGGACCAAGTTGAAACAATGATGTCCAAGGAAATGGTACATAATACCTCCAAAAGTGTATCTGCGGCTTTAGAGGATTAGTTGTCGAAAATTCGATCTATCATAGACGAGATTAAAGAAGGCTTAGTCTCACTCACAACATTTAACCAAAGTGGAACAAGTTTCCACCAGGGAAGATCATGCAACCCAAGTGGATGCTCAAATAGCACTTTACACCAATTCTTCAATCTCTTCATTGGCTCCTTCTACAATACCATATTCAATACAAGGTGCTTTCCATTATTCACAATCTAATCTACAATCCGTCGAACATTTGGCTATGTTCTATGCTAAGACTTTATCGGCCTTTTCATCAACTAAGATCAATGGACAAATGCATTCTCGAAGTGTTACAACTGTCGCTGCCCGACGTCTCCACTCCGCCCTCCTTACCTCGTTGGTGACTCCTCCAATGGTTGATGGACATCTGGCTGCCGCGGCGTCTGCCTGACGTCCTCTCTGACGTTCCCGGTCCGGCTTGGGCACTGCATTCCGCCACGTTGTTCAGCTACCATAGGGTGTGCGCGGCGTGCGGCCCTGCTTCTTATTCTTTCTTTGGCGCGAACCTCAGGGGTGTCCTTCTGTGATGACGTCACGCATTCCAGATACAAAAGCCTACTCTGTTTGCTAGCTAATCAGGTTAGCAAGGTGATGGGATTCCTTACCGATGGGATTTGCTCTCCGTACCTAGCTACTCTGCCTCTCCTTAATTGGACTTACTCTATCGGGGTACCCGCTCCTTGGGGGCCTCTCTCTTTTCTATCAGGTCGCTGTCAGGAACCGGTACTCGCTCCTCAAGGGCCCATGTTCCCAGACTCGCTGCCTGAGCTCACTTCTGCTTGGAAGAAACCGCTTTCTACACCATCAGTGATTACCATCTATATTCTCTCAGAGCTGTTCCCTGGAACCAGGTACTCGCTCCACGAGGGCCTGCCTCTATTCCAATTTCTGTGCTACCTTCCGGGAGAAACCGCTGTGTGAGTAATCAAACAACGAGTCTCTATACCAGAATCCTGTGTATGCGCCACTGTACTCACTATCTCAGTTTCTCTCCACTACAGCACAGCTATTGAGGGTTCGCTGTTCCAGTGTCCTGAGGGACTACAAGCCCAGCCGGGCTTCATCTCTACTCACTGCCACCACCTCATTATGATTCACTCTTATAACAGAACAAAAAAAGTTGTTGGATATGGGTTACTTGACAATCTGGGAGATGGCCATGTAGGGCAGATATTGATTCAATTTGTATACCACAATTCACTAGATATCGCCAGCAAATTACTTTGAAGGGTTGAATGACAGTATGAATGGTTAGGATGCGGTTGATTGATGGCATTTCAATGTGCTTAGAAAAAGATTAGGCTTCAGCTGGGATTTTCTATGCATTGAATAGGATGCTAACATTGTATTCTTTGACCTCTGTTTACTTCTCTATGTGTTGATCTCTCAATATTGTAAATTGTTCATTACTTCTTGTGTTATGTTGTTGCCTTGTCTCAATAAAAATGAATTTTAAAAAAAAAAAAAGAGAGAGAGGTCACGTGATGCACTGTCAGAGATGGATGCGAGATCTCGGCGCAGCGCCTAGCCTTGGGAATCCAACCCCATCCATGCACCTAAACAGATTCTTTTTGGAGTTGTCCTGACTCTACTTACTCTCCTGTGTTCGGATCTGCCCTCCATTGCTGGCAATGACCTTGCGGGTAGCAAAAAAAGATAAGGAAAAGGAGCGGCCCCGAAACCCAGAAGTGCCAGCAGGAACGAAGCAAGAGCCTCCCTTCTCACCGTCTAAAGCGGCGATTTCGGAAATCAAAGTAGCGATATCCGAACTGCTCGGCCCAGAATTAAAGTCTATCTCGGGGAAGCTAACAGATCTAACAGCAGTCGCGGGGTACGAGAGTCGGTTCACAGCGTTGGAACAGCATGTGTCCGGCATTCAAGATGGCGGACATGCGGCCCAAGCAGAAATAGCAGTGCTTAAAACCCAGCTAGAAAAACACACTGAATGGCTGGAGGACCTCAAGAATTGATCAAGGAGGTCTAACCTGCGCTTTCTGGGACTGCCAGAGACCCTGGACGAGAAAGGACTTCCTACGTTTCTAGAAGGTTGGTTAACTAAAAAATTAAACATCGCTACAGCGCATGGCCCGCTCCGCATTGAACGAGCACATCGCCTTGGAGTCAAAAGGGCCTCTGATACAAGGCCCAGGGTGGTTCTGGCAAACGTCTTTAACTTTGCCCATAAAAATGAAATTCTGGAGGCGATCTGGGCTGGCAAAACTTTGTACTATGAAAATCAAAAAATATTACTATTTCAAGATTTCTCGGCGACTCTAGCTGCGAAATGTCTTATGACTCCCATCTGTACCAAGTTGATCAATGGAGGTCTGAGAGCCACACTGCTGTATCCGGCATGGCTGCGGGTAACAACGAACGCGGGAATCCGGTGGTTTACAGATGTGGAGGCTGCACAGGCTTTTCTGCAGACACAGCTTCCTTCTAGTCCATGAGGTGTGGAGATAACTGGATCTGCCACGGGCTGAGAGGCTGAACTCTACAATGAGGGAATTTATTTGACCAGGAGGCTGGAAGTTCGTCCAGACATCTGTGATTATGTTTTTTGGGTTGCTCCTGCCAGTTTTGGTGTTGCGGGACTGAATTATCTGGTAGGCCGAGGGACAGGTGAACCTTATTGAGGGCTCAGAGGTTTGCAGGAGTCATTTTCATACCTGGTTTTGAATATTGCACTGTTTATATTGTTTGTTCACGGTTCTATATTCCAGGGTTGGTTTTGGGACAATCTAATCTGATTTGTTCAATATGTCTTATAGGTGGATGGGGTTGGAACGGGAGGAGGGTGGGTAGCTGTCTGCATGGTGGTGGCTTCCATGTTATCAGTGGGGAAGCAAGGGGGAATGAGGGGGAGAGGGGAGGGTATGGGAAGGATGGGATGAGGTTGGGGGGTGTTTTTTGCAAAGTGTGTTCCTGACATGCTGTGGGAAGAAGTTATGTCACAACTGCTGAGGAGTGCTGTCGAGTTCCATGTCTCAGAGTCCCGAAATCTAGCTAAGCAAAGCTTGGGTGCCTATGCTGGGAGGGCACTCAGGTGGCTGAATTATGGTAAACGCTGATCGTGCTGTTTCACTGTAAGTTATCTCTAATCAAGGTACCCGTATAGTCTCCTGGAATGTCTGTGGTATAAACTCGCCTATTAAGAGGTCCAAGATTCTCAATTTCCTGAAAAAGAAGCAAGTTGATATTGCATTTTTGCAGGAGACCCACCTTACAGATTTGGAACATGGTAAACTCCGTATGGATTGTGTGGAGGATGTTTATTTTGCTTCCACCACAACCAAGTCTGCAGGCCATATTTCAAATCGTTCAAATCGTTTCTCACCAACAGAGGTTATAAAGTCAAAATCCATAACAAAGAATCATCACGCCACAACTCAACTATAGGAGTCCCACAAGGCTCCTCTTTATCTCCTACACTCTTTAATATCTACCTCCTACCACTTTGCCAACTCCTCACCAACCTCAACTTAAAACACTTTCTCTATGCAGACGATATCCAGATCCTGATCCCCATCAAAGATTCATACTCAAAAACCCTCGACTACTGGGAGTCCTGTCACCTAGAAATCAAACGCCTCCTCAACAGCCTGAATCTTGTACTAAACTCCTCCAAAACCGAAATATTACTCATAACTCCCGACAACAACAATCTCACCGTCGGTCATCCAACCAACCCACAAACCACTCAAGTGAGGGATCTAGGGGTGCTAATCGACAATAAGCTGAACTTCAAAGCCTCCATCAACAGAACAACCAAAGACTGCTTCTACAAATTGCAAGTTTTAAAAAGGATAAGACCCCTCTTCCATGCCAAAGACTTCAGAACCATCCTCCAAGCTCTCATTTTCTCTAAGCTAGACTACTGCAACTCTACTTTACTTGGTCTCCCTTCCTCATGCACCAAACCGCTCCAAATGGTTCAAAACGCTGCAGCCCGCCTACTAACAAACACCAGGATAAGGGACCACATCTCCCCAGTCCTAAAAGACCTTCACTGGTTACCAATTCATTTCAGAGTCTTCTACAAATCTATCACCCTGATATATAAAATCATCCACCAACATACCACAATCGACCTTCAAGTTCCCCTCCGCTTACACAAATCAACAAGACCGACCAGAGAAGCTTACAGAGGATGCCTCCATGTTCCACCTACCAAAACCACTAACCACAGCACCTTAAGAGACCGAGCCCTTTCCACAGCTGGCCCACCTTTATGGAATTCCATCCCCCCAGACATCAGAAACGAGCCATGTCTCCTAACCTTTAGGAAAAGGCTCAAGACATGGCTGTTCAGGCAAGCCTTCCCGAACCCCATCTAATACACCTCACCAGCAAACACTTGACACAGTAGCTGTATATATTATACACTGTACATATTGTATATTTGTATATAATTAACCTCTTCTTTCTCTCTTTAATTCCTTCACCCCAGTTCAACAGCCCTTGTTAATTGTAACTGCATCTCTTCAGCACGTTTATTTATGTTCGTTGTTGTATTCATCGCACCCCTGTTTTCATGTAAACCGACATGACGTGAATTTTTTCATGAATGCCGGTATAAAAAAACCTTAAATAAAAAATAATAAAAAAAAATATTGTTAAATAAGCAATTGCCTTTCAAACTCCAACAGTGATCAAAGATCCAAAAGGGTGATACATTCTTTTGGTTGCGCAGATATATGGCTGTACCATGGTTCTACGTAATATTTAAGCTCCCACTAATTATACTCATAGAAATATAGAAACATAGAAATGACGGCAGAAGAAGACCAAACGACCCAACCAGTCTGCCCAGCAAGTTTCACCCTTTTTTTTTTCTCTCATACTTATCTGTTACTCTTGGCTCTTAGTAACCTTTCGGTTCTATTTCCCTTCCACCCCCACCATTAACTCCAGGGTTTTACAGATAGCTTCAATGTCTACTCCTCCCCTATCCTGATGATTATGTCCTCCTTGGGGGGGATTTTAATGCTGTTCGAGACCCACAATCAGATAAATCTAAATTTTCCCCCTGAGATGCGCAAGCAAGCAAAGGGCTAAAGCACTTACAGTGGTCACTACACCTGGTGGATGCTGGCCGCTTAGACTATTTATTAGTCAGCACGCATCTTTTTCCTAAGATTAATGATGCCTGTATAGGAGATATATTGATCTCTGACCATGCACCTATTTGGGTGGATCTTCATATTGCTGCCCCACAGTCTTCTAAGCGCATGTGGAGGTTTCCATACTATCTGGCGGATGACCCCCAGTTTAAGAGCTAGCTAAATGGGAAGAATACTCTTGATTGAACTCACTACATTCGAAGGACCCAGTTCTCTTTTGGTATACCGCTAAAGCGGTCTTAAGAGGCGATATAATTACATATGTGGCTCATAGACGAAAAACTATAGACAAGCGTATACTGGCCCTAAGTTCACAATTGAAGTCTGCCAAAGATTGACTAACACGTTCCAATTGTAGCTCGGATAGAATCAGCTATCTTGCACTACAGGGGGCTTTGAATACCCTCTTTCATCAAAGGGCAAAAAAAAGTTTACTATATTACCAATTTCAACTACACCAATATGGCAATAAACCAAGAAAGCTTATGGCTAATTTGCTTAAGACAGCACATAGGTCGTGTCACATAGCAGCGATTCGCAACACCACGGGTCACATGGTCACTGATACAGAGGGTATTCTGACATAATTTCAACAATTTTACCAGGAACTCTATACCTCGGAGGGGTGGCATCCAGAGGCGTGTGAACAATTTTCTGATAGGATTGAGATGCCCCGGCTGAATCTGGAACAGAGGGACTGGTTAAACCGACCTTTGGAGGCTGAGAAGGTTTACCTCAGAGTTCAAGTGTGTCTCAGAGACTCAGTGGGACCAGTGTTGGCACTTGCTTTTCCGGATTTAATCCAGGCCGGGGCATATCCAGCATATACAAATGTGGCCCATATCACCCTCATAGCTAAGCCTGGGAAGGACCCACAATCCCCGGCTGCCTACCAGCCGATTTCACTGCTTAATGCCGACCAGAAGTTACTGGCCCAGATATTGGCAGACAGACTGGCACAGGTGATACCTTCCTTGATAAAGCATGGGTAGGTCGGTTTTGTTCACAAGTATTATGCATTGACTAATATTAGGAAACTATTAGTGGCTATGGCAATGGGTCAACACATGGATATCCCATATCTGATGATTAGTTTTGACACCGAAAAAGCATTTGATAGGGTAGAGTGGGTAGAGTGGGCATGGGCTTTTGAGGCCTATTCCTTGATGCCATTCAATTATTGTATCATGATCCCATTGCATTAATAATAGTAAATCGTTCCCACTCTGAGATGTTTCCAATATCTCGTGGTACGAGGAAAGGTTGCCCTCTCTCCCCCTTATTGTTTCTTTTACAGTTGGAGCCCCTTCTTTTAGCAATCCAACAAATATCGACAGTGCGTGGGATTAAGATGCAGTCAGAGGTATTTAAATATGCATTTGCTGATGATATTGCGGATTTTCTGACCAATCCTGGACGTTCCCTCCCAGCTCTGTTGCAGCTAATTGGTGATTTTAGCCTTTTTGTGGGGCTGTGACTGAATACTGATAAGTCTGTGGCAGTGGCCTTCCCAGATGCTCTTAAGGAGAGGTGGGCAGGCTCTTTTCCTTTGCAATGGGCTTCGGGACCAATTTGGTACTTAGGGGTCCTCATTCCCCACTCCCCCAATAGTCTTTATCAGACTAATATTCCCCCATTTTGTCCAATACCATAGAGAAATTATGTACCTGGCAGACCTTGCCACTTTCATTAAGTGGAAGAGTTAGCGTGTTCAAGATGATTCTGTTACCAAAGTGGTTTTATGTCCTTTCAAATTTGCCTTTCTTTCTTAAATGTAAAGATTTGCTACCTCTGGATAAGGAATTACAGGCATTTTTATGGCGAGGTGGGAAGTCTCGCATCCCGCTAGCCACTTTGAGGGCCCGTTGGGGAGAGGGTGGGTTAGGGGTACCTGATCTAGGGCTATACAATTTAGCATGTAATCATGGCTTCTAGAGCAATCTTCTTATGTCCAGGCTCTGGCTGAACAAGCCCTGGTGGCCCCCCTGGATTTAAAATATGTTATACAGATGGACTCACCTTCCCTACCATCTTTTTTGGTCTAGTCCCCGTCGGTAGCACCCATTCAAAAGACTTGGCTGGAGGTGACAAAACTCTTAAAAGTCCCTTGAATCTGTGCATACCTCTTGCCGTTACAGGGGAATTTAGATTTTAATCCCAGTTCTCAGACGGAGGGTTTCCAACTTTGGAGAAATAGTGCCAAAACACACTGGGGTCATTTACTTAGTGGAAGGGGCAGGTGTTGTCCTTCCCGGAGATACAGAATCTATACCACTTGAATTCCAAACAGGTATTCTCATATTTGCAAATCAAACATTATATTCAATCTCTGACCTTGGACACTTTGAACCCAATGATCTTCCACTCACTAGATAAGCTTTTTTTTTATTAGAGGGCAATAACCCTCCATCCATGTCCCGCTATTATAAAACGCTTGTTGGAGACTTATTCAGTATTAGTGGATCGCTGGAATAAAGATGGAGTGTTTGTGCTGAATTTATCAACCCTCCAAGCATGCTTTCGACAAGTTTCCCACCTCACAGTGAGTATGTACTATCGGGAAATACAATTCAAATTTTTGCGGAGAGCTTATGTGACTGCACAGGTCGCATACCACTCTCATATTTCCCTATCTGAAATTTGTCCTAGATATAAGCAGGTCCCGGGCACGATGTCTCATACCTTCTGGGCGTGTCCTCCCATCAGACAGTTCTGGGGGGTGTTGCACACTATCTTATGGCATTGTTTGGAATTACGTTTCCAGTTACCCCCATGTCTCTTCTATTTGGCTGCTTACCCAAATTACCTGTAAGAGGGGGAGGCCCAAGTTTGTTCATTCAGAAAGCATGCTTGGTGGGGAAGAAGGTGATATTGTTGTACTGAAGAAGTCCTGATCATCCCTCATTTTGGGTCTGGCGGAACCATCTTCATCAATTACTACGTATGGAGGATTTGGAGTCCCATATTACTCCCCAGCGATGACGGCGATTTTTGGAGGTCTGGGACTCCTATCTTCAGGCACTGCTGCACCGGTCCAGGAGTTTAATTCTTAACGATTGATTTGCTGCCTGCTTTTACAATTATGGACTCTGAGCTTCAATCGAGAATCCCCTTTACACTACGACTCACGGCATGGACTTCTTGGTCACTATGGTGTTCTGTTTTGGAGAGGGGGGGAGGGAGGGGTTAATTTTCTGGGCGATTTGAATTATGTTTACATGTGGGCCAATGGAGGTTCAGAGTACACACTCCATTGGCCAAGTATGGTGTACTGTTTATTTAAAACAATAAAAACCTTTGAAATTAAAAAAAAAAAAGAAGAAAAATTAACTTGGATAATGAGCGATATCCCACAAGTAGTGAATCTTCATTGGTTGGCAGCTTGGATATATCCTTGGCAATGTGTTCTGGAATAGCTGGGCAGACTGTGTGTAGAATAATTGGTCTTTTTCAGCCATCATCTGCTATGATATGTGCCTGAGCCCATCTTCATGCTTTTATCAAATTCTTTCACACTACACTACTTAAATATAGATATAAGCTGACAAAGCAGTGAGAGGCAGCAAAGCTTAAAGTGATTCACTGCAAGACTGCATAAAGATCTGCTTCACTCTCAGATTTATTGGTAAAACTCTAGAAAATTTAAGTTTTCTTTAACAGATGTATTGCTTTCATAGAAAATGATTGACCTATTCCTACTTACTGACAACTTGCACAATGCAACTTAAAGCCATGATCACTACTGATAGAAGGGATTGATACTGTCAATGGCTGGCCACAAATGACATAGGTAAATAGATATCATTTGAAAACTAAATTCTTTCATGTATAAGTAATAGTCTCATAGTTAAAGGGCTCTATTACTAGTTATCAAGAGCTTGGGACTAAAGTCAAAAGGCACTTAATTTCATACTAAGGGTGATTATTGTTGATAGTGCCTGCTACCAGAGCAACTATCGCTTCCCTGAACAGTACCTATAGTAGTATGAATTAAAAACAGATTAAAATTAACTCATATTCACTTTACCAATCATAGCTCAAAGTGGCTTACAAATAATCACAAAAATGCCAAAACAAAGAGGTAGATAATCAAAGCCTTGCATGCACAAAAACGGCCACATTCACGCAGGAGCTACGTGAATTTTAAATAGCCGAGAAGGGATACATCGAGGTATGTGCGAAAGGGGCTATAGCTCCTTGTTAGGTGCAGTAGTCCGGTGGGGGGTGGGGGGGTAGAGAGAGGCTTTTCATAAGACTCAGTCTGATACTCTATATATGGACCATTGTAAGGGGGCACTTTGATACGAGGTGAGTTTTGGGGAGGTGGGTTGGGGTTTCGGGGATGGTGTTACATTCAGAGGTATCCATTGTAAAATTGACATCATTAAAGAATTTTAGACTTTATAAGTGATAAAAAGGAGTTCATTGGTACAATGCAGCTAGCAGACACTGTACTGTACAAATCAACTCTTCTTGTTAGAATTTTCATCACTTACAAGATCAAAAATTATTTAATGATGTCAATTTTACAAAGGATACCTCTGAATGTGTCTGTAACACCACCTCCCTAACCCCATCCCACCTCCTAAAAACTCACCCCGAATCAGTGCCCCCTTACAATGGTCCATATATAGAGAATCAGACTGAGCCCTCTAAATAGTCTCTCTCCCCCTCCACCCCAATGTTCACCAGACTCCTGCACCTAAGGAGGAGCTGATATATGCAGACATACATGAAGAGTATTTTATAACCTACATGCATAGGTTATAAGATCGTCACACACAAAAATATGCACTATGTACACGCATTTACACGCATTTACATGGCGCTTTTAAAATCTAACCGAAAGTAAAAACATAAAACAAGCTTCATGACAAAACACAAAAACCATATAAACCACAAATGCAAAAATATCCTAAACATACAAATAAAATTCTAGAACCATTCAACATAGGGCCAGATTTTAAAACTTATGCGCAGGCGTAGATTTGTCAACACAACCTGGCGCAAAGAAATCTACGCCCGATTTTATAACATGTGCGTGCTGCCACACACATGTTATAAAATCCGGGCTCGGCGCACACAAGGGGGTGCACACATATGCACCTTGCGCGCGCCGAGCCCCGATAGCTTTCCCCATTCCCTCCAAGGCCGATCCGAAATCGGAGCGGCCTTGGAGGGAACATTTTCTCCACCCCCCTCCTCCCCACCTTCCCCTCCCTTCCCCTATCTAACCCACCCCCCAGCCCTAACTAAATCCCCCCTACCTTCGTTGAAAAAGTTACTCGTGCCGGCCAGCTGTGCCAGAGCACTCGACCCCGCCCCCGGCCCGCCCCCAGACTGCCCCCGGATCGCCGCCATGCCCCCGGACCGCCCCTTTTTGCAAGCCCCGGGACATACACGCGTCCCGGGGCTTGCTCGGCATGCGCAGGGGCAGATTTCCTTGGGATACGCGCGTAGCCTTTGAAAATCTGCCCCATACTGAACAGAAACTAAAGCCTACATCAAAGGTTCATAGCATACTTATAAATATCCTTTAATACCTAAAGAAACAAAACCATTATCTATAAACAAGAAAGACAAAATACTTAAAACTATTTTATTTTTGTCTACTAAATTGACTAATTAGTCTACCTATAGTTCGCTGCTTTGCCACACTGTGTAGAAAAACTATCAATATTTTTTGGGTGTTGGGGTAGGATCAGGAGCAATTCAGATATACTAAAGTAAGAAGAAAGGTCTCTCAATAGAGGGTAAAAAAAAAGTCTGTGTAGGAGTAGAAGCTCAATTATACCCAATCTCAATTTAATTCACAATACTTTCATTTAAGTTATAATTTTGTATATGTCATTCCTTCTGAAATATCTGCACAAAAAAGAAATTATAGTATCAATAAAATAGGCCAATTCAGCTTTTTTGGAAGCACAAATCCCTCCTAAACTATGTCTCCCAAAGGTTTTAATCACACCTAGTTAGAATTTCTAAACTATTGCCAGAATTGTGTGTTTTCTTGGCACTGCACAGCACTCACCATTAGAGTCAATCATGAAGCAACACTGAATATTACAACAGGTACGCATTTACAACTTATGGATATTTCATTTCCTACAATATATCAATAATGCACAAAACCTAAGTTACTGATGCCAAAAGTTTGTTCTCTTAGGTTTGAAGGAAGTGAACCATAATTGTCATTTCAAGTCACTCAATCTACCACTACTTAATTCCACTGTTAAATAAGCGCTCTTGTTACATTTCAGAGATACAGGCCATAATGCCTCTAAAATTTTTAGAGTTCTCATTCATGAATTATATATTCTAGATTTTTTCTTGCTTTCATTTACTGATTGTGATATCATTGTGCCTTCCAAAAGCAGTCATGCAGTTTAGCTGCAGTACATGAAGCAGAGCTGTACCTGCATCGTGAGTCAGTCGACATTTAGGGTTTTCCATTCTAGGGAATAACATTACGTTCAAGGAGAGAAAGCAAGAGCAAATCAATGGAAAAATCATTGTCAAATGAGAGCTTAATGCTTTATACAATATGAAAGACCTAATCAAGCAAACTATACTGGGAAAACACTCTGCCAAAGTGATTACATGATAGCAGAATAGATTCTCTGTGTAACTAATTGCTCAGATATCAACAAATGTGTATATACAGTGGTTTGATAAAATTGCAGAAAATCCAGCCTCAGACTATGTGCTATAAAAAAAATAAAAAAAAAACCTGCTGCATTTCAGTAAATTTTCTCGTGATGCTCTCCTGAAGTTCTGCTTGGCCAGGTTTGTCACATGCTCTGACATCTGCCAGCTCTACAGTATTCAGTGCCATCATACAGTCGGAGTTTAAGCTTCTGACTCCATGGGGAATGTCCTGAACTGAATCTGCTCTGACAGTTTGAAAACTCAGATTCTCCAGCAACAATGTGCACAAAAGTTCATGAAGCAGGGTTACTTTGCTCAGTTTTTCATCTCAGTTATTATTGTCCAGTGTGCCGAGTCAAACATTTGCTCTACCGATAGGAGAATATGAACTACTAGGCAATCCTTTGGTAATGAGAGGCTCTCTGGACTTACCCCAGTTGCTCTGAAGCTCATTGAATGCATGGAATTGATAGTGGTTAGAGCAGAAAACTGCAAACCTGGAATGCAGGTTCAGTGCTCCTGCCTGTGCAGCCTTCAGCAAGTCACATAACATCTGAGTTCATATTGTAGGCTCCTTGAAGCAGGAATATTGCAATTAAGGAAATTACTTTGTACCATACAGACTAAAGGCACCACATAAATAATAAATATTATTATTAAATAGTTCCCAAATGGAAAACTTATGTAGTTTCACAATTCAGACAATTCACACAGGGTCAGAAAGTATTACAAATATGAAATCTTTGTTCTTGTTTCATCATTATAGATGCCAGGGCAATGAGAACTTAGTAAAAAGGGTTAGGGAAACTGATGTAGGAATTAGGCAGCTACAAATATATATATATATATATATATATATATATATATATATATAGTTTTGACATTTATTGCTTTTTGTTTTGTTTTTTAAAGGGCAGGACAAATTACAAATTTGTGGGCTATAAGAATATAGAAATACTGGAAGTAGCAAAATATATATTGAATACTAGTGCATAGGTTTTAATTATCTGAATGAAGATACAAACCTAGAATGTAGTATCAGCCAGCTCAGATACAAGTAAAGCAGGAGTGGGCAAATCCGGTCCCCGAGGGCCCCAAACCGGTCAGGTTTTCAGGATAAGCCTACTGAATATGCATGAGATAGATCTGCATTAAAAAAAAAATCATGCATATTCAGTAGGCTTATCCTGAAAACCTGACTGGTTAGGAGCCCCAGAGGACCTGAGTTGCCTACCCTTGAAATATTATTTTGGCTGTTTCTTTCTGTGTGTTCAGAAGTATTAGCTTTAGGTGCTTCTTCTCTTTTACAGTATCCTTCCAAGTGTGTGGTAAAATAAAGTGCTAACACTTTCATCTTTTTTGATCCTGACCAGTTAAAAGAATTTTTGCGTACTATAACGGCTAACTCTGCTGTCAAACTAGAGTTATTGTGAGGGTTTAATTCAGTTTATTTTTAGTAGCTGATAATATCCACACTGTCTTTACTTTTTTTTTTTTTTTGAGGATTCTTATTCTCTCCTCGATTTTTGATTCCCCCATTTTGATCATTATTAATGGGAGAGAATAGATTCTTCTTTTGTATATTAATGTGCTTATTCTTTTGTACATTTTTCATGTCTCTCTCAATTGCTACTGTGGAAAGGTTTGTTCTTTCTATAATTAAAAATTTCAATAAATAAAAAGTTTTAAAAAATAGTATTCTGAAAAATAAAAGGAAGCAACAGACATTCATGGAGCTTAACAATGGATTTTCCCTTTTTGTATATGCATTGCATAACTCTACATGCATTATATGTTCTTTAAAAAAAAAAAACCTTGGTGGAGAAATACAGAATAAACCTAGGTCAGTATAAACCTGTTCCCAATTGATAAGCCTTACCAAAATGCAGGTCTGTCTCAGCTGACTTGGTACAGCACTAACAGCAACCACACAGCCTCAGCTTTCTAACAAGGTATCTTTCTGCCCTAATGTGAGATCTTCTGAAAAGCTGATTCCGTGCCCCTCACACTAGTAAGTCTACAGATACCTGACAAATTATGTCTAAACATTTCAGCATTCAAAAATGGAACCCACTATAATACCTGGTGCTTTAATAAATATCACTCAAACTACATCTGCAAATCCAAAACCAGAATTTACAGACAAGCAATAAATACTCAAAGAAATACCCCAAAGCACACATTGCAAATATATGCTTTTGCAATCAACAGACATTACTGACATCTACTTAATACTAATGATCTTAATAGATTCATTGTGGTTTAACTTCACCACAAATATGGCCCATGTAATGTATTGTTTTGACCTGTGAACTTCACACCAGTTTAGTTGTGGTCACATGATATCACAAGCCATGACACATCACTACCATATATATATAATCAACATCTCTATAATCTGTATAATATTGACATATGTTTGACTGAATTGTTTTACAGTGACATTTGTTAACTATTTATTTAGAACTTTTATATACCTACATTCATATCACATCAGTTTACAATGAACAGGAAAAAATAACTTTGGAAAGGAAAATAAAAGTTACATATAACAGGGAGATGAAGGAACAAGGGGGGAAATAGGATAGAAAATAAACTATGTTTTGTTTTTTTTTATTAAAAGTTTTTATATACCACTTGTGATAGAACAACCATACCACTAATTTGTGTCTTTATGTATTTGGAATATTGTACCATGCTTCAAATACCATGCTTCAAATACCAGCTAACGCGCTAGCTTTACCCCTTATTCAGTAAGGGGTAATAGTGCATTGAAAATGCGTGTCCAACACCCCTGAAACTAAAAGCGCCTGCAACATGCAAATGCATGTTGATGGCCATATTAGTTATTCCCGCGCGATTCAGAAAGTAAAATGTGCAGCCAAGCTTTTCTGTACACCCTCCGACTTAATATCATGGCGATATTAAGTCGAAGGTCCCAAAAGTAAATAAAAAATTTTAAATAAAAAATTTAAAATCAGCCCGCGGCTCGTGGGTTGAAAACCGGACGCTCAATTTTGCCGGCATCTGGTTTCCAAACTTGTGGCTGTCAGCAAGTCCGAGAACTGACGCCGGAAAAATTGAGCATTGGCTGTCAAACCCGCTGACAGTCACCGCTCCTTTTACCGCGGGCCCTAATTAGCATAATTTTATTTACTGTATTCCGCGCACAGGACACTGGCCTGTGCGCTCACCCGCTCTCCCGCGTTTCTTTCTGTATCGGCCTGTAAGTAATAAATTGGATTTGCTGTAACACGCAGTTATCCAGGGGTTCTCAGCAAGAGCCGCAAACAAGTCTGGCTTTCAGGACAGCATTTGCACACATATGGTCTAAGCATAAGGCTAATTTGCATAGCTTGGTTACACTGAAAACCCGAGCTGTTTGCAGCCCTGGGAAGACCAGAGTTGAGAACCCATGCAATAATCCAGATGTTTAAAATGAATGCAATTAGTTTTCTCTGCATCTTAAATGGGGATAGTAACATAGTAACTCAGTAAATAACTGCAGATAAAAACCAAAATGGCCCATTCAGTCTGCTCAGTAGTGACTTGTCCAGTCCACGTGGGATAGATATGCTTACAAATTCCTACATGGAATTCAACACTCATTCCCTCAATGTGTCTTTTAGGGTTAACTATCGCTCTGAGAAAGTTACCCATGTCTTCTAAGAAGCACAATACGGTCGTATCACTGCTATTTGGATGCTTCCTTATAGTTTAGTACAGATATAGACTGCCCACCAACTCACCGTAATTCTCTCCATAACCTCTGGGCTACTGTCCCTTCTCAGGACCCCAGAGACCATATGACAAGTTATGGGTTTAAGATGGTCAAGTTCACTCCAATTAACCCAATCTTAAAGTCCAGAACTTCCTGTCAGGGAGGAAGATCTTCTAGGCCTTGAACGTTGTTTATATCTTAAGTCAATACTGAAGTCCTCTTGTAAACAGCACTAATTATTATGCTGGAAGATAAAATGGTTTCCAACTTAACTTTTACTAATTGAGAAGGGAAAGTTGATAAAATGTTTAGTTAAAAATTGTATATAATCCAGGTTTTTTTGACAGCTTTAGGTCTTCTCAATGAATGTGACCTTATACTTCCAAGAAATGTATTCTGATGGTAAAGTCTATTAGCTCTTTAATCCTGTTTCTGTCCAAATCCGGGGGTAGTTTCTAAGTTTCCTTCCAATAGCTGGTGAGTAGGAAAAGTATCCCAATTTAGATGTGATAAAATAAATTGCCAATTTTCATATCTTCACTCAAGTTGTTTAGTCTTCTCCTCACTTCCCTGTATGTACCTGGTTGGTACTTCCATATGCCTCTCTCTTGTACATCCTGGTGATGTAATGGTGGATGCACAGGATGGGTGCCACCCCTTTCTGCTCCTAGAACTCCTTCTCCCTGGTGGTAAATGAGAATTCATTTCCCAAAAGGGACACTGATAGTCTCTGGGCTCTCTCTCTCTGTGAGACAGCTCTTCTTTCATATGGTAAAGAACTGAATCCCTAGGCCATAGGGTACTCAAATATCAAAATAAAATTATTAGCAAAAAGAGAAACCAAAACCACAGGAAGGAAGACTTGGGGGGGGGGGGGGGGGGGGAACTTCCCCTTCCTAACACAAAATTTCCAAAAGGCATAGTGAAATAGGCAAAGGTACCCTGACTTCTCTATTTCACCCAGATCTCAATCCCAGAGACCCAAGGGACCTTCTCTGAGGTAAATAAACAAAACTGGAGCATCAAAGGGGCCTGCTGCCCCTAAGATCTGAAACCTAAGACAGTGGCAGAGGGTTATAACTCAGAGCTCACCGCCTCATGCTCCCAACATGGGAGAGCTGGAATCCGATAAGTAAACTACTTCTGCACTCCCATGGAGAAAGCTGTTCTTCTCATCCTACATGCTCTCTACATCTCTTTTGTGGCCAATTTTCTTTCAAAGGTGTCTTTCAAATTCTTCTAGTGCTCTGAAACATTTTCAGGTTAGTCTATAAGTTGCCACTTGCCTCTTGTCATTTTTGCTATACCAGACATATACAGATATCCCTCTGAAGATTATGTTTTGAGACTATTATTTTTTAAAATTGGAAAGAATTTAGAAACTGGTAGTTAGGAGAACAGAAGCACAAGTTAAAAGACTATTAGTAATCAAGATGAAAGAAATGCTCTACAATTTCTTTTACTTCAGAAATCAAAATACTGCAGGCAACAGAAGAGAAGACTCTGCAGACAAAGACATGAAGGGAAAAAAATCAGATAAAAAGAATTTAAAAAGGCTGTGGAAAAATCAAAAGGTTTCTGGACATGACACGAAAAACAAGAAATTAGAAGTGGAAAGAATTTACAATAGGAGGCAGTCCATATTTTTACAGCATTCAATACTTTGCAAACAGTGCACATCATGTCTAGGTTGGCTTCCCTCACAAAATGCCATCTTGACTTCTGGATCCAGTCACTCCCTGCAGTGCTCCATTATCCCAGCCCATTCTTACCATTCTAATGTCAAACAGTCTTATAAGACTTCCAAGTTTACTTTGCAATATCCTCAGCACAATTCAACAAATTCAGCAAATAATAAAGTGCTCATAGCCCCTCCGGTGAGGCTCCCAAGTTATAGCCCTGCCTCGCTATGTAACTTATGGTTTGCTGTGGATCAGGGCATCTTGGACAAAAACCTGCTGTGGCCATCTCACACATGCTACAGCTTCAGCTTCTCTGGAGGCACCATTTAACACAGTCCATAGAGCTCATATCGAAAGAGACTGCTGCTCCCTTTCCCAACACTGCACACCTAACTTACTGCGGTAGAGCCATTACTGAGAAGGTCCAAGTAAAATAAAATGGTGTCACTTCACCTTGCTGTGGAAACTCCTTTAACAAAGTCTATAAAGTCCGATACAAATCCCTCTATATCACACCCACACCACAGCCCTGGTTTGCCCTGTAGCCATTACTTAACAATAACCAAGCAGTTATAACTAGAATAATGTAAATTACTGGACCCTACCCTACCCTTTACCTCTGTGTGGCTATATTAGCCCTGCTTCAGTCATGCTTGCAAAGCTCATATAAGAGCTGTCAAGTCCTGCTTCACACTGCAGCTCTTTCTGGCTATAATGGAACAATGTGCACGACAATTCAAAAAACTCTTATGTACCTACTTTAGTGTCACAGTTATGCTCCACTGAGATTTTAATATGTCTTTTTCTCTGGCATCTCTCTCAGCACTTGACTCATGCCTCCATGGTAGCCTCTAGCTTGCAAGTAAACTCCCCTCCCCCTCTAATAACCTCACCTGCATCAGTGAGGGTAGAGCTTCTGCCTACCCAACTCTTACACACTCCTCCCCCAGAGCTCCACTCATCTCCTGTTCCCCACTGGTAGTTGCAGTTCTTGTCTCTCCCCAGTTGTCTCTAGCTCTGGGGCCAATATCTATCACTAGTTTTCAAAGTTGATTCCTGGATACCTTTAGGACTCTTTTAGACCTGGTGGAGCAGGAGGTCCACCAAAGCACTCCAAAATAATTTAGCACGTGCTATTTGCAAAACAAAATGCATTGTGAAAAACAGTATATACCAATGTGACCTAACAATACAAAAATTAGGCTTTATTTTCTGTCATCTTGGATGAGAAATGACAAAATTAAACAAGTGGTTTTGCTGATATTGTTGCGGCCCCGACCGCCTCCCCCATGATCGGGGTCGGATCCGCTTACCTCCGCTCCGGTCTGCGAGGAGTGACACTGAGGTCCCGGCCCGGTGGGCCGCGAGGAGAGACGCTGAAGTCCTGGGGCGGTGGGCCGCATGGCCGCGGCGTCTCCACGTGGAGAACGCCGTCCAGGCCGACAGAAGCTCCGCCCTCCTCCTTTGCCTTGCGCGCGCGAGAAAGGCCCTTATGTGCGTCCAGCACCCGGAAGTGAGGGACCGCCCCCTGGCTGACGTCAGACGCCAGGCCTGCATTTAACGGGCGCCCAGACTCCGAGAAGGCGCCTTGCAACAAGGTTCTTTGTATTCTAGTTGCCTTCCTGACCCTGCTCACTGCTGGTTCCGGATTCCTGGGTCTCCTGTGCCGTTCCAGTTCCTGCTTCAGTGACCTTCATCGATTGTCTTCCTGGTTCCCGATCCCGGTCTGCTTCTGAACTCTGCTTGCTAGCTGCCTGCCTCGATCCCGGTCTGCTTCTGAACTCTGCTTGCTAGCTGCCTGCCTCGACCCTGGTCTGCTTCTGAACTCTGCTTGCTAGCTGCCTGCCTCGACCCCGGTCTGCTTCTGAACTCTGCTTGCTAGCTGCCTGCCTCGATCCCGGTCTGCTTCTGAACTCTGCTTGCTAGCTGCCTGCCTCGATCCTGGTCTGCCCCTGAACATTGCTTGCTAGCTGCCTGCCCAGATCCTGATCTGCTTCTGGACACTGCTTGCTTGTCGCCTGCCTTGACCCTGGGCCTGCTTCTGACGTCCCTTGCTTGCAGTCTTTCTCCGGCCCATAAGTCCCAAGGGCCCGAATCCCTACGGGCTCCTCCTGGGGGGGGGATCCCGGGTGAAGCCAACTGCCGGTCGCTAGACTCCGCCTCCCAGTCTGCTATAGGAACCCTCCTGGCAACCCGGCCCAAGGGTCCACCATCTCTCTACTGTAACAGCAACAGATATTTTCATATAATTTTCAACATGACAACACATTCCTATGATCCACTATTGTGATTACTAAGTACATTAAGATATGACGAAATGCCAACTTTTGTCTTATAGTGAGATGAGAATATGAGAAAAATAAATGTCAGTGCAAATTACCTTTAATTTGGACTCTGCACATTCTAGCAGTGAACATTTATAGTGTTCAAGTCAGTGTCTGTGCTGACATGATGTTGGGGATGAAGAATGGCATTCATTTAAATATGTTGCAAAATAAGAATTGGAAGGGAATATACAGAACAGCATAACATGAAGGAGAATGATGTTGAAGAATATCTAGGGCTGCCCAAGCTGTAGAATAGTTCTTACCCATCAGCATTTTAATTGCATCAGAACCCTATATCATTGCTGTGTTATTACCAATATGATCACCTAAAAGAAGCATTCCCAACTTTTACATGATGTTTCTAAAGGAAAGGAATGTTCATCAAGATTAGCAAATAATTTGCTAAATTGAGAAAGTAAGAAAAAGAACTAAAAATGCTGAGGAAAATGAAAATTAGTAATATTACAAGTGAAATGTTTACAGGCTTCATGTATGTAAAATAAAAAAAAAAGTTAGAATTCTGGCCATTGACAAGACCATTTACCTTTTGATAGCTAAATGCCTCCAAAAATGCTTACATCTGGCGTATGGAATGCCAAGTAAAATGTGTGAATGGTCATAGCTCCACATTCCCTGTCCATGCCTAGAATCCCATTTATTCCAAACCCAATGTGCTCCTCTGATATTTGAGCTGCTCTAATAGTTTTAAATCACTATATACTACACATGGCCAAAACCTTGATTACTTCCAAATTTAAATGCTTATAAAATGTGGAAGTGCTCCACTAAGCTTAAATTACGAGGTGGGCTATAAGACGATATAAAAATTGTTGGAGTGCTTCAATTATTTTTCAGGCACTTTGCTTTGGAAATGAGTCATGAACATTATTGCCATCTTTGCAGGGCAAAATACAAGAGGCAAAAAAAAAAGAAAGAAGCTATTATTCCCTGATATGAGCCAATGAGACCATCATTGGCTCATTGCAGAAGGTTGCAAAATCAGGGCTGGATTTAAGATTTTCTTGCCCACAGGCAGGACCAGAGAGAGTTCCCCACCATCACCCCTGCCAGAGATTGGAGAGCAAGGGGGAGAGGATAGTGTCACCGCAGCATCTCTTTTAACATGGCACAGGCACACAGCCCAAAAGCAAACAGCAGAGGGCGCTTCCTCTTTAGCCCAGTTATTTGGTGCCTTCAAAATCTGGCACCCTGGGCAGTGGCCTATGTTGTCTCTGCTTAAATCCAGGCTTGTGCAGAAATATGGCATGAAAAAATCTTGACTGAAGGCTTAGGTGGGCAAAGGCACCAGCTTGTATATTAACTATCATGGTGTTTCTCTGCCAGTATCTTATCCTTGCCTTATCTAGCAAGAATGAGTAGCAGCCTTGAGCCTTGCCCTATATACTCCCTGCCCCAACTCACACATACTTCAAGTTTGCTTTTGACATATATCATTGTTCTTCTTTTATTGCAATTTTGTTATTCATTGCTTCTTTATTAAAATCCATAACTAATGCTGCATAAGAATGCCATTTGAAGAACCACACAGAAGCTGCGGTTTCTTTAGAAAGTCAATATCATGGCTAGAGAGTTCAAAAACAGCTTTTGCTTACTGATATTTCATCACAACTGACATGCCCATTTGCTTTGTAGGATAACAATTACTATTAATAGGTAATAGTCATTGATGCAAGTTGGGGGCCTGATATTTTTAACAAATTTGCTGTCAGACAAACTCCAAATTAAATTGACCAGACCCTAAATTACATCTGTCCATTTATCATATGCCCAGCCTACAAACAAACTATCCATCTATGTGGACTATGGTGTAGAACTATTTCTACGCAGAATTATTAGCATCATCTATTGCGGATAAATGATTTTGCAGAAAGAATACTATTGCGATAGAGTGATATATTTTCCAAAAAGTGGGGAGCCCTATGAATTATCTGAGAGTTAAACTGGTACAATTATCTCAGAGACCTGCAATAGTCTATGCCACATCTACTTTTGCATCTTGAGGCTGTTGTAGCACCATCTTGTGGGGTGGGTTAAGGGCCTCCCAGTAGAGATGGTGAAGAATGTAAAAACACTACCTGAATTCAAGAAAACTAAGCACGGGGTATCCCCTCTAAAGGTGAAAGGAAAATCCAGAAATCAACTGGGGGGGGGGGGGGAGGGAGGGAATCTATGAAACTGCACCAGGAGCAAAACTGGGCACACCAAATGGGCCTTAAGGTTCCCATCTACCATCTCCTTTATTTCCATGATCAGCAAGAGATGGCTAGGACAAACTCTAGACTGTTTAAACATCCTGCATGAGACTAAATGCAAAACTGAATCTTTATGGGTAGAAATCCCTTGTGTGTCGGGGAAGACTGTAGTGATAGGAGTATACTACCATCCACCTGGTCAAGATGGTGAGATGGACAGTGAAATGCTAAGAGAAATTAGGGAAGCTAACCAAACTGGTAGTGCGGTACAAATGGGAGACTTCAATTACTCCAATATTGACTGGGTAAATGTATTATTGGGAAACGCTAGAGAGATAAAGTTCCTGGATGGAATAAATGATAGCTTTATGGAGCAATTGGTTCAGGAACCAACGAGAGAGGGAGCAATTTTAGATCTAATTCTCAGTGGAGCCCAGGATTTGGTGAGAGAGGTAACGGTGGTGGGGCCACTTGGCAATAGTGATCATAATATGATCAAATTTGAATTAATGACTGGAAGAGGAACAGTATGCAAATTCACGGCTCTCGTGCTAAACTTACAAAAGGGAAACTTTGATAAAATGAGAAAAATTGTTAGAAAAAAACTGAAAGGAGCAGCTACAAAAGTAAAAAGTGTGCAAGAAGCGTGGTCATTGTTAAAAAATACCATTCTAGAAGCACAGTTCAGATGTATTCCACACATTAAGAAAGGTGAAAAGAAGGCAAAACGATTACCGGCATGGTTAAAAGGGGAGGTGAAAGAAGCTATTTTAGCCAAAAGATCTTCATTCAAAAATTGGAAGAAGGATCCAACAGAAGAAAATAGGATAATGCAAAAATGTTGGCAAGTTAAATGTAATACATTAATAAGACAGGCTAAGAGAGAATTTGAAAAGAAGTTGGCCGTAGAGGCAAAAACTCACAGTAAAAACTTTTTAAATATATCCGAAGCAGAAAGCCTGTGAGAGTGTCAGTTGAACCGTTAGATGATCGAGGGGTTAAAGGGGCACTTAGAGAAGATAAGGCCATTGCGGAAAGATTAAATTATTTCTTTGCTTCGATGTTTACTGAAGAGGATGTTGGGGAGGTACCCATACTGGAGAAGGTTTTCATTGGTAATGATTCAGATGGACTGAATCAAATCACGGTGAACCTAGAAGATGTGGTAGACTTGATTGACAAACTGAAGAGTAGTAAATCACCTGGAACGGATGGTATACATCCAGATTTCTGAAGGAACTAAAAAATGAAATTTCAGACCTATTAGTAAAAATTTGTAACCTATCATTAAAATCATTATCAGTTACCTTCCTACATTGTAAATAAGCAGATTGTGCTATTTAGTTAGCCATATGTACAGTCAATTGTTCGTTCTCATCAAATGCCATGTATAGTCAATTGTTCGTTCCTACCTGTTTCCATGTTACAAACAGTTTCCATGTTATAATGTAAAATAAGCAAGTCGGCTTACTGGCTTATTTGTTTTAGTTATATGTAAACCGATGTGATATCTCGATCGAATGTCGGTATATAAGAACAATAAATAAATAAATAAATAAATAAATCATCCATTGTACCTGAAGACTGGAGGATAGCTAATGTAACCCCAATATTTTAAAAGAGCTCCAGGGGCGATCTGGGAAATTACAGACTGGTTAGCCTGACTTCAGTGCCAGGAAAAATAGTGGAAAGTGTTCTAAACATCAAAATCACAGAACATATAGAAAGACATGGTTTAATGGAACAAAGTTAGCATGGCTTTACCCAAGGCAAGTCTCGCCTCACAAATCTGCTTCACTTTTTTGAAGGAGTTAATAAACATGTGGATAAAGGTGAACTGTTTGATGTAGTATACTTGGATTTTCAGAAGGCGTTTGACAAAGTTCCTAATAAGAGGCTTCTAGGAAAAGTAAAAAGTCATGGGATAGGTGGCGATGTCCTTTCGTGGATTGCAAACTGGCTAAAAGACAGGAAACAGAGAGTAGGATTAAATTGTCAATTTTCTCAGTGGAAGGGCATGGACAGTGAAGTGCCTCAGGGATCTGTATTGGGACCCTTACTTTTCAATATATTTATAAATGATCTGGAAAGACATACGACGAGTGAGATAATCAAATTTGCAGAGGATACAAAATTGTTCAGAGTAGTTAAATCACAAGTAGATTGTGATAAATTGCAGGAAGAGCTTGTGAGACTGGAAAATTGGGCATCAAAATGGCAGATGAAATTTAATGTGGATAAGTGCAAGGTGATGCATATAGGGAAAAATAACCCATGCTATAGTTACACAATGTTAGGTTCCATATTAGGTACTACAACCCACGAAAGAGATCTAGGCATCATAGTGGATAACACATTGAAATCGTCAGTTCAGTGTGCTGCGGCAGTCAAAAAAGTAAACAGAATGTTGGAAATTATTAGAAAGGGAATGGTGAATAAAACAGAAAATGTCATAATGCTTCTGTATCATTCCATGGTGAGACCGCACCTTGAATACTGTGCACAATTCTGGTCGCCGCATCTCAAAAAAGATATAATTGCGATGGAGAAGATACAGAGAATGGCTACCAAAATGATAAGGGGAATGGAACAGCTCCCCTATGAGGAAAGACTAAAGAGGTTAGGACTTTTCAGCTTGGAGAAGAGATGACTGAGGGGAGATATGATAGAGGTGTTTAAAATCATGAGAGGTCTAGAATAGGTAGATGTGAATCGGTTATTTACTCTTTCGGATAATAGAAAGACTAGGGGGCACTCCATGAAGTTAGCATGTGGCACATTTAAAACTAATCGAAGAAAGTTCTTTTTTACTCAATGCACAATTAAACTCTGGAATTTGTTGCCAGAGGATGTGGTTAGTGCAGTTAGTATAGCTGTGTTTAAAAAATGATTGGATAAGTTCTTGGAGGAGAAGTCCATTACCTCCTATTAATTAAGTTGACTTAGTTTTTGGATAATTGCCAGGTTTTTATGGCCTGGATTGGCCACTGTTGGAAACAGAATGCTGGGCTTGATGGACCCTTGGTCTGTCCCAGTATGGCATGTTCTTATGTTCTGAGGAGTGTCATGAAGCATGTCATCTTCCAGAAGGAAAGAATGGCATGTAAAAACAACAAAAAGGGCCATACAGCAGGGGTAGCCAACTCCAGTCCTCAACAGCCACAAACCTTCTTTGTTTTCAGGATATCCCTAATGAATACGCAAATATATTTGTATATAACAATGGCTGCATATGCAAATTTACCTCATGAATATCCATTGTGTAGGCCCTGAAAACCAGACTCATTTGTGGCTCTTGAGGTAACTGTCATACAGGATCAACATTATATTGGTTAATCATGTAATTGTACTTTCAAGAATGTTTCAGTACTTCCAAGACCAAAAACACTTTTTTTCCAAAAAAAAAAAAATTGCATGCAAGCTGGGATGCTAAATGTTCAGAAGATCTAACCTGCAAAGTAACAAAAAAAAAGAAATACTAATTGGGCAGGCAGCCTCCAAAACTCTTACAGAAATCCCCATTCAGAAAGACCCAATGATCGTTCCCCTTACCATTTCTGAATGGGGATTTTCCTATGTAAAGTGAATAAACGAACATGCAAATAGTTATTGTCATTCCTTTCATTCAGAGTTGTGGATTTAAATTAAACTCCGTTTGAAATGTTGATTCAGTAAGGGTTTTGGAGGCTTTCAGCCCAGTTCTGTTTCAATGACACAAATTTATTGTATCCGTTTTAAACATTAACTGCAATATATTAAATAGTAAGACTAATATTTATTGGTCAACCGTTTAACCATTTAATACTTTACATCCCTGACAGGCAACTTCCTTTATTAAATGTAGTTTTTTGACACATCAACATGGTTTAGATATGCATTCAGAAGCTGGCGTTTCAGCTACCCAATCTATATAGTGACGGAGCTGCTTCCAAATGATAAATTCTTTTGAAGGCAAGTATAAACAACCTTTGATTCATACACACTGAAACTTGTTATAAGTAACGGATGATTTAGATGGAACACATTTAGCACTGTCTAGCAATGAACATTTATTACAAAAATACCACAGCAGATGAAGCAGTAGCAGATAGGACTCCATCAATCAGAGCAGACCACCAAAACAAATTTTGCCTCATAAACTAAGTTAATATGTCACAAAGCTTCCAAGGATGCATGATTGTACCATTTGTTAGGAACCGAAACTGCATTCTCGCTGACAACTGAGATTTTCATTTATGGGTAATTTTGTGATAAAAAATAGGGTCTCCAGTCATCCAAAATTAGGTCTCACCAGATGCCAACCATGGACAGCCACAGGTTTTCACAAGTCAGAGCCTAATTCTAATGCAAGGCCACAGACAAAGGGCTTATCCTGCATCCCATTTGCTTTTCCCTCACAAGTATTCTATGCAAATCTCACAGTAACACAGGAGGGCCAATAACCGTTCTTTTCTTAAGTATCCTGGCCTATGAACTATAAAATTGTAATTCTATAACTGGTAAAATTGTGAATACCATTTCTTTCTTTGAAATGCAAGCTATAATATTACTGACTACAATATATGAACTTTTGCTCCCTTATAACAGATGAAAGTTCAGATTTTAAAAGGAAAGGATACAATCAAAATGTTGTAGATTTTTTACTGACCTATTTTATAAAAACACTGAAAAGCCAAACAGATCCTTAGAACTTTTTATAATTATCCTTCAGTACTAGTAAAATACTCACATTATTCTTGATTTGCAAATGTGCCTGGTTTTCAAAAACATCCTATAATATCCATTTAGATTCCCTTTTTTTTTTAAACCTGCATATTCCTGTATTAATGAAAAGAGGGGGGGGTTGGGGGGGCTAGCGTATTCTTGTGATTTATGGCTTTGCTATAAGCAGCATCATTAAACATGCATTTTATAAGAATCTCAGGATATGCGGTTCGTATATTAAGGATGTCAAAACACACTGGTTGCACGGTGCCTGAGAAATCGCTGTACTTTATTTTTCTCAACCATTTTTAGCTTACCTTTTGAAGGAAAGAAGGCTTAAAAGATTGTCATTCTGTGTGTGTGTGAGTGTCTGTGCACCTCCACCCGCCCAATAAGTTTTGAGTTTGATGTCCTAGCCACATCAAAGTTTCAGGCTATGTTAGGGAGTCCAAGGAGATCCAAACTGGAATTTTTTTTTTTTAGATCCACATATACACGTGTATTCCAGAAAGCAGGCTCCATTAGTTTTGCATAGAATTTTTGTTTCAAAAAAATTAATAACTTTAAACACCACTTACGAGACCTTATTTAATAAAAATGCCTTCCAGAAGCACAGAATGAGGAAAACATTTTTTTGTTTTTTTTTTAATAAAACTGATAGCTATTCATAATGCACAATTCAAATTATTGAAGGGGTGGGGCACTAGTCGATAGATTCTATAGGTTAAACATATGGAACTCCGAAATTATGGAACTCACTACCAGAACACTTGAGCTCACAAAGCAATATTAAGTCATTTAAAAAAGAGCTCAAAACATGGATATTCGCCCAAACATTCAAAGACGGTATTGGTTAATCCTACACAACATAACAGACCCAATGCATAACCTTTATCGGAAATGCAATGGAACTACTGAGACCAGGACTCTGAACATGTTGAAGCTATAAATTATTTGGTTGATCACAGTTACACCCTGTTATAATTGTTTGAAGTTCTTTTGATTATTAATTGTGCTGAATTTTCACCTGTTTTAAGTTCACTGTTAAATGTAATATGTTGTTGAACTTGTAAACCGGAGTGAAGGCTGCCAGCTATACTTCAGTATATAAAAAACTTTTAAATAAATAAATTAAGTAAATATACAAGAAAAGGCAAGTTGTAGTACATATTAGTTAAAACAAGACCAGGGAGAAAGCAAATGTTCTTACCTGTAACAGGTGTTCTCACAGGACAGCAGGATGTTAGTCCTCACAAATGGGTGACATCATCAGGATGGAACCCAATCACGGAAAACTTCTGTCAAAGTTTCCAGAACTTTGACTGGCCCCTACTGGGCATGCCCAGCATGGCACTAACCCTGCAGCCAGCAGGGGTCCCCCTTCAGTCTTATTTGAAAGCTACAGGCAGTGCCGAAAATAAAATAACAAAACGTTACGAACCCAACACCGCGGGGCGGCGGGCGGGTTTCGTGAGGACTAACATCCTGCTGTCCTGTGAGAACACCTGTTACAGGTAAGCAACATTTGCTTTCTCACAGGACAAGCAGGATGGTAGTCCTTACATATGGGTGAGTACCGAGCTGAGGATGTCCGAACATGCACCAAATGTACCCAACGGCGTGCAACAGGCACAACTGGGGTAGAATTTTGTAGAGGGCATCCTGAACCCCACCGGGCAGGTGGAAGGGTGTTGGTACATCACGTTGGAAACAGGTTATGCAGGACAGACTGGCCGAAGATGGAATCTTGTCTTCCGGCTTTGTCCAAGCAATAGTGGGCTGCGAAAGTGTGGAAAGAACTCCAGGTGGCAGCCCTGCAAATGTCAGGAAGTGGCACCGATCGTAGGTGTGCTACTGAAGTCGCCATGGCCCTCACAGAGTGTGCTTTGACACGGTCTTGAAAAGGAATGCCTGCTTGCTGATAGCAAAAACATATGCAGTCCGCCAACCAGGAGGAAAAAGTCTGCTTACCCACAGGTTGCCTTAATTTGTTGGGATGGAAAGAAACGAATAACTGAGTGCTCTTCCTGTGGGCAACTGTACGGTCTAGACAGAAAGCTAGAGCCCGTTTACAGTCAAGGGTATGCAGAGCCTGTTCCCCTGGATTGGAATGGGGCCTGGGAAAAAAGGTAGGTAGTATGATGGATTGATTAATGTGAAACTCCGAAACTACCTTGGGTAAAACTTAGGGTGAGTGCGGAGTACCGCCTGGTCCTGCAGGAGTTTAGTGTAAGGCAGATAGGTAACTAGGGCCTGTAACTCACTAACCCTGTGAGCTGAAGTGATAGCTAATAGGAAAATCACTTTCCATGTGAAATATTTTAGGTCACAGGAGTGAAGAGGCTCGAATGGTGGTTTCATGAGCTGACCAAGAACCAGGTTAAGGTCCCAAGAAGGGGCCGGAGGACGTAAAGGTAGCTTGATATGGAGCAAGCCCTTTAAAAAGCGTGTTACGAGGGGTTGTACTGATATAGGGATATCCCCGACACCTTTATGGAAGGCGGCTACCACTCTGACATGCATTCTGATGGAAGAGGTTTTTAGACCTGACTTTGACAGATGCCAGAGATAGTCCAAAAACCTTGGGATTGGACAGGAAAAGGGATCAAGGGACTGCGAAGTGCACCATGATGTGTAGCTTTTCCATTTATAGGAATAAGATTTTCTTGTGGAAGGCTTCCGTGAATCAATCATGACACGAGAAACCGTATCTGAAAGGTTAAGTGGTTGAAGGATTAACCTTTCAACATCTGTCAGGGACAAGGCCTGAAGATTGGGATGGTGTAGGAATCCGTCGTTTTGAGTGATCAGATGCGGGTCCGTTCCCAAGGGAATGTGCCTGCAGATGGAGAGATTCTGGAGTATGGGAAACCACACTTGGCGTGGCCAGTGAGGTGCTATCAGGATCATGGTTCTCTTCTCCTGACATAGCTTCACAAGAGTCTTCAAAAGAAGAGGAAGTGGAGGGAATGCATAGAGCAGACCGGTTGCCCACGAGAGGGAGAATGCATCTCTGGGCTGAGAGCGCTCGCTCCGAAGGAGGGAGCAGAAATTGTCGACTTTGTGGTTCTGAGGGGACGCAAAGAGGTCTGTCTGGGGATAACCCCATTGTTGGAAGATGAAGTCCGCTACTGAGGGGCTGAGAGACCACTCGTGCGGTTGGAAGACACGACTCAGTTTGTCTGCCAAGACATTGTCCACTCCCGACAAGTAGGCAGCCCTGGGATACATTGAGGGGGATAGGGCTTCCACCCAAATCTGCGCAGCTTCCTGACACAGAAGGAAGGAGCCTGTGCCTCCCTGCTTGTTGATGTACCACATGGCCACCTGGTTGTCCATCTGAATCAGGACGATGTGATTTGATAGGCGTTCCTGAAAAGCCCTGAGAGCATATCGCATTGCTCGAAGTTCTAGGAAGTTTATTTGATGTTTGGCTTCCTCTGGAGACCAAGACCCTTGTGTCTGTAGATTGTCCACGTGGGCTCCCCATCCGAGGTTGGAAGTGTCGGTGGTGAAGATGAGTTGAGGATCTGGCATTTGAAAGGGCAGTCTCTGGAGGAGATTGTTGTGATTTTTCTACCAGGCGAGAGACAGACGGAGTGAGTCGGTGATGTGGACAATTGTTGACAGAGGCTGAACAGCTTGAATCCATTGTGACCTCAGAGTCCAATGCATGAGCCTCATGGCCAAGCGGGCCATTGGTGTGACATGGACTGAGGACGCCATGTGTCCTAAAAGGACGAGGAATTGGCGAGCTGTTGCTGTATGCTGAGACTGCAACTGGTGAGTGAGAGACACGAGAGTTAGCGCACGTTGTTGAGGTAGAAAGGCTTTTGCCTGTAAGGTGTCCAAGTCTGCCCCAATGAACGACAAGGTTTGAGATGGGACTAAATAGGATTTCTCATAATTGACGAGAAATCCTAGAGAAATTAGAGTGTGTAGGGTCAAATTGAGGGACGACCGAGCGACTTGCTGGGTTGGAACCCTGATTAACCAGTCGTCGAGATAGGGGTAGACGTGAACACCTTCTTTCCTGAGAAAAGTTGCGACAACCACGAGACATTTAGTAAAGACTCGTGGTGCCAATGCTAGGCCAAACGGAAGCACGCGGTATTGACAGTGCTTTGGGCCTACTAAAAACCTGAGGTACTTGCGATGAGCTGGAGTTATCGCAATGTATGTGTATGCTTCCTGAAGGTCCAGAGAGCAGAGCCAGTCTCCTCTTTGCAGAAGAGGTAGGAGCGAACCCAAGGTTACCATCTTGAACTTTTCTCGCTGTAGGTTCTTGTTGAGAGCACGTAGGTCCAGAATTGGACGAACTCCCCCAGATTTTTTGGGGATCAAAAAGTATCGGGAATAGAACCCTAGGCCTTGCTGTGAAAGAGGGATGGGTTCTATTGCTCTTAACTGGAGAAGAAGGGAAACCTCCTGCTCCAGAAGGACAGACTGGTCGGATACTCTCCATGCTTGCAGAGGTGGTGAGTCCGGTGGAAGAGCAAGAAAGTTTAGGTGGTAACCCTGAGCAATGATTGCTAGCACCCATTGGTCGGTTGTGATTGATTGCCACATGCCGTGAAAGTGGCACAATCGATCTCCCACTGGTATGCTTGGCAGAGGAATCAAGCTGCTGCTCTCCAATTGAAAGTCAAAAAACCTGAAGCAGGTCCTGGCTGGGGAGCCACTTGCGGCTTTTGCTTTCTGGCATGGCAAGGCTGAGGTTTTTGAGAAGACCTCGTAGTTCGGGACCTTGCTGGTGGAGGATAGTACTTCCTTGGATGGAAGAATGACTTCTTCGAGTCCTTCCAAAAGGTCTGTCTTGAGGGGAAGTCGGAAGGTATCGATGAGAGCTGTTTAAGGGTCTCATGATGGTCCTTTAATTCAACCACTATTTGCTGGATCTGTTCACAGAACAGATTGTCTCCTACACATGGCAGGTCAGACAGCCTGTCTTGTACTTCTGGGTGAAGGTCAGAAGATTTGAGCCAGGCCCATCGTCTTGCTGAAATGGCAGCTGCAGACACTCTAGTAGAGGTGTCGAAGATATCGTAAGCTGTTCTTATCTCATGCTTTCTGCCTCAAATCCCTTGTTGACAAGGATTTGAAGCTGTTGTTGGAATTGGTCAGGCAGGGTTTCAGAGAAGTCCTGTATCTGCTTGAAAATGACCCTATTCTATTGGGTCATATACAGCTGGTAAGCAGCAATTCTGGAGATGAAAATGGCCCCTTGGAACACTCGTTGACCAATATTATCTAGGAACTTGTGTTCCTTAACAGGAGGGATAGATGAGTGAGGCTTCGTCCTTTTTGCTTTCTTTTGAGCCGATTCCACTACCACTGAGTGGTGGTCGAGCTGAGATTTTTGAAAGCCGAAGGCTGATTGCACTAAATAGGTAGTGTCAGCTTTTCTATGGACTGGGGCAATGGATCCAGGGTTTTCCCAGTTCTTTTTGAGGAGGGCAAGAAGAACTTGATGAATGGGAATAGAAGTGATCACTTTAGGGGCATCCAGGAATTGGAGGAGCTCCATCATCTGGTGCATATCATCCTGCTCCATCTGAAGCTGAAAAGGGACCAACTCCGACATTTCCTTCACAAAATTAATGAAAGAAAGGTCCTCTGGAGGAGAACGCTTTCTACTTTCAGGAGGAGAGGGAGGTGAAGGTAAGTCATCGGTGTCTGTGGAAGTATCATCACCCCAGGTGTCATAAGGATCAGCAGACTGACCTGTAGGACGAGAAGGGGGGTTGGATACCCGAAGGCCCTGGCTGAGGCTCCGAGAAAATCGAAGGAATCGCCGGGGGCACCGTGGACAGCCTGGAAGGCATCGGTGCTGCTATCGAAGGCATTGATGGCGCCGATGTGTGTATCGCCCCCGATGAATGAATCAGTGGCGAGGGATAAATTGGCATCGATGGCTGAGGCAGTACTCCCGAAGGAGGAATGCGGAACGGTGTTTCTCCTCCCGATGAAGCTGTCAACAGGGAGCGCACAGGAGCCATCGGAGACCCGCGAATCACCGGTGGAAGGGCGGTCATGAGCGCCTCCATCCGGGATACCAGTGGTGCCAGCGCTGCTGTCATCGGGTCGGTGACTGGTTCCACTCTCGGTGCCGGTGTCGGTGCCGGAGGAACCTGGAGTCATTGCATTGCCTTTTTGATGGCCTCCTGGACCAGCCGGTCCAGTTCTTCCCGGAGACCTGGAGCAAGCAGCCCCGGGCTCCGTGATGGAAGTGGGAGGTGGAGGCACAGTCGGAGGGACCACAGGTGGAATCGCGACTCCCAAACCCCGATCGGGTGAGGGTGGCCTCGATGTCCCGGTCGCAGGAATGGTCAGTGCCATTCCTGGATGGGACTTCTTCGATGGTGGCTCGGACGGTGGCGAGGTCAATGATTTCGCTCCCTCGACAGTCCAAGACTTACAATGCCGATGGCGATGTTTCTCCCTACAATCCCCTCGATCTTGAGGGGGAGAAACGGGAGTCGATGGCCGTGAAGATGGCGGACAGTCACCGGACAGTGGTTGATGCTGGTGCGACTGTGACGTTACCAGTTCCGATGACATCGATGCGATGGACAGCGTCGGGGTGTGAGCACGGAAGAGGAGTCCCATCTTCTCCATTCTGGCTTTGCGACCTTTTGGTGTCATGAGGGCACATTTGGTGCAATACAGGACATCATGCTCAAGGCCTAAACACATTACACAGACCCCATGAGGGTCTGTGATAGACATGGTACGAGTACAGTCTGGGCACCGACGAAACCCCGACGCCATGGCCATTGAAAAAAATCAAGCCACGGTACAGTCGACGGCCAGTAGGCCACGAGGTCCAAACTCAATGGTAATCGACGGAAGACGGTCACTTACCGGAGTACCGCGGCCTGAGAAAAGTTAGAGGAGGGACCCCTGTGGGGGCAATTTAAGTTTAATTAACTCCGTGAGGAAAATTCCTGTCAGTAATCTCTTCAGAGCTCCTAAACCGCGAAGCTACTGCTGCGCGGAAAAAAGAAGACTGAAGGGGGACCCCTGCTGGCTGCAGGGTTAGTGCCATGCTAGGCATGCCCAGTAGGTGCCAGTCAAAGTTCTGGAAACTTTGACAGAAGTTTTCCGTGATTGGGCTCCATCCTGATGATGTCACTCATATGTGAGGACTACCATCCTGCTTGTCCTGTGAGAAAATGTGATATGTTGTAGTGTGGCCTTGTCATGGAATGTTTGCCCTGTGTGACACAGAGGAAATAAGGCACAGACACTGAGAGGAACTGGCAAAAGAATATATGTGAGCTTTATTCCTACACAAGAACTAGCAGTAATATAACTCACAGCAAACACTTCCCCAAAAATTATAGGCAATGAAATCAACAATGTAGCAACAAAGCATAAGAGCATAAACACAAAACCATATAAGATTTAGATTAGATTTTAAATTTTTTTTTAATATTCTGCTTTTTGTACTTTTTCAGCACTTCAAAGCAGATTACATTCTGGTACTGTAGTTATTTCCCTATCCACCGAGGGCTTACAATCTAAGGCCTGGATTTATCAAAATGCACTAGGGGCGTGTTTTATGGTAATAGGCTGTTTATCGCAAAGTGCGCTATCTTAGCTCTTCGCATAGATATTAGCACAACCTGCTAGAGAGAGAGAGAGAGAGTAGCTCTCTCTCTCTCTCTCTCTAGGTCCCTCAGGGATCTTCCCTCTCACCAACCCTCTTCAACATTTACCTGCTTCCTCTCTGCCACCTCCTTACCAAGCTAAAGATGAAACACTATCTCTATGCCGATGATGTGCAAATCCTTATCCCTATTAAGGATTCGCTACTTAAAGCCTTAAACTTCTGGAATAGTTGCTTCCAGGAAATCAGCACACTCCTCTCTACGCTAAACCTAATCATTAACAAAGACAAAACAGAAATCCTCATCATCTCCCAGGGGGACAACCTCTCTCTCCTCAACCACCCTTCAGCTATCCCCGACAACCTCGTATGCATTAAAGGTGCTTTATGCATGCGAAAACGCCTTAACGCATGTGAAAACACCATATAGCACTTTGATAAATGACCCCCTAAGTTTGTACCTGCGGCAGTGGAGGGTAAAGTGACTTGCCCAAGGTCACAAGGAGCAATAGTGGGACTCAAACCCTGGTTTCCTGGTTTGTAGCCCACTATGCTACTCCTCCACTCAAGAATGTTCTAATAGAATATTTACAGTAGGCACTTCTCTGAGTTATGACTTCCCCATTTCAACCTCAGCAATGTCTACGAAGAAGGATCTCAGTGGGGGAAATGGCAGTGCATGGGACACTGTTTGTCATCATAGATGGTCTTGGGTCGGTAGTTCACTCAGTGCAAAGAACTGCTTACAGACATCCCTCTTATATACACCTAATTGCTGAACTAATACTGGGTTACTACCCACTTATGGCTCGACAGCCAAATCTGGGCTACAGTCCAGGACTCTGACTGTGTGAACATAGTTTGGTTCCTTTTTCTTGCCTTCATGCTATTTGGAGTCCACAAGTTGTATGTTAGCTATTACACGCACAAGTATGTCTCAGCTCTTACAAAAAGATATTTCCTTGAGCCGTCTAAACTTGCTGTAATTACTTGCTCTTTCAGATACTGCAATATCTTTAATGTCACTGTAGTATCTCTTAATGTGATTATTGCAGTTAGTGTAGCTGGGTTTAAAAAAGGTTTGGATAAGTTCTTGGAGGAGAAGTCCATTAACTGCTATTAATCAAGTTGACTTAGGGCAGTGATGGCTAACCTGTGACACGCCAAGACGTTTTTGTTGACACGCACAGCGTTTCATGGACTATCGGGAATTTTTTTTTTTTTATCTGCTGTGTCGAGCCCGACCCTTTAAAATTTGTTTTTTAGTATCCCCCCACCCTCCGGACCCCTCCACCGCCCCCGGGCGCAGGGAGGCTCATGCAGCGCAGAGATAGGCAGGGAAGTGGTGAGGCTCATGTCACCACGGCCCGAAGAAAAAGATCGCAATTAAATGTGCTGATCCTCCTCCTCCTTCCTGCCTGTGTGGCCCCGGAAGTAAATGTTGCCGGAGCCGCGTGGGCAGGAAGGAGGAGAAGTATCAGCGCGTGCAGAAGAGGAGCAGCACTTGCGCTTATGGGCTGCCACGAATCCCAAGTTGCAGCGGCCCGAGAAGAGGAATAAGCCCGGTAGCAGGGCCGCCGTGGCCCGAGAAGATTAGGGCCGCTGCTGAGCCCTTCCTGCGGCGACCCGAGAAGAGGAGGCCCAGAGGTGAGAGAGAGGCTGAGGGTCTGTAGAGGATGTGTGTGTATGCGTGTATGAGATGAGTTGAGAGATTGTGTGCGTGTATAAGATGAGTTGAGAGATTGTGTTTGAGAGTGAGGACCTGAATGTTTGCAGAGACAGCATGTGCTTGAGCAAGACAGCATGTGAGAGAGAGAGAAAGAACCTGTGTGTGAGAGTCACACAGCATGTGCCAGTGAGAGACTGTGTATATGAATGATTGTATGAGAGAGAGAGCATGTGAGAGTGAGAGCCTGTGCTTGAGCAAGACAGCATGTGGGAGTGAGAGAGAGCCTGTGTGTGTAAGAGTCAGACAGCATGTGCCAGTGAGAGACTGTGTGTGTGTGAATGATTGTATGAGAGAGAGCATGTGAGAGTGAGAGCCTGTGAGTGTGTGTGAGAGAGAGAGAAATGCATGTGAGAATGAGAACTTGACTGTGTGTTTAAGGGAAGAAGATGGAGAGAAAAGAAATAGAAAAAAAGACAATATAAAAGGAATTGGCAAAAAAAAAAATAAGAAAGGGAAGGTGGGGAAAAAAAAGCCTGTGACCAACCAATTAGAAAACTAAGATCAGACAGCAAAGGCAAAAAAAAAAAAAAATTACTTTTTAGTGATTGGCACATGTAATCTTTGGGAATGTGCAAGAATAGCACTTTCTCTACGGATCTCACAATGTACGAGATCAGCATGAAAAAAGTGGAAGCCCAAGGGGCCCGGACAGAGGAGGCAGCAGAATGGGCTTCAGTGTCAGTAGCAGCAATCGGCACCTCCCCAATAGCCATGTGGCAGTAGTGACAGTGGCAGCAGAGGAATAAGAGAGGCTCCAAGGTTGCTGGCAAAAGAGAGGGGGGTCTGCCTTTAGTGTGTGCATATGTATGAATGGGACTCTGCCTGGGGGTGTATGTGTGTGAATGCATGGGTGCCTGCCTGGGGGTCTGTGTGTGTGAGAATGAATGTGTGCATGCCTGGGGGATGGGGAGGGAGTGGTGTGAAAATGAATGGGAGCCAATAAAAGAAACCGACTGACAGATGAAGTTTGTAACGCTTGCTTGGGCTTGAAGTGTACGAAATACCAACCTTCAATTGAAGATTTAGCCAATGAAATTCAGCAACAAAAAAGTCACTAAGCAGGTAAGGTAAAGAATTATTTGTTTTTGCTTTATTAATAAATACAGTACATATATTAAAATTATAACTTTTTGTTATTAATTAGAGCTCCAAATATCACAAAATTATGGATTTTTCTAGAAGTGACACACCACCCAAGTTATGCTTGGGTTTTTTTTATGAATTTTGACACACTGAGCTCAAAAGGTTGGCCATCACTGACTTAGGGAATGGCCTCTGCTACTACTGGCATCAGTAGCGTGGGATCTTCTTAGTGTTTGGGTACTTGCCAGGTTCTTGTAGACTGGTTTGGCCACTGTTTTAAATACTTATTTTATAGTTTTCAAATCAAATATACATAATATACTCAATAAAGAGATAATAGCATATTGAACAAAACATAGATGTTTATGCAATATTATAACAATTATTATGCAATGCCTTTTAGACCACGATATGGTGGGGGGGGGGGGGGGGGAGGAACCCTAAGGAAAAGCCATGGGGAATGGCTAACCAAACAAAGACACAATATTTTCTATAAAAAGGTTGGTAGCTGCATAGCATGAAATCAACCCAATTTACACATTATCCACTCTGTCTGTAGTAGGTAAGGACTGACTTCTCAGACGAACTTCCACAAAAGATTGTAACTGGTTAGGATCAAAGAAAACAAATTTAGCAGACTCTAAAATTATCACACATTTACAGAGACAGCGAATAACACAAGTTGCTCCGAGGGAAAGCACTGACTCTTTCATTGCAAGAAACTTTTTTCTCCGCTCTTGTGTTGCCTTGGTTATATCTGGGAATATCCAGATCTTTTGTTCTCTGAATAGAGAATCCTTATTCCAAAAATATAAATACAGAATATTATTACGATCTTGCATAAAAACAAATGACGCCAACAATGTAGCATGATCTTACACATTTTCTTCTCCAGAATTTTCAAGGAAATCAGTCAAATTAGAGGGAATATCTGCCACATGATCTTCTATTCGTTGGAAGAAAATAAACCTTTTCCATAGGAGGGAGAGCATCCTCTGGTAGTTTCAAAACTTCTTTTAAATACATGGAAAATAAATCCAAAGGTGTGATCAAAGAAATTCGAGGAAAATTAAGTATCCTCAAATGAGCAAATCTGAGAGAATTTTCAGTATTCTCAATTCTATGAGAGATAGAAGACAAATCTTAGATAACATTTGCTTGTACATTTTGAATTTCCACTATGCTAATTTTCACCTTGGTCACTTTCTGTTCCATAAAATTCAACCGCATTTCAAAAGATTGAGAGTTATTATATAAATCTGTAGTTAAGGAGACCAAATCAGTAAGAGACTTATTAACTGACATTAGGACAGTCCAGAGATTCTCCAGAGTAATAACTTCAGGCTTAACACAGTCATAGATATTAGGAAAAATCGTAGAAGAAATCCCTGCCGGTGTATTAACTTGTGCCAAACCTGTTTTCTGTGAATCCGTCGTCGAAGAAGGCAATGAGACCTCACTGTCCTCAGCAAGTCGTGCCCTTCGAGACCCTTCTTCAACTTCAAAACACTGGATTTGCACTGGCAAAATGGTGGACACTGGGCCTGGTGAAAAAACGGAGCCTTTCAGCTCCCCCGGTGATGTTCTAACAGAGCCTCTACCGAGGCAGCATGTCCAGCGGGAGGGCATGGAGTGGAACGATGATTGGGGCTATGAGAAACATCTGCCGCCGATGGGCTGGTATCCCCAGGTCCAATCAAGCCAGCTTCGATCACCACACTCCGGATGAATCGCGCTTCAGTTAGCGATGTTTGGCGAAGGGAACCTGGCAAATTTGTTGCCTTCCCTTGTCGTACAGCTCCTTTTCGTTTCCCCATTGAAAGAAAAAGCTTATTCAGTGGAAATAGTTGAGATTTACCGGGGATTTATCAGGAGCAGTTCTGAAACGCGTCTGCTATGCAGTGGCCATCTTGGTTATGCCGGTTTGGCCACTGTTGGAAACAGGATGCTGGGCTTGATGGACCCTTGGTCTGACCCAGTATGGCAATTTCTTATGTTATGTTCTTATGTCTCTTCTGAATGTAAAGGAAATATTCCAGTATCTTCTTATTATAAAGGAATTTTTTTCTTTCTTGTTAAACACTTGAAAGAATCACATTTAAAGTATAACATATGATTACAGAATGGTTTCTGTATTTTAACTACAAATATTATAAGCCAGCCTATTTTAATCTACAGAAAATCTCTTCCTGTCTATCTGAGCATGTGTTGAACTATAGACAAGTACTTTCTCTTTTTGCTGCCTTAGCTGTTCTGGGCAGATGCCCAGCTTTGGGCTTATGGGCAGGGATGATCTACTTCCCTAATCTAGATGGTCTACTTCCTTAATGAACGTAACAGATGTATTTTGATGTTACCACGAATACCGGTATATAAAAACATTTAAATAAATAAATGTTCCTAACAATTATTTTCTTATCTTATAGAAGCAGACGCAATACTGTAAACTTTATGACATGGCAGTCTGGTTCTAATGCCAATGTATCTATTCTAATTTTGAGATGGTAGTTGAGATAACGACAGACATCTTTTCTGTCAGGGGAAGTGCCCTCTAATAAATTCTAAAATCATAAATGCAATTTCATATGGCTAAAAACCTACATAAATTCTAATGCAAGCAGTGTTTCTTTCTTCAATGTGCTGTTTCTCACTAAATAAAACAATTAATAATAACATTTTATTGTACATAAGCAAGCAGTATACAAATGTGTGGTCCTTAGCAGTGATTCACTGTAATCCATTTTATGTAGGGCCACCTGAATCTCTTTATATTTTCCCTAATTTCTAACTCCACAACATATGCTTATACACTAAAGAACTCGATTATCATAGTATTGTTTTCCTAGCTAAGAAATGGTAACATTTGAAAGTTTGAATAAAATCTTAGCACTTTAAAATTTCAAGTGGGCTGGTGGTTGAAAAGCAATTTTGGCAAAGAGTGCCCGTCTCTCACCAGACACCTGTAGTTGATACTCCTTGAATACCTGTAGAATCAATTTATCACAACCTGTCCAAAAGTTACTATCCTGAAGATTTGTATTAACTAGATCTTAGCCTTTTAGTTATACTCATTCAAGAGTAACTTTTTAATGGTGTTTCATTAGTACCAAAGAGATCTATAAACTAATCATACAAACAGTCAAATGACTTTCTAGGACAATTCTAAATGAGGCAATTATAATTAATGAGTCAAAACATTTAATAAACTTTGGATCACCCAGCTCTTTAGTAATGTTCCCATGTCACATCTGTTGGAAATTTATTTGGTGCAACTTAAAATTCAGAAGCTTGATCCAGGCAGAGATTTAGGCTAGTCAGGAAACTCTAAATCCATGTAAACTCTATAGGCCTTATTCATTAGAGATTTCACACAATAGGGGAAATTCTTACTTTACTTATATTGAACTTATATTCCACACATATATTTCATATTCCAAGCCCTAAAATTAAGTCACTTTGGATATTTACAATAGATAGGATAAGATTTACAAATGTGTTACTGTATTCAGTTGTCTACAACATAGAGTTCTAAGGAAGCTGCCAATCATAAATGCACATCTCCTCACTCTAACTGAATATGTGATTCTCAACCTTCCAATGATTAGATATTATTTTAGTTTTAGATGGTTCTGAAAGCATCATTTAAAAGCTGCCAGGATATTCGCGTAAATGCCACAGCGCGTATATCTTAGAAAAATTTTTTAAAAAGGCGGGGCATTGGCATTTCAGGGCATGAAGCAGAGATTTGCACAGAAATACTTGCCCCAGTGCATGCCAAGGCCCCCTGCAGCTTAACTTTACTTCTGTTATAGGGATGCTGTACAAGTTATAAAATTAAAGGCAGATCTATGGGATTTTAAGGGTCAAGGATAACTGGGGGGAGTGAAGGCAATTAAACTAAGGGGGTTTGAAAGACCTCTCTCTTAACCTGGTGACGAACTGGAAAAACTGGAAATGACGTAGGTGCACTCTTTGTAAAATCCTGCAATTTATGCAGTAGAAGCATCATTTGCATGCACTTGCATGTCCACTTAAAATTTGGAACACATGTGCATGCGGACAGGCTATTTTATAACTTGAGCATAAGTTATAAAATAGCCACATTCTTGGGCATGGATCAGCAGTTTGAAAGTTACCGTCTAAGAATTTTGGATTCATATAGAGGCAAAATTATTTAATACATATCCCAAAATGTTACCTTAACTACCTGTAACATTAGCAAATTTTATGGCACTGATCATCCCACGTTGTATCATGTCATAGCTGGGCAACTGCATTGTCTTAACTATGGAAAGCCACATGAAACATTGCTTTAGCTTTCTCTTTATTAAATTTATACATATATATATATATATATATATATATATATATACACACACACTCACACACACACACAATAACCATATACACCAGATTGCATTACAACATATTTACAAAAACCAAAATGAAAAAGAATTGGCTATCAGGAGTCTAAGGAGGCAAGAGAAAGACTCATAATGAATAATATTACAAGGAAAACAAAGGCAGCAAAGTCCACTAAGGACAGATAAAAAATGTTCTCTCTTAAACAGTCTATAGGGTACATTTTAAAAAAACAGCGCGCGCGCATACTTTTGTTCGCGCACCAGGCGTGAACAAAAGTACGCCGGATTTTATAAGATACGTGCATAGCCACGCGTATCTTATAAAATCCGGGGTCGGCACACGCAAGGGGGTGCACATTTGTGCAACTTGCGCGTGCTGAGCCCTGTGCGAGCTGCCTGTTCCCTCCGAGGCCCCTCCGAAATCGGAGGGGCCTCGGAGGGAACTTTCCTTCCACCCCCCCCACCCCCCGCACCTTCCCCTCCCTTCCCCTACCTAACCCACCTCCCCGGCCCTATCTAAGCCCCCCCCCACCTTTATCGCACAAGTTACACCTGCTCGAAGCAGGCGTAACTCGTGTACGCCGATGGCCCGCTGCTGCACCATCACCCGACCCGGGGGTTGGTCCGGAGGCCTCGGTCACGCCCCCCGGAACGCCCCCGGGCCGGCACCACGCCCCCCGGAATGCCCCGAACGTCGTGCCACCCCCCAGACACGCGTCCTGGGGCTTGCGTGCGCCGCCGAGCCTATGCAAAATAGGCTCGGCGCGCGCAGGGTTTTTTTTTTAAGGGTTACGCGCTTAACGTAAGCACGTAACCCTTTTAAATTCCGGCCCTATATGAACAATATCACCACATGAATCTTTTGATGTCTCTAAAGGATTACTGTCCTCTAATTTGCCAGTAGAAGACCATCCTTTTTTTGGATCATTTGACCAGAAGGTACCTTGCAGATTTCCTCCCAATGAGTTGATATATTTTTGTTTTTTAAATCTGGTATTTAACTTAATTCATTTAGAATATGATTTGCCATCATTCAACAGCCCTTCTACTCTAGGAATTTTAAGGCTAATAGTGTAACTATGCCCTCTTAGTATTTCACTGGTGACACAGCAAGCCCTTTCATTACTAAGCAAACCTATTCACCCACATTATTAAAAAATAAAAGAGGATTTTGAAAGGACAGTATTGTTGTTTGAAAAAGAACTGGACAAGTTAGCTACAGAAAGCATTTAGTGAGACAGGGCAAAAATTCCACTCCAACATTGGCAGCTGTGATAACAATATATAATTTAATCCCGCTCTGCTGTGATCCTCAGTAGAACTGCAAACCTCTCCCATGTTTATGCATTATTCAGGCTAATGGTGACCCTGAAATGGAAGAAAAGCTTCTCGTCTCTTAAAACTTTTATTGCAGAGAGTTCAAAATTCATGAAGTCAAGCGCTTTATATATGTCTTAATGCAAAGTGAAAAGCTGCTGTTTTCTTCCCACTTCAGCATCATTGTCTTGGCAACTGGAAGCACTGGTAAACCAGAGCTGCACCAAAAGAACATGAAAACTTTGAAGCAGTCCCTAAACTTCAGTTTGCATAAATCGCACCCAAGCATCAGTTCTCTCTCTTTATTAAATAGTGGGAAACCATAAGTATCTAAGCTACCTACAGTATTGTTTATTGTTATTGTATGTTGAATATTAATAACAAAAGAAAACATCTTGAATATAAAATTCCTCCAAACAATAAAAATTGAGGGTTACTAAGGAGGAAACAAATACAAATATTTATTTTGTTTCAATTCATGTAGATGAGTCAAGTTAGCCTGTAGTTAAAATTACACAATTTATTTCATATTTGTAGGCTGCTTCACAACAGACGGCACCCAAAGCAGTGAACAACAAATGCAAATAGTCATTATTGCATTAGTCAATCTCTTTGCTTGCTGTGGGTGCAGCAGGAAAAAAAATATCTCTCTTGTGTTAGGTGCCAGTAGAATTCAGGTATGCTACAAATTTGGCTAAATGAAAGATGAGTTTGCCATACTAGTTAAACTAAAGGATTGACCACAGCCAGTCAAAAAGGATTATGCAACTTCTTTCTAAGCCAGAGGAATAGCAAAGCTGTAACTATAGAGTAGGAAAGGCACCTGATGACCCCAGAAAATAATGATCTTTGAGATTGGGGGGGGGGGGGGGAGTAAAACCTTAGATCCTTGAAGACAGGATCCATTGCCAGACTGAATTAGAGCTAAGAAAACAAAGTAGACAAGGCCATGGGGCCACATGAGGTACATCACTGGCTACTGAGGGAGCTCAGAGATGTGCTGGCAGGTCCGCTGAAAGACCTATTCAATAGATCCCTGGAAATAGGAGTGGTGCCATGTAAATGGAGCTGTGGAGGTCCCACTTCACAAGACTGGGAGCAGAGATGAGGCTGGAAACTACAGGCCAGTTAGCCTCGCCCCACTGATGGGAAAAATTAATAGAGATGCTGCTGAAGGAAAGGATAGTGAATTTTCTGGTGGGTTGCTGGACCCAAGGCAGCATGGAGTCACCAGGGGCAGGTCCTGTCAGATAAATCAGATTGATTTTTTTGATTGGGTGACTAGAGAATTAAATAGAGGAAGTTCACTAGATGTAATTTACTTGGATTTCAGCAAAGCTTTTGATAGAGTCCTGCAAGGGAGACTAGTGAATAAAATGAGAAGTTTAGGAATTGGAGCCACAGTGGTGTTGTGGACTAGAAACTGGTTGACAGGAAAACAGCATGCAATGGTAAATGGAATCTACTCTGAAGAGAGAACGGTGTTAAATGGAATGTCACGGGGATTCATTTTGGGACCAATTCTGTTCAATATCTTTCTGAGCAACATTGCAAAAGGGATAGAGGATAAAGTATGTCTTATTGCACTAAGATATACTAAGATAAGATATACTAAGATAAGAAAGAGTGGAAACGCCTGAAGGAGCAGAGTGAATGAAAAGTGATTTAAGAAAGCTTGGTTGAAGACTTGGCAGCTGGGATTCAATGTCAAGAAGTGCAGAGTCATGTACCTGGGGTGTGGTAATCCATAAGAGAAGTATGCGATTGGGGTGAAAGACTAAGGGACCTTAGGGTAATAGTGTCTGGCAATCTGAAGGTGGTGAAGCAATGTGACAAGGCATTAGCTAAAGAAAAAGCAATGCTGAGCTGCATAGAAAGAGGAATAACCAGTAAGAAAAAGAAGGTGATCATGCCCTTGTACAGGTCCTTGGTGAGGACTCACCTGGAGTACTGTGTTCATTTCTGGAGATCATATCTCAAAAAGGATAGAGGCAGGTCAGAGATAGTCCAGAGACGGGCAACCAAAATGGTGTGCACTCTGAGTTGGAAAACTTATGAGGAAAGGCTGAAGGATCTGAATATGTATACCCTGGAAGAGAGGAAGTGCAGGGGAGATATGATACAGACTTCCAGATACCTAAAAGGTTTTAATGATGCATGTTCCTTGAATCTTTTCCATTGGAAAGGAAATAGTAAGTAGAATTAGGGGTCATGGCTCAGAATCAACAACAGAAAATATTTCTTTACGGAAAGGGTGGTAGATGCCTGGAATGTCCTTCCCGAAGAGGTAGCGAAGACAAAAACAAATAAATTCAAAAAGGCTTGGGATAAACATGGTAGATCACTAAAGGCTGGAGTTGCAAATTAAGAAAAGGGTGCATTTGGGGGTAACTTGTATGGAGTTGCAGCTACTACCCCTAACAGAAGGCATGGGGATTACTACCTTTAACCAATTAGCTTACATGATTTTGATGCAATGGCAGCATCACTCTTTTACTATGGTGGAGAAAAAAAAGGGAAATTGGATTCAGATGACAGCCAATGCTGGGCTCCAACTTTTACTGTCCTGGGGACTGATTAAGGAAAACTTGCAGAACTGCTTCTATGGCCAAGTCCAAAAGCAAAGCGTGTTCAAACTGCATTGTAAGAAGGCTGCTCTCCCTGTAAAATTTTGCTAGCAGTAATTTTTATTACCGGTTTTGCAATTGCTTGGTTTCAGTTGTTAATATTACTACCTTTAATATAAGGCTTGGGGGTAACCAGTCTCTAACCTACCCCTACTTGCCAAATTAATTGAAAAAATGGTACAAAAACAACTAGATGAACATCTAGACAACAATAACATATTCTATCCCTCACAACACAGCTTTAGAAAACATTATAGCACAGAAACATTACTAATTTCCCTAACAGATAATGTACTGCAAGGATTTGATAGTGGAAAACACTACATTATGATACTACTAGATTTGTCAGCAGCATTCAACACAGTAAATCATACAATTCTAAAAAGACTGGATGAAATAGGGCTTCAAAACAAAACAATTGAATGTTTCAGATCCTACCTAAGCAATAGATTTTTTCAGGTACAGATAAAGAACACAATATCGGACAAAACTGAACTAAAAACAGGAGTACCCCAAGGATCAGCACTCTCAGCAACACTATTTAACATCTACCTGCTACCCTTATGCCACCTCCTAGCAGGACTAGGTGTAACACATTACTTATACGCAGAAGACATTCAACTAATTTTACTCGTAGAAGAAACAATTGAAAAAACATTAAACCTTGCAATGATGTACCTAGATATAATTAAACAACTGCTAAACCAAATGGAGCTAGTGATCAACATCGAAAAAACGGAATTTATACACCTTGAACGAAAAAACATGGAGTTGATTCAAAACCCCATCAAACTTAAAAATGATCAGAAAGTGGAACTAGCCGATAAAGTTCGAAACCTAGGAGTTATAATTGACACAGAACTCAGCCTTAAGCATCACATATCACTGAAAGTTAGAGAAGGTTACGCCAAACCTATGGTCCTCAGGAGGCTAAAACCCTTGCTAACCCAAGCACACTTTCGAACAGTGCTACAGGCACTTATTTTTGCTAGCACAGATTACTGTAACACACTATTTCTAGGTTTACCGCTACAAATCTTACAAACTTCTGCCCTAAGAATACTTACAGGTAAAAGCAAAAAAGATCACATCATCCAAACACTTGCCAAATTACACTGGCTGCCAATTGAACAAAGAATTCAATATAAAACACTCTGCACAATTCACAATCTAATCAACGAGGAAAAAGCTGATTGGTTAAACACGGCACTACGCTTACATATCCCCCAAAGAAATCTTAGGTCAGCCAATAGAGCCCTTCTAACCATCCCTTCAGTCAAAACAGCAAGACTGACCCAAGTGAGACAGCGAGCGCTATCCTTAGCTGGACCAACATTATGGAACACAATGCCACTCGAAACAAGATTACAAAGAGATTTAAAACTATTCAAAAAAAGTTTTAAAACATGGCTGTTCAAAAAAGCATTTTACAGCAAGAATGGAGAATAAGAAAGATAAATGAACAGGCGATTGAACATCAACACACAGCATAAAGTCACCAAGACGCTTAAATGCATTTGTATTTTTTTATCAGACTTTACCACTAATTAGAGAAATTCAGTTTAAAGCACAATACGTCTATATTTACACTATTATTCATATAAATGGACCAGATCCATGTCACTTATCATTTATGAAAACCTGTCACTGAAACATTATGGGCACTCTTGTTAGAATAGTATATACAAACTTAAATATTTGTGCCTCCCTGTAAACTGTTGTGATGGTACTTAACTAAACGACGGTATAGAAAAGATTGTAAATAAATAAATAAATAAATAAATAACCTGCACAGAGTGGCAATTACTACCTTAAAAACTTTCTGGGAAGACTAGATGGACTATTTGGTTTTTTTCTGCTGTCATTACTATGTATGTTTTGTTATTAGGACGATCAATTGTAAAGGCAATTTATAGCAATCAAATACTCTATTTGCAGAAATTAAAGATACTTTTAGGGAAATATAGTATATATAAATCATTTTATATACATCCTAGTAAAACTGCAGATCTGCTATTGGAAATTTGTAAACTATCAATAATGCCAATTTTTAAAAAGGGATCAAGAGGTGATCCAGGAAACTATAGACCAGTGAGTCTGACATCTGTGCCAGGCAAAATGAAAGAAACTATCATTATAGAACAAAATAGCTGAACATATAGATAGGCATAGTTTAATGGGTCAAAGACAACATGGATTTTGCCAAGGGAAATCTTGAGTCAGCAATTTGCTATATTTTTTTTGAGGGCAAAAATAAAACACGAAGATAAAGGTGAGCCAGTTGATATAGTGTACCTGGATTTCCAGAAAGCATTTGACAAAGTCCCTCACAAAAGAGTTCTTAGGAAATTAAAACGTCATGAGATAGGAGGCAGTGACCTATTTTGGATGCTAACTGGTTAAAAGATAGAAAACAGAGAGTAGGGCTAAATGGTAAATTCTCACAATGAAGAAAAGTGAATAGTGGAGTGCCACGGGGATCTGTTCTGGGACCATTGCTTTTTAATATATTTATAAATGACCTAGAAATGGGAACAAGTGATGTAATCAAAGCTGCAGCTGACAAAATTATTCAAAGTTGTTAAATCACAAGAGGACCTTGAAAAACTGGACATGCAAATAGCAAATGAAATTTAATGTGAACAAGTGCAAAGTGATGCAGTTTGGAAAAGTAACCCAAATTATAGCTACACAATGCAAGGTTCCTCATTAGGAGTCACCATTCAGGAAAAGGATCTAGACATCATTGTTGGAAATAAGTTGAAATGTTCTGCTCAATGTGCAACAGCAGCAGCCAAGAAAGCAAACAAAATGATAGGGTTTATTAGGAAAGGAATGGAGAATAAAACAGAGACTATCATAATGCCTCTGTATCGCTCCATTGTGCGACCTCATCTTGAGTATTGTGTGCAATTCTGGGTCACCACATCTCAAAAAAAGATATAGCAGAATTAGAAACATAGAAATGAAATGACGGCAGAAGAAGACCAACCGGTCCATCCAGTCTGCCCAGCAAGCCTTACACTTATTTTTCTCATACTTAACTGTTTCTCTTGGCTCTTAGTAACCTTATGTTCTAATTCCCTTTTCACCCCCACTATTAATGTAGAGAGCAGTGATGGAGCTGCTTCCAAGTGAAATATTAAGTTTGATTAGTTGGGTAAGCGGCAGCATAGCTCTCTGCCATGAAGCAGAGGGCAATGCTGGAAATGTGTGAAGTATCAGTTTTTCTTTTCCCCTGTCATTGAAGCAGGGAGTCATGCCGGACATGCACCGAAAGTGAAGCATGCCTTGAAAGTCACATTAACTATCATCAAATATTGAAAAGCCTAATAATTGGTAATACCTATAGCCCATGAACCCATCCCTGTTTTTTTCTTTTTTTTTTTTTTAATTGGGAGATGGATGCCCTTCAACCTTCTACTCTGTGAAGGTGGACACCTACCACTGACCACTGGCATCCCGCTCTGTGAATGCCTCTGTGGCTACTGCCGCTCCATGCAGTGTTTTACTACCTGCTCTTTATATGCGTCCTCTAGAACTGATGGATCCCATCCCTGTTTTTTTTTTTCTTATTTATTTAATTGGGAGATGACAGCCCTCCATCCTTCCGCTCCGTGAAGGTGGACACCTACCACTGGCCACTGGCATCCCGCTCCGTGAATGCCTCTGTGGCTACTGCCGCTCCGTGCAGTATTTTACTACCTTCTCTTTATATGGACACCTACCACTGGCCACTGGCATCCCGCTCCGTGAATGCCTCTGTGGCTACTGCCGCTCCGTGCAGTATTTTACTACCTGCTCTTTATATGTGTCCTCTAGACCTGATGGATCCCATCCCTGTTTTGTTTTTTGTTTTTTTTTTATTTAATTGGGAGATGACAGCCCTACATCCTTCCGCTCCATGAAGGTGGACACCTACCACTGGCCACTGGCATCCCGCTCCGTGAATGCCTCTGTGGCTACTGCCGCTCCGTGCAGTATTTTACTATCTGCTCTTTATATGCGTCCTCTAGACCTGATGGATCCACAATGTTTATCCCATGCCCCTTTGAAGTGCTTCACAGTTTTGGACTTCACCACTTCCTCCGGAAGGGCATTCCAGGCATCCACCACTCTCTCCGTGAAGAAATTCTTCCTGACATTGGTTCTTAGTCTTCCTCCTTGGAGCCTCAGCTCGTGACCTCTGGTTCTGCTGATTTTTTTCTGTTGGAAAAGGTTTGTTGTTGTCTTTGGATCGTTAAAGTTTTTCAAGTATCTGAAAGTTTGAATCATATCACCCCTGCTCCTCCTTTCCTCCAGGGTGTACATATTTAGATTCTTCAATCTCTCCTCGTATGTCAACCGATGAAGACCCTCCACCTTCCTGGTCGCCCTTCTCTGTACTGCTTCCAACTTGTCCTTGTCTCTTTGTAGATACGGTCTCCAGAATTGAACACAGTACTCCAGGTGAGGCCTCACCAAGGACCTGTACAAGGGGATTATCACTTCCCTTTTCTTACTCGATATTCCTCTCTCTATGCATCCCAGCATTCTTCTGGCTTTTGCAATCGCCTTGTCGCATTGTTTCGCCGACTTCATATCATTAGACACTATCACCCCAAGGTCTCTCTCCTGCTCCGTGCACATCAGCCTTTCCCCCCCCATCGAATACAGTTCATTCGGATTTCCACTCCCCAAATGCATGACTTTGCACTTCTTGGCATTGAATTTCAGCTGCCATATCTTCGACCACTCTTCCAGCTTCCTTAAATCCCGTCTCATTCTCTCCACTCCTTCCGGCGTGTCCACTCTGTTGCAGATCTTAGTGTCGTCCGCAAAAAGACAAACCTTACCTTCTATCCCTTCCGCAATGTCGCTCACAAAGATATTGAACAGGACCGGTCCCAACACCGATCCTTGCGGTACACCACTTAAAACCGCTCTCTCTTCAGAGAAAGTTCCATTTACCATCACGCATTGTCTTCTGTCCGTCAACCAGTTTGCAATCCAGGTCACCACTTCGGCACTCACTCCCAAGCTTTTTGTTTTATTCACCAGTCTCCTGTGCGGAACCGTATCAAAAGCTTTGCTGAAATCCAAGTAGATGACATCTAGCGCTCTTCCTTGATCCAATTCCTTGGTTACCCAGTCGAAAAAGTCAATCAGATTTGTCTGACAGGATCTTCCCCTGGTGAATCCATGCTGCCTCTGGTCCATCAATTCTCCGGACTGTAGATAGTTCACTATTCTCTCTTTCAACAGTGACTCCATTACTTTTCCCACCACCGAAGTGAGGCTAACCGGTCTGTAGTTACCAGCCTCTTCTCTGTTCCCACTCTTGTGAAGCGGGACCACCACCGCTCTTCTCCAATCACTCGGTACCACTCCCGTTTCTAGGGATCTATTGAACAGGTCACACAGCGGACCCGCCAGCACATCTCTGAGCTCCCTCAGAATCCTTGGATGAATCCCATCAGGCCCCATGGCTTTGTCCACTTTGATTCTTTAGCTCTTCCCATACATTTTCTACTGTAAAATGATTTTCATCTTTCCACTACCCTCCAGCTTCTTGTGTAGAAATGGTCCTTCTCCAGGGTCTTCTTTAGTGAACACAGAGCTGAAGTATTCATTTAATATTTCTGCCATTTCTTCGTCTCTCTCCACACATTGATCATTTCCACCTTTCAATTTCACTATACCACTATGGACTTTTCTCTTTTCGCTGATGTATCTGAAAAATGTTTTGTCACCATTTTTTATCTCCTTGGCAATCCTCTCTTCCGCTTGACTTTTTGCCAACTTGATTAATTTCTTCGTCTCCCTCAGTTGAATCAAATATTCTTCTTTGTGCTCCTCCCTTTGGGATCTTTTATATTTCTTGAATGCTGTTCTTTTAGCTTTAATTTTGTCAGCCACCTCGTTTGAGAACCAGATAGGTTTCATTTTTCTTTTGCTTTTCTTTACATTTCTAACATAAAGAGTAGTTGCCTTGGTGATTGCTCCTTTTAGATTGATCCACTGCTGATCCACATCTCTCTCATTCTCCCATCCATTTAGTTCTTCCTCTAGGTACTTCCCCATTTCGTCAAAGTCCGTGTTTTTGAACTGTAAAACTCTGGTCTTTATACTTCTTTTCCATATTCTTTTAGTGATATTAAACCATACCGTTTGATGATCACTGGTGCTGAGGTGGGCACAGAGGTACAGAGAAGTGCAACCAAAATGATAAAGGAGATGGAATGATTCCCCTATGAGGAAAGGCTAAAGAGGTTAGGACTCTTCAGCTTGGAGAAGAGACAGCTGAGGGGAGATATGATAGATTTATAAATAATGAGTGGAATAGAACAAGTAAATATTAATCAGTTTATTCTTTAAAAAAGTAAAAAGACTAGGGGACACCAATGAAGTTACTAGGTAATACATTTAAAACTAATAAAAGAAAATGTTTTTTTACTCAACGCATAATTATGCATTGCCAGAGGATGTGGTGGAAGCTATTAGCTGTGTTTAAAAACAGTTTGGACAAGTTCCTGGAGGAAACCATTATTATGGTGGAGTTGTAGATATCCACCTCTTATTCTTGAGTTAAGCAGCATGGAAACTATCTACCCCTTGGGATCTTGCCAGGCACTTGTGACCTGGATTGATCACTGTTGGAAACAGGATACTGGGCTTGATGGACCTTTGGTCTGACCCAGAATGGCAAGTCTTATGGTCTTATGTTCTAACCAAATTAGCAACATATTAGACTTAATTATGTTAACTGGAATGAGAACTTAGCTATTCGATTTTGAAATGGACTACATTAAGCTATTTCTTTGAAAAGCAACTAAAAACCAGAGAGAAATTTCTCAAGAAACACATCAGTTTACATTTGTACAGCATGCAGAACACATGGAGTGTCATAGCCTGGCAAAATTAACAAAGATTGAGTTGATTTGAGAACCTAAATGTTTCTGTCTTCTACACATACCAATTATTTCAACATATCAGCTCCATTTTGTCATATTGCATGACAGGTCATGGTCAAAACAGAATCCATTTAATGATGCAAAAAATGAGATTAATAGAGCAAAAGGCAACTGTTCATATCGGTCTTGCACGGGAGCATACATTAATTTCACATGAACAAAAAACTGAATGACCCATATTACAGCCTCAATATCCACATGCCGAATGTAATTCCTTTGATTTCTGTACTCTGACATTAATGAAAATAAATATCACACACACCATATTTTGTCTACATATGGGGCTTTAAAAAAAAACCCAAAAAAAACAATGCTAATTTCAGATGGAATGGGTTCATCAAAAGACATATTAAAAATGTTCTTCTGAAGTTCTCAAGTTGATAATTTATGCTGTTTTGCTTTGGGAATGAAGAAAAGATCTCATTAATATCCAGCAGTTTTTCTTCATTGAGAAAATCAGGCCTAATCTCCTAAAATTTAATCATCAGTACACTCAACATCTCTTCCCATTTTTTTTTAATACTAAAACAAAGAAACAACAACAGTCTCCTAAAGGTGCTGAAAAAAAAACGATGTTCAGCAAAAGAATGCTTTAAATATCCCTAAGATCATGCTTACAAGGGCTGAATGCTAAAATCAATGGCAGGGGTTAGAGGGCGAGGGAAGGTCAATTGCATTGTCTTTAAAAGCTAGAAAAATAGGGGGGGGGGGGAACCCATTTCTTTCTAGACCTACAATGAAGGAAAAAATGTATATATATATATATATATATAACTGATACCAACACCTATGTTCTTACAACATTTACCAGAATTTCCAACCTGCTTGTACAGCAAATCTATAAGTTTGCTTTCCTCAGTTGACTCTGTAAGTATGATAATATTTGCAGTATTGAGCATGAGAGAATTACCCCTGCCAACAGACACATCAAGTCAAAAGGAGAAAGCATTAAACAGTAGGATCAGGTAAAGACAGTCACCTTGTAAGGGCACTATGATGACTAAGGAACAGGAGTTTTTAATTTTTGTCTGTTTTTTATTTGAGGTGGGGGAGGGAGTTGTTCCACACTGGCTCCACCAATGTGTGGTCCTTTATCCTTCTCAGCTTGCCTTCCAAATGTATCTCTGCCTCAAACAATCTTAGGATGACCATATAGCTCCATGTCAAAAGAGGCAGGTTAAGTCAGTCCATGCTTTATCTCCTTTTATGCAAAACAGAAGGTAAAACATACAAAAGTGCAATAACCAACCGACCCAAAATATTAAACTGGGACACAAAAAAATATGCAAAAATGCCATCAGGGCTGTAATAAGAGGTATCAAAGAAATCTGTTCAAATTGCTTTCATCGCTAAGACCTAAATATAATCATGTATCAAAGACCTCATTGTACACGTGGGGCAGTTTTCCTTTTCATAACTATATCTCCAGGATGGACTTAGTCTGTGTTTTGACATGGAGCTAACTGGTCACCTTAAGCAGTCTACTTTCATGCATGTCAACATGGCAATGAGTAAGCAAGGTCAGTCAAATCTATATCACATGGACAATACTATATGGTGATGGGAGGGGGTCACAAATTTTGCCACAGGGCAAATTTTTCACACAGCACCAATCCGATTATACGTTATTCATTCATAAATTTGACCCAATGACTGCAGTTAAAGTATAAAGTTCTCTCTAGTTCATTTGCATTTATGCTTTAATTTATGAAATATGAAAAAAGTGTCTAGATAGCCATCTATCATGCCTTTAATGGACAACTCCAGCCACATTAACCTTAACTGCCTCTTCCCTAATGACAGAGGTGCCTGTCTATATCCACGTCTTAGACTGTATGCAATCATATTTTCACCCAGTTGGAACTTTGAAATATGAGGCTAGCAACCCTTAGATTAAAACGTCTCACATTTGGATCACTTATTTGTTAGAATTTTAAAATCAAGAATACATTATCTGACTGAGAGCTGAAATGCAAAATAAGATTATGGGAGGAAAAAGTGACTTCTTGCTAAAATATGCCTAAACCTCTAGCATTTTACTTCTGAATCATTTTCCTCCTATGTGCCGGTTTTTCTTATAATATATTCTTTACATGTGGTGGGTGCATCCGAAAGGATAAAAATTCCTCATAGACATTGGGCAATAGGTGACATGCACAGAATTATCTGTTATTACCAGAAGCATTATTAGAATATCATCCATGAATGCCTAAATGCCCACTACAGTTCCTGATGCATTAAGAATTACACACATGGATTGAGAAGAGAATCATGCACTCCTTTTTCTTTTTATGATTTCTATAGTAAAGAATACAGAACTCTAAGAGAGAAGGATCTGAGCTGAGAATATTGACCTTAAGGTTGCCAACCAATGCAGCTTAAGCAGTGGAATGCCAGAGTATATAAGGAAAGGTCTAATTAGCAGAGAATAGATGGCAATGTCTCCATACTGCGCCCAGCTACAGAGGTCAAATCTTTCCAAAAGTATCGATAGAATGGAGTCGATAGAAAAGAAGACTTCCGAAATAGTGTAGAATCTATTGTATGCCCTATGAAGTGAGATTTAAGGAGAGTGGAGAAAAAATAATTTAATTAGATTTATATTCCATCTTTTGTAACAGATTCAGAATGGATTAAATTCAGCTACCATAGGTAAAAAAACATTCAGACAGCTCAAAAGTACTAACCATGTACGGAAAGGCAAGCATTTTTTCAGTACAAACTAAGCTCTGGAGCAAGGGGGGGAACACTGAGGTAAAGCCAGTAGAAAAAAAAATATTTCTTCACAGAAAGAGTGATGGATGCATGGAACAGCCTCCTAATGGAGGTGCGTGAGGCAAATGTATTAAATTCAATAAAGTATGAGACAAGCACAGAGTGGTGGTAAAGAGGTTAAAGAGGGCCTGATTTTCAAAAGCATTTATGCAAATAAAGATGTTTTTGAAAATTGCCCTGCGGGTTCTGGGTATAGAAGAATAAGAGGAAGCGATTCCATGTGTACTTTTATATGTACTAGAAAGAGGCAGCGGGCACAGAGGTGAGGGCTGGGATACCATTTATACATATACTTTTGATTTTCATAAGTACCCATGCAAATATGTATGCATACATTTACGTCTGCAAATGAGCTGGTGTGTACATATGCAACACTGGGTTTCATACGTACAAAGTCTGCTTTGAAAATTTGGGCTAAACTCTGTGTGGGTTTACAACGCGCACGCAGACTTTAGCTCTGCGCTGACCACTGAAAATTACCCCCCATCAGGCTGAATTTTAAAAGCCCTGCATGCGCAGAATCGGGGAAGTAGGCACGTAGCTGGGCCACATGCACACCGCACAGATTTTCAGAGGCCCACAGTCACGCACGATTCTCCTGGTGTGCACACTGGAAGGGCTAAACATAAAAAAAAGGGGCGGGCCGGAGCCGGGGTCTGAGCGGGTTCTGGGCAGGCCGGGACAATGCTAATAGGCGCTGTCCCGCTGAAGCGCGTGCCGGGATCCAACCGGCCTGCACAACCTGCTGCTGCTCCGGAGAGCAAGTATAAAAACAAAAAAGCCTAGGGTAGTTAGCGGGATTTTAGGGGCTGGAACTAGTTGGGTAAAAGGGAGGCAGGTGAGGTAGAGGGTTTAGGAAGTTCCCTCCCAGTCCACTCCTTTACTGAAGCGGACTGGGAGGGAACTGGGGAAAAGGCCTATTCCGTCGACGCACGCATCTACTAAATCCCCCCCCCCCCACTTATGCGCGCCAGACGGCACTCGCGTGCACAGATATAAAATCGTGCGCACAGGTAGCAGATTTTATAACCTGCGCACGTTGATGCGTGCATTTTATAAAATCGGCGCACTCATGGACGCCTGCACAGAAGTCTGAAATTTACCATCAGAATGAATAGCCCTACACTTGACCATTTGATTTCTGTGATCAGCTGCAACTACAGCTGGAAAAAAGGCAGCATGAAAACTGTGAGGAATCTCTCTCCTCACTTTCCACTCAGTAACAAAAAGCTGAAGGACCAGATGAATTCCTTCCTCCATGGTACAAAAGGACTCTCATGAAGGAACAGGAGGGGGGAAAAAAAGACCAGGGAAAGACTTCAGAAATGTTGGGGTGCAGCCAACAAATTTCCAGTTACACCTTGGATACAAAATTATTTTTTCCAATAGCAAACACAAACTCTAATATTTCAAGCCTTCTTTCTAACAAATCTTGAAAATAAAAAAAAAAAAAAATATATATATATATATATATATATATATATATATATATATATATATAAATGAATAAAGGAGTCAAACCAAAGGAGGGTAAATATAGATCCCATGGAGGCCATTTTCAAAACTGTACGTTTTGAACCTTGCGCCAGTTCTCAGAGGTAAATTATGCACATATTTTCCCTTTGATTATTGCCTAGGGAAGAACATTTTTTCCCGGCAAAGCCACATGTATGTGCACCCCCACACCTAACCCCCATCTCCAAGAACACCTACATTTCCATGGGTAAAAAGCACCCGCATGTTTGAACCCCATGCATACTTGTACTTGCGGGAAAGGATGGTTATTATTCAGGCAGTCAATTTACCAGGATAAACAGCCATCGCTTTTGAAAATTGCCTTCCCCAAGGGCAAACAGGTGCCTTCTCCTAGTCCAAGAGTTTGACATCTTCAAAACCAAGGTTCCCACTTCTAACACAGGTAGACCATCCAAAATCCTAAACAGAAGATCAGGCTTTTATAAGAGAAAACAAATAAACCTAAAAATCAGTGACATGTTTTACTAGAAGTAATACAGTTAGTACATACACATCTACTTAATTTTTGAGACAACCTGTCCATCTCTTGGAGTTCAGACACAACTCATTAAATGTGTGCACAGATTCCACTTTGGTTTGTAAAATAACTGCGATGGTAAATGCGATTAGAAATGTTGACAATTTATTATTCCAACACTCGCAAAGTGCTAAGTACAAAAACAGAAGCAGATCTGTTTGCACCAACTTGGCTTGTACAAAATCTAGCATAACGTTTTTACCTCTTGCATAGCCCACCTGAGCAATTCTAATGTTGGGTTAGAAGGGCAAGTCATGACCAGCACAGGTATTAAATACTACATTTTCTCTAGAATTGGCATCCAAGATTGACCAACAATGCTATTCGTACGTGCTCCCAGTTTTCATAACAGGCACTTGATTCCCAGCAATGTTCTTATGACCATAACCTTTCCTTTTGCTTTATTTCTAATTTCAACTTTTCTAGGCCAAAAAAATAATTCCTACATGCTGCCAATAGAGGTAATATACTCATACACTGCTTCATAACACTTCATTTTCTTTTGCTGCTGCCATTTGTTTATGGAATTGTGTTAAGAGTTGAATTTGACCACATATGTGATTGTTCTCTGTAAAGAGCGAGAGGCCCATTTATTTCGAGAAGCATTCACATAATTTTTTAAAGAGCTCTATGTAGTACAGTTGGGATAAAGAAATTGATCACATTTTTAATTGTATTTATCTTTTTAAATATTATATTCTAATGCTTCTTTTATTTAATTGTATTATGGATGTCTTTATTGTAATCTGTTCAGCACAGGTGATTCTGTTATGGGCGGAATATAAATATTTTAAATACATATTCTGCCACTCCACCCTAGCCAAACCTTTTTGTTACTAATTTACTGTCACTCTCCCCAAATTCCCCCTTTCCTGCCACATTCAACTGGGTGTGACATCCTCTGAGCTCTGCTCCTCCTCAATCACCAGGGGTCCCAAAGGCTCCACTGCCACTGGGACTGCCTAGAAAATAGAAAATCGAGAGAGTGGGAGATCCCGAGGGCAGCAGCCAGGTTATGCGTCCTTGGCCCCTATAGAGGTCCATAGCAACTTAATGTAAGAATGCTGCACCTTTCTCATCCTCCCCATCCCATCAGCAACCCTGCTCCCACCTGCCATCCCCTTCCCCCTCAACATCACAAGTAACAATCAGACAGATTTCTTTTTTCTTTAGGCATTTTAATTGCTACACGTACAACATCTTAACAGAGGCTCATCCACTAGTACATGAGTGGCCAACTCCAATCCTTGAGCGCCACAGATCTGGTTTTCAGGATCTCCACAATGAATATACATGGGATAGATTTGTACACAATGCAGGCAGTACATGCAAATAAAACTCATGCATATTAATTGTGGATATCCTAAAAACCAGGTCTGTTTGTGGCTCGAGGACTAGAGTTGCCTATTAAAATAAATAGTACCTACCTACTGGACGCCTCCCTAACCACAATTCCCTCAAGGTCACCCACTTCCAGGCTAAATCTCTCCAACTGATGTTTAACTTACTTCGTAATTAAATATAATATGCAAATTAGGCCCAATGCACCTACTTCCCTACTCCTACCTAATGTACCCTACTTCTTATCTATTTACTTGTAGTCTAACTCATATTTCTGTTTATTAATTAGCTACATGCCCAATGTATGGTTACTTTAAGTAATCTGCCTTGAGCCTATCTAAGAAAAAGGGGAATCTCAAATTCCTATAAATAAATAATAAAAGGCATCAGCAGAGTACTGTCTGTTGGAAATTTCTAAATTGGCCATATGTATTCTTTTTATCATATTATTGAGATGCAATCCACAAGCCAATTAGTATAACGTATCTTTAGTCCCAGGTCCAGAAAAAATAGGACTAAAGATACACATAGTAGTATAGCAGCCAAGTGGTTAGAACAGTGGGCTAAGGACCATAAAAGTCAGGATTCAAATCCCACTGCCGCTACATGTGACCTTGGGCAAGCCATTTCTCCTTCCATTGCCTCACTTACAAACCTGGGCTTCATTTACTAAGCATTTTTCCTATAGATACAGAATGGGAGAAAAACCTTAGTAAATCAGGCCCTTAGATTCAAGTCCTCTGGAGACAAACATTTTCAGTACCCGAATGTAATCCTCTAACGTGTCTGAAAAGTGGAATATAAATCAAATAAATAAATATACAGTAAAATCTTACATGTCAATTATAAACTGGAGAAAATGTTCATAGGGAGGGTAATTTTGAAGCGGCCCACATACGGCAAAAGTCTCTGGGTACTTTCTACCCAGAGGGCTAAGCCCGAATGTCGAAAGCAGAAAAATGAGCATTAGGGAAGTGCATTCGTTTGAAACAAAATAGGAAATGTCAGCAACGTTTCCTATTTCATTACATGACTTTTTCAAAATGAAACAGAAAACCAACACCATTTTGATGGTTTACTTCTGTTTGATTTCGAAAAAATAAAAGAGAAAGCCCTCTGGGAAAGAGCAGACTTTCCAGAGGCTCCCAAGGGTCGATACAGGAACCACCAATCAAGGCCTCTGATTCCCCCCAACTCCAAAGGTACTGGGGTGGGCCAGGAACCACCCCAGCCCCCCACTTATTCCATCTGCTGAGGTCTAGAGGGATGCCCACTCACCTCCTGACCCAAGGTCATCCACATGACAATGGCATCAGTCAGCCTCTGAGACCAGCGCCATTGTGTGACATCAAAATGGTACCTGCCGTTTCCTTTTGTGGAAGTAAAATAAAAGATTTTTCTGACATTTCTTGTGAAGCACAGGTAAGAAGGCCTTAACATCAAAAGCCGATAATCTAGTACACATCAAAGGGGAAAGCATAAATAACTGCGGACTTAATATAAGGAAAAAGAAATACAGAAAAGCAAAGGGGGTTTCTTGTTTTAAAATCCAGCTACACCCAACTAGCAAACATCTCCATTATTATATCAACTATTATCAGGGATAAATGCTTTCAAATGAAGTGGATCATAAAATACAAATTTATTACTCTGAAAGGAAACTAGGCATTTTGCAGGGAAATTTGAGAAAGAAGGTGGCCCCTGAAGACAAGACCTTCTGTTTCAGCAAAAGAAAATATTTCCTTCTTACCTCTGTTTCATGAGAAACATCAGGAAAAACTTATATTTACCTTCCACAAAAGGAAACAGCCAGTGCCATTTTGATGTCACACAATGGCTCTGGTCTCAGGGGCTGACTGACGCCATTGCCATGTGGATGAACTTGGGACAGGAGGTGAGTGGGCATCTCTCCTGCCCTTCTGGGTGCCGTATAAACCCCATATAGTTTTTTCCTTAATATTCCTTTATTATTTGAAGAAATTCAATAAAGATTAAATACTTTAAAAAAAAAATGGCTCTGGCCAGACTGACACCATAGTATAACATCAAAAGGGTGCCTTCTTAGGGCCGGCTGGTACCATTTTCTTGTACGGCCGTACAAGGAAGAGACGCTGGCCAGACCTGAGAAGGTGACATTTTGACATCGCACTATGGTGCCGGGAGATCCAGCACCAATTTGACATCGCAATACGGCTCTGGTCTCAGGGCTGACCAGCGCCATTGCCTTGTGGTCAACCTCAGGGAAAGAGGCGAGTAGGCAAGGCATCCCCTCCTGTCCCTCTGGACCCTTTGGGGTAAGTGGAAGCCGATGTGGTTCCTGGCCCTGGGACTTTTATGGGGAGGGTGAAGGGGCACAGGTGGGCCTAGGGAGGCCTCATTTGGTTTTGGTTTTTTTTTATTTCATTTCTGCAAAAAAACAGAAAAACATTAAATGAAATGATACCTGGGGTAGGGGTGTGTGTGGGAGGAGAATCCCAAAATATTATAAAAAAAAAAAATAATAATAATATTAAAGAACTTTTGAGGCCGCACACCACTTTGAAAATCTGCAGATTTGCTGAATACACACACAGTCATACAAACACAAAGTTGAACCTGTTCTTTAGCAGGTTTGTGTATGTAATTTACATACATAGTTTTAATAATAGACAACATTCATATAAATTCTCTCAGAGCCCCAACTCCACCCACTCCTCTCAAAAGTATACCTCTTGCGAGTGCAGGCACAAATATGCATGAAATTTGGTTTTTTTTACCCGCACAATCTCGCTACAGATTTTCAAAAGTCCATTTACATGCATAATACTAGGAATTTTTGCATAAATGCTTTTGAAAGACCAATAATACAAGTATTTGATAAACCATACTGGGAAGGACCATTCACCTATTACCTCATTTTACTGGCCTATGTTATACATGCATATGAGCCTACAAAGAAAATTAGTTTTCTGGTATGTTGAGGACATCTCTTTCAAGAACAGTCTGATCTTTCCATCTCTATGTACCTGTGCCATCAGCAACTTACAACAGTAACTAAGAACACAGCATAGGTCTCATCCAGGTTCGATATCTTGTATTCAAATTATTGAGGGTTCTCTGTGATACCAAGTTCGTAGCAAAGAGGATAGTTAACTTATTACAGATGAATTTTGTCTTTGCCCCACAGTCAAGACAAGCTTACAGTGGTGGCGTTGGAAGAAGTTGAAAGAGACACGCTTGCTGCATCTTTCTGAATTGCCCCTGACAAGAGCAGATGGTCAGACGGCTTTGAGTACCAACCGGCTTGTGGCTCGAAGAAAAGATGCAACATGGCAGTCGCTATTTTTGGAGTACGGTAATGTATAGGAATGAGAAGAGAGAATTTTACAGATCTAATGTTCTTACTGCAGTACAGTAACTCTACATTAGCAGCTCAGGCTAAGTGCCTGCTGGAAGTTTTCCCTTGAAGGTAGATTGAAGCTTTGCATGCCTTTAATGTAACCAAGGAAATGAAGAGAAAATGAGAGCAAGTGGTTGGGAGGGGGGTTAGGGGGTAGAAAAGGAAGGTATTCTGAAAGACTCCTGCCGAGATGTTCTTATAAATTATTAAGGCTACTTCTTCATGTTGATACCACTCTTTAACCTCAGATCACAACACTGACGGCACAGGAAAACATGAAAGCGCCATTAAAGGTGAGAGATAAACACCGCAGGCTGTGGGAGTCTCTGTAATGAACAAAAAAAAAAAAAATTCCTGTGGTGCTTTCAATCAATATCATCAAGCAGTAGGATTGGGGAAAAGGCTGTCGACAAGCACTGCTGTCAACATGCACATGCAACACTATTTATGGCTTAAGTACTGCATGATTATGCTTCCTCAACAACTCTTGGAGGTTTGTTGTTTTTTTTAAGGGGGTGGGGGGTTTCAGCATAATGCTAGACTGGGAGACACTGAACTTTAGCAGCAGGCAGAATCTGCTCCACTAATCACAGCATCTGCTTTATGCTTTCTTCCTGTGGCGGAGAAGCACCGATGGCAACCTTCACACAACCGAAGCGCTTTCTTTCTAATAAGGTTAACACAATTGATCTTTATTAACACATCAATGCTGGCACTTTCATCAACTAGTTGCCGGCATTGTAATTCCCCATGTTCCTCTAAAACAGACAACCAGAGCTTTTCATAGAGTACTGAGCCCCACCAAGTCCGCCCCTATTACAACAAACCGCGTTCCGGATTTTGGTGGCCTTTACATGATACAGTCAAGAGAAAACACATTTTATTGGTACTAACACAACAAACATCTGGCTACAAGTCCCCTAACTCTGAAAGCAGCCACAGGTCCAAACCGTTCTGCATCTCTGTTACCTGCACATTTATTTTTTAAATTGATATCTTTTTAAAAAATGAATACCATATTGATTTGCGAACCGCTTTGGGTTGGACCATGTGTAAGGAAGGCAGTGTACAAATTATAACATAATGAAAACACAATAAGAAACAGAATTTAAAAAAAAAATCACAAAGCCACTGTCTTAGGTATGAAATTCAAAATAACGTTTGCTTAAAGAGGACCACTTTTCTTTTCCACCTGGTAAACTTGCAGGTACTACTTTTGAGGTAGGAGTCTCTTCCAGTTGCTCCTTACAGAACTTTTGCCACTCACCACCTTTCCAGTGTTTTCCCTTGGTCCTGCTCAGCTTGCTCAGAGTTGGTCCAGAGAAGAGCAACATCAGCAGGAGAAGAAGTTCCAGCATAGCCGATTCCTTCTCTTTCACCCGAGGTAGCATTTCCACGAGTTATCCTCACCAAGCCTCTGGCATCTTTTTTTTTCCTTCTCCTCCTCCTCCTCCCTGCCTCCACACTCTGCTTAAGAAGAGATCATTAATCATTGAGGAATCGGTGGGGACACTCACTTTGCGGTCCCTCAGATGCCGGCGTGATATCTCACAGATATAAGCGGTGAGGAAAGACACATTTCTCACTGCTCCAGCCTCCCCCACACAACACACACAGCTAATGCCCGCGCTGCTGCTGCCGTTTACAGCTGGAACACAATATTTATCCTCGCTCGGGTTTCGGTGCGATCCTATCCCCCTCAGCCTTCAGCGGGAGACCGATTCAAAAAAAAACAAAAAAAACCCAACATAAAACCCACAAATGCTTGTGTCCGGCAGAGAAAGGAAAGATGTCAGGATTGTAGAAAAGATGACAAGCGGCAGTGCTGACAGCTTTAAGCCTGCCTGCCTTGCTCTTAAAACGGCAGTGCAGCCAGCTGAACGTTTCTTTTAAGGGGTAATTAGGCTTCGGTGAAAGCTGCTCTCCCTGCCACTTGGACAGGTAGTGCTGCAGTTGAAAAAAAATCACCAAAAGGCGTCTCTGCTAGGGGCAGCGACTGCCACTCCATCCCAACCTCAGGTCTGCACCGGGAGTGGGAGGGGAAGGGGGTGTGTGTGGAGGGGGGGAATTGTTTTATTTCTGCTCTGTTCATGTGCTTTTCACTTTTCTCCTTTCTGATGAATACTATATATAACTTCAATGCCATTAAACCTGAATTGAATCTGTTTTTCACTAATTATTTATGGCATAGCCTAAAACATTTATAAAACAGGAAGAGAATCAAGTTTGCCCTATTTTTTGTTTGCTCTGTAAGTAACTGAATTCAAGTTGTTATGGGCTAAGTGAGGAAGAATATAATCAGTAACAATCACTTGTTGGTTTCCTATTATTATTTCTAGAGTAACTCACACTATTATATAGACAAAAATCTATTTAAAACTTTTGCAGACTTTATTGTTGTCATAGGCACCAGGGATATGCTGAGAAGTGACTTCAATGGAAAAAGTTCCGGAATCACCAGCAGTGTTCTTTTTTCCCTGGAAGTCTATTTTCAAAATTGAAGCAAATACTTAAATGATGGCGTTGCACACTTGTTACTGCCAATGGCACTCATCACTTGAAAAGCATACAGTTCCCATATTTAAACAAGTCTGTGACACCCAACATACATTGCATACTCCTAGCCAAAAATCACCTGCATTTAGAGCTGGGATAAGCAAGTAAGTCAGCCAATTGCTCATGCATGGGTTTTGCTGTCTTTTAAATATGATATAAAAAGAAACACAAACACACATGCACCCCCCTCTAGGGCTCCACCCTGCACCCTCCCTAGCTTCACAAAAGTCTCTCACAGAATCTTCAGCTTCCCATACTCACATTGTCCCCAACAACCACCCACCAGCTACTTGAAGATTTGCATAAAAATGTGTTGCACTGCAATGGTTCAAACCACTTCTCTGTGATTTCTGTTCAATATCTTTGGATAAGAAAAAGCATACAAAAACACTACTCTTCCCTCATAACCCCCCCCCCCCCCTCCCAACATCAAAGCATTTTAATTGCCTTAAAGGACCATACAGTACGTGAATGATTCTGTATTAGTTGATTTGAAACATCATTAAGAGCACATCCACTACCTGCTTAAATATGCATAGTACAATACATTTTCCCACTGGTTGGCATTTTGCTGTTTACATAGCATTATTTAGTGTTCTGTTTAGTAAGAGCACAAACCTGATTAAAGCATCTCCACCGCATAAGACATGTGGAATGGTGCTCTGAAAAGTTATCACAACTAAAAATTAAAACAAAAGAATGCGTTGGTACACAGCACATCTGCCAGCTATTTCCTACCTAGTATGTGAGTGACGGAAAAGGGTTCATGTGCATCCTGGAAGGCCGCAGCTTTTCCTCCTGCATAGACATCTCTCTTTTTTTTGCACTTAAGAGTTGTGTGCTCAGGTCAAAAATAATCCTTTGTTCGAACCACAATGTAATTGAAGCATGGAGCAGCATGGTGGTCAGTACTCAGCAGACCCCCATCTTTTCCAGTAATTTAAGGCAGAAGCAACCCATCAAGGAGAAAGAGAGAGTCAGCAGGAGATGGATTAGAGCGCCCTTTAAATCAAACCAAACAGGATAACTTGGCCCTGAAAGCCAACTAGTGAATCATCACAGCAGGTAGCAGAGAATAACCTCCTGTACAATGTGCTAACCAATCCGAAAGCATTGGACACACACATGCACCATGAAATTGAAGTCCCGAAATGTGAATAGCCAGACCCGTGGCTTAAGATTCAAATATTTTTGTTTTCAGTCATTATACATCACTGAGGGAGGGGGGGGGGGGCACGGAGAAAAGATAATCTGCTTACTGGTTCTGCCTCTGCTTTCCGTATGGCATCACCGCACACAAATGGAGCTGCACCTGGACTTTACTACCTGGCACTTCTATTTTCAAATAAAATCATTAATTTTGTATGTGCTTTGTTGTAAGTTGGTGATACTGGTCCCAAAAGAACTCCTCATCCTATGGTCCTTATCACAGAAGGTAACTTCTAGACCCCTCCCAAAAAAATAAAAAAATGTTTTTATTGAGAGATTCAGTTAAAAATTCACCTTGCTAACCAAAAAACGCTGACTGCACATCCTGGCAGAGTTCTGGACAGCTGAAAAAAAAAACATTTAAAAAAAAGAGCATTCGGCTCCTGGCAGATATAGAAACTGCAGTTTTAAGTCACTGAGCCACCATTTACTTTCCTGAACCCCACATAGATTTATATAAATAATCAATGCCTTCAGAATGACAGAGCAATGACAACCCTGAATTCCCTGCAGTGATCACATTTTCAGCCACACATACACCGTGCCCTTTTCAATTCTACTTAAAAATCAAGCCAGAAGGGAAGCTGGATGTTTTCTTTTCCTCATTCATTAAAAAAAAAAGGTGAAGTCTGACCAGACGTCTGCAATTAGCGACATAATTATAGCAGTCAGCATAATCTGAAGAAAATAAATGCTTTATTTAGAAAACAAATGTATTGAACACGCAGAGTGTAAACCACTTTGTCAGTATGGGGGTCCAATTTATAGCCATTTGCTTTCTGCTAGATGAGCGGTTTCAGTTTCAGCCAGAAGTTTCTAGTATTAAAATAATGTATTCAGCTCAGAAAAATTTATTTATTTCAAGCATTACCAAGCTGCCTACTACCTAGGCCCGAAGCAGCGTACAAATTAAAACACATACATAATCAAAAAGAAAATCCATCAATCAAAACACACACACACACCTCAGCAAAGACTGTACATGACCACACACAGCTAAATAGTACTATACATAATCCTTTAGTACAGAGCGTTAGGATCTTCATATTAGCACAATGACTAACAGGCATATTGCTATCACTGGGCCTCAAGGTCCTTGTGGACAATGCACTGAAGTCCTCAGGTCAATGCGCGATGGCGATCAAAAGAGCAAACAGAATCTAAGGAATCATTTAGGAAATGAACGAATACATTATGATATTCATTATTTTGTATTTCCAGATCAGCAGACTAGAAATTGGTTAAATAAATAAATAAATACATACACACACACACACACACACATACGTGGTGCGACCGCACCTTGAGAATTGTGTGCCGTTCCTGCTGCCCCCATCTCAAAAAAGACATGGCAGAACTGGAAAGATACAGAAGAGTAACAAGAATGCTAAAAGGGGATGGAACACCTTTATTATGAGGAAAGACTAAGCAGATTAAAGTTTGTCAGCTCAGAGAAGAGGCGACAGAGGGCATATGATAGAGGGTTGTAAAATCATGAGTGGGATGACAAATCAATAAGGAGCAGTTATTTATCACTTTAAATTATGCTAGAACGGGGGGGGGGGGGGGGACACCATGAAACTATATAATAGAAAGCTTAAATCAAATGTAGTAATGTATTTTTTAAGTCACTGCACAATTAAACTGTAGAATGTTACGAGAGGACATGGTGAAAAGCAGTAACATAGCTAGATATATTAAAAAAAAAATTTGGACAAATTTCCGGATGACAGGTGCATTAGCAGTTACTAGACAATGTTTGAGATCATTTTTTTTAATTATTTTTTTTATATTCCAGTTTTCGGCTCTTCAAGGAGGATTACATTCAGGTACTGCTCTATCCCCAGAGGGCTTACAATCAATTCTGCAAATCAGCAGTGAGGAATGCGTCTCCCCATTAGGATATCTGCTGGCTACTTCCAAGTAACTGGGATTAGTTATTGTTGGAGACACGATTCTGGGCTTGATGGATAATTGATCCAACCTAGAATGGCACTTTTTATGTTTTTATGATCATTTCCTACATTCACTCACTCAAACCACCTCTTTGGCTACTCACTCGCCCCAAAGTCCAATAAGAACCAGGACAAAGAAAGCCTACCGGCCCTTTAGGTAGTAATTACAGTGATCCATAATGGGGAGAGACTGAAGGTTCTAGCTCAGGAGCATTTGTGCAGGCAGTAAATGAGAAACACCTGTGTCGCCTTTCCAAGAAGCCTTGCCATTTGTTTGATTTTTGAGTCAAATCCTGCCTTACTTACCAAATAGAATGCTTCCGCTCTACTGCCATATATCTGTATAGTAATAACCAGACACTTTAAAATTTATGTATTGATTGATAGCAGCTGGTTGGGAGGCAGATCAAACAAAAGTTGAACATCTCCACTTCACCTGCACATCAGAAATGTTCTGTTACCTGATATTAAGATTAAGGATGATCAGTAAGTATGGTTGGTCCATATCAGTAATGTTCATGTAGAAGGTGGGATCATTATGTGTTCTGAAAAGTTGAATGCATGAATATTTGTGATGTATAATTGGTGGATGGTTTGATGGGCCCTTGTAGTGTGATCTTTTTAGGCTGAGTTATTCATTGTTATGGAAATTTAGATAGCCAAACAATATTTCCTTGTTAAGAAAAATGTATATTTTTGAGAATTTGCTAGTGTGATTGTTTAGTATTTGTAATAAAAATATTTGAATACATATTTTGTACTATATATTTTGTTGCCTTTTGGGATTAACATATGGAAAATTCTTAAATTTTTATTCTGTCATGTAGAAGGCACAAGCACTTATGGTGTTCAGGTAATACGGTGAAACTAGGCCAAATCAAGGCTTTAATGCCAAAAGATTTAGTTCTCAATGTGAGTCAAAACTGAAAGGCACTGCCATTTTACACCAGGCTTGTATTAAAGAAGTAAACATTTCTCTGAAGATGGAGAAACCACCTATGTTCCAACTCGTGCTTTAATTCACATGAGATTAGTTGCGTTCACATTCTTATCTAGTTTTATTGAGCTAGATCTAATCCAGCATAGACCAGAATTCAAAATTTCATAATTGCTTCTGCTTTTCCTCTCATTTTGCCTAAACTCACCCCAGTTTTCTAAAAGGGCAACAGTAGTAGCAAAAAAAAAAAAAGCCAAAACATGTGACAGAAAGCAATACCACTCAGAGAAGAGCTGAAATAACCAATAATTTGAGTTATTTGCCACTTCCATGCAAAAGCAAAATAAGAAGAAATTGGGATATTTCTCTGAAGTGGAAATGAGAATTGTTATAAAATGAGAAGAACTAAACTTAGGAACAACGAGATACACAGAAATGGAAAAAAATGATGGTAAAGCCCATTTAGTCAGCCCGTACCTGATTCAACGCTGCAGAGTCAACCCACTCTCTGGCTTTACCATCACATCTTCACATCCAGAGATCCTCTGTCCTTAATCCACGACTTCTTGATCAAACTCACAGAGTATATAGAAAGACATGGTTTAATGTTTATTATTGTTCAATGTATTGACAAAGGAAAAGCTTGATGTCCTGCATTTTTTGTTGGAATGTAAACCGATGTGATATGTAAAATCGAACACCGGTATATAAAAATAAATAAATAAATAAATGGAACACAGCATGGATTTACCCAAGGAAAGTCTTACCTCACAAATCTGCTTCACTTTTTTGAAGGGGTTAATAAACATGTGGATAAAGGTGAACCGGTAGATGATGTGTATTTGGATTTTCAGAAGGCGTTTGACAAAGTCCCTCATGAGAGGCTTCTAAGAAAACTAAAAAGTCATGGGATAAGAGGTGATGTCCTTTCGTGGATTACAAACTGGTTAAAAGACAGGAAACAGAGAGTAGGAATAAATGGTAGGGATCTGTACTTTGACCGGTACTTTTCAATATATTTATAAATGATCTGGAAAGCAATACAATAAATGGAGTAATCAAATTTGCAGATGATACAAAATTATTCAGAGTAGTTAAATCACAAGCGGATTGTGATAAATTGTAGGAGGGCCTTGTGAGACTGGAAGACTGGGCATCCAAATGGCAAATGAAATTTAATGTGGACAAGTGCAAGGTAATGCATATAGGTAAAAATTACCCATGTTGCAGTTACATGATGTTAAATTCCATATTAGAAGCTACCACCCAGGAAAAAGATCTAGACATCATTGTGGATAATACATTGAAATAGTCAGCTCAGTGTGCTGCAGCAGTCAAAAAAGCAAATAATGTTAGGAATTATTAGAAAGGGAATAGTTAATAAAACAGGAAATGTCAAAATGCCTCTGTATCGCTCCATGGTGAGACCACACCTTGAGTATTGTGTACAATTCTGGTCACCACATCTCAAAAGAGATATAGTTGCACTGGAGAAGGTACAGAGAAGGGCGACCAAAATGATAACGGGGATGGAATGGTTCCCCTATTAGGAAAGGCTAAATAGGTTAGGGCTTTTCAGCTCGGAGAAGAGACAGCTGAGGGGGGATATAACAGAAGTCTATAAAATCATGAGAGGTCTAGAATGGGTAAACATGAATCGGTTATTTACTCTTTCAGATAGTAGAAGTACTGGGGGGGGGGGGGGGGTCACTCCATGAAGTTAGCAAGTAGCACATTTAAAACAAGTTGGAGAAAATTCTTTTTCACTCAACGTACAATTAAGCTCTGGAATTTGTTGCCAGAGGATGTGTTCAGGACAGTTAATGTAGCTGGGTTTAAAAAATGTTTGGATAAGTTCCTAGAAGAGAAGTCCAATAACTGCTATTAATCAAGCTGACTTAGGGAATTTCCACTGCTATTACTGGCATTAGTAGCATAGGATCTACTTAATGTGTGGGTTCTTGCCAGGTACTTGTACCCTGGGATTGGCCAATGTTGGAAAGAGGATGCTGGGCTTGATGGACCCTCAGTCTGACCCAGTATGACAACTTCTTATGTTCTTAGAGTGCTGTTTTGGTCTCTACCTCCTCTAGTAGCAGACTGTTCCATGTACCCGTCAACCCTTCTGTGAAGAAATATTTCCATATCCTACTCCCTAAGTCTATCCCCTTTGAATTATGTTCTACAACTTTTCTGTTATTTATACCTTTGTGTATCTGAATGTCTCTTTCATATCCACCCTCCCTCATTGCCAGAGGATGTGGTGAAAGCTATTAGTATAGCTGCCTTCAACGTTTGACAAGTTCCTGGAGGAAAATTCCATTAACAATTTATTAAGCATGAGCTGCAGAAATCCCCTGCTTATTCTTGGGATAAGCAGCTTGGAATCTATTTACCCTTTGGGATCCTGCCAGGTACTTGTGACCTGGCTTGGCCACTGCTGTAAACAGGATACTGGGCTTGATGGACCCTCGGTGAGACCCAGTATGTCAAGGTTTATGTTCTCCCTGCTCACTTAGGGTATATATACTTAGTTCCTCAAGTCTCATTTCCCAGTTAAGTATGCTACCAATAACTTATACCACTGGGGTATAAGTGATGACATCACTATTTAGCAATTTGAGATCTTCCAGCTTTCACTGTCAGCTAAACATAGCCATAGAAGTAATCATTAAGCTGTAGTTTTGCAGGTAAAAAAAATAATTCAGGTGTATCTAATTGAACTCAGTTTGAATGGTTCAAATTGCTCCATAATGACAGCCTACTATAGTCCCTGCAAGCTGTGTTAATTTCTTGCATTGTATATATTGTAAGATATTCATATATAAAGCTTTGGGATCTATTTTATTCTGCTATGCCAATGGTTAACCTCCTGGAAACATTTTTTTTTTTTTAATAAAAATCAGTTGTAATGTGTCACCCTCTAATGTAAAGCCAATCGGTCAGTAAGCAGTACTTTGAACTAAATGACCCCTGAAAAGCAGTTTTCTAATGCTAAAACAATTGACAGTAGTTCTGTCTAGGAGCCATTTTGAGTTGACTGGCTGTAATGCACTCAACAATGGATAACGAATCCACATCATTAAATTCTGAGCCATCATATTTCATGTTGTAATGAGAAATTTGGAAGCACCCTACCTGTTGATATTTTTATTTATTTATTAGGTTTTGCATACCGTCACTAAGGGGGTCCATCGTAATGGTTCACAACATAATAAAAATACATCAGATTTATCCTAAATATAATCTTAAAATCAAATCTAAAAACGTACATAAAAGGGAAAACCTAAAATTCCTTGTTAATATCATAAAATTATAAAATACATTTCATAAAATAAAAAATGCAATAACATAAAACAAAAGCATCATACTTTCTCTCTAAAAAAACAGGTAAACTTACATAAAAAATACAGTAAAAGCAAAATGTTAAAAATAAACTTTTAAGACTGACTTGTATAAGCATCACTAAAAAGCCATGTTTTTAAGTTTCGCTTGAACTGTTTAAAATTAGTCTCCATGGAAGCATGTTCCAAATTTTGGGTGCTGCTAGTGATAAAGCTCTCTCTCACCTGATTCAGATGGGCTGAATGAACAGATGGTAATGTTAATAAGCCTTTATTGGCAGAACACAGGTTTCTTTGCGGGACATGCAGTCTAATGGCAGCATTTAGCCAGTCTACCTGTTCACCATGGATCAGCTTGTGTAGAATGCAGATTGTTTTAAATTTAACCCAAGATTCTATCGGTAACCAGTGAAAATCGATCAATGTTGGAGTAATATGCTCACTTTTCTTTTTTTCCAGTTAGGATTCTCACTGCTACATAGTGCTGCAGTGCCATCTGCACTTTCTGTAATACTACCACACCTGTTAAAGGGGAGGACATACACATTAATTCTGTTTTTTTATCCTCTGCTTCTTAGTTAACTTCTGTGAGGTAAATCAGGCTAAGGATCATGCATATTGTCCTGCCTTTAATGAAGCTGTAGATTGGTTCATTTTATTCCAATAAGATTGTCCTTAACAAGGCATTCAGTGATATAGTCAGAGTGCACTTCTGCAGGTTCCACCATTTAAAGAGGTGGTAGAACTTGCCGTCAAGCTCTTTTTTAGTAACTGGACCCTCCTTCCTGGAATACATTTCTGGAAGTTTTGGGGCAACAAACCTTTTCTCCCGTTTTATAGAAAACATCTTAAGGCATATCGGTTTCCTTGGGACCTGTGATTTGTTACAGTGCATTCTGGTTTAGGCTGGAATTCTGGCTTCTGTATTACAATTTGGAGATTAGGTTTTTAGTTGTTTGTTTTGGTTTAAAATGTTTTAATTGTATACTGTTTATAGCAGCTTTTTTATGCAGTACACCATCTTGTGCAACTTCTTGAAAGCCTAGCAGGAGGTTTATAAATATGCTAAATAAATAAATGCAATGCCCAGTCGGGCCACTTCTTGTTGCGCTCGTGGGTGGACCATTGTCCTGGAGCAGTGGAGAACGGCTCCCTGGTAGGGACCAGGAAGCACCTGCCCCCAGGGGGCAGAGCATTGGAGGAGACAGAGGCTAAGATGAGCTTCACCACTGGAAGCCCGAGGTCCCCCCGGGAGGAGCCCGTAGGGACCTGGGCTGTTTGGACTTAGGTGGGCCTTGCAGGGTCTCCTGGAGAGATGATAGATAGGTGTGCCTACAGACAGGAGAGGAGCGTGATCAGGTTCGAGACTGGAGGTCAGATGGAGCAAGGAGGACCAGAACAGCATAGGTGATGACAAGGCAAGGAACAGAGCCAGAATCTTGAGATGAGATCAATCAGGCAGAGGTTAAAATCTGAGGGTCAGTCCAAGGAGTGGTCAAAGAAGCAGGGGTCAGGTTCCAGAGGTCAGATGAGGTCACAGGCAGGCCGAGGTCAGAAGGCAGGCAGCAGGCAGAAGGATCAAGGAGCAAGCTGAGGTCAGTACCAGTGAGACAGTCCGGAGGTACTACCTGGGGAGACGACAGACGAACACAGGAACAAGAGGACACTGGAACGGAAGGATGCAGGAACAAGGCTGGAACAGAAGGATCCTGGAATGAGACTGGAATAAGGCTCAGAATGCAGTGACAATCTAGCACAAAACAAACCCGATTGCCAAGGCAAGGAAGTGCAGGCAGGAACTTCCTTATATCAGCTGGGCAGTCCGCGCACACGCGCGCGTAGGGGCATGGCCAACGCCATGGAGGGAGCCAAATTCCGACGTGAGGCCTGGCCCGGCAACCACCGCCGAGGCCTGGAAGAGCTCGCAGCTGCCGCTAGGGAGGCCGACCCGGGACCTGCCATGGAACCAGAGAGGTGAGCAGGCCCGTGCACGGGCCGGACGCGGACGTGGTGCGTAACACTTCTCATATATATTCCCATTTATACAATCTGAAAAAGGGCTTTTGAATTCTTTTATTCTTTTACACTATAAACTGTGCTAAGTGCAAAAGATCATGCATATTTAAGTGAAATAAAGGATGACAGATGTATCATTTCTCTTATAGTTAAACTTACACCTAATCTGAAATTAATTTAAGAATGGTTAAGTGTGGCCGTAACATAAGAGATGTTTTCAGACTTCAAACCTTACCTTAAAAAACAAATCCAAGTTATTTTTAGTTAAGAAGATAACCAGAACAATGCAATGTTGTATATTGTATGTATATTTAACGTGCAGTGGATTAGGACACATCTACTGATGTTAAAGCAGAACCCCCTTTCAGTCTAGCACAGAGAAAACAGCAATGCAGTAATGATGCTGAAGGGGACAGAGTACACGTTATTCCATAGTACCTTTAATTAAGCATTAAGACGCAATGGGGAGTACTTTACCCCGCCATCAAAATACGCTTTGATGCATTGTAAGGCATAAGGTCAAATTATGCTCGTCATCGCTGTGCGAGGAAGCTAATCAACTGAGAAAACTCTACAGTACAATTAGAGAGACAGCAAACATAAAGAAACACCTTGGTACAGAGACTGGACACAATAGAGGTCTTATTTTCAAACACGTCTAGCCATAGATATGGAACTAGGGAAACCCTTTTCAAATCAGAGGGCTATATGTCCTTGATGTTATTTAGTAGACATCTCTGTATTCATCACTAATTTTTCTTTTTCATCTTTGTAGACTGTGTTAACCCTTAATGAACCAACCCCTCAAAAAAGACGTTGCAGCAACTCTTGTGACAATACAGGTCCCTTCTTCAGATGTGAAAAAGAGGAGCCTTCGTGGTATGGAGAGTTCGAAAGATGCCCATTTTCTCCAGCACTGTTAGAACTATATTTTCATACTACCACATGTATTTCTCTGCGAATTTTAAATTATTATTTACAACAAGAGGGCACTCATGTAGTCAGGTCTGTCTCAGAGCCAGATGCTTGGACAATGTCCACCCTGGTGTGGGTAAGCTATTTAAATTGGGGGTTCTCAACCCAGTCCCGGGGAGACACATTTAGGCAGTCAGGTTTTTAGGATATCCACCATGAATATGCATGAGATATGAGATAGGTTTGCTTGCATGGCCTCCATTGTATCCAAATCTACCTCATGCATCTTCATATCCTTAAAACTTGACTGGTTAGATGTGCCCAGAGGACTGAGAACTCCTGATTTAAATTATTACAAAGCTTTGTGGACAGACATGGGAAGGAAGAGCTTCTGGGTGTAAACTAAGTGAGGGGTCTTGTTTCTGCCTAAAATAGTAGATTCAATAAAAATTTAAATTGAAAAAAAATAGTAGAGTGCACATGTGGAAGATGACAAAAATAGATCTAAACTACTGGTCTGGGTAGGGCAGAATATAGATTTTAAATAAATAAATAAGCTTTTCTACCAATTATGTCCGGTTTTGAAAAAAGCTTGCTTTATTTTTTGAGGCTTCCACCTGATGTGCTGATTCCAGCCAATCTGCTCCTTTTACTTACTTTTTTTTATGTGGTGATGTGTTTTATTTATGGAAATGTTGGTCTGTTTTTATGATTATGTATTTCTGTAAACCGCTTAGCACAGGTATTCTGATATATGTGGAATATAAACATAGAAACATAGAAATGACGGCAGAAAAAGTCCAATCGGCCCATCCAGTCTGCCCTGCAAGCTCCCACACTTATTTTCCCATACTTATCTGTTTCATCAACCACCAAGTTCAGGGCCCTTGTTGGTAAGTGTTTGATTCAAGTTTCCTGCCATCCCCTGCCATTGATGCAGAGAGTAATGTTGGAGTTGAATCAAAGGTGAGCATAAGGCTTAATTGTTAAGAGTAGTAACCGCCTGCAACAAGCAAGTTACCCCGATGTTTGTTTACTCAGACTGCACAGATCATTGCCTTGTTGGATGAATGTAAATCCTGTTTTCCACATTTCCCCCTTTTCCCCCTGCCGTTGAAGCAGAGAGCAACACTATATATGCATTCAAAGTGATGTATCAGGCTTAATTGGTTTAGGGTAGTAACCGCTGTATTAAGCAAGCTACCCCCGTTTATTTGTTTACCCCGATTGTGAAGTTCAGTCCTTGTTGGTTGTTGTCTGAAGGCAAATGTTCTTTTCCATATTTCCCCCTGCTGTTGATGTAAGCAAGCTGTCACACTGTATGACTGGCACTTGAGATTTATCCTCATAGCAGTGAGGGCAGGAATAACTGGGCTTGATGGTCTTTTTCTGCCTTCATCTACTATGTTACCGTTTAAATGCTACTAACTAGCATAGAAAAACATTTAGAAATTTAAAAAAAACCCCACAATACCAAAGTTAGTTTTGTAAAGCATATACACACAGATATTTCTTGGTCACTGAAAGGACTTTGTGTTACTGCTGGCCTAGCTGGAAGCAGCAATTTAATTGAACAGCTAAAGCAGACTACCGAATAGTAACTAACACAAATATGAGAATTCAAAGTACTGTACACCAGCAGTCTATCTATAACACCTTGTGCTTTCCTCTTTCAAAAGATCTGGTTTTTCTGATCCAAAAATATGAGTAGATGCAAAACTAAAAATGTTATCAATTTTACAAATGCAGCATACATGTGGCTGAGTGTTCCTTATCAGCTAGAAATTATGGGTGTATGATGAAACTATGTGCATACTTAGAACAAACAGCTAAAATATATTTAATATATTTAATTTGTAATACACCTCACTGTAAAAACAACTCTATATTTTTCTTAAACCATATATAACTGTAGATAAATGTGTAAGTATGTTTTCATTTCTAGATAAATGAATCTAAGACTAAATTTAAATGGTAACTTAAGTTAGGATATTCTAAGCATCAATTTAATTTTGCCTATAAACTGACTAAATGAGACAATTATTCAACAAACTAGCAGGACCCATTTACAAATGACATCCACCACTATCATCAATTATTGCAATTAAACTACAAGTGCTTGATTTGTAATTAAGATTCACACCCATGGAAGTAAAGCATTTTGTAGGCCCTCTGACAAGTTCTTGGTTGAGTATGTTGGCTTATTTTTTTTAAGAACAGACTAATCTTTCCTGAAGCTATGTGCCTCCAAATGACCACACCTGATAGACCCACTTAAGAGTATTTTAAAGGCAATCTTTGCTGCAGATTTGAGACAAGAAAAGAAATGCTCAAAAAACATATGCACGCTTAACAGACATATAAATGTGGCTCCCAGTCTGGGTGCAAGTTAGCTGGGGAGCAAAGTTAATATCAGGGTTTAATCCTCACTCAGTCCTCCAATCCTGGTGTGGATTCTCCAAAAGGGTAGGGGGATTAGATGAATTACCAAAAGGAGACTCTTGACACAGGTTATGAGGTCCCAAAATTAAAATCTTTACTGAAAATCAGTATATTTTAACACAAGTATTTTACCTGTCTTTATCATGAGAAATCCAAATACAGGGACAGAGATGTCAAGAGGGTTCCTTGATCCCCTCATTCCTTTTTTCTGCTATTCAAGGACTCCCCTGGACAGAGGCTGGGCTCCCTGGCTCCCAGGAACCCTTGTAAGTATCAGAATTTCCAAAGCTTGAATCTCTCCTGCACACCTTCAGACCCCTAGATCACTACAATAGAGCATCAAATGCCCTGCACGCTCCTCTTCTCCTTCACCATCTTTGGACAGGCACCTGACACACACTTCTTGCTGTTCCTGCATAGATCTTTGCTCACCATGAACTTTTGTCAGAGAATACCTTTTCTCCAGTAAAAAGAAAAGCCTATGGTAAGGGGTTTACTCCATGATAGCAGGGATACTCATTAGGGATGTTCAATCGTTTTTGCCGAATTGGAAAGTTTCAAAGAAATAGTCCAATTCGGCATGGGTTGGAGGACCCGAATCCCGAGATGGATTTTCCCCGAACTTCAGGGAAAATTCATTGTTTGGGTTAGCGTGAGGGGGAAGGGCACATTTATTAAAAAAAAAAAAACCCACCCCATCCCTTCAAATTTAGTTAATTACAAACCCCCCCACCCTCCTGCCCCCCCCCCAAAACACCTAAAGTCCCTGGTGGTCTAGCGGGGGTCCTGGGAGTGATCTCCTGCTCTCGGGCCATCGGCTGCCAGTAAACAAAATGGCGCCGGTGGCCCTTTGCCCTTACCATGCGACAGGGGCTACTGGTGCCATTGGTCAGCCCCTGTCACATGGTAGGAGTGGGCTGTCCATTGCTCCTTCCATGTGACAGGGGCCGACTAATGGCACCAGTAGCCCCTGTCGCATGGTAAGGGCACAGGGTCACCGGCGCCATTTTGTTTACTGGCAGCTGATGGCCCGAGAGCAGGAGATCGCTCCCGGGACCCCCGCTGGACCACCAGGGATTTTAGGCGTTTTGGGGGGGGTCGGGAGAGTGGGGGGTTGTAATTAATTAAATTTGAAGGGTTGGGGTGGGGGGGGTTTCGGCAAAAATTGACAAGAAAAAAAAACCTGTTGGAAAACTAAGTTTTCCACAGGTCGCACGAGCCGTAGCCCGACCCATCAGAAAAAAATGATGCACATCCCTAATACTCACCACCCCACTCCACAGCTATTCCCCAGGATTAGTTATTGTAAATAAAGTATCAAAAGCATCACCACAGAGTACTGTCTATGTGGCTCTCTATACCCGCTATACGATATTACAGCAGAAGGAAGAAATGGCAAGATTTACACCTACCCCAAGCTCCAAACTCATTCAGAGGTTGACAGCTTGGACTTCTCTCGTCCCCCATCTCCTAACCATCTAACTCAATCCAGTATTGCATCACTGTGGTCACTCTTAGAGAGGTGTGTGTGTGTGGGGGGGGGGGGGGGAGCCATAGCAAATGGTTTAATTCAAGACACTCTGAGTGTATCCTCCACTGAGAGAAGCAAAGACTTAGTGAAGGACCATAGGACCTGTTACATAAAGTTTTATATTAGTCAAGCTAAAGTTTTAGAAATGAAACTGCAAACAAGTATTAATTTAGCTCAACAACCATCAACCACTTTAAAAAGGATTATGAGGGAATGTATAGGAAACTCCCTCATAATATCTTCAGGGACTGCACAAAGCTATCTGGCCCAGTCCTCCTTAAGAAGCAGCCCCACAAGGGATTCTGGGTGAAGGAGAGCTCCCCTCACCACAGTATAAAGAGTCAGGGCCCAGAAGAGTTAGGGAGGCCGCAAGGAGCAGGCAAGAAGCTGGCATATAGATGGACAACTTATGTCTGATGCTTCTGAAGCTGCATTTAAGGACTGCTGAGGTAAACAGCTTTTGTACTCATTTTACTCTGTTAATAAAGATGTGTGTGTGTAAGTGTAAGTGTAAAACAAACAGAGTCTGCCTGCTTCCATTCTTCCTGGCTGTTTCTGAAGCCGACGCTGCTCCCAGCTAACACATGGAGATAGATATGGTCAACCAATGCATCTCCCATTACGTAGATCTTTATTTACTGTGGGGTCTCTCTTCCATCTTTTGTTCAAAAGAACACTGCAAAATATTAGACCAGTACAAAGGGTGTGATTCAACAAGACTTTTCTTTCAATCTGTGTCTATGGGAAAAGACCTTGAGGAAATCAGGCCCAAATGATAAATATTTCACGTCCCCAAACCCAGCTCCCACAAATTAGGAAACAAAATGCTATTTTGGGCTGTTGAGTATTGAATTCAAGATCCTACAATATGAATGGCTCTCCCTCACCCTACTTTTCTTGTCTTCAAATTATGTGCGAAAGACAATCAATCTCAGATTATCCACAAAGGTGGGGGGTAAGGGGAAAAGGAGAATGCTGTATCAGAAACAGCAGCCTAGATGCCTTAACTTGAACTTCAACCAACCAATAAGAAAAGTCAAAAGCATGATGACCTAAATCCAAAGATCTTTGGTGTTCCAATTTAGATTTCTCTTCAAAAGATCCTGATATTCACATATTTGGAAAGTGCTACCTGCCTTATTACGCCCTCCAGTCATTATGGACTGAAATTCTGGGGTGCTCGTTTGCATCAGAGCTCCAGGAAGGACAACGCTTTGAGCATGAAGAGCTGAAGAGTAAATGCAGAATACCAGATTTTTAAGATAGCAGGAACCAGAACAAAGGCCATACGCTCTAGAAATGTAAAAATAACTTAATACAAAAAAAGAAAAGACTGTGTTAGCTCATCAACACTAAAATTTGTTAAAAGAAAGCCAACATAGCAACTGGGTGGAGATATGATGTTCATTTGGCAAACAAAAAGCAAGGTCCAATTAAATTCTCAGAAAAGTACAAAAGCAGCACTGAAAGCTAGCATATTTTAAACATCCATTAAGCAAATTGCCATTGTATATTTTGTCTTTCCACACAAACAGGAAACTTAAGAATCATAACTAACAAGGAAGCAATAGGGCCAATAAAGAGGCAGGCTGAAATTTGTAAGAATCCAGACAATACCACTGTTTTAAGACGTGTATAGTTGCAGACTGAAAATTTCTAAAGTAAACCAGCTACTGAATTTCATGTTACTCTGCAAATCCCTTCAAAGCATTCAGCTCGTAACACTGGTCAGGTACAGGTTGGATCACTTAATTTCAGATCAACCAGAATTAGTCATATGTTTTTACACAGTCTATAAGAAAATATATTTTACTACCAATCTGCTTAGCATTCAGATCAAAAGTATTAATTTGAAATTTTATTTATTAGTTAAAAAACAAACAAAAAAATCACAGCTAGTTATTCAGAGAAAAACCAGAGTTGGCCGATTAATTCACAACACAGAATGTTTTCTCCTGCTAAGGATTCCATTCTCACAATATTCCATAGATTGTCTGGTACTCACCTTGTGATGCTCTATTAGTCTAAATATCTTTCTGCCCATATATTCAAATGAACTGTAGAGGTTATTAAGTTGCCCTTGGCAAAAAAAGATTTTGTTTCCCGGGCAAATGCTTTTATAAATTCTGCATGTGACAGTTTTATTACATATTGTAAATAGACCTCTGCCAGACTTTTATGACATTCATCACTAACTCATTCAGCACTTATTACTTTTCAGTCTTCTATCTACCTTAGACATTCTTTTTAAAAATCTTTTGCATGCCCATCATACATTGGGCAAGTTTATGCTTCGCAAAAGACCCACTATTTAAGTAGTTGGGATCTTGACCTATATTTTTTCATTACGCAGTAGTATGAACAGAGAAAACATTTCTATTATGATGCATGCTCACTTTAAGATAATAAAGTCTACCTTGCATTTAATATATGGTTTCTGTCTGCTGAACTGTAGATGCATCCTAGTAGCACATGCTAGCTGCTCCACCCAAGCAAATCCTTCCATTAAAGTACTGCAGTTCCAAGACAAGCATATAGGGTTCCAAAGTATTTATACATTTTATGGAAAGAAGATAAATCTTTATGCTTAATACATGGCTAAACCTTTTTATTCTGACCATTGTTTCAAAATATCAAACCAAAGGGCTAAAATTACATTACTCAGAGCTCAACAGTCTGTGTCATGAGAAAGATACAGATGAGTTTGCTAGCTGCAAAAATGTATATGCTGCATCATCTTAAGATTTGGGTTTGCTCATCCTGCAGAGGTATATCTTTCCCAGGTTAACATCTCCCTTCTTTCCTAAAGCTGATGAAGCTACTCCTTAAAGAGGTGAGGGAGACAGCTGTATAAAACTATGACCAATCTTACAGAAATAGGAAATGAGGTAGAACAGAAAAAGAGTTAATGAGATGACAAAGACAAAAAAAAAGATGAGAACAGAGGAAGAGGAGAATACTAAGGGGTGTAATTTTCAAAAGCATTTACACTCATCAAACATTGTGTAAAAGTATGCATTCAACTTTCTTGAAAGAGGCATTCCTGGGAGCAGAGTTAAAAACACAAACATGACGGCAGAAAAAGACCACATGGCCCATCCAGACTGCCCTTCTGTCCATTAATTTAGCATTATAATTCTCATCACTTCCTTAGAGATCTCCTGTATTTATTCCATGCTTTCTTGAATTCAGATACTGTTTCTTTCTCCACTACCTCCACTGGGCCATACATCCTCTTTGTAAAGAAATATTTAAGATTACTCCTGTCTACCCCCTTTCAACCTCATCTCATGAGCCCCTCATTCTAGAACCTCCTTTCAATTGAAAAGTATCACCTCTTGTGCATGAAAACCTTTGAGATATTTGAATTTCTCTATCATATCTCCCCATCTCACCTTTCCTCTAGGGTATACATGTTTAGATCTTTGTCTGTCCCCATATGATTTAGAATGAAGACCACTATCCATTTCAGTAACCACCCTCTGGACCGACTCCATCCTGTTAATATCCTTTTGAAGGTGTGGACTCCAGTATTGTACTCAGTATTCCAAGTGAGGTCTCACCATTCATGTCCCTTTTTCTGCTGACCATTTCTCTCCCTATGCAGCCAAGCATCTTTCTGGCTTTTACCATTGCTTTATCCACCTGTTTGGCCACCTTAAGATCATCAGAAACAATTACCTACAGATACCGCTCTTCCTTTGTACTTAGAAGAATTTCACCTCCAATACTGTACCTTTCCCTTGGGTTTTTGCATCCCAAATGCATTACTCTACATTTTGTAGCATTAAATCTTAGCTGCCAGACCATTCCTTGAGCATCACTAGATCCCTCCTGTTTTCCACTCCTATCTGGCAGTCTACCCTGTTACAGATTTTGGTATATTGGTAAAAAGTCAAACCTTTCCCGACAATCCTTCTGTTATGTCACTCACAAAAATGTTGAAAAGGACCAGTCCAAGGACAGATCCCTGAGGCAACGACCCCATCCTCAGAGAAAACTGAGGATGGGGTCCTTTGTCACCTCACACTAAGCCAGTTTCTAACCCAGTTGGTCATTCTAGGATCCATACCAAAGGCACACAATTTATTTATAAATCTTCTGTGTAGAATCGTTTCAAAGGTCTTGCTGAAATCCAAGTACACTATGTCTAGTGCTTTCCTTTGATCCAGCTCTCTGGTCTCCCAATCAAAGAAATTGATCAGATTTATCTGATTACCTCTGGTAAACCCATGCTGCCTCAGATCTTGCAATCCACTAGATTCCAGAAATTGCACTCTCCTCTCTATTAGCAGCGATTCCATCACCACAGAGGTCAGACTAACTGGCCTGTAGTTCTCAGCCTCCTCCGTACTTCCACTTTTATGAACAGGAGCCACATCAACCCTTTTCCAGTCCCCCATAATTAATTCAGACTCTAAGAAAGCATTGAAAATGCCAGCCAGCGGACCTGTGTCCCATCCAGCCCAATCGCTTCATCTACTTTTAAGTTTAGTTAGCTCCTCATGAACACACTGTCCTTGATACTTTTGATGCAACTGCAACATTGCTCTTTGCTTCAACGGCAGGGAGAAAAGGGGAGTTGGATTCAGACAACAAGCAACAAGGGCCCTGACTTTTATGGTCTGGGGAACTGATAAGCTTCCGGATAACCTGCACAGAGCAGCAGTTACTACCCTTAACAGAAGGCAAGTGATTACTATCTTTAACCAATAAGCCTTTTGAGGCAACTACACCATCACTCTCCGCTTTTCACAGCGATGGGGAAGGGATGGAAGAGAAATTGGATTCAGACAACAACCAATATGGGTCCTGACTTTTATGGTCTGGGGTAATGATATACAGACACAAGTGAAAAAGCACAGGACTGCTTCTAAGGTGAAGTCCTTAAGCAAAGAAGGCAGCACTATCTGAATTTTCAAGAAGGCTCATGTTGCTAGCAGTAAATTTTTTATGGGTTATTATAAGGCTTGGGAGTTAACTGCACGAGCGGCAGTTGCTACCCTTAAGAGAAACAGGAGGGTAACTTGCGCGGCGCAGCAGATACTACCATAAGAAACTTACTGGGCAGATTAGATGGACCATTTGGTCTTTTCTGCTGTCATTACTATGTTACTCTATTCTGAAAACCGATTGAGGTTTACCTCATTTCCAATCTTATTTGTGTTTATGTGGTCTTGCTCCAGGCCTTTCCACAGTGAATACTGAACAGAAATATTATTATTTTGCTTTTTCCTCATCAGCCTCTAAATATTCCTCCCCTTCACTTTTCAGTTTCACAATACCTTCTATCACTAACATATCTAAAAAAAAAAGTCTTGTCCCCTTATTTTACCATATTTGCTATTTTTTCTTCTATTTTGATTTTCACATTCCTGACTAATTCCCCAGCTATGTTGCCTGTCTTCCTCTTTCTGCAGTCTTTTGTAGTTTATGAATGCTAACCTTTTCTCCCATACCTTTTCAGCTACTTCTTTAAAAAAAACATAATGGTCTCTTTTTCCTCTTCCCTTTATTTACATTCCTAAGAAAAAGATTAGTTGCCCTTATATCTCCTTTTAGTTTTGCCCACTGCCCTTCTACTTCCCGTAGATTTTCCCATCCAGCTCCTTGGGGTATTCCCCCATTTTGAGAAAGTTTTCCTTAAGTCTAGGACCCTCACCTTTCAATGAATCTTCATCTCTTGCATCCTAATTTTGAACCACAACATCCTGTGATCACTGGTTCCCAGATGATCATCCACTACAGCATCAGAAATACTTTCCCCATTGGTAAGCAGGTCCAGTATCTCCCCCCTCCCATATACTTTCTGGTACCGGTTGACAGCACAGTTCTCCTTGCAGAAAATCCAGGATCTCCCTGCTTCTAGAAGATACTGCAGCTGGGATGTCCCAGTCAACATCTGGCAGATTGAAATCCTCTAGCAGCAGCACCTCCCCTTTCCCAGCAATCCTGTGAATGTGCTCCATTAAATCTCTATCCATCTTCTCTGTCTGTAATGGAGGGCTGTACATTACACCAATATAAATAGATGTTCCATTCCCACTTTCCAGACTAACCCACAGTGCCTCCTCCTTACCTAATCAGCCCAGCAATACCGCTGCTTTAATACTGTTCTTTATATAAAATGCCATGCCTCCTCCTTTCCTTCCTTAATAGATAGTAGCTGGGTATAACTATATCCCAGTCATGGTTTTCCGTGTACCAGGTCTCCGTTATATTTAAATCAGCTTCTTCCATGACTGCCTCTAGATCTGGGACTTTATTTTGTTCACTCTAAGGATGGGAAGCCATTTAGAGGCATAATTTAGATTTGCAAAAGTGTGCACATAAAGGTGTGTGTGCACATTTACACCTGCTCCCAAGTAGGCACAAATGTACACGCTTATGCTGCGCAGGGGTACATGCATATCTGCTAGTTTTCAAAGCAGACTTAAGCTCCACTTTGAAAATTTGGGCTGAAGTCCACATGTACTTTCTATAGGCTGATTTCAGCCCTACATGAGCTGTTATAAAATTACCCTGAAAAGGAATAGAACAAATGACAGGAGAGAGTTAAAAAAAAAAAGAGAGAGAAAACATGCAGGAGAGAAACAATGAGGCAACCAAGGATATAATGAAAGCTACAATGAAAACAAGGACAGGAAAGGTGTGGAACAATCAGCCTTTCTGAATCAATAGCAATAGAGAACATAGTCATTTCAGCCACCTTAACATACTCCTGTGTGTTTGGCATGGATGGCTCACTTGGCTTGATACAGTGATATAGAATATCTTAATATATCAGATAAATGATTCAAAAGTAGCCTTTGCAAGTCCAGTTCATTTCCTGAGACAGGTATCTTGATCTCTCAAAATTATAATCACAATTGGCATTCAATGATGCCCTTGGTGATGATCTCAGCAGCAAGGCTAAATACTAAGATTTCACGCTGAAACATTTTCCAACTTCTAGAGCAGCGATTCTCAACAAGTGTGACACCAGTCACGGCAGGGGTGTCATGTGCTACCGGTCTCCCGCTGCTCTTCCCTCCGCTTCGTTCACCGAGCTAGAGGCAGACGATCTTCCAATGTTGCCGTTGCTGCCCGGGCTATCAGCACTTTCAAGCCCGGATGGGAACAGCAGCAGTGTTAGTGGACCTGGCAACCGCGGCTGGGCCTTTTCTTCTTCCCGCACGTGTATGTGTACGTGTGTGTGTGTGTGTGTGTGTGTATAAGATAAAGACTGGTTGGGAAATGATTGCTGTGTGAGAGGCAGAAACTGGTTGTGGAGGTGTGAGTGGCGTGTGTGTGTGTGTGTGAGAGACAGAGAGACTGGTCGTGGGCCCTAAGGCAGAGGACAATGAGGACAGAGCTTCAGCTACTACTGCTGCTTCTGGTGTGTGCTACTGGCCTGCATGGAAGAGGAGTAGGAGAGCTGCTGGAGGGGGTTAGTAAAGGTGGCTTTTTAAGTTTATTTTTCTTGATTGACTGCCATTTAATTATTGAATATTATGTAATGTGTCTGCTGTTTTGAAATATTTTATTGGTATTTGGAGCATTTTTAATAATTTTAGTTTTTATTTGTTGGATGTTATTCTGTTCATAGCCGTTTTGAAACATTTATTCTGTTTATTAGTATAGTTTTACAATTATTTCTATGTGGGGATCTATAGCTGCTTGGCTTGTTCTGTTTTCCTAATAGGAGGTCTATTGGTGTTTAGGGCCTGAACTAATATTTATAGTGTTGCCTTTTCATAGGTAGGGTTGTTCCTGTTTGAGTGCATGCCATAATACAGGTGTAACTGTGTGCAGATTAGTTTATGTGCATTACTACAGATTCTGGGAGTATGTTAGGTCAGTTCTGTGTGTGTGACCGAGGTGAGGTATTTTACTAGCATGTAAGCGTTTGTATCAGTCTTATTTGTTGTGTTTTTCAAAAGGGCATGCATTGGTAGTAAACTGCTATCTTTTTATAAGTAGGGCTCTTGAGCCTGGTAGTACAAAGAGTTTGTGTTGCTGTTACTGAAATGACACCAGAACATCTTTGTTGTAGGGTGAGTTGTATGGGGAATGTCGTAGTTCTGCTTTACATCCATTATTATGGGTCGGGGGGGGGGGGGGTGGTTTCCTGTGGATGCAAACTGTACTTTTACATTTAGCTCCATGACGGTCATGTGTTCAGTGTGACACGCATGTGAGAACCATCTGTCAGGTGTGTCCAGACTGAAAAAAAGGTTGAGAACCACTGCTCTAGAGAACTCCTCCCACAGCAGGGTTGCAGCAGGTTAGTGCAGATTCGGCTGCTCCTGCTCCCAGCCCTAGCAATAGGGCATCTTTCACTGGGACTAAAGCCTCATTAAGGAAAGAATAAAAATCTGAGAAAAGGGAAACTCAGAAGCTCTAAACATTGGAACTGTACAGAGAAATAGATATTCTGCATCCCTCGAGAAAAGAGAGAGCAACATATTTCCTTTGTAATATGGCAAGCAGCCATACAGTACATCTAGAAATGGCATTACGTCCAGCAATAGCTGACTAGACTGGGCCACAACAGCCCATCAAGATATATCACTTTCTCAAAGAATAAACCCCCAGTGTGTCAATTCATTGTATCCATCAATGTACAGGTTTACTGTGTGAACTCATGTGCAGGCAGCGATCACGTTGATTCTGTATTGTCTCAGCTTCAAAGATGAATCTGTGGTTTTTTTTAAATTTACATTTCTAAAGTTTCAAAAAGCACCGCACATAGACATTTTGCTTTAAAAAAAAAAATGAATGAGTTGTTCAAATTTTCTCTCCTCCCCAAAATGTCTCCCATATGCTGTTACTTAGATAGAAAACCCCACTGGGTTTCTGCTTAGGAAAGAACAGACAGAGATAAAGCAATCCAGGTTAGGTTACTGCTCCGCCATGTGGGCAGCTCTGCTGGAGGCTTCTTGCTGCTATAAAAAGAGGAAACAACTAGAAGGTATGGATTTTTTTGTTAGCCTTTCCAGGAGGCAGGATGGTGCTGTTCCTGTTCCGCTTTTTTCTTGTGTTTTTGGAAGAGGACCCTTTGGGCCTTAAGAATTATGACTTGGGCACGTAAAAGGTAGAATGTGGTGCCTTTTTACCAAGTTCAAGGAATATTATTTCCTTCTACTTTTGTAAGTCTTTTTTTTTTTTTTTAGGATGTTTTTTGTCCACCCTTTCTTCTTTTTGTTTGTATTTTGAAAACTGGTTTTTATTTTTACCAGACAACTAAATTTCTCTTGGCCTAGGAAAATTTACCTGTGTTGCGACCGTCGCTGCCCGACGTCTCCACTACGCCCACCTTACCTCTTTGGCGACTCCCTCTTTGCCTGCTGGAAGTTTGGTTGCCGCGGAGTCATCATGCCGTTCTCCTCCGGCGTCCCCGGACCGGCTAGACGCTGCACTCCACCATGTTTCCCAGCAGCCTAAGGGCGCGCACGTGGCATGGCCCCGACTCAAGTACCAGCAGTGGCGTGAACCTCAGGGGCATCCCCCTGAGGTGATGTCATCTCCACCGGATATTTAAGGTTTCTGAAATCGCTAACTAATCAAGTTAGCAAGGAATGGAGTTAGCAATCTGTTGGTGTGTCTGTCTCCATACTCTGAGCCTGACCGGTGGTCCCTCTCGGGATCTTCCCCCGGGGGCATGGTCATCTGCCACCGGCCCAAGGATCCACCCACAACTACCTCAAACACCAACAACCTGCAATTATTGAGAGAGGAATCTCTCACACAGAGATCCAGTGACCCTTCAGAGGTCGTGATCTTCATTCATTCCTGGAAGGAAGAAAGAGCAGGAAGAAAGGAGAACTGTGGCAGCCATCTGGGTGTTGAGCATTACCATATCATTAGGATATTCTGGGAGGAGTCTGGATAAGAAGAAGCCTATTCTTGACATTTGAATCAAGGTATGAGAAATGGAACTTTGAATTATGCCAGGTAGACAAATTCAAGTATCATGCTCACCAATCTGGAAAGAAGCTCTAAAACTGCCCCTGAAATTGGAATGGGATATGGAAACAAAAAGAATCAGATTAAACGAACTCCCAGAGTCACATATTTAATGAAATGGACTTAACTAAACAAGAACTTGTAAATTGTTCATTTCACCTTACAATCAATTATCAGTAAAGTTATATTGGAAGCACATTCATCGCCCAGCGTGATTATTACTGGGTAACTTGCCTGCCTGGTGCAAGAGAGTAGACCTCATGCAGCACCTAAATAACATTTTAGAGAGCATGGGGAGGAGCCAACTGTCATTGGTACGTGTGGGTACCAATGGACCGACAATATGAAAAATCTCACATTGTCGGTCCATTGGTACCCACATGTACCAGTCAGGCCCCTGAGCAATTGAACCACTGACTGAGCTGTATGTAACCCTTCACTGGGGTTGTGCTGGTACCCCTGGGGCCATTAAAGTAGTTGGGGCTGCTCTTTCATCCTTCCCCTCCTTCCTGCGCTTCCCAGGGACTGAGCTCTTTCTGTAGGGGAAGAGGAAAACCTCTGTGGCCCAGGTGATGGACAGTCCCTTCTATGGTGTGTGTGTCTTCTTTGTCTGGTGTTCTCAAGGACAGTCAGGCTGGACTCAGACTGGGTGTTCAAATCATATTTACTGATCATTTCCAAAAGGTCAATCACTGTGCCATAAACATTCAACAACTGAAATTGTACAGCTGAACAATTTACATGGTGTCTCTGCTGGGGTACTGATGTCCATCTCTCAAGCTCGTGGGAGAGAGCTTGCCACTGCCTACTCATCTGTGCAATAGCCCAGTAGAGGAAGAATCCTAGAGGGGGGCCCCCTCGCCATGAAAAGATCCTACCTGAGTCCAAAGTTCAGTCTGTTGTCCACAGCCTGTGTCCCAGTCCCTTTGGGGTGGAGATCCAATTGGGAGTCTCACAAGGCTTGATGGTATAACTTTGACCTCTCAAGGAGGCAGGCCAGGGGCTCCAGTTCAGATTCCAACTCTCTTTGTCCTTTACCAGGTTGTGCAGAGGGGTGGGACAAAAACCTCCACATGAACAAAAAGGGGAAACATTCCAAAAGTCTCTATCCAAAAAACATCACGCTGGGTAGTGCAGCCATTGGTCTTGCTTCCTCGATGAGGTACTCACAGGTCTCCAGGCCCTGCTCTCAGGATCAGAGGGGCTGCTCCTTTCCCAAGGTACAGGGTGTGCTCCCCAGAATAAAAAAAACTTATCAAAAGCTACAAAACCCTTACTCTCAAACTGGGTTAATAGGCCCAGCTCAGCAGGGAGAAAACAAAAACTCCTCCTTACTGCTTAGCCTCATACTCAAAATTACCACACTCTGTACTCCTCTAACCCTGCCTTATGCCCCTGAGATAGCTAATCCAGTCAGCTCAGTGGAGAGACTGAGAGAATAGAAAACCCCATGCTGTTACTAGTCCAGATGGTAAGGGACCTATCTAGTGAGAAACTGAAGGATTGATCACATGTATAAATTGCAATGTACCTTCAGGATTTGTTAAGCCTCTTTGGCTTCTCTTTTCTACTAAATTATTTGTCTTCTATGTGCTAGTGAGTCTCTGAAGCCCTCAGGAAACCTATAGGTCACATCCTAGTGGCCTTTTTGAGCCAGCACCTGGAAGGGCCCTTCAACCCTAGGGCTGGAATGCATGGGAAAGGAAAGGGTACACAGCATGATATTTGACCGAATACTGGCGTGAAAAAAAATCAAAGAAGAGATACCCTATATAAACTATCTCACAAGATTAATGCAACTAACAGATGATGTTCAATGACCTATGCCATAGGGATGTGAATCGTTTTTCAACGATTAAAATTATCGTCCGATAATTTTAATATCGTCTTAAATCGTTATAGAACACAATACAATAGAAATTCTAACGATTTATCGTTAAAAATCGTTAAATCGTGTTAGTGCGCACTAACAGGAGTTAGTGCGCACTAACTCCAGTTAGTGCGCACTAACAGGAGTTAGTGCGCACTAACTCCAGTTAGTGCGCACTAACAGGAGTTAGTGCGCACTAACTCCAGTTAGTGCGCACTAACAGAAAATGATACAAATTGACACTTTCCAGGTCAGTAAAGGTCAGTTAGGAATGAATATGTATTCCTATTGGCTGGCTGCCCTCTTATCTATTGATGTTACCAAGGTTCCCACTGAGGTGATGGTTGGGGGGATGGGAAATGGAAATGGAAACTCAGGAACACTAACAGAAAATGATACAAATTATTGACACTTTCCAGGTCAGTTAGGAATGAATATGTATTCCTATTGGCTGGCTGCCCTCTTATCTATTGATGTTACCAAGGTTCCAACTGAGGTGATGGTTGGGGGGATGGGAAATGGAAACTGTTGGTAGTTGACAAAAAAAGTAATGTGATCAGTCAATATGACTAGAACTTGTGCCCTATTCCTGATACCAGGGGTGTTGTAATCTTCCTGCACTCAGTGCCCTATCCCTGATACCAGGGGTGTTGTGATCTTCCTGCACACAGTGCCCTAACCCTGACACCAGGGGTGTTGTGATCTTCCTGCACACAGTGCCCTATCCCTATTAATTAATTTATTTATTTATTTATTAACTTTTATTTACCGACATTCGTGCAGCACATCATGCCGGTTTACAAAGAACTCAGGTGGGCGATACAATAAAACAATAAAACAATGTACAAAGAATAAAATAAAGTAACAAAAACATAACAATATAACCTTAGAACAAAATACTATTTCTTACGAAAAGGACACATTAACCGATCGTGATCAAAAAGGATAAATTAAGCAGTAGAGGGGGATGTTGTTTCTTCTAGGGTATCCATGGGTGGTGTGAGGGGAAGCGGGGAAACATAGGGAGGGGTGGAGAAAGTTCGAGCAGGGGGGGCTGGGAGAAATTAAATTTGGTTTGTGTCAGGATAGGCCTGTCGAAATAGCCATGTTTTGACTCCTTTCTTGAAAATTTGCAGGGATGTCTCTTGGCGTAGGAGGGTGGGGAGGGAGTGTTGTGTTGTGATCTTCCTGCACACAGTGCCCTAACCCTGATACCAGGGGTGTTGTGATCTTCCTGCACACAGTGCCCTAACCCTGATACCAGGGGTGTTGTGATCTTCCTGCATGCAGTGCCCTATCCCGCCTGCATTACTAGTGAGAGGTTGGCTTCACAGACAGGGGGGAGCTGCCTGACCCTCACTCCTGACTTCCCCCATGTCCCAGCCAGTGAATGGTGTGTGGGTGAGGGGGGGGAGAATGGTGAAGTCTGAGACAGCTCCCTCCCTGCATTACTAGTGAGAGACTGGCTTCACAGACAGGGGGGAGCTTCCTGACCCTCACTCCTCCCCTCCCCCATGTCCCAGCCAGTGAATGGTGTGTGGGGGAGGGGGGGTGCAAGAAGATCACAACACCCCCGGTATCAGGAATAGGGCACTGTGTGCAGGAAGATCACAACACCCCTGGTATCAGGGATAGGGCACTGTGTGCAGGAAGATCACAACACCCCGGAGGAGTGAGGGTCAGTCCCTGGAATTGGTGACTGTTCTACGGCTGAGATTCACAGGATGATCTCAGGGAAGTAAGCAGATTAGGTTTCATATTTAAATATATACATATATATTCTCTGGTTTTGTTCTATGCTTATGGGGTAGATTTTCAAAGGGTTACATGCATAACCCCCAAAAACCTACCCCTGCACGCGCCAAGCCTATTTTGCATAGGCTCGGCGGCGTGTGCAAACCCCAGGACGTGCGTATGTCCTGGGGCTTTGAAAAATGTGTGGTCCGGGGGCGGGGCCTGTGTCGGGGCCTGGCGCGCTGGCAGTGAGCCGGCGTCAAGTTACGCCTGCCAGAGGCAGGCGTAACTCTACAAAACAAGGTAGGGGGGGATTTAGGTAGGGCTGGGGGGTGGGTTAGATAGGGGAAGGGAGGGAAAGGTGGGGATAACCAAAAAAAAAGTTCCCTCCAAAGCTGCTCCGATTTTGGAGCGGCTTTGGAGGGAACAGGGAAAGCCATCAGGCCTCCCCTAGGGCTCGGCGCGCGCAAGGTGCACCCCCTTGTGCGCACTGACCCCAGATTTTATAACATGCGCGGCAGCACGCACATGTTATACAATCGGGTGTACATTTGTGCGCACTGGGTAGCGCGCACAAATGTACCCCGCGCGCACAAAATTTAAAATCGGCCCCATACTTTCTTGAAGCTTATCTTCTATTACATTTGTATTTTTCCCTTGTTTACATGATATTCTTATGTGCATTGCAATTTTAATTAGTCCTAGATTATTATACTCAATAAATGTGAAATTTAGCTAAGTACAGTGTGAAGATATTTTCTGTTTGCAACTGAGCCACCTAGTGCTCCTTGTAAGGTGTAGGCAGGAAGTTCTGGAGGCTAAATTTAGGCTCTTAGGTAGGAAACTGAAATCCAGAACTGCCAGGATTGCATTCTCAGAAATACTTCCCATTCCACGTGCAGGAACCCAGAGGCAGGCTTTATAATTTTTTCTTTATTAAATTTTCAGTTAATTTAACACAAAAATACAGGAAATAATGTGTAGATTCTCATAACATTTTCAAAGAATACAGCAAGGAAAATTAATACTATCTGCATCATCAACCATAATAACTGGGAGAAACAAAGTATGCAATCTTACATAATATTCTATTATAGGTACATTCATTCAAAATAATAATAAAATTGAGGAGAGTTATCAATTATTTTTGGTCATAATTTCTTTCCCCTACTGGACTCCTATCTAACAAAAAAGCATCTAGATGAAGAGGGTCAGAAAATCTAAACTTTTTCCTTTGGAAGATAACATAACAAAAACAGGGGTATTTTAAAAAGAAATTTGCTACTATGGCTAACAATTTACCTTTCAGGGACAGGAAATGCCTCCGTCTAGCTTGTGTAGCTCTGGAGACATCGGGGAAATTTTGTATTTTCTGACCGCAGAATACCATTCCTAAAGAAAACTTTAAAAATTGTATCTTTGTCAGATTCAAGCACAAAGGATACGAAAAGCGTGGATCTATTGTGAATAATGTCAGTTGATTCCTCCAGAAATGTAGACACTCCCAAACTGCAGGAATCAGCCATACCCTCATCTTGAGTCTTATCCTTTCTCCCCATCCTACTAGGAAAATAGAAAATTTTTGATATCTCAGGTATATCAACATCCTTAGATTTCCCTTAAATATTTTTTAAACATTTCTAATGATGATAGTAACCGTGTCTTGGGAAAATTAATCAATCATAAATTTTTAGATCGAATCAGGTTTTCTATATTTTCCATCTCATTATTGTTTGTTTATGTATAGCCAAGCTATCCTTAATATGAATACTTTCTGTATTCTGTAATAAATTAACTTTAGCTGATAATACTCCCAGATTATTTTCTAAATAAGAAATTTTTTTCACCTGATCATCAATCAAAGATCTATTCAAGTTAACAATAGAAGTTAAGGATACATTTACTTGAGAAACATTTGAATCCAGTTTGGATATCATCCTCCACAAGTCAATACGGGTCACACTACTAGGGACATTCACAGGCTGTTGATCTAGCCTGTACATTTCCCCATGTGCGCCATCATTATTTGAAACAGATATCTGATTTGATGTTAATTGACCAGGCTGAGGATAACTGTTGGACTTCTTTAAACCACAGTCTCGCCAGGCTTTATGTCCTGTACCTTATTGACATCCAGTGGAGGAGTTGTCGATGGTTGAGGAGGTAGAGATGGACCCATGCCAGGACTTAGGGAGACTGATAGTATAGCTCCCTCACTGTCCTCACTTGGCAATTCAATCAGCCTTAAGACATGATTGTCCATTAGGCCTTTAGCTGTAATTGGAGAAGATGATACAAACTTTGCTTTCCTTTTTCTTCCCATTTACAAAAGGGGGAGGAAAAGAGAAGAAAAGAATTTCAAATACATAAAATCCAGCACAATCCATCAATTTTATCCGATAAAAAAAAAACCCAGCAAAATCAGGCAAAGCCTGCTTAGGCAGCAGCCACACTGCCACAGGTTTTAAAGCGGCAGTCGCACGTCAATGACATCACACGCCGCACCCCTCGATGAAGACCAACCAGCTCCAGCTGGTTCAAGGCAACAGAACAAGTCCTGCACAACAATACTCCCCACGCGGGGCAGATTGTATGGGTGCTGGATGGTCTGGAGTCTCCTCACCTCCAGAGTCCCCAAAGCTCTGCCGTGGGTTTTAAAGTGACAGTCACACGTCGATGACTTCACACGCCGCACCCCTCTGATGACCAACCAGCTCCAGCTGGTTCAATGCAACAAAACAATTCCTGCACAACAATACTCGCCATGCGGGGCAGATGGTATGGGTGCTGGATGGCACGGACTCTCCTCACCAAAGTCCCCCCCAGAGGCAGGCTTTGCTCCAGTCTCAAAGCATAGGTACAGGGAAGAGGGTTGCATTCTGGGGAAGGGAGATCCTAATCTAACTGGATGGGCTCCACCATAACCAAAGTGGAACCAGGCTTCTGGTAGTAATCTTTAAAAAGGAGATAGAGCAGCTTTTAAACTAGATGAAGGGGGAAAGCCAACAGTCATTTTTATCATATCTCCATCCACAAATTCCAGAGTTTAATTATGTGTGGAGTAAAAAATGTTTTCTATTTGTCTTAAATGTATTATCTAGTAACTTTACCTTGCAATTTAGCAGATTCAAAACAGATACAAACTTGCTGAGCCTTGTGAGCTTGACAAACTTTGTATCTAGTCGAAGCCCATTTCAGTTGACAAAATGTCTTCCAGCAAACGTCACTATGCACATGAAATCTGTGTACATGTACCAGCTAAGAAGCAGTAGTATGCATTTGCATGAAGTCCTGAGGAGGTCCAGAAGAAGCAGACTAAAAGGTGGTTGAACAACAGAGGCTTCTAGCTTTATCTTCCAGCTTGATCCTTGAACTTGAGCTCAACCCAGCCCTGCTCCGCTTTGTAATATCTGCCAGATTATCTTTGCATGTGCCTTGGCAGACCAAGCTCATGTTCTTTCACTCCTTCTGCCTTATCACTTGAGCTATCTCTAAATGTTCTGAGATTGCCATCCTGGGACTAATGTGTTTACCTGTACTTGATAGTCAAGGACCCTGACCAGACATTTAACAGAGATGACTGGCATTGCAGCAGACAGTAAGCAAGCCTAAGACTGTTCAGATGCCAATTAATTTAATATTGGATAGTCTATCGTATTTTCCAGCGTATAAGATGACTTTTTAACCCAAGAAAATCTTCTCAAAAGTCGGGGGTCATCTTATACGCCGGGTATCGTCATATAGGGCACACCTGCTCTCTGACCAGTTTCTCTCAATCACACACATGCTCTCAATCAAATGCATTCTCTCACTTACACACAGGCTGGCTGGCTGGCTGCTTTTCTCTCTCTCACTCACTTCCTCTCCCCCGCCCCCCAAGCACAAATAGTAGCTGCAGCCCCCGCAGGCCAAGAAAGAAGAATCCCATCGGCCGCGGGAGGCTCATGGTGCTGTCTCCTTTCCCTATTATCAGCTGCCTCGATTGCTCGGGGGCCGATGCTGCTGTCGCCGCTGCTATTTTTTCAGGCGGCACGGCTTTCTCCTTCCCGCGCACCGCACTGCCGTTGCCGCTGGGCTATCAGCACGTTCAAGCCCAGCGGGAACGGCAGCGGTGCAAAAAAAAAAAAAAAAAAAGCTGTGGCATCCGCGGCTGGCCTTTTCTTCTTCCCGCCCCCCCCCCCCCCCCCTTTGAACCGGAACAGGAAGTGATGCGCGAGAAGAAGAAAGAGCCATGCCGCGTGAAAAAATAGCAGCGGTGACAGCAGCATCGGCCCTGAGCAGTCGAAGGAGCTGGTAATCGGGAAAGGAGACAGCAGCATGAGCCTCCCGCGGCTGATGGGTTTCTTCTTTCTTGGCCTGCGGGGGCTGGAGGAGGAGGCTGCTGCAGCTACTATTTGTGTGCTCGGGTGGGGAGTGGAAGTGAGTGAGAGAGAGAGAGAAGCAGCCAGCCTGTGTGTAAGTGAGAGAATGCATTTGATTGAGAGCATGTGTGTGATTGAGAGAAACTGGTCAGCGAGCTCATGTGTGTGTATATGTGAGAGACAATGAAAGTGACTGCTCAGAGAGATGACTGATGTGTATGTGAGTGTGAGAGAGAGAAAAAGCATGGAAGTGAGAAATCTGGGTATGTGAGAAAGCATGGGAGTAAGAAGCCTGATTATGTGAGAGAGAGCATGGGAGCGGGAGGGCTGTATGTGTGTGTGCGTGCATGAGAGAGAGACTGGTTGATAAGGTGACGGTGTGTGTGAGAGAAAGAGACTGGTGAATGTGAGAGAAAGAATGTGATTCAGGGAATGAGAAGCCTGTGCACATGGAGAGCAAGCATGGAAATGAGAGAGAGACTGGTGTGTGTGTGTGTGTGTGAGACAGAGAAAGTGATTATGAGAGTGAGAAGCCCGTATATGTACTGTAAGCAGAACACGGGAGTGGGAAGCCTGTGTGTGTGTATGGCATGAGAGAAACTGTTCAGGAAGGTATCTGGTGTGTGTGTCAAAGACTGTTTGGGAAATGATTGGTGTGTGAGAGACAGAAACTGGTCATGAGGGCATGACTGGTATGGTGTGTGTGTGTGTGAGAGACATGGGCTCTAAGGAAGAGGACCATGAGTATAGAGCTTAGCCATTACTGCTGCTTCTGGTGTGTGCCTTTTCTTCTTCCCGCCCCCCCCCCCCCTTTGAACCGGAACAGGTTCAAAGGGGGGGGGGGGGGGCGGGAAGAGGAGTAGGAGAGCTGCTGGAGGGGGTAAGTAAAGGTGGCTTTTAAAGTTTATTTTTCTTGATTGACTGCCATTTTAATTATTTAATATTATGTGATGTGTCTGCTTTTTTGAAATATTTTATTGGTGTTTGGAGAATGTTTAATAGTTTTTATGAGGTTTATAATTGTTGGATGTTATTCTGTTCATAGCTGTTTTGAAACATTTATTCTGCTTATTAGTATAGTTTTACAATTATTTCTGTGTGGGGATCTATAGCTGCTTGCTAGTTCTGTTTTCCTAATAAGAGGTGTATTGGTTTTTAGGGCCTGATATACGGTATTTGTAGTGTTGCCTTTTCATAGATAGGGTTGCTCCTGTTTGAGTGTAAAATTTTTTTTTTTTAAATATGTATAAAAAAGGGGGGGTCGTCTTATACGCCCAGTCGTCTTATATGCCGGAAATACGGTACTTCTCTGATGGGTATGCAGACTGCAACGTGTCTTTAAAGTACAAGCTGGATTAGGAAGAGACAAAATGTGTCCAAAGCATTAGAATAAAAATAATTTTTATGCTAAACCATAACGATAAATAAATGTCTACCATGTCTAACCACAATATGACTTAAGCTACTAAATACATTTCTATCATTTACCTCCAAAGATGTAAGAGTCCTGGTCCCTTTACTTGACTTGCATTTTATCTGATATCTAAAAATTCAGATTATCTGTAAAACCATTTTACTTACAGTATATAAAGCCATACAGCTGTAAACCTTGATTCACAGCTGTAAAACAACTGGGTACTGTCCAGCTCTGAGACCGATATCTTAAACCTGAGCGACTGCAGAATGTTCTTTCCCCTTTGACCCTCAAAGAACTAATGAAGGGGACATCAGGGGGGCCCATGGGAGGGGTGAAGGTCTTTCTTTTTGTTTTGGGGTATTTTTTTTTCCTAATGTTTATTTAGGCTCTGCAAAACAACCCAAACCAAACTAAACATTAAACAAAATGAATCCTGGAAATAAAAACCCGGGTCCTTGGTGAGGCCTCACCTGGAGTGCTGTATTCACTACAGCAGCCTGTATCTCAAAAAGGACAGAGACAGGATGGAGGCGGTCCAAAGAAGTTCGACAAGGTGAGGAGTCTGTATCAGAAGACTTATGAGCAGAGGCTAAAGGATCTGAATACGTATACCCTGGAAGAGGAGGTGCAGGAAGATATGATTCACACCTTCAGATACCTGACATTTTTTTTTTTTTTTTAATGATGCAGGATCCTTGAACGTTTTCTGTTGGAAAGCAGGCAATAGAACTAGGGGTCATGAAATGACACTCCAGGGGGAAACTCGGAACAAACATCAGGAAATATTTGTTCATGGAGAGGGTGGTGGATGCTTTGAATGCTCTTCCGGAAGAGGTGGTGAAGACAAAAACAGTGAAAGAATTCAAAGGGGCATGGGATAAACACTGTGGATCCTTACACGCTAAAGGTGGAAATGAAAAAAAGGGTGCATTGGGGTAACCTGCATGAAGCAGCAGCTACTACCCCCTAACAGATGGCATTGGGATTACTACTCTTAACCAATTAGCTTTCATGATTTCGATGCAACTGCAACATCTCTCTCTGCTTTGACAGCAGGGGTGGGGGCTGGGAAAGTTAGGGCCCTGACTTTTACAGTCCAGGATACTGATATGCAGACATTAGGGGGAAAAGTGCAGGACTGCTTCTATGGCCAAGTCCAAAAGCAAAGCACATTCAAGCAGCATTGTCTGAATTATCAAGAAAGCTGCTTGCCCTGTAAAAAGGTTGATAGCAGTAAATTTGATATGGGTTTGACAGTGCTTGGCTTGGATTGGGAGGAGGAATATCCTAGTGGTTAGAGCAGTGGGCTATGAACCAGGAGACCAGGGTTCAAGTCCCACCGTCACTCGGGCAAGTCAATTTACCCTCCATTGCCTCAAGTACAAACTTAAATTGTAAGCCCTCTGGGGATAGGGAAATACCTACAGTACCCAAATGTAAACCGATGTGATATCTCAGATCGAATGTCAGTATATAAAAATAATAAATAAATAAATTACTTCTGTTAATGTAAGACTTGGGGGTAAACTGCACGGAGCGGCAGCTACTACCATAAGAAACTTGCTGGGCAGACTGGATGGACCATTTGGTCATTTTCTGCCATCACTTACTATGTTACTAAATGAAAAAAAAAAAAAAAAAAGTTTGCCTTGCATGTCCCCAGTGAAGCTATTGTGAATAGCCCCCTACCCCCCTCACATTTTTGATTGTATTTCTTTTACTATAGTGTAAAGCTATGTACCATACAAAGGCAGATTTCCTAAGCATTGCCATCCATTAGGGCAATTATTTAGGTTATTAACCTATGGTCTTGTGGAACTGACATTTTTTTTCCAAACCCTTCACTCCAAGCTTATTGATCTTCAGGCCGATACAGTAAAAGTCGCGGGAGAGCAGATGAGTGCCCACTCTCCCGGTGCGCGCACAGACCACTCTCCTGTGTGCGCGATTCAGTAAAAATAAATATTCAAATTAGGGCCCGCGGTTCTTACTGCTTTTCTGTGCACTTTCCCGGTGCCGGCAGAAATTAACGCCAGCCTTTGGGTAGGCGCTAATTTCTGAAAGTAAAATGTGTGGTTGGCTGCACATTTTACTTACTGAATCACACAGGAATGACTAATAGGGCCATCAACATGCATTTGCATGTTGCAGGTGCTATTAGTTTCGGGGGGGGGGGGGGGGGTTGGACGTGTGTTTTCGACGCGCTATTACCCCTTACTGAATAAGGGGTAAAGCTTGCGCGTCGAAAACACACGTCCAAACGCGGGTAAACAGTGCCCTCCACCGGAGCACTGTACTGTATCAGCCTGCTTGTGGGGGTGTGTGTGTGGGGGGGGGGGGGGGGGGAGACATGAGGAGGGGGCATGTCATCATCATTTCAACCCTCACCCTCTCTGCATTCACTCTAGAAATTTACCATCAGTAGAAAACGGACATCGTCCTGTCATGAAGTAGATCCACAACACACAGGCTTGAAAGAAAAATTATATTGTTGAGAATGAGTGGGTGGGTGGGTCACCACCGCAGTCTCTGACAGGCATAGAAAGAGATCAAGGTGCTGCCTAGATATGAACAAAAAATACCCAAAAATATATTGATCTACAGTAGTGCCATATACTAAGACAACCCATAAGAATGTTTTTTACATGTACGTTTTATTCATCCAGCTGTTACTCCTTTTCAACTGTAAACCAAATTCAATAGAAAAAGAAATGAAAAAAATATTATTGGGCAATATTCAAAAGTTTTTATGTGGATAGATGTATGCTTTTCTGCAAGCCAAGCAATGGTCAGTTTTACAGGACAGAGTATTTCATTGCAATTTTCTGTTTTAGATAGTTAAAAAAATATATATCACCTTATTTATTCTTAGATACACATAAAACTGCCTTTAGCAGGGGTGAATAACATAAAAGCCAGAGCCCCTTTAGAAACATGCACCACTGATATGGTTAATCAATTATCTCTATTAAATGCCTTTGACTTGGGATTTTACCTAAGGCCACAGGGAATAAGCTAGTGATAGATTCTGCTGCTATGAGGGCTACTGTCAAAATGTTTACGATCTTTACCAATAAAAGTATTGTGGCTGCTTAATTAGAACACGCAGAAATGGTATCATAAAAAAGTGGAGTTTTATATATATTTATACTAAATTCACCCACAAAATTGTAATTTTGGAGAAATTTGTTGCAACTATTAGCGACTTAGCTACTGAAAATAGAGAAATCTGTAGGTGCTTTACTTGAAAAATAGAAGTTTAGATTACCCTCATACTCCCATCCACTTTTTCACATAGTTTGTATTGACACAGGGCAAAAACTATTTGGAGTCTTCTGCCAGCCGATTCATGCTGAATCCAACAGAAAATATAAACACATATCTACTAGAAGCCAGGTAAACCTCAGATATCTTCTCTTTGAATAAGGATGGATTCTGAGGTGTACCAGGAAAAGGCAGAAAAAATGAGTAATGGATTTGCTTTGGTCATAGGTGCCTTCCATCAAAAATTGATTGCAATCCATTCAGGCAATGGATAAATAGCTTTTTGATGAGTTCAGCACCCATCTATTCTACCTCACAAATTCATGCAGAGCCATGCCAGTTAAAATACATGAATTTAGATTACACACGTATTTTGTATTTATTTGTTATTCTTGAAAATTATTTTCAGCTTTAATTTTGTTGTTTTTGCCATTTTCTCATTGATCTTTATTTTTTCCCTCTTCTGTTTACTAAAGGGTGTATGCACATATCTGGTCGTGATACTGAATAATTATTCAGCTAGGCTATTCAGACAGTTTTGCATGAATTATTTTGGTGCCTCAACACATTTGTTCATAAACTAATTATGCTTTTGCATACATGACATTTCTGATGCAATTCTGCTTGAAATGTGCAAAGATTAAGCAAATTCTTGGAAGTTTTGATTTCTGTCCAATAATACTCGTATCTGTATGCTTCTTGGATTTATTGGGACTGATCATCAAATTACTAATTTAGAAATTATTTAAGTAAATTTTCACTTGGAAACATACTATATATAGATATTGGTGAACTAAAGGCCAGAGGAGTTCATTAATTTATTGCTTTCATCAACAGGCACCTATAATAGAGTTTATGCAGTTTTTAGTTTTTCTGAATGATACCAAATCTCGCATCTGTCAGTTTTCTGGGCTTTTTTTTTTCTTGGAATTATTTAACTAATAATTTAATTATTTATAATTTTCATCCTTCAGTTTTCTCGCTTCATGGGCATACACAACTTACATGCATTATGTTGTTCGTTTTGAAAATTATCCCACCGAAACTATCCATGCACAGCATACACTTGTTAAAGTGTACGCAGAAAACTTGTGCACTCGAGTGCCTAATGCCGCCTCTAGGAATGCCTTCGCTCAGACTGGGTAAACTTATGTGCGTGTTAGAGATGTGATTCGGCTGAACCTTTTTGATTCGGCGTTCGTTATCAGCCCACAGCAGGAATTTTCGTTTTCCCGCGGTTCAGGCCGATTTTATTTCGGCTGCCCACCGAAACAAAGCACGAAACCCACCCCAACCCTTCAAATTTAATTAATTGTAAACCCCCACCCTTCTGACCCCCCCCAAAACTTGCTGAAATTCCCTGGTGGTCCAGCAGGGGTCTCGGGAGTGATCTCCAGCTCTCAGGCTGTTGGCTGCCAGTAATTAAAATGGTGCCGATGGCCCTTTGCCCTTACCGTGGGACAGGGGCTATCGGTGCCATTGGCCAGCCTTTGTCACATGGTAGGAGCAATGGACGGCCAGCGCCATCTTGAAAAATGGCGCGGGCCATCCATTGCTCCTACCATGTGACAGGGGCCGACCAATGGCACCTATAGCCCCTGTCACATGGTAAGGGCAATCGGCACCATTTTGATTAGTGGCAGCTGACAGCCCGAGAGGGGGAGATCGCTCCTGGGACCCCTGCTGGACCACCAGGGAATTTCGGCAAGCTTTGGGGGGGGGTGTCGGGAGGAAGGGTTGCAATTAATTAAATTTGAAGGGTTGGGGTGGGTTTAGGGTTGTTGTTTTTTTTTTAATGTGCCCTTTCTTCCCCCAAAAAAACAATAAGAAAACCACATGAAATTTTGTGGGTTTCCTTATCGTTTCGTCGCCCATGAACCGTGACAAAATACGAAATATAATCTCTATTTCCTATTTTGTCGCAAACGAATGCACATCCCTAGTGCTTATGTCCTGCATGCCTGCATGCTTACCTGCATATCTGGCAGGAAATTTTATAACAAGCCATTTCAGTGGATAAAGCATCCTTTCACCTTTGGGAATGAATTTAAGCATCGCTTGTTTAAAAAAAAAGTTATTGTTATATACCTGTTTTTGTGGTTTGGATGTACAAGAATGCAAGTGGTTGCTGCAGAAGGTTTAATGAAACAGAGACGGGGGGAATTAAAGAGATAAAAGAATTTGGTTGGTTGTATTTATTTAATGACAGCTATTGTCATCTCTCTGTTATGAGGCTGCTTTTGCTGTTATTTCTTTGGATTTTTGATATGTAACTTTGCAGTCTTCTTTTTCTTTATGTGTGTGTGCTATCTTGTTATTGTAATAAAGTCATTTACATATAAAAGTTACCTTCCCTAAGTACAGAATGGTTGTAAAAATAAAATCAGTCATTACAATTTTTCTCACAGCATCACATGACCATTGATCGAAATACTTTGATAGATAGTGAACGTATAATGATACAGACTGCCATGTGGTATCACAGCTCTCATAGGGGTAGATTTTATAAATCTACGTGGGATTTCAATAGATACGCGCGTAGCCACGCGTATCCATTAAAATCCAGGGTTGGTGCATGCAAGGCTGCCCAAAATCGTCAGCATGTGCGCGCCGAGCCGCGCAGTGCTGCCCAAAATCGGCAGCCTATGCGTGCCGAGTCGCGCAGCCTGCCTCCGTTCCCTCCTGCCTCCCCCCACCTTCCCCTCCCTTACCCACCACCCCCCCAGCCCTATCTAAACCCCCCTACCTCTGTCGCGAAAGTTACGCCTGCTCGAGGCAGGCGTAATTTTGCACACGCCGGGCCGGTGGCTGCGTGCCATGTTCCGGTCCAGGGGCTGGTCCAGAGGCCACAGCCATGCCCCTGGAACGCCCCCAGGCCGAAACCACGCCCGCAGCGCCACCCCCGGATGATGCGCCAGCCACGTCACGCCCCCCGATGACGCGTGGATCGCGACTCGCTCCCCAACACACCCGTCCCGGGGCTTTCCGCGTGCTGGAAGCCTATGCAAAATAGGCTCGGCGCACGCAGGGGCGTTTTAAAAAAGGTTACACGCGTACCTTATGCGCGAAACCCTTTTAAAATCTGGCCCATAGTGTTTAAAGGCTACATAGTATACACTCTGCCTACACTGTAAGGTCATCTGAAATAGTTTAACAAAATTAAAGAGATAAAAATTGATCCTTATTTCAAATTCAAATAAACGGAAGATGGGGTCCTCATCGGTGTAAAGATGAAATAGCATATTCCAGAATGTGTATTAAAACAGATTTTCCTCAAGCCATTCCTGGAATACCCCCCTCCCCCAATCAGACTGATTTTCAAGATATCCGTATTTAATATGCCTGAGAGAGATTTGCAAGCAATTGAAACAATGCATGCTAATCTGTTACATGCATATTCATTCTAGATCTCCTGAAACAAGACTGGCTGGGAGTACTCTAGGTTCAGTTTGAGAAAATCTGTATTAAAGGATTCCAATATATTCTGGGGTCCTGATTAAATGCCAGGTGCTAATGGCTCCTAGACCAGTATCTAAATACTTCACAGCTGATCTCTAGGGGAAAATTGACTTTCTGTAAAATATCATCTAAATGAGGTTGCACTATCTTATAGGTCATATCTACTCAGTTTGGTTGGGGAAAATGTTGGGTTGTTTTACTTACCATATCTTAAAATAGTTCCATCATCATTCAACATGACATCTCAGAACAATGGCTTTCTGTTGTCAGCTTAAGAATTATCAGGATCTCTCCATTTCATTTCTATTATCTACTAACAATGTTTTTGGACCAGAATTCAAGTGGATCAGAATGAGAGGAAAAGCAAAATACAGACACTGTTAGGTCAAATTAATTTTTTTTTTCTACTGGAGGGACACTTTAATGCCTAACCTATCAAGTCCCTACCATGCCCTGATTTCCTTAGGACTGGAACTAAGGGCCATCTCCCAGGAACCAGTATTCCTGTGTCAATAGAAAACCTTAGTGCCAGTCCAGCAGCTTACTTCAGTTTTAATGCTTTTGAAATTCAATGCACATTTCTGTAACAAAGTTCCTATAAACATCAGGCATGGCAAGCTGTAAGAAATTCTCATAAATCATCGAGCGCCAGCCGCCTTCCCCTTTTCATGTAGGCCAAAGGAAAGGGATTAGCCAGAAAAATTAGTGGAACCCTAAACTTTCCTGACATGACATTTATTTGCTAATTAGTTTTCAAAAAACTGCATTAACCTTTCTGCATTCCGGCTAAAAGTTGCGATTTGTCTTATTTCATGAAATCACAAGAAGGAACACAGGTGAATTGTGCCACGTATCCCTGCCAGCATTTCAACAGGAGTTTGCAATCATTACAAATGAAATGACACAATAACCCAGTCAATATTTCATTTGCTGCACCACAGCTGTTAGAAATCTGTGCTTCAGCAAATCAAAAAGAGTAAACACAACCCATTCAATTCCTGCACTTTAAAGGACAGGTCAAGCTGCTTTCAGCAAAAAATATTTTATAAATATACACAGAAGGAGAAAGTCACTACCATGAAAAACTTACATCGTGACCCCATCTAGTTACTTCTTAAAATTCTTTTACTCCTTTGATTCAATGCACATGTTGCCACTTGCCCTAGTTATTCATTCCCATCTTGCTTCTTCCTCAATTTAGTATCATCCTTGCTGTCTCCAACATGTCCATCTTTTCCTCTGCCAGTACCTGAATGTAAACTGATGTGATATCTCAGATCGAATGTCGGTATATAAAAATAAATAAATAAATAAATTTCATTCCTCTTTGGGGAAGCCAAGAAACAAAATGCCATCTAGCAGAAACATCAACTCTTTGCACCCAGATAAATGCTTGCCCAGTGAAGAGTACACATGGTATTACAGTGCAGACATAAGAACATTTAAGATATGCCATACTGGGTCAGACCAAGGGTCCATCAAGTGCAGTATCCAATCCAAATCACAAGTACCTGGCAAGTAACCAACATTAAATAAATCTCAAGCTACTATTGCTTATTAATTAATATCAGTTTATGGATTTTTCTTCTAGGAACTTATCCAAACCTTTTTTAAACACTAACTGCTGTAACCACATCCTCTAGCAATGAATTCCGGAGCTTAACTATTTTTATTTATTTAAAAACTTTTCTATACCATCATTTAGTAATGCACCATCACCATCTTCAATTTGTTTTAAATGAGTTACTTGCTAACTTCATGGAGTGGCCCCTAGTCCTTCTATTATCTGAGAGAGTAAATACCCGATTTATATTAACTTGTTCAAGTCTTTTCATGATTTTGTAGATCTCTATCTTATCCTCCCCCTCAGTCATCTCTTCTCCAAACTGAACAGCCCTAACCTCTTTAGCCTTTCCTCACAGAGCAGCTGTTCCATGCCCCTTATCATTTTGGTTGCCCTTCTCTGCACTTTCTCCAGTGCAACTATATCTTTTTTGAGATGCGGCGACCAAAATTGCACACAGTATTCAAGATACAGTCTCACCATGGAGCAATACAGAGGCATTATGACATCCATCATTTTATTTGCCATTCCCTTCTTAACTCCTAACATTCTGTTTGCTTTTTTGATCGTCACAGCACACAGAGCCGACAATTTCAATGTATTATCCACTATGACACCTAGATCTCTTTCCTGGGTGGTAGCTCCTAAGATAGAACCTAACATTGTGTAACTACAGCAAGGGTTAATTTTTCCCTATATGCATCACTTTGCACTTGTCCACGGTAAATTTAATCTGCCATTTGGAAGCCCAATCTTCCAGTCTCGCAAGGTCCTCCTGCAATTTATCACAATCTGCTTGAGATTTAACTGCTCTGCATAACTTTGTGTCATCCGCAAATTTGATCACCTCACTCGTACCCCTTTCCAGATCATTTATAAATATATTAAAAAGCACTGGTCCAAGTACAGATCTCTCAGGCACTCCACTGTTTACCTTTTTCCACTGTAAAAACAGACTATTTAATCCTACTCTGTTTCCAGTCTTTTAACCAGTTTGCAATCCACGTTTATTCAATCCTTCAAAAAAATGTAGGAGATTTGTGAGGCATAACTTCCCTTGGGTAAATCCATGCTGGCTGTGTCCCATTAAACTATGTCTATCTAAATGTTTTGTGATTTTATTCTTTATAACAGTTTCCATGATATTTCTCGACACTGAAGTCTGGCTAACTGGTCTATAGTCTCCTGGATCCCCCCCCCCGGAGCCCTTTTTAAATATCTGGGTTACATTGGTCATCTTCCAAACTTCAGGTACAATGGATGATTTTAAAGATAGGTTACAAATTAATTGAAATAGGTCTGATATTTCATTGTTTAGTTCTTTCAGAACCCTGGTCCAGGTGATTTACTACCCTTTAGTTTGTCAATCTGGCCTACCACATCTTCCAGGTTCACCATAATTTGTTTCAGTTCACCTGAATCATTATCCTTGAAAACCATCTCTGGAACAGGTATCTCCCTAACATCCTCTTCTGTAAACACCGAACCAAAAATCATTTAATCTTTCTGCGATGGCCTTATCTTCCCCAAGTGCCCCTTTAACCCCTCGATCATCTAATGGTCCAACCATCTCCCTCACAGGTTTTCTGCTTCAGATGTGTTAAAAAAAGTTTTTATTGTGAGTTTTTGCCTCTATGGCCAGCTTCTTTACAAATTGTCTCTTAGCTTGTCTTATCAATGTCTTACATTTAACTTGCCAATGCTTATGCTTTATCCTATTTTCTTCTGATGGATCTCTCTTCCAATTATTGAATGAAGATCTTTTGGCTAAAATAAAGCAAATGTTGCTTACCTGATGTAACAGGTGTTCTCACAGGACAGCAGGATGTTAGTCCTCACAAATGGGTGACATCGAGGATGGAGCCCAACCACGGAAAACTTCTGTCAAAGTTTCAGGAACTTTGACTGGCCCCTACTGGGCATGCCCAGCACGGCACTAACCCTGCAGCCAGCAGGGGTCTCCCTTCAGACTTGTTTCAAAGCTACAGGCAGTGCCGAAAAATAAAATAAAAAAACGAACCCAACACCGCAGGGTGGCGGGCGGGTTTCGTGAGGACTAACATCCTGCTGTCCTGTGAGAACACCTGTTACATCAGGTAAGCAACATTTGCTTTCTCACATGACAAGCAGGATGGTTGTCCTCACAAATGGGTGAGTACCGAGCTGAGGATGTCCTAACATGCACCAAATGTACCCAACGGCGTGCAACAGGCACAACAACTGGGGTGGAATTTGGGAGAGGGCATCCGCACCCTACCGGGAAGGTGGAATGGTGTTGGTACATCATGTTGGAAAAAGGTTACGCAAGACAGATTGGCCGAAGATGGAATCCTGTCTTCCAGCTTTGTCCAAACAATAGTGGGCTGCAAATGTATGTAGGGAACTCCAGGTTGCAGCCTTGCAGATGTCAGGAAGCGGCACCGATCGAAGGTGTGCTACTGAAGTCGCCATGGCCCTCACAGAGTGTGCTTTGACACGGTCTTGGAAAGGAATGCCAGCTTGCTGATAGCAAAAGGAGATGCAGTCCGCCAACCATGAGGAAAGAGCCTGCTTACCCACAGGCTGCCCTAACTTGTTAGGATGGAAAGAGACAAATAATTGAGTGCTCTTCCTGTGGGCAGCTGTACGGTCTAGATAAAAAGCTAGAGTCCGTTTACAGTCCAGGGTATGCAGAATCTGTTCCCCGGAGTTGGAGTGGGGCCTGGGAAAGAAGATAGGTAGTATGATGGATTGATTAATATGAAACTCCGAAACTACCTTAGGTAAGAATTTAGGGTGAGTGCGGAGTACTGCCTGGTCCTGCAGGAGTTTAGTGTAAGGCGGATAGGTAACTAGGGCCTGTAATTCACTAACCCTGCGAGCTGAAGTGATAGCCAAAAGGAATAATACTTTCCATGTGAGATATTTTAAGTCACAGGAGTAAAGAGGTTCGAAAGGTGGTTTCATAAGGCGACCAAGAACCAGATTAAGGTCCCAAGATGGGGCCGGAGGACGTAAAGGTGGCTTCAAATGGAGCAAGCCTTTAAGAAAGCGTGTTACAAGGGGTTGTACTGAAATAGGAACACCCCCAATACCTTTATGGAAGGCGGCTACCGCACTGACATGCATTCTAATGGAAGAGGTCTTTAGACCTGATTCTGATAGATGCCAGAGATAGTCCAAGAATTTAGAGATTGGACAGGAAAGGGGATCAAGGGACTGAGAAGTGCACCATGAAGTATACCTTTTCCATTTGTAGGAATAAGATTTTCTTGTGGAAGGCTTTCGTGAAGCGATCAGGACACGAGAAACTGAATCCGAAAGGTTAAATGGCTGAAGGACTAACCTTTCAACATCCATGCCGTCAGGGACAAGGCTTGGAGATTGGGATGGAGGAGGCATCCGTCGTTTTGAGTGAGCAGATGCGGGTCCTTTCCCAGAGGAATGTGCCTGCGGATGGAGAGATCCTGGAGTATGGGAAACCACACTTGGCGTGGCCAGTGCGGTGCTATCAGGATCATAGTTCCTCTGTCCTGATGCAGCTTCACGAGAGTTTTCGACAGAAGAGGCAGTGGAGGGAATGCATAGAGCAGATCGGTTGTCCACGTGAGGGAGAATGCATCCCTCGGCCGAGAGTGCTGGCTCCGAATGAGAGAGCAGTAATTGTCCACTTTGTGGTTCTGAGGGGACGCAAAGAGGTCTATGTGGGGATAACCCCATTTGTGAAACAAAGAGGTCGCTACCAAAGGATTGAGTGACCACTCGTGTGGTTGGAAGACACGGCTCAGCTGGTCTGCCAATACATTGTCTACTCCCGGCAGGTAGGTGGCCCTGAGGTACATGGAGCGGGAGAGGGCTTCTGCCCAAATCTGCGCAGCTTCCTGACACAGAAGGAAGGAGTGGGTGCCTCCCTGCTTGTTTATGTACCACATGGCCACCTGGTTGTCTGTCTGAATTAAGATTGCGTGGTTCGATAGGCAATCTTGAAAAGTCCTGAGAACATAGCGAATTGCTCGCAGCTCCAGGAAATTTATCTGGTGTTTGGCTTCCTCTAGTGACCAGAATCCTTGAGTTTGTAGATTGTTTACATGGGCTCCCCAACCGATGTTGGAAGCGTCGGTGGTGAGGATTACCTGGGGATCTGGTGGAAGAAAAGGCAAGCCCTGTAGGAGGTTGGATTGATTTGTCCACCAGGGAAGAGACAGATGGAGTGCATCGGTGATGCGAACAATGGAGGACAGAGGCTGAACAGCTTGTGTCCATTGTAATCTCAGATTCCATTGTGTGACTCTCATGGCTAAACGGGCCATGGGAGTCACATGAACTTAGGAGGCCATGTGTCCCAGTAGAACGAGGAATTGGCGAGCTGTTGCTGTGTGTTGAGACTGCAGCTGGCGAGCTAGGGACACAAGGGTTTGAACCCGTGGATGAGGAAGGAAGGCTTTTGCCTGTAAGGTGTCCAAGTCTGCCCCAATGAAGGATAAGGTCTGAGATGGACTAAGTAGGATTTGACGTAATTGACAAGAAACCCTAGAGAAAGCAAAATTTGAGTTGTTAGGGTCAGGGAGGACCGAGCAATCTGCTGGGTTGGGGCCCTGATTAACCAATCGTCCAGATAGGGGTAGACGTGGACACCTGCCCTCCTCAGAAAAGCTGCACGAGGCATTTGGTGAAAACTCGTGGTGCGGATGCCAGACCGAAAGGTAGCACTCGATATTGGTAGTGATTTCGGCCTACTAGAAAACGCAGGTATTTGCGATGAGATTGCGTGATCGTAATGTGGGTATATGCGTCTTTCAGGTCTAGAGAGCATAGCCAATCCCCTTTTTGCAGCAGAGGGAGAAGCGAGCCCAGGGTTACCATCTTGAACTTCTCCTTGTGAAGGTACTTGTTGAGGGCCCGTAGGTCCAGGATCGGACGAAGTCCCCCTGACTTTTTTGGGATCAGGAAGTACCTGGAGTAGAACCCTAGTCCTTGTTGTAAGGGAGGAATGGGTTCTATAGCGTTTGACTGTAGGAGAAGAGAAACTTCCTGCTCTAAAAGAACAGAGTGATCGGTGAGTCTCCACACCTGCAGGGGTGGGGAGTCGGAAGGGAGAGTCAGGAAGTTGAGATGGTAACCCTGTGCAATTATCGCTATCACCCACTGATCTGTGGTGATATGATGCCACCTTTCTAGAAAATGGCACAGCCGACCTCCTACTGGTATGGTTGGAAGAGGGGTTTGGCAAGTGCTCTCTAAGAGAGAGTCAAAAACCCGCCGCAGGGCCAGGTTGTGGAGCTGCTGCAGGCTTTTGTTTACGAGACTGGCGAGATTGAGTTTTATGGTAAGACCTCGCAGGCCTAGCCTTGGCTAGTGGGGGATAATACTTCCGTGGCCGGAAGAAAGACTTTTTAGAGTCCTTCCTAAACGGCTGTTTAGAAGGCAAGTCAGGAGGAATGGATGAGAGCTGTTTAAGTGTCTCATGATAATCCTTTAGTTCAGCAACAATTTGCTGAATCTGCTCACCAAACAAATTATCCCCTAGACAGGGAAAGTCAGAGAGCCTGTCCTGAACTTCTGGACGAAGGTCAGATGACTTGAGCCAAGCCCAACGTCTGGCAGAGATGGCCATAGCAGAAAGTCTAGTGGAAGCATCAAAGATGTCATAAGCCGTTCTTATTTCATGCTTCCCAGCTTCAAATCCTTTATTTAGTAGGGATTGAAGCTGTGGTTGAAACTGTTCTGGTAAGGCATCTGAGTACTCCTGCGTCTGTTTCAGGATGACTCTATTATATTGAGTCATATACAGCTGATAAGAAGCTATTCTAGAGATCAGCATGGCTCCTTGGTACACCTTTCTACCTATACTATCTAGGAATTTATTTTCCTTAGTAGGAGGTATGGAAGAATGTGGCTTTAGTCGTTTAGCTTTCTTTTGAGCTGACTCTACCACAACAGAATGATGGTCCAATTGTGGTTTCTGAAAGCCAGGTGCTGACTGTACGAGATAGGTAGAGTCAGCTTTTTTGTTTACCGGAGCAATAGATCCAGGAGATTCCCAATTCTTTTTGAGAAGGTCTAGAAAAACCTGATGAATTGGAATAGAGGTGATGACCTTAGGGGCATCCAGGAATTGGAGCAATTCCATCATCTGGTGCCTGTCATCTTGTTCAGATTGAAGTTGGAAAGGGACCAACTCCGACATTTCCTTCACAAAATTTATGAAAGAGAGGTCCTCAGGGGGAGAACGCTTTCTACTCCCCGCAGGAGAGGGTGATGAAGGCAAATCATTGGTGTCAGTAGAGGTATCATCACCCCAGGTGTCATAAGGATCAGGATGCTGACCTGTAGGACCATGAGGGGGCTGAATACCTGAGAAATTGGAAGGAATCACCGGGGGTATTGAGAATGTCCTCGATGGAATCGGTGCCGGCATCAGTGCCGGCATCGAAGGAACCGGTGTTGGCATCAAGGGAATCGGTGTCGGCAACGGAATCCTCGGTGGAGCTGATGTGCGTATCGCCCCCGAGGAATGTATCGGTGGCGAGGGACGACAAGGCACCGATGGAACTACCCCTGTAGGGGGAATTCGGTACGGTGTTTCTCCACCTGATGAGAAGGCTGTCGGTGATCCGGGTATTGCCGGTGGAAGGGCATTCATAAGCGCTTCCATCCGGGCAAGCAGCGGTGCCAGTGCTGCTGGAATCGGATCGGTGACCGGTTCCACTCTCGGTGCCGGAGTCGGTGCCGGAGGAGTCTGGAACCGTAATATCGCCTTGTCGATGGCCTCCTGGACCAGCCGGTCCAATTCTGCCCGGAGACCTAGGGTAACGAGACCCGGCTCGACGGGAGAGGGAGGCTGAGGCTGAGCCAGAGGGACCACCGTCACCGGTGGAATCGCGGCTCCCAAACCCCGGAGGGGTGAGGGTTGCCTCGGTGTCTGCGAGACAGGAGTGGACGGTGCCACTTCTGGTCGAGACTTCTTTGGTGGAGGCTCGGACAGTGCGGAGGCCGATGACATCGGTTCCTCGACAGGCCGAGACTTATGATGTCGATGGCGATGTTTCTCCTTCCGATCCCCTCGATGATCAGGGGAAGGGACAGGAGTCGATGGCCGTGAAGTCGTCGATGGCGGACGGTCACCGGAGGGCTGTCGATGATGATGAGACTTCGACGGTGCCGGTTCCGATGACGTTGATGCAATCGATGGCGTTGGGGTACGAGCATGGAAAAGGAGTCCCATCTTCTCCATTCTGGCTTTGCGACCTTTTGGTGTCATTAGGGCACATTTGGTGCAAGTCAGGACATCATGCTCGCTTCCTAAGCACAAAACACAGACTCTATGTGGGTCTGTGATTGACATAGTTCGGGTACAATCCGGACACCGACGGAACCCCGACGCCATGGCCATAGGCCAAAAATTTAGCTGCGGGACTGTCAACTGCCAACGGGCCTCGAGGGCCAAACTCGACGGTAGTCGACTAAACAATGGCAAAAACTTACCGAAGTTCCGCGGAGTGAAAAAATTTGAAGAAGGGAGACCCCTGAGGGGCAAATTTTCTTCAGAAATTTAATTGAAGAATTCCTGTCAGGAACGTGGTTAAGAGCTCTTTGACCGCGTGGCTACTGCTGCGCGGAAAAAAGAAGACTGAAGGGAGACCCCTGCTGGCTGCAGGGTTAGTGCCGTGCTGGGCATGCCCAGTAGGGGCCAGTCAAAGTTCCTGAAACTTTGACAGAAGTTTTCCGTGGTTGGGCTCCATCCTCGATGTCACCCATTTGTGAGGACAACCATCCTGCTTGTCCTGTGAGAACCTTTTTCACCTCACATTTTAGCCATGCTGGTAATCGTTTGACTGTCCTTCCACCTTTCTTAATGTGTGGAATACATCTGAGCTGTGCTTCTAGGATGGTATAACACCACTTATTACCACTTTATGTTTATGTTATACACCGTTCTCTGTAAAGGCTACGCCTATATATCTTTTGTTGTAAGTTACTTGTAAACCGGCACGATGTGCAAACGGTTGCCGGTATATAAAATTAAATAAATAAAATAAAAAATAAAGTCAAATCTACTTTTTTATTGCATTTTCCCCAAATCCCAAACCATTTGGATAATGGCTCTGTTGTAGGAGCTTCATTGTACTCAATTTAGCAGAATGCTATTCCTCATTCTACCCCCTTTCAGCTTCATTCCAAGTCTGCCTTGCTGTAGAGCTTCCTTTTCATTACAAGAAATATTTATATATTGTATATTATTTAAACCTGCAAGATATGGCTCCCTTTTTCTTCTCCTCTCCTTTAGAATATACATATTTAGGCCCTTAGGTTTCACCTCAAAAGCACTTAATACATGACTAGCGCAGTCAGGGGGCAAAGTGACCTAACTCTTGCTCCAATAAGTTGACAGCATTTTTACCTGCTACTCCAGCTATGGTACACATATAACAGATAACTTCTGATGACTGCTGGGAAAAAAAGGAGAATGCTAATGAAGGTGCTAAGCACTATGGCAAAGAATCAATAACTTATGAATAGCTGTTCCATTTCAAAAGAAATTACTTTTATGCCAATTTTCTAATTAAGCTGACGGAACTAACAATATGTGCATGGACACAATGGAATCTTCTGATGTCAATAATACCAGTGTGACAAAAATATGACATTCATGGTTTGATTAGCTTTCAGGCTGCAGCAAATATTTTTTATATATTATTGTAGACAATGCTTTGCATATTCTTTTCGATTACTTTTGGAGCATCAGTCTGTGGCTTGTGTTTTTATTTCAAAACTTAGAAGGTAATATTTTATGAATTTCCATGGCTCTTTTATAAAGAAATAGCGCAGTTGCTGGAATGGAGGGCACCACGCAGTTGAGAAGCAGGTGAAAGCTGTGGATACAAGAGAGAAGCCTCAGTCTATTAAATGTTTAGGGTCACTGGGGAGCCACAACCTTCACTTGACTATTACAACACAGCTGAACCTTGTGCAACAGCACATGAGCAACTTTATTAAAAATTAAAACTTCCCCTCCCCTTTAAATGTTTAGGCATTAGATTAATTTGATAAAGATAGAAACCAGATCCAAAAGACCACAGGCATCATGAAATCACAAGAGTAGTATATTAAGGTTAATATATTTTACATAGAATTAAAGGAAGAGAGACACCTAGGGGCAGATTTTATAAATCTGCGCACGCGTGTACTTTTGTTCGTGCACCAGGCGCGAACAAGAGTACGCGGGATTTTAATAGATACGCGCGTAGCCGCGCATATCCATTAAAATCCAGGGTCAGCGCGCGCAAGGCTGTGCAGCCTGCCTCCGTTCCCTCCCAGGCCGCTCCGAAATCGGAGCGGCCTGGGAGGGAACTTTCCTTCCACCCCCCCGCACCTTCCCTTCCCTTACCTAACCCACCCCCCCCGGCCCTATCTAAACCCCCCCTACCTTTGTCGGCAAAGTTACGCCTGCTGGAAGCAGGCGTAACTTTGCGCGTGCCGGGCCGGCTGCCGCGCTCCATGTTCTGGTCCAGGGGCTGGTCCCGAGGCCGCGGCCACGCCCCCGGAACGCCCCCGGGCCAAAACCACGCCCGCGGCGCCGCCCCCGAAATGCCGCATCACTCGCGACACGCCCCCGAAACGCCGCATCACTCCCGGCACGCCCCTCCATGCAAGCCCTGGGACTTACGCGCGTCCCGGGGCTTGCGCACGCCACCAAGCCTATGCAAAATAGGATCGGCGCGCGCAGGGGGGGTTTGGGGTAGGTTTTCGGGGGGTACGCGTGTATCTTATGCGCGTACCCCTTTGAAAATATACCCCTTAGTGAGCTCCAGTTATAATTGCAGTGCAGCATTCTTCACCTTCATTCTGTTAAATGTTTTTATTATTTTATTTAAAAGTATTACCTGCCCCTCCTATGTTCAGAGTGGAGTACAATATGAACATACATAAATCAAATGAAAACAAAATAGAACAGAACATTACATAATTCTTCAATATGGGGGAGCAACACATAAAAACAGAGGAGTTCACGCTGTCATAACAGAGGAGCCAATAGTGTGGCTAATAGCTACACTCTCTGAGGAGAGATATGTCAGGGGTAATAAATTATTGCTTAGATTTGGGAAAGCTTTTTTGAAGAGTAAAGTTTTTAGAGCTTTTTTAAAGAATATTCCTTCTCAGAGGCATCTTCCTTTGGTAGGCTGGTCCATAGGAGAGGACCTGAGAAAAGAAAGCATGTTCTCTGGTTTCATCGAGGTGGGTAAGCTTTGGAGGGACATCTAATAGTATGAGGTTTGCCTATTTGAGGGGACAGGAGGGAGTGTGGAATTTTATTATCGAGGAAATCCAGGGGGAGTGTTTATTGTAAATAGTGGAGTTTATGATCATGGCGAGCTTGTGTTGTTTACAGTATGAGATTGGGATCCAGTGTAGTGATCAGAGGAAAGGAGTGATATGTTCGTGAACGAGAGTGCTAGTTAAAAGTCTTGCTGACGAGTTTTGGTTAATCTGCAGAGGACGGGTCGCATATAAATGTAGACCTGCTAAGAGAGAGCTACAGTAGTCTATACCGTAGAATCAAAGAGATTAAAGGACTGGAAATCAGAGTGATCATGAAGGGCTTGAGGTTTCGGAGCAGATGTAGTTTGTAAAAGGAGGAGTTGGTAATGGTTCTTATATGGTCGCACATAGAGAGAGGGGGGTCAAATGTGACTCCCAAATTGTATAAAGTTTGAGAGATAGTGATGAAATGAGTATAGAATGAGAAACAGTTGGGTGTGTTTTCAACAGGAAAACACCAATTGAGTGCAATCTGGAAAGTAAGCTGGGATGATTTACTGTGTCAAATGCAGAAGAGTTGTCAAGGAGACATAAGAAGAAAGTCAAGACCCGATTGAAACCCCATCTCATCATGTCAAAGCTGGAAAGCAACAGTAATTCAGTGCTGTGATGTTTCCTGAACGCGAATTGATATTGGTTAAGGATATTATTAGAGTCAATAAAGTTGCAGAATTGGTTAAGAACTGCTGTTTCTATGCCTTTGGCCATGAATGATAGAGAGGAGATTAGGTGGTAATTGGAGATAACAGCTGGATCAGCTGATGGTTTTTTGATTATGAGCTGGACTGCAGCCTGTTTTAGTAGGTCAAGAACAACACCATGTTGCAGTGATAAAGTAATGAAATTAATAATAAAAGGAGCAATGTCAAGTTTAATCCATTTAACTAATGTAGTATGGCATGGGTTAAGGGGATTAAATGATGGTTCGTATTATTGATAATCTCAGCAGTATCAGATGATGTGATATGGTCAAAACATACCCAGACTGGACCATCAGTGGTCAATTCATTGGTTTCTTCAATAGGGGAATTATTAAAGGTCCTGTTTACAGTTGCTGTCTTATTATTAAAGTGAGATGTGAATGTCTCCGTGATGTTCACCCCAGGGATTGTGGGTGGAAAAGAAGAAGGAACTGAGCTGGGGTTAATGACTTTGACAGAGGTATATAATTCTCTAGGGTTATTTAGCATATATGCTAATTTCGTGTAGATATATGTTTTGTTAGCAATTTACAATCATAGAGTTATTTGTTTATGTGGGTAGAGTCTATTCACCATTTTCTCTCACATTTTTTTGGCTTGAAGCATGGTATTGAACCATGGGGCTAGGTTCTCTTGGTTGAGCACAGTTTCGAAGGGACAGGTTTATCAAGGGTAGATGTTAGGGAAATGTTCCAGAATTCTAAGAATTCTTCGGGTGAACTATAGGAGTTACTGTCCAGAATAGGTATGAGGTTGAATGCAAGGGTCTCAGGGTCTAGATGCTCTCATTTCATGGCAGTGGTATTATTTCTGTGAGAGATTTGCTCAAGAGATTTGGATCTGAACAAGAAAGAGACAAGGAAGTGGTCACTCTAAGGAATTTCAGTTATGGAGACATTAGCTTCATTTATGTGGAAACCAGAGGGGTTAACAAATACCATGTCTAGGCAATTAACTTTCTTGTGAGTGGGAGACGAGATGATTTGCTTCCAGCCACAGGAGAGTAAGGTACCAAACAAGATTTGGGTAGGGCATGAGATTGAGGAGGTCCGAGAGTGGAGGTTAAAGTCACCTAGAATTATGGTCATAGAGGGATTTAAATTGAGATTAAGAATCGATTCGCAAAGAAGGGATGCATTATTTGCAAGTAGCCCTTTAAGGCAGTAGGTCAAACAAAGATTAATATGTTGGGATTTCAGACATAACAGCTCGTATAGAGAAGGAATAGAAACATCTATCATAGAAAATACTAGATGCCTAGATTCAAGACCAAAGTGGCAGAAAAAGCCAGGATTTGCTCAAAGTATCAACAATGGTAAGTTCAACCGGTTCAACAGCTTTCAGATGTAGACACCCAATCCAAATCTTGCCTAGAAGCCTCAGTAGGACAGTACATGTTACAACTCCTTTGTCCAATATTACCACCATTATCATTTACATATATCAGTTTTATAAAACTGCAGTCTTTTCTTGTAGCTATACTTAGCACTAAACTAAACTAAGTGTTAATGGCAACTAATCTGAAACCCTCCACAGGGTTTTTTTGTGATGTCACAAATTTTAGATTGGGCATATGGAAATTTAGGGACAGATTTATCAAATTTTTGCTCTAGTCTTCCCCCAGCATTTCTGACATTGTATACTTTCTCTGCTAAAATAATTTTTGTACTGTAGCAAAAATCCTTGATAAATCCATTTCTGAATGGCACTGTCAAGATTATACATAAAGTCAATGGTAGAGCTGGTAGTAGAATGGGAGGTTATATCTGTGTATGTCTAGTAGTGCTTTAAAATAATAAATAATAGTGGTAAGTCAATCTGTTTTTTATGGCCTAATCACTAGTTTACACTGTTAAGCCAAAACAATAATAGCAACCATAACTATATTATGAAAGTCGTAGTTGAAAACTCAGTTCCCTTATTTCAGATATCACATTTTGACTGGTTTCTTAAGCAAATTAACAACTGCCCTTCATAAAACACAACAAATAATTGATGACATGCAATGAACTTAAGAGCTATTATCAATTTTGATTGATTTATGCTTGGAGTTGCTGATTGAGATCAATGTTTGATTAAATATGCATGATGTCTGAAGGCAGTATTGAGCAATTTAACAGTGAAATCAATTTATTAACTCAATTAATGAGGTTACAGTAATGTTAACAGTCTACATACAATCCATCCAACATCAGATTAAAGTGGAAAATGTTTAAGCTAACCTTATGCAATAGCAATTAAATCCATTATAATAATAATAATTGCATTAAGAAGAAAAACTAGGTTTTCCTTAGATGTGTTGTTAGTATCCTTCACTTCAATGACCACGAGTCTCAATAAAATATTCTAATTTGCACTTACATGTATGAGATGTTTTACCTTAAAGTGGAAGAAATCTTTGAAAACAGAATCCAATCTGTCATTTTTCTTTTTAGAAATACAATGCCTCTTTCATCCTTGCTGTTTGTAGAACCTCCACACATCCATACTGTATTACATGAGTTTTTTGTTTTATGTCCTGCACCAAGCTTCTGATTGGATGAATGGTTTATAAATTTGAACAAATAAATTACTATGTATTCAGTAAAAGCATAGACACAGCAGACCCTCTAAGACATCGATGGCATGGCGACTGTGTAAGGGGGATTAGTTTCAGGGAATGAGGTATAGGGTGTTTTTGTCAGTTATCTGAACTTGTTTTATTGACACATGGAGATGGCTACTGCTGTTATTGTTCTGGTTAGCCTGTCCAAAAACCACTATAGTTAGTCATTCTGTGGCTTCAACATGAAGAGTTGTCAATTCGCCATTGCTATTTCAACACTACAGGGGGTGCATAGTTGGGGGATCACTGGATGTTAGCACACACATGCTAAAAAAAAATTAATGCTATTTTTAATGCACAGCCCTCATAATAGTTTATATTATTCATACAAATTAATTCAATCATTTTCAAGTTTCCAAATATTTTAAAAGCATAAATAGCATTTGTCTTTGAATAAATACAGAAATATAGAAATCTTTTTTCGGATGAAGTTACCTTTGAGGTTCATGAACTCTGCCATAATTCAAATAGCAAAGGAAGTCTGGCATCTAGCTGGAAGGGGATCAGAAGCATCCAGCCTTGTATTGGGGATCTGTATTCTTAGGTTGGTTAATTCACCCAGTTTTCAGATTTTATCTAAAGTGAGAACACCTGCCTAATCCAGATATACTTAGATATTAAATGGTGCATTTTCATTTTAAATTATTTATGCAAGGCTGACCCGATTGGCCCAGTGATGGTGCTATGGACTGCCTTGTGCAAAGTTCTGGATTTAATCCCCAAGTCAGGTCCTCTGAAACTGGGTCAGCTGGGGATGCATTCGGCATTCACACCCTGGTTGGGGAGGGGAGAGGGAGGATGGAGTAGATGGGATGGAGAAAGGAATTATAGTTGTTGCTCAAAGGTGACATCTAGAGGCCAAATTCAGGGGGTCATGATTTAAGGATTCTGGAAGAAATGACAATGCATGGCCCCTGGTCCGGAAACACTGCTGCAATGACCAGACTTACCCCTAAATTTATCAAAATGCTATATTTATAGCAGAAATAGCACCCGCAATAAAAAAGGGGCGTGGTTAGGGTAATTTCCAGGCTTCCGCATCGCGTTGGTATTTTTCACATTGCGAGCAACGTTATTGTGTCGGCAGTGCATCAGAACATTGCACATCATTAGCCATGGCATGCACTATTAGCCGCATCTCATATTGTTTCACGCACATTATACGATATCTTTGTTAGAGATATATATATATATATATATATATACCCACTTCCTGCAGCTGCCTCTTTGAGGGTGTGTTGAGGCATGGGTTAGAGGTGAGTTGTGGTTTAGTGAATTAAGAGTTCTTATAGCGATTTCTGAGTGCTTCCCCCCCCTGTTCTTTACTGTTTTCCCTTGTGTTTACCTTTACCTTTTGTCTGTCTCTGTGTAAAAGCTTTTATTTGTCAGGTTTGTCTTTTTCTGTGGAGGAGTGGTGGTGTGAAGGATTGAGGAGGTGTGTGGGCATGAGAAGGAGTGGAAGGTGAGTGGATGAGTGAGGTGGTGTGTGGTGGAGGAGGAGGAGTGAGGACCGTGGAAGAGTGTGAAGGAGTGGTGGTTGTGAGGAGGATGGTGTGTGAGAGGCATGGGGAGAGAGGAGAAGAGAGGTGTGAGGAGAGGAGGGGGAGGAGGGAGGATGAGGGCAGGAGTGCTAGGGGAAGGAGAAGGAATAGGAGTGGGGACAGGGACAGAAGTAGAGATAGGCAGGAGGGAAGGATAGGAGGTGGCAGGAGGGGGAAGGGATAGGTGGGCAAGGATGGAGGGAGAACGACGGCAGGATAGAGATAGAAAGAGAGGGCAGAGGGGAAGGGAGTTTGCAGGGTAGGGACAGGAGGGGGGAGGAAGGGAGGGGAGATGGGATGGAAGGCGAGGAAAGGGAGGCACCTCTCCGGAAGGGGAAGTGGCACCCCATTCTGGCAGAAGGACACCCTCGTCTGAGGGCTCTCAAATTCAGCATTGAGGACAATGAGATGATTATTGCTGGTGTCCTCGAGCATTACCCCTTCCTGTTTAGAAACCATGCATCCAGGACCTCCAGGGCATTGAAGGGTCAGATCTGGCGCAACATTGCACTGGCAATATCCAGGCGGAGTGGTGTCGAGTACAGTGCTGAGCAGTGGCCCACAGGTACCGGGACATAAAGGCACAGTTAAAGATGAAGGTCAGCAGCCGCAATAGGTACTTCCAGCAGACCAACGGAGGAGCCCCGTGCCCAATAGTGCTCACGCCCACGGAGGAGCGCCTCATCCAGCAGCTGGGCATGGCTGAGCAGCTAGACACGACACGCGCCTGAGTTGGTAAGTTCATCAACTGTTAATGGCAAGGCAGCTACATTTGTGCACATCATTTGGCATAACGTGTTCACATTGTATGTTTTCTTCTTTGTTTCCACAGCTCTCGCCCAGGCCTCTGGCGGTCCCAGCCGTCAAGCCCCAGGGGCCAGCAGCACAGTTGCAATGTTAACTGCACCCTTGCTTATGGGCACAGAGACCCAGTTCAGTGAGGAGGAGGAGGAGAACGAGCAGCAGCAACAGCATCACAGCCCATTCCTGGATGTCCTGGGCTCAGCAAGGCCGCTAAATGTCACTCAATCTCTCTGGCTTAATGGATGACTCCAGCCTGTAATGGGACAGAGTGCAGGCAGTGCAACCGCAGTCGAGCACAGCACAACACCAGCACGAGGCAGCAGGCACTGAGGCAGACCAGACCACCAGCCCCCTCATGCCCCTTCTGGAGACCGAACTCTCATCTCCCAAGAACAAGCACCAGCTGGTCCCCCAGCACTCCCAACAGCACCGTCCACCATACTGGCCTTCATTATAGGCGCAGCTGATTTTGCTGGAAAGGAGCCATCATGTGCAGCTACACCAAATACAGACAGAGCTACTACACCTGAGGAGAGCTGTAAATGGGCAAGCGCAGGCCTTGTGTGCCCAGCAGGCAGTGCAGGCACAGGGTTTCACTACAGTGGCAACATCAATAAACAATGTCACTGCTGTCATGACACAGATACTGCAAAGAATGCTGGAGCTAGCACCTGTGCCTTCCCCAGTCTCACAGAACTCAACCCCACACAGCAGCCCCCATTCTGAGGGGGAGGCTCCCCAAAGACATGCCGCCCCCAAGTGGCAAGCCACAGCATGGCAAAGGCCCATGAACCCACCCAAACACCTGGCCTCTAAGGCCCAAGAACAAGACTTGTAGGAGAAGCCTGGCCAGGCCTCAGTACAGAGTTCCTGTGCCAGCCAGATGATGGCGATGGTCTAATGCGCGCCACTGTAGTCTTGCAGTCTACTTCTAATGCCCTCCTCTGTGCTCTGCCTGTACTCCAGCCTCCTTGTGGCCATCTCCAGTCACAGTTCTGCTGCTGCCACTGCCTCATCATGTCTCATCTGCAGCTCCTGATTCTGGTGTCTCAACTGCATTGCGGTATTTATCGCACGCATTAAGGCCCTATTGTGAAATGATAAATGAGCTAGCTAGTATGATGTGGAGTGCTGGGGGAGAATCCCCAGGTACTCGCAAATTTAGGCTCAAGGTGCCAGAATCCCAACCCTGGTTCCGACTAAGCTGAAGGACCAAAAGGAGCAGGAGAAAACTACTAGGTCAAAATAAAATTACTTTTGCAAACATTTATATAGCACAAAGTGCCTCTTACAATAGGTTTTATATGTACCCAGCAGACATCTGTAAAAACAATTATGGATGAACCAGTTCTGAAAGAATACACCAGCAAGTGCTAGCTTACATAAAAACCACCAAACAAGTTGGAACAATCAGACATAACTTCTGGAGATAGCCAGAAATGGATGAACGAGAACCTTACAGACAAGGATTAGGGTGCATTCACAGAAATATGTGCCTAAAACAAGTACATGCCAGTCCTCTCTAGTAAGTAATATTCCCATTGTCCCTCTATTTCATGGACAATGGGACTCACCCCCCCCCCACCCCCACCAAGGTCATCCAGTCAAGAAAAAAGAAATCTCATTACCTTTATATCTCCCTCACATAGCCAGGCTTCATGCTGAAAGTTCTTTTCTTAGCATTTCTCTTTCATATGTATACTTATTTTAAACATCTGTTATCTCTTTGTCTTTATTCACAAACTTCTTCACATCTGCTTTTAGGCTGCATTTCTGGGATTTGTAAGTAAACTGTGCAGTATACAAAGTAATGTTTGTTAATCAGTCTTATTTCTTCTCAAATAATATAGCACCATATTACATGGCTCCTTGATAAAGATAAAAATACAGAGAGGTTGGAATCCTACCAACTACAACAACATCTGGTACCTAATACACGCACAGAAATCATTTACTGTCATTTCTCTCCATCTTGTTCCTTTTAAATGCTTATAATACTTATCAGTTTGATTTTCAAAAAAAAGTTTACACTAAATATAATTTGATTTTTCATTGCATTTTTACAGTTTCTTCCAAAATCCAGTTTTGCTTCTTTCTCATTTTCCTTCTGCATATATAAATGCACTCTTTTTTTTTTTTTAAGTGCTCTAGTCTTTCAAATTTGCTCATCTGTGATGGCTTGAATTGATGTATTTTTCCCATTGCTGTGTAGGAGGATTCCTTTTTTTTTTTTTTTTTAATTCTCCATGGTTGGGGTTTTTTCCCCTCCTTCTTCATTTTCTCTTGCCTAAAATGACAACCGGCTTTCTAAAACACTGTCCATAGATGCAACCCTTTTTTGAAACAGTGCATCTGAAAATGTTTTGCACGGGGATAAACAATGAATTCAAAATATGACAGATTTAAATTCCACTGAGTCAAACTACATTTTCAGATGGGAAAATATGTTTTCTGTTCTTTCTTAAGCTCAGTTGTCAAACATATTTCTAATGTTGACTAATTTAAATATTATCAGTGCCTTCCCTCTCTTAATCTGAATTTCCACCCAAAAGATTATCACATTACCAATGGTTCACATCTGTATACACATATTAAAATTAGCAGCACTTTTAAATGGCTCTACCCAAAGACTTTATTAGTCATTTCTAAGCTAATCAATTTCAATAATATGAATTTTAATGCTATTTATAGTATGTTGACACTGTACACCAAAAAACTTTCAATTAAGTGATTAGACAGAAGGAAACTACAAAACATCCTCTAAGTGGCAGCAAAAAACAGTAGTCAAGTATGAACCTCATTAGGAATATATAGTTTGGCATTACATGAAGAACCCCAGTGTGCCTTATTTATTTATCCATTGGATTTATAAATTGTCTCGTTCCATAAGACTACAAGGCGATGTACAGCAGAAATATAAACACAATGAACCAATACAAACAAAGACATTTAACAAATATTATGCACCCAAAGTTACATAAATGCTTTTTGAATGAACAACATTTTGCATTGCTTTCGGAATATCAAGTAATCTTTTTCCTGTCAGAGGTTCAATGGCAATGCATTCCACAGGGTGGGACCAATACAGGAAAACGTTGCACGCTTAGTTTCAACTAAACTAACATTGAGATAAGTATCACTTGCTGTGAAGATCAAACAGTTTGGACTGGCTGATAAGAAATACTGAAGCAAAAAAATTCACTAGTGAAATAAAGTAAATACCAACAACAAAAATCAAATTTCACTTGGTGTAATAAACAAAATCTGTTATGAAATGACCATCATAAACATGCCAGTAGACTTCATTAGAGTTTTCAATTACTTCCATCACAGCAAGCATGTGGAGTTTAATCATCGGTCCAACAAAGCAATATCTTGTCTTGAGTAGGATACCATAAAGATATTTTTTTAGATTTGTTTTTGTTTTAGGAATTTTTGAAATGCAGCAAAATTAAATTTATAAGGACAAAATATACAGGGTGGCCCATGGAAAAGTAGCCTGCCTCCAATGCACTGGTATTGGAGGCAGGCTACTTTTCCATGGCCACCCTGTATAAAACACTTATCTTAGCAGAGCTGCACACAACTGTTGCAAGTCACAAAGAATGACTGTGAATTTCTTTGTCAGCGAAAGCTGAAACATGACTAAAGATCACATTAGACATCACAACACACTCCCTGCTTTGCGGATACCGATGTGTTTTTTTTTAATATTTCTTATAACATGTCCTTAAGTCGACTGTTTCAACATCTAGTTGGAAAAACAAATAAAATGAAGCAAAATTAGAAATGATTAGATCAGAAATTGGATGTTGCCACAAATCTCCTTGTACAGTCAAATCACACATGTTGCAAAACCCACAAGGAAAATGTCCTTTGACTAACAAATTGGGAAATGTTGGTTCAGGGAGCACAGCACTTACTACTCTCTCTCTCTCTCTTATGTTGGAACCACGAGTGTATGAAAAAAGAGGAAGTTCTTTAAAGATGTCATGTGGGCTTAAAACATGCCAATAACGTAATAAGTGCTGCTTTAGAATGAGTCTCTTCATGTACTTTACAACACAAACATTGTTGTTAGTCATAGAAGATTTATACTGCACGAGTTGCTCCTGGTCAGAGAACTGCACTTGTAGGTAGGTTTGACGTACTATTTTACGAGGATAACCTCGTTCTACAAATCTCCGCGAAAGATCTCGCAATTGATTTTTAAACTTACTGGTGGTCCCCAGAGATGCATCACAACCAAACAAAATGGCTAATAGGAAGACCACATTTAAATGGTCTGGATGGAAACTTTGAAATCTCAATAAATTGTTCCTTTCAATCTTCTACAGAAAAAATTGTGACAATTTGGTTTTGTTGATGAAGAATCAAAATATCCAAAAATGATATTTGTTTGAGATGGTAAGTGATGGTAAAGAGGAGATTGGTGTCCAAAGAATTAAGCCAATGGTGAAATAGTAAAAGTTCTTCCTTCATATATGTCTATATAACAGCACCACAATTGTACATGCTGAAAAAAGAAGAACTGTATATATGTGGTTCCTCAAAATGGGTGACAACAATTGGCTGTATCCAGTGCCATGGGGCTGCCCCGTGGATCTGATGGTAAAAGTGTAAATCAAATTTGAAAAATTTGTGACAGAGTAAGTTCAGCACTGTCCATCAAAAATGAGGTATGCGTTGAGTTCCTGGTAACTGACTGAATGTTTCTTCCACAACCTGTAGGGCTGCTGATAAAGGAATATTAGTGTATGGGGATTCCACATCAAAGCTCACCAAAATATTTTCTGAAATTGCAGTGTAATCTGTGAGTTTTCTCAGCATATGGGAAGGATCCCGAATATATGAAGTGGCACTCTGAACAAAAGGTTACAGAAACAGATCAAGAAAACTGGCTAAGTGCTCAAGAAGAGAACCATTAGCCGATGTTGTGATCCCCTCTGTTGCTGCGCTACAGGTGGTCTCTCACCTTCCACCGGAGGCCGCTCCGAAGCCAGGGCCTCGCCTGTGTTCCATCCAGGACTTGCTCCAGGGCCTGAGAGGCCTAGCTGTGCCTGTGGCTTGCATGCCAGCGTTTGGACTTCCTGTTTGGCGACGCCCTTCTCCTAGGGGCCGGCCCGCAGCTCTCCTCCTTATTTATAGGGCCAGCGGTGGGCGGTCCTGGCAAGCTCCTCCCAGGAAATTGCCTTCTACCTCCAGTATATAAGGACTTCCTTGTCATTTGCAACTTGCCTTCGGATTGAGCATTACAGTCGCCTGTAACCTTGCCGATCCAGGTCTACCGTGGTCTGCCTTGCGTTGATGGCTCTCTGTTCCTGACCTTGCCTTGATGTCTGTTCCTGACCTTGCCTTGATGTTTGTTCCTGACCTTGCTTTGATGTCTGTTCCTGAAGCTGCCTGATCCTGTTCCTGTTCCGGTTGTTCTGCCCTATGTCCTCGTCTGGTTCCTGAGCCTTCTGTCCTGTTGGGCCCTGGAGTGGCCAACAGGAGGGATTCGTCCCCCGGGCTCTTGAGCTTCTGTTCCTGCCAGCCGAAGGGGCTTCGGATGTCAGTATCCCAGCATCGGAGTTCCTGCTCACCTGGATCTTCCCTGCACTCTCCTGCTCCCCGCGTGGTCCGCGACCAGCCTTCCTGGGCTGTGTAGGGCGCGTAGGGGACGGGGTGGTCCGCGACTCAGTCCCGTGGGTGGGCTGAGTAGGGCGCCCTCCTCTTCAACGTCTTGCTTCAGCCTGTCTTGGATGTCTGCTTCAGCCCCCGTCTGACGTCTTCAGAGTAAAGGACTCTGTCTGCCCTCGCCTCTGTCCGGCCTGCTGCCCATTGCCGTACCCAGCGGCAGGTCCGAAAGGGCCGGGAACAGTCGGAGGACCGTTCATCAATCAACTTCCAGTGTTGGTTGCCATGGGCGTGCAGGTCCGGCTGAGGGTCAGACTCTGTGCCTGCTTCTGTACCCGCCTGGCTCACCATGCCTGCCCAGCTCACCTCCCACGGTGTGGCTGGGGCTCCTCCCTAGCTTTCGCCGTGGCCCAAGGGCTCACCACCCGCTCGAGACGACCGCGCCCGCGCGCACTCGTAACAGCCGAAACAATAGGCCAACATGAAGATTTATGCACTTTAGGTACCCCCACTTTAAGTGACAGGAATGCAAGGTTTGTCAACCCGCAAAAAAATCAATTCTTTACTGGTAAGAAAACCCAATGTAGCTTTATCATCAACTTGCTGCTTAAGGGTAAACAAGGATCAGTGTGCAATCTTTGATAGTACTGCAAGTCTTCCAGTTGCCTATGAATTTCTGAAATTTGTGTGTCAAGGATTACAATTGTGCCCCCTTTACCTGCAGACTTGATGGTTAACGTTGAATTGTTTGCAACTGGTTAAGAGTAGTAACTGCTGCTCTATGCAGGTTACCCCCATGCACCCTTTTCTTCATTTCCAAACCCTAGTTCTTAGTGATCCACAGTGTTTATCACATTCCCTTTTATATTCATTTATTGTTTTTGTCTTTGCCACCTCTTCTGGAAGGGCATTTCAGGCATCCGCCATCTTCTCCATTAAGAAGTATATCCAGATGTTGGTTCTGAGTCGTTCCCCCCCCCCCCCCCCCCCCCCCCCTTTGTGCCTCATTAAAACCTTTCAGGTCTCTGAAAGTGTGTATCATGTCTCCCCTGCATCTCCTCTTTTCCAAGATATACTTAATGCAGATCCTTCAGCCTCCCCTCATAAGTCTTCCAATACAGACCCCCAACTATTTTGGTCACCCATCTCTGAACCACCTCCTTATCCTTTCTGAAACAATTTAGCACTCATTGAAATGACATAACAAACAATATTTCCTTGACAGGAGACAGGTGGTACCTTATAGACCAACCAATTTATTGAAGCATGAGCTTTCGAGGACACTCCTTCTCCACTTCTTCAGATGCATCTTAAAATGGTTAGTCTATAAGGTAATCACATATGGAGAGAACACAGATCCCCTAATTCTTTGCCAAATAAACATGTATATAGGGAATCTATATACTAATTTTAAACACTTTTGTATATATATTCAATCTAGCATAAACAATATTTTCTTCAATGATATATACTTACATCATAGAGTATCATATTACATATATTTTTTTATTCATAAATACAGTATCAAAAATACATTTATTAGTCAACAATACAATATCAGTACAAACATGTGCAAAATAGAAAAACCTGAGTAGGAATTTTTTAATTACAACAGATATCCCAGAGAACATAGACAAATTATATCTATTCAGAATCAATATACTAAAACACCCCTTCTACACACATATTCATACATTCACCATACACACCCCCACCCAATATAAAATAATCATGGGATCCTTGTTGGGACGCACTGGAATATCACTCCAGTGCGTCCCAACAAGGATCCCTGTTTCGCCTCAGCTTCTTTAGGGGACGGCTTAGACCCAAGCCAGAAAATAAAGCAGCGTCAACCTCAATTACAGAGACAAAATTAAAGAACAATTAAAAAACAATAACTCCAAAAAGTATCACAGTACCCTTATTCAGTTTACAACTCACTTCCTCCAATATTCGCAAAAAAAGCAGCTTCCATTTACCAGCTTAACTTCAATTCAACCTATAATAAAAACAGTATATTAAAGATCTTCGTGCAAACATCATAATTCGCAATTCTTTGTATACAATAACAATGAACTCTAACCTTCCATGATCCTTTAACATTTCTCAAAACATCTTCAAATAATGAGTCCACATCATCCGTTTCACTATCTAGCTCACGTGTACCTATTCAAAGACAAGGTACACAGAATAACATCCACAACAAAACTTCCAAATAGCTCAAGTTGACACAAAATTCTAAAACTCATTAATCCAATCTTACCTTCACAACTTCCCCGGTTTCACTTTCCACTATACCAATCAGTATCTCACTCCGACCAGAACCCGTCTTTCAATACAGCGAATCTGAATAATTTAACTCATGGCAACAGTAACCAAAAGGCATCTAACTGACCGTTATAAGAGAGTATTCATCAACCACACCCAATAACTCCACCCAACATCCAGCATACACACAAACAACCAATAAGGACAAGACCGTCTCCACTACCTCATAACATATATCAACGTACCCATTCACAACATAGCTTCAACAAATCCATTCATCACGCAACTGCAGCACACCCATACGTAACGTAACTCAAACATACCCATTCACAATCTAACACTGGAATGCCAAAGTACAACAAAACACTGACATGCCCCGTTACACAACAAGACTCAAACATACCCATTCATTACATAAATCCACCATACCCCATTCATAAACAAACCAATCATACCCAATAACCCAACAACCACTAGCAACCAAGTAACACTAGAAGCAGCACTCACATACAACCAACCAAACATACCATTCACTGAACATACAACCGCACTACAGTTGACAAAAATACCAAAAACATTCAAACCTATTTATAGAACGCCTCCCAATCAATCCCCACATTTAAGCCATAAGGTTGAATCAATTGCCACCAAAATATAAACTTTTCTTCCAGCTTCCACAACATACTTGTAACAATCTGGTCGGAGTGAGATACTGGTTGGTATTGTGGAAAATGAAACCGGGGAAGTTGTGAAGATAAAATTGGATTAATGAGTTTTAGAATTTTGTGTCAACTTGAGCTAATTGGAAGTTTTGTAGTGGATGTTATTCTGTGTACCTTGTCTGAATAGGTACACGTGAGCTAGATAGTGAAACGGATGATGTGAACTCATTATTTGAAGATGTTTTATGAAATGTTAAAGGATCATGGAAGGTTAGAGTTCATTGTTATTGTATACAAAGAATTGCGAATTATGATGTTTGCACAAAGATCTTTAATATACTGTTTTTATAAGAACATAAGAACATGCCATACTGGGTCAGACCAAGGGTCCATGAAGCCCAGCATCCTGTTTCCAACAGTGGCCAATCCAGGCCATATGAACCTGGCAAGTACCCAAAAACTAAGTCTATTCCATGTTCCCGTTGCTAGTAATAGCAGTGGCTATTTTCTAAGTCAATTTAATTAATAGCAGGTAATGGACTTCTCCTCCAAGAACTTATCCAATCCTTTTTAAAACACAGCTATACTAACTGCACTAACCACATCTTCTGGCAAAAACATTCCAGAGTTTAATTGTGCATTGAACTGAATTGAATTGAAGTTAAGCTGGTGAATGGAAGCTGCTTTTTTTGAGAATATTGGAGGAAGTGAGTTGTGAACTAAATAAGGGTATTGTGATACTTTTGAGAGTTATTGTTTTTTAATTGTTCTTCAATTTTGTCTCTGTAACTGAGGTTCACGCTGCTTTATTTTCTGGCTTGGGTCTAAGCCGTCCCCTGAAGAAGCTGAGGAGAAACAAGGATCCTTGTTGGGACGCACTGGAGTGATGCTGTGTGGATATAGATATATGAGAAGACCCTGGATGATGAAGTGACAGAATACAGTGTGGGGAATTGATAATAGGGTATTTGGATAATTTTTAAAAAAGGGTGGTGGGATGTAATCAGCGTGGGAGTAGTTATAATCATGTTGAGATGAATTAAAATGATAGGTGTCAAATATTAATGAGGTAGAGTGTGGGCTTTAGATCTGTTCAGAAAACTGATACATGATTATTTTATATTGGGTGGGGGTGTGTATGATGAATGAATGAGTGTGTGTGTAGAAGGGGTGTTTTAGTATATTGATTCTGATTAGATATAATTTGTCTATGTTCTCTGGGATATCTGTTGTGATTAAAAGATTCCTACTCAGGTTTTTCTATTTTGCACATGTTTGTACTGATATTGTATTATTGATTAATAAATGTATTTTTGATACCGTATTTATGAATAAAAAAATATATGTAATGATACTCTATGATATAAGTTTATATCATTGAAGAAAATATTGTTTATGCTAGATTGAATATATATACAAAAGTGTTTAAAATTAGTATATAGATTCCCTATATACATGTTTAGTCTATAAGGTGCCACCCACCTCGTGTTATTTTTGCTACACCACCAGACTAACACAGCCTTCCCTCTGAGAATATTTCCTTAGGTTTTTTTTAAAATTATTATTATTTATGTTGTTTCGGTGTCAGGTATGCACCGAAGGTTGGACAGAACCACACCTCTGCTTTCCCTCCTGGGGACTACATTTCAGCCCATTCTCTACTGGGTGTGTCAAGTGCTATATGTGCAGGTGCCTCCCTGTCCCAACAGGGACCCAGCCCTTCCTGCTCCACCTCATGCTGTGTTCCCTGCCGATTCATTGTTTTATTCATTGCCTGGGCTCCTTTTGTTTCCTGGTGCCAGTCTTTTGGGTTCCTGGTTGCTCATGTTACTTTCATGTTCCTGGATTCTTGCTTCAATCCTTGCCTGCTGTGAGCTCTCGTTACCCTGGATTTCTTGAACTGTGTATATCTTGGCCTTTCCCGCTGTTGAGGTATAATGTGATATTCCTCATCTACGTCTGACTGGAGTTCCCGGGCAGTGAGCCCCAGAGAATCCAATTTATGTGGTCTGCCTATGTCTCTGTTCTGGCTTTCCTGACATCTGGATGGCAAACAACATAAAATGATATAAAATACCATTGAGGCTTTCATGTCATTTCAAAAAGAGAGAGAGAGAGAGAGAGAGAGAGATGGGTTTCACTGCTCTCTCTGCAATTCTCTCAGATTTCTTTCCTCTAGACCCTGACACATGGCACGGCAAAAAAGCAAAATTAGATCATGCTCCCTTCAAGGCCCTGTGTAACATTGCTCTGAGCATCCTGGTACCCAAGGCTGGTGGGAGACCAGTGAAATGATTGTCAAGACTAAATGGCTCAAGAGTGGCACTCTTAATTGTGGGAAGGTGAGCATTGCCATTTGCTTCTGAACTATATGTACTGCACAAAGGGGGCAGCTTTCTTCACCTCTGGTCGGACATCCATGTCTGCTCAGAGAAACCAGACTTCCAGTGATAACCTCAAGGTGCCACAGTTTGTTGCGGCCTGCCAAGCACCAAATCCTGGCAAAAGCCATCAATATTGACCTAAATTTGTGTGTCCCCAAAAGCGTAATGCACAAGACAAATGTCACATTAAATATCAGTAAACTGCTCCTATTGTAAATTTTACTGATTATGTGGTTAGATACATTTTTGAATTAAATAAATAGGCACAAAGAAGCAAAGTACTCTTGTTGTAACACAGAGCAAAGCAGTCATCATGAAAGCCAGTAGTGAAGCACTACATGAAGCGACATTTCCAAATGAGCTAGAACATAATACAAAATGCATGCAGTTATAGATACATATTTATATTTATAAGATTTTAATGAGATGAAAAGCTGTTTATGCTTCTATAGCAAGGACTATTCACTGCTCTGCATACCTACATAGATTTTTTTTTCTATGAAGCCTCATAAAATTATACAAAACTGCAAACCTGATGGATATAGAAACAGATGACAATTCAAAATACATCCAAATGTCTGAAATAAACACCAGGAAGCCACGGCAATGTAATTGTACCGCGACAGGAATAAATTCATAGGCCATTAGAAGTCACGGCAATAAACCTCAATGCACATAAATATCTTGGACCTATGAGAAAAAAATTGCAGCAAGCAAAAGAAATGAAAATAGGGCCATTTGTGTGTACAATTACTTTTAATACTGCCGCATGCACAGAGGGTTAAGAGTCTGCGTAATTTAATGCGCTTAACATTTCATCTGTGACAGAGCCGGGTTCTAATTTGACTCCAGTAGAATGGATTCCGTTTAAAGCAGTCTCCTGCTACAGGAGCATTCTGAGATCTCTGTATGTTCCTTTCTAAGGGGAGGAGAGAAGCAAAAAACTGCCATAGGCACAGGATTTCAAAAAGTGTCAATGTTCTCCTTCCCAGGAATGTATGATGACAGCAGTTTTTGGTACAAGAATATTTTTACACTCTCCTACGGAATTTCTTATCAAGGGACTCTTAAGCGGTCATGTTTTTCACAATATGTGGCCTGAAACTGTATGAAGTGTGTTTCCCCACTATAGAGCTGGTAGAATTAGAGGGCACCTTCAGAGGGTTCTAGAAAACAGCTGAAAGTGTTCTTCTATTAATTCTAGGTGAACTTTGACACAGACACACACACACCCCCTCCACCCTGGATCAGAGTGCAGGCTTCTGCCAGCCATGAGCCCACTGCTCTGGTAAAGATGCTGACCTAGGTTTCAGAGACCTCACCTTCATGCTCACACAGTTCTATCACTTGTCCTTTCTGCAAACATCTATCGCATAAGATGACTAGAGGGAAACAGATTGTTTTGTGTTTCCCACCAATATATAATATAGTCTATCAAGAAAACAAGTGATCTGGAACAGCAGTAGAGCATTTCAATTTGAGAGAAATCACTTTTTCCAGCTTAAAGGTTATCTTACAAAAACGACGCACAGTCAAAAAAATGATCTGAGGCACTTACACAGACAGACCTTTAACTGCAATAGAATAATTAATGCAGGGGCCTATGCCTTCTGAGCACCGTAGGGTCACCTGCACTCCATTTTTTTCTTTAATTTCTCTATATAGTCTCTTTGCATGAACATTTAGGAATTGGTTCTGTAAAACAGTGCCTATTAACTCAAAAGCATAGAACTGCTGTACAACACGCAGAAAAGTTCATCTAAAAAATTAATATAAAGATTTTTAAAAACAAGTTGGAGTCGTATACATTTCTAGTATAACACAAGGAAGGTCTGTTTCCTGCTTTTCTTGTTTTTTAGGCTGTTTTCCCCTCTCATCTTCCAGACAATAAGAAACTCTCCCACCAATTTTCAGCCAAATCTGTCCATGGAATTGGGCTTGAAACATGTGTGCAAACAGACAAACAGACATGGCAACAGCAATAGATACTTTGCACTGAACAAACATTCATTTATATTCCGCTTTTCAGGCACTTCAAACTAGATTATATTCAGGTACTGTAGGTATTTCCTTGTCCCCACTGGGTGTATGATCTAAGGGCCTAGATTCATCATTTGCTATAAATTTTGCATGAATAGCACCTGCGATAAAAAAGGGGTGTGGTTACGGTAATTTTTTTTAGTTACTGTAACATGTGCAATTTTACTACTTCTCATAGGTATTTTACCACGTTAAAGTTATCATACCCACATTGCTCTTGGCGAGAGCAAGAAAACAAATGTTGCTTACCTGATGTAACAGGTGTTCTCACAGGACAGCAGGATGTTAGTCCTCACAAATGGGTGACATCGAGGATGGAGCCCAACCACGGAAAACTTCTGTCAAAGTTTCAGGAACTTTGACTGGCCCCTACTGGGCATGCCCAGCACGGCACTAACCCTGCAGCCAGCAGGGGTCTCCCTTCAGTCTTGTTTCAAAGCTACAGGCAGTGCCGAAAAATAACATAATAAAAAACGAACCCAACACCGCGGGGTGGCGGGCGGGTTTCGTGAGGACTAACATCCTGCTGTCCTGTGAGAACACCTGTTACATCAGGTAAGCAACATTTGCTTTCTCACAGGACAAGCGGATGGTTGTCCTCACAAATGGGTGAGTACCGAGCTGAGGATGTCCTATCGTGCACCAAATGTACCCACGGCGTGCAACAGGCACAACAACTGGGGTGGAATTGGTAGAGGGCATCCGCACCCTACCGGGAAGGTGGAAGGGTGTTGGTACCTTATGCTGGAAAAAGTTACGCAAGACAGACTGGCCGAAGATGGAGTCCTGTCTTCCAGCTTTATCCAGGCAATAATGAGCTGCAAATGTATGGAGGGAACTCCAGGTGGCTTGAAATCAAAGTTCCCAGGTACTGAGAGCAGGGGATTTTTTTTTTTAACCTTTATTAGTTTAATAATTGGGTGTTATTTGATGTCTTCTGTGTTTTAAATATTTATTTATTTGATTTATATTCTGTGTTTAAGGATATTTGGGAATAATTTTTAAAAAATAAATAATTATTGGGCATTCTTTTCATCAGATGTTTTAAATATTTATTCTTTTTATGATTTATGTTTTACTATTATGATTGATGGGTTTATATATCTTGATTTATTGTTTGATATTTAATGAGGAATAGTAATGTTTTCTGTTTTTACATTGTTGCACTACATTTAGAGTCTACCTTGTTACAGTTTCCAATTCAGTTTTTGCCTGAATGTTTCTAGTTATACTTTGTCTTATTCTGTATTTGGTGAGGTTCCATCTGTGTTCTGCATTTGTGACTGAGGTGAGGTATTTTGCTAGCATGTAGTTTCAACTTGACGTGTTCTGTTTTCTTAATATCAGGTGTATTGGTGTTTTAGGGCCTGGTCTAATATTTGAAGTGTTGCCTTTTCATAGGTAGGGTTGTTTTTGTTTGAGTGCTGGCAGTTTGTGCTCTATTCATGTGGGAGGTTTACTATATTGTAATTTAGTTTACTTAAAGCTTTCTGAGGGCTGACATGCTTTACAATAGTCCCAATACCATAGGTGTCTTATTTGCAGTTTTCCGGTTGGTACCACCACCAGTAGTGCTTGATAATAATATATATTTTTAAGTGATATTTTTACCTTAGAACACTGAATATTTTTAATGTAAAATCTGTTACTATAAATGCATATTTTTAATTAATTTGTGGGAAGGGTGGGAGCAGGAGTGTGCACAAGACTGTAAGGTTCACCTATGACACCTAAGACCCTCGCACCAGCTCTGGCTGCCCTGGCTCCACAAGAGAAAGCAGGATCACATCTGGAGCTGTGCTACTTTGGTTAGTGGCTCTCCCCAGCCTTGGCCAGGGCTTAATTTTCTATTTTTATTAGCCCAGGGAACAGTATGGGTCCCTTCTTGTCCCCTCTCCCCTGCAGTCAGTAGGCAGAACAAAGCCTGGAGAATCATAAAAGCCGCAGACTGTGTAGCCTGCAGTCATTGGGAATGCACTAGAGTGGTGGGAGGGTTGCGGAGAAGTGGAGGCAAGCTACAGGCACAGGTCAGAAGGGGGTAAGCCAGGAAAAAGTGTTTATGCAGTGTTGGGGAGTGTTCTGTCTGAGGTGACTGCACTGAGCTCTGAGAGAAGCAGCTGGCCCTGGAACCAGTGAGTCTCTTAGAGAATGAGATTGGGAAGGGGAAGGAGCTGCTGCAGAATGGAGAAGGGCTGGCAGCAAGCAAGGACTTTACACCACGATGCAGCAGTGCTGGACTGGGGGCACTCACTGTGTGTGCACATAAGCAGCAGTACAGCTGCAGCATGTCAGAGAGAGTGAGACACACTGTCTGTGAGAGAGAGTGTGTCTCTCTGACACACTGTCTGAGAAAGAGTATTTGTCTTTGTAGTTAGTGTGTATGTGCCAATAAAGTTTCTGTAATCTACAAAATCTGTTTGTGACTGAGCGTAGTGTCCAATTCTGGCTGGTAGTGTCATTACTTGCAAATGGTTCAAGAGCCAGACCAGGAATCCAAAATATATCTCTATAAGATATAAGCAGATGTGTAGGGGGCTCAACCAATTTGCATGGATAGAATGGGGGCTGCAACTCTGCTCACCCATGGTCTATAGAATGTGCTCAACTTAGTTGTTTAGAAAATGTTTATTTTGGAGATATTTTGGCTCAATTCTGCTGGGTTCTAGGGTTGACTTAGCATGCTTTTGTGAACTGTTGATACATGTGCTGCAGGGAAAGTGCATGAAGGAGTCAGATACCCCATGGGCCAGTTTTGAAAAAATCCCTCAGGCCAATATTTTCCTGCAATCCACCCAGGGATTATATCAAACCCAGGGTGGATTGCAGGAAAATACTGGCCTGGGGGATTGTTGTGTTTGTGGCATTGTGGACCCTTGTTCGAAATGGAGATGACTCCGCCCATGGGGAGGAGCTCCGTGGAGAACCTCTGCGATAGGCTGACACAGATAGCAGACACAGAATGGATAGAGTCTTTATTGGACTATTGTAGATAGATGGTGAAAGCAGGAAGGTAAGGCACTGATCCACTGTCATCATTCACTGCTATACATTTTAATTCTCCCCATCTTACTTCTTAGGCTTCTGGCATTAGCATACAAACATTCAAAGTTTGTTTTTGTTTGTATTTTCATTCTGCTTTTTAATTGATAGGGATAAGTTAGAATTTTTAGCTCAGGTGAGTTTTTAGTTACAGGCACTTGGACTACTTTTCTTATAATTTGAACCTCACTGTCAGGATGCCCTAATTCTAATGCATCATTAGTATCCTCTGAAGATACCTCTCTCCGAACCATGCGCTGCTGAGTGACTGTCGGCTTTCCCCTTTGTTCTAGTTTAAAAGCTGCTCTATCTCCTTTTAAAGGTTAGTGCCAGCAGTCTGGTTCCACCCTGGTTAAGGTGGAGCCCATCCCTTCGGAAGAAAACTCCCCCTTCCCCAAAGGTTCCCCAGTTCCTAACAAAACTGAATCCCTCTTCCTTGCACCATCATCTCATCTACGCATTGAGACTCCGGAGCTCTGCCTGCCTCTGGTGACCTGCACGTGGAACAGGGAGCATTTCAGACAATGCTACCCTGGAGGTTCTGGATTTAAGCTTTCTACCTAAGAGCCTAAATTTGGCTTCCAGAACCTCCCTCCCACATTTTCCTATGTCGTTGGTGCCCACATGTACCACGACAGCCGGCTCCTCCCCAGCATTGTCTAAAATTCTATCTAGGTGATGCGTGAGGTCCGCCACCTTCGCACCAGGTAGGCATGTTACCAGGCGATCCTCACGCCCACCAGCCACCCAGCTGTCTACATTCCTAATAATCGAATCACAACTATGACGGCCGACCTAACCCTTCCCTCCTGGGCAGTAGGCCTTGGGGAGATATCCTCGGTGCGAAAGGACAATGCATCACGTGGAGAGCAGGTCCTTGCTACAGGATCCTTTCCTTCTGCATCAGGTTGATGCTCTCCAATCATGAGACCTTCTTCCTCCAAGAAAGCACCAGGGCTGCCAGTCTGAAGTTGGGACTTGGCTACTATGTCCCGGAATATCTATGTATCTTTGCCTCAGCTCCTCCAGGTCTGCCACTCTAGCCTCCAGAGATCGGACTCATTCTCTGAGAGCCAGGAGCTCTTTGCATCGCATGCACATGTACAATTCCTCACCGGCGGGTAAAAAATCATACATGTGACACTCAATGCAAAAGACTGGGAAGCCCCCCTCTTGCTGTTGGACTGCTGCCTTCATGCTAAAAAGATGTAAACAATAAAAGTATAATATAATTTGCAGACTGTATATATACTAGTTTTATTACACTAATAAATTGTAGCAGACTTAGGATGGTTTTCTATAGAGGTTAACTGTATGACGTAATTCTTCCTGTGTGAAGTAGTTTCAAGGGTCATGAGAACGAGATGGGAATGATTTGAGGGATTCAACATAGCAAAACATACAGCATATATTGTTCCTAGCTTGGATAGGACCCAGCTTTGATCCCCAGAGATAATGCCTACATGGCTAATTACAAATGCATCTGTAACTAAAACTAGTACCATTTAGTTGTTGATATGACTTATGCCCTAGGCTGACCCAACAATAGTATTACAGAGGAAAGGAGAGAGCATATGCTATTAAACAATTGCACAAAAGAGTTCTCTTTGGCTTCATTAACATGTTCCCATTGTTTCAAGTAGTCTGGTGCCAGGACAAAATAATCATTGTACAACTTGTTGTTAGCCAGTCAGGACTGCGCCTTCAAATGGCAACCAAGTAGGTGAGTGACTATCACTTGCTTTTTCAACTTCTGTTGAAAAAGCTTTCTCCTTTGCTTGCCTACTACTCCACTGCTACTACTAGAGTCCTTCATATTTCCCTCACATTCACTCACAGTACAATCCTGTTATACATATACAAAACAAGAATATACTACTAAATAAGCTAGAAACACACCATTCCCTAGCATCCACATCAGTAGTACAGTCTGTCTTGCTGGCAGCCAATTGTGTCAGTGAACTGCATGTGTTCATTTATTTTTTTGTTTACAATTTTTTTTAAGCAAATATAATGTTGTATCAGCAGGTGCCAAACCATCAATGCTTCAGCTGAAGGATTTCCCGTAAAAAGACAACAATTTCCATGCTAAGCAGGCTTCCCATTTAAACCCATTTTTGCCTGCCATCTAATACTGGGCAAGGGTCCCATTAACTTGTGAACAGAAGGCATCCTGCCATTCAAAACAGATGGGAATGAAGGTATGTAGCCAAGACACACTACCGTAGCAGTCGGTTCGGAGTTTCACACAAAATTGTAAAATTGCTTCTACCTCTTGATTCTGCATAATTAACCCTTTCAGAATGTAATTTTTTAAAATACATATTGGCATTAGGTTTTGGCCATTTTACACTTTTCTAGATTAGTAATTCCGATATCGCAACATGCAATCTTGTACTGTACTGACCCTCTGCGGATTCCTAATATCCACAGTGGTCTTGTAAGTCACATCTGAAGAGACCAATGTGCAGGGCTAAATTTACCTTTCAAGTGCCCCCTAGACACAGTAGCTGATTGAGGGGGTTTCCATATTAAGCCATGCGAGTTCCCCCATTGGAAGCTATGAGATCAGGAAGAAGCGGGGGTCCTCCAAAGAAGCACCACACTCAATGGGCAATTTCTGCTCCTTCCTCTAGGAGACTCCCTCTCCCCCTACAGTGCCCTCCAGATAGAAGCTTCGAAGCAGGTGCCTACTCTTCCTAAATGGTAAATCTAGCCCTGCCTATGTGATCCAGAAAGGTGATATGTGCCAAAACACCTACTGCGTGATCTCATGTTGGTCCAGTTGATAGGTATCAAAACCTATTTAGAAAAAGATGGGGGGTATAGTTACTAAGTAAATATACTCTCAAATAATACAAGAATAATGATAAGCTTTATTTATAACATGCTGTACTGACAGTTTATACAATGTGACCTGGAATGGCCACCGTTGGAAACAGGATGCATTCCTGAGCTTGATGGACCTTTGGTCTGAGCCAGCATGGCAAAACTTATGAAACTAGATGATAATCTGTTGAATGTTATCGTCCATATTGAGAATAGCATTACCCACAACTCACTAAAACAAGCATTTACAGTAATATGTAGGCATAGGAAATATGTGATAGGAAATTTTAACCAAGATGGCCAGTATTTGTTTTTTACATTTAAAGTTAATGTCTATATAATAAACATCAGGAAAATTTTTTCTTTCACTAGATTGTACAGAATATGTTGAACACATACTGCTGTGATACTACAGGAGGAAACCATGAGATCTAGCTTAATGGATACCTTTTCAGGCCTTAAAGTATCCCATATATTGATTTTAAATAATTTAGAGCACTGGGTAATTGCAAACCTGGCCTAAAAGCTGCCAATAATTGCTGAGTAATGTAATTTAAAATGCTTGTAAAATCTAACGGGCCACTGTTTTAGCTTCAGTTCTAACCCTTAATGCAATCATGTTCTACACACACCACTTTTATTGCCAGGCACAAGGGCACGTGACGTTATAACTCTTCAAACTGGCACATCAATATTTATTTAAAATAGGGTCATCTGATAAGAAAGCCTAAGAAGAAGGGATCATAAATACTGAAACATTAGCTCAGGGAATCTTCTACCAATCAGATTTCTCCATTTTTCAGCATGCTAGCACGACGGTGTACTAACATTTTTGCAGAATTAAGGAACAAAAAGCATCAACTTTCTTATTTTTATGCACGTCAACCATCACAACATCAAATATGAGGTCCTTTTCAGACAGCTATCAGCACATGCACTTCCATAAAACTGAATCCGAAATAAATTGTGGGAGACACCCAGACCATTCAGGGCTTATTGTGGAAACAAAGATCAAAGCCCCTGGGGAAAGGAAGTATAGCCACCATGCAACAGTGACACCTACTGGCCAGACACAGGATTAACATGTACCAGGTTCTGACAGCTCCGGGCCCTGAGTGAAGATGGTGACTGCAAAAGGTAGGTTGAAAAGGACCACCATGGGGTCTAAAAAACAGATGAGAAAAACAAGAGTGGAGTAGCAGCTAGTGGTTCAAACAGCAGGCTAAGAATCAGGGAAGCCAGAGTTCAAATCCCACTGACACGTCTTGTGACCTTAGGCAACTCAATTCACCCCCCATTGCCTCAGGTTCAAAATTTACATTGTAAGCCCTCTGGGGACAGGGAAATGCCTACTCTACCTCAATGTAACATGCCTTGAGCTATCAATATAAAGGTGTGAGCAAAATCCAAACCTGCATTTATGTGAAAAATTTCTTGCAACATTTTATTTAATACATGACCAAGCATTTAGGAGAAAAGCAAAATCACATCTTAAAAGTAAACAGGATGTGATATGACTAAAGCATCAAGTCATTAGTTGCCAGAGAATCTTTAAAGATTTTTCTATTAAATTTAGCATGGAGACACTATGACAATTTGCACATATGTTGTCTTCATCTTCTCTGGCTTGCTCTTAATTTATACATAGTGAAATTTCAATTAAGACCGCCACTAGACCATCCATTTCCTGTCTTTATGCGCAGATGGGATTTATTGCACAGATTTCACATAAATATTGCATACATGCCAGTAAATCATATGCTGCTTCCAAATAGATGGGTTTTGTAGCCTGGAACTATTTATTGACAGGTGCTCTTCAGGACAAATTTCAATGCAGTCTCAATGTGCAAAATGAATAGTTCTCCCAAACTACTTAGTATAGATTCTGAATTCTCATGTCCTCATATGTGAACCCTCCACAGTGAAAAGTTAATTTACCCACCCCTCTATCTTGTCATATCCATATCTCCAAAAGACAAGTTCCAGTATATCATTTATCTATCTCCCAAACCCTACTTGACTCACAAAACGTAAATAAGTCTTGAATAATAACCCCCCTCGCAAACCCCTAAAACCTAGCTTTGTTTTCATGTTATATGTCTACCATTGTATTACATCTGTTTATTATGAATGTTTATCATTATAATTATGAATGCTTTACTTGTAAACCATTATGAACTAGTGATTCTCACATGGAATGATGGTATATAAAACATTTAAATAAATAAATACTTGTAAGCTCCCAGGTGCAACTTGTTGAATTATTTTAGGACTATGTCTCATCTAGCAGATCATAACTGATGAAATCCATTGTTACCTCTAAGTTATGTAAGAGCCCACCTCCCACATTCTAACCATGGAAGGTACTACAGTCTTTGTCAGGTTGAACACGGAAGGCAGGGCAGTAGCTCCCACAGGACTCATACCATGGGAAGGCTGCTGCACAATGCAGGCAGCCAACTCCTGTGCAGTTTAGAGGAAGATTAGTGAGAGCCTCTTGACAAAAAAGACTGGCAGATAAGATCGTCTCATCCTCCTTAAACCCAATGGAAGTGAAGTTCAGTTCATCTTTCCCCATGAACCTTTTTTTAATCATGACTAGTCTCTAGAAGGTTTCTACCTTTCCCAACATTGACCGCTGAACTATCCCATCAACTACATGTGCTCAGTCAGAACCTTTCCACAATTACTACATCAGTCTGACCAAATCTAAATTGATTTCCATTAGTTTAACTAATTGCTTTGGCAACAATGTTTCCTGAAATCAGGATATATAATGGCTGCTGCTTTCCTCCTGCTCTTGAATTACCTTTTCAAATAATTTTTTTCTTGCAAATCTTTTACTTAACCACTGTACCTCTGGTTTAAATACTTTAATGTTTCCAAAGTTTAAGAATGTGTACATCATTCAAAACATGACACACATGCAGATATACAATACACAAAAATTCAAAGCTGGATAAATGAAACTTGTAAACATAGCCATTTACATAGCGGCCTGAATATTCCAGAAGTTATCTGTTTTCCATAGTCTAATTTTCATGAGTCAAAGGGGTCAACAGCTCTTATGCCAGGAGCAAAAAAATTATTTTCAAGTGAGAATGACAGAAGGGTTAAAAAATACCCAGAACTAAGAGCAACACATTTCTGTACTTTTATCTTCTACAATTACTGGAAAATGCAGCATTTGAAATTCATGTGAGCCCTGGAAAAGAAACTGAAAATACATACCCAATAAAGTAATATTTTAGTTACCAAAAATGTTTGTTGATGTGAACATATGCTGTTATATTAATCTGTAAAAATGTTTCATAATGTGAAATTTAAGCACACTGGATGCCATAAAAAAAAAAAAATATATATATATATATAGGTAAAACTTTACTATAGTGGTAAAGCCCAAATCACAGGCAATTAGCATTGTATATATAGTAATAACAGGAATGCTCTAATCGCAGATATATTTTTCAAAGAATATTTGTAACATGCAATGGCAAATAGAAGAGTTATATATATATATATAAAATTAAAATGGGGAAAAAAGCCAATTCATAACTTGCCACCGAAGTAGCAAGCAAACTTGTTAGACCGTTGCATATTGGGCCTGATTTTTAAAAGCATTTACTTGAGTAAAACTGGGCTTTATTCGAGTAAATGCACTTTACTCGAGTAAGTGGGTTTTTGAAAATTGCTACAATATAAGCCATTGAATTGTCCATAGGATTTACTCACATAAATGCACTTTACGTGAGTAAATAGCGTTTGAAAATTGCTACAATAGTAGTTACAATTATGCGCATAACTCCTTTTGAAAATTACCCCCATTGTGTCTAGAAGCTTCAAGCTGTTGTAATCACTACTGGCATAAAAAAAAAACACACTTAGAAGCTTATTGACTTAGAAACTTTTGTAATTCATTTTTCTTTTTTTACTTATTTCGTTCTTTATGTCTTTTTGTGAACTACTCAGTCATAATCTTGCCTTCCAAAATATGTGATAGATACACCAAAAAGCACCATTTGTAGGAATACACTCTGCTTGACCTGATGAATACAGCATGGTGTAAATAGATAGTTATACCCAGGGGCGGATTGTGGGAAAATAGAGGCCCGGGGGATTTTTCTTCATACTGGCCCATGGGTACCCAATTACACATACAATTTGGTGAGTCACCAAATACAGAATAAAGGGACCATAAAATATACACAGAAATGCAAAGACAAACTAAACTGGAAATCACAACAAGTTAGACTGTATATAATGCAGCAATGGAAAAACAGAAAATACCATCATTCCTCATAAAACATCAAACAATAAAATCAAGAACTATAAAACATCACAATAGGAAAATCATATTAAAAATATATATTTCAAAACTGCTGATGAATAGAACCTCCAGTAATTTAACTCATATACAAATTTTTGAAAATTTCCCTAACACCAATAAAATATTTCAAAAACAGCAGATATCAAATAATAATCAATAATTAAAACTAATAAGGATAGAAAAAAATCCCCGGTTCTCCATACCTGGGAACTTTTAATTCCAGTCACCTTGAGATGGTCATGAATTAGTTGTTCTCTAGCACAGTGGTTCTCAACCTTTTTTCTGTCGGGACACCTGACTGATGGCTCTTACATGTGTGACACACTGAACACATGACCATCATAGGGCTAAATGTAAAAGTACAGTTTGCATCCACAGGAACCCCCCTGACCCACAATTATGGATGTAAAGCAGAATTATGACATTCCCCGTACAACTCACCTTACAAAAAATATATTCTGGTTCTAGAGTCATCTCAGTAATAGCAACACAAACTCCAACTACCAGGCACAATAGCCCTACTTATGAAAAGACAGCAGTTTATCACTATTGCATGTCCTCTTGAGAAAATACAACAAATAAGACTGATACAGTAAAATACCTCACCTCGGTCATATACACAGAACCGATCTAACATACTCACAGGACCTGCAGTAATGCACATAAACTAATCTGCACACAGTTACACCGCGCAACCCATTTTACTGTATAGAGCGCTATACAGTATCCTGGATGCGCTGGCCTAACGCTTCACGGACACGCTGGTATCTGTCATTTCAAATGACATTTGAAATGACAGGTACCAGGAAGTGGACGGTTCTCCGATGCTCGGGATTGCCAGTCCTCTCTCCCCTCCTCCCGAAGCAAGCAATGAAAGCGGAAAAAAGCGAAAAAGCGAAAAAAAAAAAAGTAGCAAGAGAGAGAGGGGAGAGAGGACGGGCAATCCTACGCTCGGGATTGCCCGTCCTCTCTCCCCTCCTCCCGAAGCAAGGCGCGAAAAGCAGCCTTGCTTTGGGAGGAGGGGAGAGAGGACTGGCAGTGTAAAGCAACGAAGCGACTTACTTTTTTTGCAGCCCCCCTCTGGAGACGGACATCGGCGAAGACGACCGCGGCTCCCTTGCCTCCAGCTGCCCACGAAGATGGACGCATCGCATGAGTGAAAGTGGCCCTTGTGCGTGCAATTGGGCCGCTCAAGACGTGACTTCAATGCCGTGACGCCAAACGTTGTGATGTCACGCCTTGAGCGGCCCAATTGCACGCCGTGCAGGCGTCCATCTTCGCGGGCAGCTAGAGGCAGGGGAGCCGCGGTCGTCTTCGCCGATGTCCGTTTCCAGAGGGGGGCTGCAAAAAAAGTAAGTCGCTTCGTTGCTTTACACTGCCAGTCCTCTCTCCCCTCCTCCCGAAGCAAGGCTGCTTTTCGCGCCTTGCTTCGGGAGGAGGGGAGAGAGGACTGGCAATCCCGAGCGTAGGATTGCCCGTCCTCTCTCCCCTCTCTCTCTTGCAACTTTTTTTTTTGCTTTTTTGCTTTTTTTTTTTTTTTCGCTTTTTCGCTTTTTTCTGCTTTCGTTGCTTGGGGAGGAGGGGAGATAACTGGGGCTGCCCCGGAGACCAGCACCCATGGACAGGGCCAGGGCAGGTGAGTGGGGGCTGGGGGAAAGTTTGCCGCCTACCCTTACCCCTGCCTCTAACACAGGGGTAAGGGTAGGCAGTAAGTTAGCAGGTTAAACGCGCGGCAAAATGGCAGGGTAAAATAGCGATAGTCGGGGCGCGCGTTACTGTATGGGAGGGAATAGCTAATTTGATCTTTTCCATGTAATATACATGCCGTGGGCGGAAGGGGTTACCCAGTGATTTAAGGACGCGGTAAGAATAGGTTAAAGGGGATAGTGTATCGCGGGTTGGACTAACGCGGCCGAAAAGTGGGTAGAAAGGGGTTAGAAGCAGGGTAACCGCGGCCACACTTTACTGTATTGACCTGCCAGAGATCATTTGGTTAATACCTCTCCTCGACCTGGTATATCACACCAGGTCTGTTTAGAGAGAGAGGTTTTTTTTTTAATCCCTCATAAACAGGTTCCATTTCTCTTAAAGAGTAGAATAGATTGTAACCCTAAACAGGTAATTTATGCAATTCTGTGTCCTCGTGGGCTTTTGTATATAGGACAATTGGACCCATCAGGACCCGCATTATCCAACATAAGAGCTGTGTTCGCACTGCTAAAATAACAGCACTGATTATGAAACATTGGCTGGACTTCAATCATTCGTAAATAATATCCTTTTTTTTTTTATCTACCACTACAGCAATATCGAGGGGGTAACATAGCCAACTTTTTGTGAAGAAGGAACAACGTTTTATTTATTCTTGGAATACCATTACTCCCTATGGTCTGAATGGAAATAATTTTGTTTTAATCAGTCTTATGACAGCCTTGTATAAACCATTTAGGCTTTTTTTCCCATTTTACACCAATCATATGTTATATCTTTTCACTGATTGGAAGTAAGCATCATATTGAAGTCATCACTGCAGTTTTGAATAACACTTTTCATCTTCTGCTGCTGCGTTTTGATTGGATTCTCATACCCTTATTCAATTGGTAGCAAGCAGAACACTGACTTCATCAACATACCCCTTATGTATGCTTTAGTTTATGTAACGGCTCACCAGTGCAGATTGCTATACAACTCTATGAGGCACTTTGAGCTCTACAATCAAGCACTTAAAGAATAAAAAATTGAAGTGTTGCACATGATACATTGAAGTAAGAGTGACAATGTTTTTAGACATTTTAAAAGATGCTTCGCTTTAATGAAATGGTTACATATTTTCTGTGCTTATGTCCTTAGGGCTTATCTGTTTTGAGCACCACCATTTTGAGTAACTACTACCTATAGTTTGGCAACTTCAGACTGCCACTCATTTAAGACTTTGTGCAGATGGTTTCTATGGTTTTATTTTTATTCTAGATAGCCAGTGAGTGTTGATTGCAAAGATAGGGAGGATCAACTTGGTGGGGGAGTGGCACTTTATGTCTGGGAGGGAATAGAGTCCCACAGGATAAAGATCATACAAGAGACTAAATACTCAGTAGAATCTATATGGGTAAAAATCCCATGGGTTTGGGTAAGAGTATAGTGATAGGAGTATACCACCGTCCACCTGGACAAAATGGTCAGACAGATGATGAAATATTAAGAGAAAACAGGGAAGCTAACCAGTTTGGCAGTGCAATAATAATGGGAAATTTCAATTACCCCAATATTGACTAGGTAAATGTAACATCAGGACTTGCTAGAGACAAAGTTCCTGGATGTAATAAATGACTGCTTCATGGAGGAAATGGTTCAGGAACCAACAACTGAGGGAGCTATTTTAGATTTAATTCTTAGGGGAACACAGTATTTGGTGAGAGATGTAATGGTGGTGGGGCCACTTGGCAACAGTAATCATTAGGGATGTGCAGACAAAAAGTTTATATTGATAAGTCCATAAGTTGAAGGTGAGGGTCCATTTCGGTCAATATGGACATATGGAGAATTCCATAAGTTGAGGCTATGTCCATATGTTCACCGGTTCCCTAAATAAAAATTTAAACCCCTCCTTAATCCCCCCCCCCCCCCCAAAGACTTACCAAAACTCCCTGGTGGTCCAGCGGGGAGTCAGGAAGCTATTCCTGTATTCCTTTGCGAGGAGCACGTGACGTCGGCGTCACGTCGGAGTGACGCGGACGTCATGTGATTCACCGCGCTTCCGCTCCGGGACCCCCGCTGGACCCAACCAGAACTTTTGGCCAGCTTGGGTTGTACTGGGCATTAGAGGTGTGCATTCGTTTTGAACGCATATGTAAAACGCAACTTTTTTTTTTTTAACTTAAAAAAGTGATGAGGCGCAACGATCGCGATTTCCAACTTATTCAACATAGCTATGTTGAATACGTCGAACCTAAATAAACACTTAAACCCCCCACCCTCCTGACCCCCCCAAGACTTACCAAAACTCCCTGGTGGTCCAGCGGGGAGTCAGGAAGCCATTCCTGTATTCCTCCTGACCCCCCAAGCTGGCCAAAAGTTCCAGTTGGGTCCAACGGGGGTCCCGGAGCGGAGGCGCGGTGAATCACGTGACGTCGGCGTCACTCCGACGTGACGCCGACGTCACGTGCTCCTCGCAAAGGAATACAGGAATGGCTTCCTGACTCCCCGCTGGACCACCAGGGAGTTTTGGTAAGTCTTGGGGGGGTCAGGAGGGTGGGGGGGGTTTAAGTGTTTATTTAGGTTCGACGTATTCAACATAGCTATGTTGAATAAGTTGGAAATCGCGATCGTTGCGCCTCATCACTTTTTTAAGTTAAAAAAAAAAAAAAAAGTTGCGTTTTACATATGCGTTCAAAACGAATGCACACCCCTAGTAATCATAACATGATCAAATTTAAACTGATAACTGGAAGCGGGACAATAAGTAAATCTGCAGCTCTAACACTAAACTTTCGAAAGGGAAACTTTAATAAAATGAGGAAAATAGAAAAAAACTGAAAGGTGCAGCTGCAAAAGTTAAAAGTTTTCAACAGGCATGGACACTGTTTAAAAATACAATTCTAGAGGTGCAGTCCATATGTATTCCGCACATTAAGAAAGGTGGAAGGAAGGCAACACAATTACCTTCATGGTTAAATGAGGTGAAAGAGGCTATTTTAGACAAAAAAAAACCAACCTTCAAAAATTGGAAGAAGGCGCCACCTGAAGAAAATAGGATAAAACATAAGCATTGTCAAGTTAAGTGTAAAACATTGATAAAACAGGCGAAGAGAGAATATGAAATGAAGTTGGCCATAGAGGCAAAAACTCATTATAAAAACTTTAAAAAATATATCCGAAGCAAGAAACCTGTGAGGTAGTCGGTTGGACCATTAGATGACCGAGGGGTTAAAGAGGCTCTTAGGGAAGATAAGGCCATTGCAGAAAGACTAAATTAATTCTTTGCTTCCGTGTTTACTAATGAGGATATTGGGGAGATACCAGTTCCGGAGATGGTTTTCAGGGGTGATGAGTCAGATGAACTGAACGAAATCATTGTGAACCTGGAAGATGTAGTAGGCCATATTGACAAACTAGAGTAGGGTTGTGAATCGTTTTTCAACGATTAAAATTATCGTCCGATAATTTTAATATTGTCTTAAATCGTTATAGAACACAATACAATAGAAATTCTAACGATTTATCGTTAAAAATCGTTAAATCGTGTTAGTGCGCACTAACTCCCAGTTAGTGCGCACTAACAGAAAATGATACAAATTGTTGACACTTCCCAGGTCAGTAAAGGTCACTTAGGAATGAATATGTATTCCTATTGGCTGGCTGTGCTCTTATCTATTGATGTTACCAAGGTTCCCACTGTTGGGGGGATGTGAAATGGAAACAGTTGGAAGCTTGACAAAAAAAGTAATGTGATGATCATCACTCATGTGACTAGAACTTGTTTGTTTATTATTTTTGTTAGCAGGCACGTGAAATGCTAGTGCATGTTGAATTTGCCAATCACTGTGCATTTTAGAAAGGTGGTCCTGGCTGGAACTACACAGTTCAAATATATGTGGTAATTGATTGTTGGTAAGTGTATTTTTTAAGTAGCCACACTGGCCACCAGTATGTTTACTTTTCCTCCTACTTAACTCACTAGCTCAGCTTTATAAGAAGGGCTTCTCTGCTTGTGTGTTGCTTTTGTTTGGTGTGAGGAGAGCAGAAACATCAGATCTTTATTCAATCTACTACAGTCATCTATTATATTAACCTAATCAATTTTTTTTTAATGATTTATTATATCACTGAATTAATAATTAATTATTATTAGGTGGTGGTGAATGTCTGACTAGGCTACTAGCCTAGTGTCACTGGTGAGGCTAGTGGCATTTTAGCAGAATTATAATTTATTTTTATTAGTACTGCAGCATTAATATATTCAAGCCTAGGTAGGCAGGCAGTGCACCACTCCAGCAGTCACATCATTGCTTCCTGTGCATTGCATTATGTGCACACATTGACTCCAGCTTGTGGAAAAGGCAGGTCTCCTTTACAGCACACTGACTCCAGCTTGGGGACAAGGCAGGTCTCCTTTACTGCACCCATTGACTCCAGCTTGGGGACAAGGCAGGTCTCCTTTACTGCACCCATTGACTCCAGCTTGGGTACAAGGCAGGTCTCCTTTCCTGCACACACTGACTCCAGCTGTGGAAAAGGCAAATCTCCTTTACTGCACACTGACTCCAGCATGTGGAAAAGGCAGGTCTCCTTTCCTGCACACATTGACTCCAGCTTGGGGAAAAGGCAGGTCTCCTTTCCTGCACACATTGACTCCAGCTTGGGGAAAAGGCAGGTCTCCTTTACTGCACACATTGACTCCAGCTTGGGGAAAAGGCAGGTCTACTTTACTGCACACACTGACTCCAGCTGGGGACAAGGCAGGTCTCCTTTACTCCTCACATTGACTCCAGCTTGGGGAAAAGGCAGGTCTCCTTTCCTGCACACATTGATTCCAGCTTGGGGAAAAGGCAGGTCTCCTTTACTGCACACACTGACTCCAGCTGTGGAAAAGGCAAATCTCCTTTACTGCACACATTGACTCCAGCATGTGGAAAAGGCAGGTCTCCTTTACTCCACACATTGACTCCAGCTTGTGGACAAGGCAGATCTCCTTTACTGCACACACTGACTCCAGCTGGGGACAAGGCAAATCTCCTTTACTGCACACATTGACTCCAGCATGTGGAAAAGGCAGGTCTCCTTTACTCCACACATTGACTCCAGCTTGTGGACAAGGCAGATCTCCTTTACTGCACACACTGACTCCAGCTGGGGAAAAGGCAGGTCTCCTTTACTGCACACACTGACTCCAGCTTGGGGACAAGGCAGGTCTCCTTTACTGCACACATTGACTCCAGCTTGGGGGCAAGGCAGGTCTCCTTTCCTGCACACATTGACTCCAGCTTGGGGAAAAGGCAGGTCTCCTTTACTGCACACATTGACTCCAGCTTGGGGAAAAGGCAGGTCTCCTTTACTGCACACATTGACTCCAGCTTGGGTACAAGGCAGGTCTCCTTTCCTGCACACATTAGGGCACTGTGTGCAGGAAGATCACAACACCCCTGGTATCAGGGTTAGGGCACAAGTTCTAGTCACATTGACTGATCACATTACTTTTTTTGTCAAGCTACCAACTGTTTCCATTTCCCATCCCCCATATACTGTCAGTGGGAACCTTGGTAACATGAATAAATAAGAGGGCAGCCAATAGGAATACATATTCATTCCTAAACTGACCTTAACTGACCTGAAAAATGTCAAATTGTATCATTTTCTGTTAGTGCGCACTAACCAGGAGTTAGTGCGCACTAATCGGAAAAAACGATTTTTAACGATTTTTTAACTAAAAAATCGTGCCAAACACGATTTTCTTCTCCTGCCAGACGATTTCGATCGTTAAGACGATAGGGCACATGATTCACATCCCTACTAAAGAGTAGCAATTCACCTGGACTGGATGGTATGCATCCTAGGGTACTAAAAGAACTCAAAAATGAAATTTCTGATCTATTAGTTAAAATTTGTAACCTATCATTAAAATCATTCATTGAACCTGAAGACTGGAGGGTGGCCAATGTAACCCCAATATTTAAAAAAGGCTCCAGGGGCGATCCAGATAACTATATACCAGTGAGCCTGACTTCAGTGCCAGGAAAAATAGTAGAAACTATTCTCAAGATCAAAATCGTAGAGCATATAGAAAGACATGGTTTAATGGAACTCAGCATGGATTTACCCATGAGAAGTCCTGCCTCACAAATCTGCTTCATTTTTTTGAAGGGGTTAATAAACATGTGGGTAAAGCTGAACCAGTAGTAGTAGTAGAAAGACTAGGGGGCACTCCATGAAGTTAGCATGGGGGCACATTTAAAACTAATCGGAGAAAGTTCTTTTTTACTCAACGCACAATTAGACTCTGGAATTTGTTGCCGGAGGATGTGGTTAGTGCAGTTAATATAGCTGTGTTTAAAAAAGGATTGGATAAGTTCTTGGAGGAGAAGTCCATTACCTGCTATTAAGTTCACTTAGAGAATAGCCACTGCCATTAGCAATGGTAACATGGAATAGACTTAGTTTTTGGGTACTTGCCAGGTTTTTATGGCCTGTATTGGCCACTGTTGGAAACAGGATGCTGGGCTTGATGGACCCTTGGTCTGACCCAGTATGGCATTTTCTTATGTTCTTATGTTCTTATGTTCAGTAGATCTAGTGTATTTGGATTTTCAGAAGGTGTTTGGCAAAGTCCCTCATGAGAGGCTTCTAAGAAAACTAAAATGTCATGGGATAGGAGGCGATGTCCTTTCGTGGATTACAAAATGGCTAAAAGACAGGAAACAGAGAGTAGGAGAAAACTGACCATTTAATCAGTGGAAAAAGGTAAACAGTGGAGTGCCTCAGGGAACTATACTCGGACCAGTGCTTTTCAATATATTTACAAATGGTTTAGAAAGGAATATGACGAGTTCAGTAATCAAATTTGCAGATGATACAAAATTATTCAGAGTAGTTAAATCACAAGCGGATTATGATAAATTGCAGGAGGACCTTGCGAGACTGGAAGATTGGGCATTCAAATGGCAGATGAAATTTAATGTGGACAAGTGCAAGGTATTGCATATAGGGAAAAATATCCCTTGCTGTAGTTACACAATGTTAGGTTCCATATTAGGAGCTACCACCCAGGAAAAAGATATAGGCATCATAGTGGATAATACTTTAAAATCGTCGGCTCAGAGTGCTGCAGCAGTCAAAAAAGCAAACAGAATGTTGGGAATTATTAGGAAGGGAATGGTGAATAAAACGGAAAATGTCATAATGCCTCTGTATCGCTCCATGGTGAGACCGCACCTTGAATACTGTGTACAATTCTGGTCGCCACATCTCAAAAAAGATATAGTTACGATGGAGAAGGTACAGAGAAGAGCAACCAAAATGATAAAGGGGATGGAACAGCTCCCCTATGAAGAAAGACTGAAGAGGTTAGGGCTGTTCAGCTTGGGGAAGAGACGGCTGAGGGGGGATATGATAGAGGTCTTTAAAATCATGAGAGGTCTTGAACGAGTAGATGTGAATCGGTTATTTACACTTTTGAATAATAGAAGTACTAGCGGGCATTCCATGAAGTTAGCAAGTAGCACATTTGAGACTAATTGGAAAAAATTCCTTCACTCAACACACAATAAATCTCTGGAATTTGTTGCCAGAGGATGTGGTTTGTGCAGTTAGTGCAGCTGGGTTCAAAAAAGATTTGTATAAGTTCTTGGAGGAGAAATCCATTAACTGCTATTAATCAAGTTTACTTAGGGAATAGCCACTGCTTTTAATTGCATCAGTAGCATGGGGTCTTCTTAGTGTTTGGGTGATTGCCAGGTTCTTGTTGCCTGGTTTGGCCTATGTTGGAAACAGGATGCTGGGCTTGATGGACCCTTGATCTGACCCGGCATGGCAATTTCTAATGTTCTTATGTTCTCATCCCCTGAAGAAGCCATTTTCGGATAGCGAAATGAGGACCTTCAGTTAGGTATAACTGTATATTTACACTATGCTGTATTAATCAGATCAAGCAGAATGTATTCCTTCAAATGGTTCTTTTTGGTGTATCTATCACATATTTTGGAAGGCAAGATTATGACTGTGTAGTTCACAAAAAGACATAAGAGCAAAATATATAAAAAAGAAAAATTAATTACAAAAAGTTTCTAAGTCAATAAGCTTCTAAGTGGGTTTTTTTTAATGCCAGTATTGATTACAACAGCTTGAAGCTTCTAGGCACAATATGCAACCGTCTAACAAGTTTACTTGCTACTTCCGTGGCAAGTTATGAACTGGCTTTTTCACCCATTTTAATTATATATATATATATATATATATATACACACACACCTTATATTTGTCACTGCATGTTACAAATATTCTCTTTTAAAAATGTGTCTGCGATTAGAGCATTCATGTTATTAATAGCATCTTGGTAAAGCTGCAACACACATTCTCTCAGAGATGTCACTATAAGGGTGTTCTATTCATAAGAACATCCTGGGAAGCCTCGCAAACATTTTACAAGAGGATTCCACTGCAGTAGAAAGTTGCTTGAAACTTTCTAGTTATGAAAGGTTCACTGCTTGGAATGTGTATTAAGTTTTAAAGAGCCATTATTCTTACAATACAAGGCAAGCTGGTAGAGTGTCCAGACAGATTAAAGATAAAGAACGACCGTAATTTTCTGATGCTGAGGTTTACACTAGGCAATCCATTATCTGACTCATTACTGTAGTTATAAGGTATATATTTCTTTTTTAGCAGTAATGTGTCTTTCTGCTGCTTCTTGTTTGGCAGGGAAAGCGCTTCTTTTAGTGATAGTTTCCCATAATTTGTTTAATAAAATGGCTCGAAATCAGCAAAACACATGACTGAATCTTTGCTATTGTTTGCATCATCTTACACAACCAAAACTCTAATTCATCATACTATTACAAGCAGCACAACTCATTTTAACAATAAGCAAGGACATGGGACTGGATGCCCGTTCAGTACAATCTCTTAAAATGCGTTATAGACAAGCAAGAAAATGGTGCGGCAGAGAAAAGAATTAAGCTAGGTTTTCCAGCCTCGCCATTGTTCCAGGGATATCACCATATATCTAGTTACAAACAACTCTGAACGTCAACCTCAGCTTTCAACAGCACTACACCAAAAAGATCTGCATTCCAAAACAAGGTAGCATAGTGTCTCCACTCAAATGAATGGAAATGCTAGTAATGTGTGAAATTTATGATGACAGCATTACCTCTACTGTACTTCAGTACAACATGCACCACAGCCATTCTTTATAAATGAAGACACAGCACCAGACAGCTATAAACTACTACAATAGGGAAGGGTTAGGTCAGCGATCATAGTTGGTGATTCGATTATTAGGAATGTAAATAGCTGGGTGGCTGGTGGGTGTGAGGATCACCTGGTAACATGCCTACCTGGTGCGAAGGTGGCGGACATCACGCATCACCTAGATAGGATTTTAGACAGTGCTGGGGAGGAGTCGGCTGTCATGGTACATGTGGGCACCAACAGCATAGGAAAATGTGGGAGGGAGGTTCTGGAAGCCAAATTTAGGCTCAAGTAGAAAACTTAAATCCAGAACCCCCAGGGTAGCATTCTCTGAAATGCTCCCTGTTCCACGCACAGGTCACCAGAAGCAGGCAGAGCTCCGGAGTCTCAATGCATGGATGAGACGATGGTGCAAGGAAGAGGGATTCAGTTTTGTTAGGAACTGGGGAACCTTTTGGGGGAAGGGGGAGTCTCTTCCGAAGGGATGGGCTCCACCTTAACCAGGGTGGAACCAGACTGCTGGCGCTAACCTTTAAAAAGGAGATAGAGCCGCTTTTAAACTAGAACATAGGGGAAAGCCGACAGTCGCTCAGCAGCGCATGGTTCGGAAAGAGGTATCTTCAAAGCATACTAATGATGCATTAGAACTAGGGCATCCCGACAGTGAGGTTCCAATAATAAGAAAAGTAGTCCAAGTGCCTCTAACTAAAAACTCACCTGAGCTAAAAAATTCTAACTTATATCCCTATCAATTAAAAATCAGAATGAAAATACTAAAAAAACCAAACTTTGAAATGTTTGTATGCTAATGCCAGAAGTCTAAGAAGTAAGATGGGAGAATTAGAATGTATAGCAGTGAATGATGACATAGACTTAACTGGCATCTCAGAGACATGGTGGAAGGAGGACAACCAATGGGACAGTGCTATACCAGGGTACAAATTATATCACAATGACAGAGAGGAGCACCCAGGAGGCTGTGTGGCGCTTTATATCCGGGATGGCAGAGTCCAACAGGATAAACATCCTGCATGAGACTAAATGCAAAATTGAATCTTTATGGGTAGAAATCCCTTGTGTGTCAGGGAAGACTATAGTGATAGGAGTATACTACCGTCCACCTGGTCAAGATGGTGAGACGGACAGTGAAATGCTAAGAGAAATTAGGGAAGCTAACCAAATTGGTAGTGTGGTAATAATGGGATACTTCAATTACCAGAAAATACACAGAAGCAAGCCTTGCACTAAGCAAGTATCCAAATATAACGTGCAAGGAAAAAGTTTCAGTTCCACCACAAGATATAATAGAAATTTTTCAGTTTTAATTCTTACAGTCAGTAGAAAACGGCAACTCCACGTTAGTATATATAAACAGGTATCAGTCCCCCGACACGGTCCCGTGTTTCGCTGGTGGCTGCATCGGGAGGGACCACACAGAATATAAATTATCCTTTATCCATATCCATGATATGATTAAAGGATAATTTATATTCTGTGTGGTCCCTCCCGATGCAGCCACCAGCGAAACACGGGACCGTGTCGGGGGACTGATACCTGTTTATATATACTAACGTGGAGTTGCCGTTTTCTACTGACTGTAAGAATTAAAACTGAAAAATTTCTATTATATCTTGTGGTGGAACTGAAACTTTTTCCTTGCACGTTATATTTGGATACTTCAATTACCACAATATTGACTAGGTATATGTATCATCGGGACATGCTAGAGAGATAACGTTCCTGGATGGAATAAATGATAGCTTTATGGAGCAATTGATTCAGGAACCAACGAGAGAGGGAGCAATTTTAGATCTAATTCTCAGTGGAGCACAGGATTTAGTGAGAGAGGTAACAGTGGTGGGGCCACTTGGCAATAGTGATCATAATATGATCAAATTTGAATTAATGACTGGAAGAGGAACAGTATGCAAATCCACGGCTCACGTGCTAAACTTTCAAAAGGGAAACTGATAAAACGAGAAAAATTGTTAGAAAAAAACTGAAAGGAGCAGCTACAAAAGTAAAAAGTGTGCAAGAGGCATGGTCATTGTTAAAAAATACCATTCTAGAAGCACAGTCCAGATGTATTCCACACATTAAGAAAGGTGGAAAGAAGACAAAATGATTACCGGCATGGTTAAAAGGGGAGGTGAAAGAAGCTATTTTAACCAAAAGATCTTCATTCAAAAATTGGAAGAAGGATCCAACAGAAGAAAATAGGAAGAAGGATCCAACAGAAGAAAATAGGATAATGCATAAATGTTGGCAAGTTAAATGTAAGACATTGATAAGACAGGCTAAGAGAGAATTTGAAAAGAAGTTGGCCGTAGAGGCAAAAACTCACAGTAAAACCTTTTTTAAATATATCCGAAGCAGAAAGCTTGTGAGGGAGTCAGTTGGACCGTTAGATGATCAACGGGTTAACGGGGCACTTAGAGAAGATAAGGCCATCGCGGAAAGATTAAATGATTTCTTTGCTTCGGTGTTTACTGAAGAGGATGTTGGGGAGGTACCCGTAATGGAGAAGGTTTTCATGGGTAATGATTCAGATGGACTGAATCAAATCACGGTGAAACTAGAAGATGTGGTAGACCTGACTGACAAACTGAAGAGTAGTAAATCACCTGGACCAGATGGTATACACCCCAGAGTTCTGAAGGAGCTAAAAAATGAAATTTCAGACCTATTAGTAAAAATTTGTAACCTATCATTAAAATCATCCATTGCACCTGAAGACTGGAGGATAGCTAATGTAACCCCAATTTTTAAAAAGGGCTCCGGGGCGATCTGGAAAACTACAAACCGGTTAGCCTGACTTCAGTGCCAGGAAAAATACTGGAAAGTGTTCTAAACATCAAAATCACAGAACATATAGAAAGACATGGTTTAATGGAACAAAGTCAGCATGGCTTTACCCAAGGCAAGTCTTGCCTCACAAATCTGCTTCACTTTTTTGAAGGAGTTAATAAACATGTGGATAAAGGTGAACCGGTAGATGTAGTATACTTGGATTTTCAGTGACAAAGTTCCTCATGAGAGGCTTCTAGGAAAAGTAAAATGTCATGGGATAGGTGGTGATGTCCTTTCGTGGATTGCAAACTGGCTAAAAGACAGGAAACAGAGAGTAGGATTAAATGGACAATTTTCTCAGTGGGAGTGGACAGTGGAGTGCCTCAGGGATCTGTATTGGGACCCTTACTTTTCAATATATTTATAAATGATCTGGAAAGAAATACGACGAGTGAGATAATCAAATTTGCAGATGACACAAAATTGTTCAGAGTAGTTAAATCACAAGCAGATTGTGATAAATTACAGGAAGACCTTGTGAGACTGGAAAATTGGACATCAAAATGCCAGATGAAATTTAATGTGGATAAGTGCAAGGTGATGCATATAGGGAAAAATAACCCATGCTATAGTTACACAATGTTAGGTTCCATATTAGGTGCTACAATCCAAGAAAGAGATCTAGGCGTCATAGTGGATAACACATTGAAATAGTCAGTTCAGTGTGCTGTGGCAGTCAAAAAAGCAAACAGAATGTTGGGAATTATTAGAAAAGGAATGGTGAATAAAACGGAAAATGTCATAATGCCTCTGTATCGCTCCATGGTGAGACCACACCTTGAATACTGTGTACAATTCTGGTCGCCGAATCTCAAAAAAGATATAATTGCGATGGAGAAGGTACAGAGAAGGGCTACCAAAATGATAAGGGGAATGGAACAGCTCCCCTATGAGGAAAGACTAGAGGTTAGGACTTTTCAGCTTGGAGAAGAGACGGCTGAGGGGGAATATGATAGAGGTGTTTAAAATCATGAGAGGTCTAGAACGGGTAGATGTGAATCGTTATTTACTCTTTCGGATAATAGAAAGACTAGGGGGCACTCCATGAAGTTTAGCATGTGGCACAATTTACAACTTAATCGGAGAAGAAAGTTCTTTTTTACTCAACGCAACAATTAAACTCTGGAATTTGTTGCCAGAGGATGTGGTTAGTGAAGTTAGTATAGCTGTGTTTAAAAAAGGATTGGATAAGTTCTTGGAGGAGAAGTCCATTACCTGCTATTAAGTTGACTTAGAAAATAGCTACTGCCAATACTAGCAACGATAACATGAATAGACTTAATTTTTGGGTACTTGCTAGGTTCTTATGGCCTGGATTGGCCACTGTTGGGAAAAAGGATGCTAGACTTGATGGTCTGACCCAGTATGGCAATGTTCTTGTGTTCTTAGTGATTGCCCACTCATTCTAGGACTAAGATCGCCAAGTAAATACCACTGAAAAATGGAAAGTATTGCCAAATTCTCAATTCAGTTAAAAAATTGATCAACAAATACAATAAGTATCTCCCCATAGACACAAATAGTTCAGAGTCCTAAATATATATGGCCCTGTTATTAGGTTAAAAAAAAAAGTTATCAGGGATTAATAATACAGTAATGTTTTTTTACCCAGTGTTTTCCAAACATCTATGGGTCTTCAAATAGCCCCTTTACCCAGTCAATCCAAGTAAAGAGCAGATCCTGACCCTAGAAAAAAAAAAGTACATTTCTTGCTTTCGTGAATAATTTCAAAAAGATTTGGTATTCTTTGCCTTTTTCTTGAAAAATTCCTCCACAGGACACAGAATAGAATGAAAAAAAAATCCCCCACACATGTGCCTGTCTTTACAAAATGTCAAAATCTCATTAATGTGATGACAGGAAGAAATGAGAGAAGGTTTTCTGAATTAGAGAAAACTCTTGTGAAAAAAATCAGTTGATCACTCATAAGATGCTTCTTGGCATGAAGAAGAGGCAGAGAAAGTGAACCCCGAGGTCACATGTGAGCTCCTCAACATTGCACCCGGAAGTAAGCTGAGAAGACTAGATGAGCTTTACAATCCTTATGTGCTGTCACATTCCATGTTTCTCTGAGTTTGGGCACTGAAGCACAAAGTTGAAATGTTTTTCCTGATCAATTTTCATGAATTAATAGGCCTATACAATAAATTTTAGTGTGCTTAGGAAAGGCCTTTTGTGCAGCTAAAAATAACAGTAGGAGGGGTATTGAGACAACTTTTAAGGGTGGACTGGGGGGGATGATCCTTCTACTTTGGACTGGTTATCAAGAGGAATTTTCCAACAGCTAGGGTAAATGTTGTGCTTTTGTATACTGACATCCACTGAAAGTGATTTTTAGGGTGTCCCTGATAACTTTTTTTCACAGCATGCTAAAGTCCCTTTTTAATGCACATTTTAAAATTTTACTCAGGCGTTTGCTAAACTTTAGTTTTAGTGCAAATTTTATTACATAGGCCGCTAACTTTTCAATTTCGTTGTGAATATTTCAACACATCACTGTTTTCCTGCTCTTCAAAATACAGGCTTTTAATAAAAGGTGTTCGGAAAAATATAGTAGTACCGAGGCAATTAATAAAGCTAATTAGAAAACAAACTGCACTACATTCTCAATATACTGCAAAGATGAGTCATCCAATTCCCAAGGAAATACCACATAAATAGAGATGGAGATACTGTGCTCTTGGTATCCCCACAGACATTTGATTGGATTTCTTTTGACATTTCTCAGTTAATTAAGTGGGAACTTATAGAAGACATTAAACCAGTGTCATGATATTCCCCATTTCTTGGAAAAACTGCGTGGCAAAACAATTAAATACTACAGGACACAGTGTGTAATGAAAATGAATAAAACCTTCACCAAAGGTTGGATTTACAAAACAGTTTTCCCAGAGGCCAAAAAAAGGAAGGGAACACTTTTTACATTGGACCATGAGACTGTAAGCGGCATTTTTGAAAACCACAGAAAACCCCTCTGAGACAAGACATACATAATACTATAGTAACCAGAGGTAACCTTTGTGTACTAGATGGGTTGCAAACCCCTCCCCAAGTTACTGGGTTATCGAAAGAATGGTCGAGCATTCATCAAGTAGACTTGGTCCAAGGTGAACTGCACTGGTCAGGGCTAACCTCACCCTTCTGTAGCTAGGAATATATATACCGTATATATATATATAGATAGATATATAGATAGATAGATATAGATATATAGATATTGAGAGAGAGAGAGAGACTTCAACAAAAAGTTCTTCAATGGGCTCACGACCCCCAGTACTCAGGACATCCGGGGATTCATAGAACTGGAGACCTTGTCTCACGCTCTTATTGGTGGTCAAAATGGAGATCTGATGTTAAGAGTTACGTGAACTCCTGTGCTACATGTGCCGCCCATAAGATTCCGCGACAATGACCAGCGGGATTACTGCAACCACTATCTATTCCAAAGATACCCTGGTCACAGATTGCCACAGACTTTATAACCGACCTTCCTCCGTCAGAAGGAAATACTGTAATTTGGGTGGTCATTGACCGATTTTCTAGAATGGCCCATTTTATTCCCCTTCCCGGTCTACCCAGTGCCTCAGAATTGGCTCAACTTTTCGTATGGCATATTTTCCGTATCCATGGGTTACCCTCTAGTATTATGTCAGAAAGGGGGGTACAATTTATGGTAAAAATTTGGAGAGATTTATGCAAGAAACCTCAGATTAAACTGGAATTTTCATCAGCCTACCATCCTCAGTCCAATGGATTAACGGAACGTACCAATCAGTCTCTGAAAATCTTCTTACGATGTTATGTGATTCAAAGACACGATGACTGGGCATCCCTGTTACCTTGGGCCAAACTATCACATAATAACCATGTTACCCAAGCAAGTGGAACTTCACCTTTCTTTTTAGTCTTTGGAAGACACCCACGAATTCCTCTTCCTATTGCTACACCCTCATCTTGCCCAGCTGTGGACAAAACGGTACAATCTATGACCAAACTCTGGGAGGAGACGCGAAAATTGTTGAGACGAACTTCCAGTAAAATTAAGACACAAGCTGACAAAAAGAGGAGAAAAGGCCCTTCCCTCCGACCAGGGGATTTGGTATGGTTAAGCACTAGGAACGTCAAGTTACGTACCCCATCTCTAAAATTTGCACCTAAATATGTAGGACTGTTTCCGGTGATCAAACAAATCAATGAAGTCACCTTTAAACTCCAGTTGCCTCCCACTCTTCGTATCCATAATGTGTTCCACATCTCGTTACTGAAACCAGCAGTATTGTTCTGGCCTTCTACAAGAATCAAGAAAATCACTCCCTCTTTGATACAGGATGACACTCAATATGAGATTAAAGAAATATTGGACTCCAGGAGATTTAGAGGGAAAATACAATATTTAATAGCATAGAAAAATTTTGGTCCTGAGGAAAATTCCTGAGAACCACGTGAGAATATCCAAGCATCTCGTTTACTTCGTCGATTTCACCAGAGATTTCCTCATAAACCTGGTCCGGGGAATCGGAGGAGAGAGCCTTGCGGGGGAGGTACTGTTACCACTCACAATCAGCGGGGTCCCGGCTCCTCGGCGTTTCCAGTGCATGGCGTCATCGGGCGGCAGCGACGTTCCACTACGGGACTCAGGCTGAGACTCTGCCCTCTTTAAGTGCGTCATCTCCGGAAGTCCGGCAAATTGCGCGGGAGAACCTCAGTACTTAAAGCCCCGACTTCAGCGTAACCTCGCCTCAGCTACAGGCTTCTTGTGCTCTTTCGGATTCTGTTGTTTGCTACCTGCCTAGACCCGGACCGGACTTGGATACTCTTGCCTTGCTACCTGCCTAGACCCGGACCAGACTTGGATACTCTTGCCTGGCTGCCTGCCTAGACCCGGACGAGACTTGGATACTCTTGCCTTGCTGCCTGCCTAGACCCGGACCGGACTTGGATACTCTTGCCTTGCTACCTGCCTAGACCTGGACCGGACTTGAATACTCTTGCCTTGCTGCCTGCCTCGACCTGGACCGGAATTGAACTTCCTTTTGGCCTAGGTAAGACTGTTAACCATCAAGGATTCACAAAATCGTAACACAGGGAGGAGTTTGGGTGGGATTTAGGGAGCTTAGGGGTTGCCAGCACTGTGTGCGATAAACTTCGCAACTTTGAGGCACCACGGGGTGACAATAACTAGTATGACCGATATCGCCGCGCACAATAACACATCACCACTTGCATTACCATACGCTGGCTGCTCATTTGCCTCCCCATGCCCGTTTTTCTACTGCGGGTGATCATTTTGCAGACTGCCACCCAGCACCTCCCTCACCAATGGAAACACATTGGCCATGGACTTGGCTTCTCCCTCCTAATACCTCTAAACAGCGGCTACACCTGAGGCCAAATATCCGGTTCCAAAACACATTTTTTTTACAGCAGCAACTTTATTAAGAAAACTTCCTAACACACCTCTTACTTTCATAAGCAATCCCTGCGGTTAGCTCAATGTTAGAAATTCCTGCTGCCCTTTGTTGTTTGCTTAGTCATCCCTGATTTAATGGAAAACCTCTCACTCAATTCTTGTGAATTATAGGTTATAGCCAGCATTACCACTGCAAATATGGAAACAAAATGCAGAAAGACCCCAGTCAACTGCTAATCTGCGCATTCTCCAAAACATTACACCTTATAGCTCCACACCCTGACTGGCTACAACCGTACCTTTAGTGAAAATAGAGATCGGATCACACGGGCCACAGCCACATGGCCCCCCTCTGAGAGTCGCATACTCCCGAGGGCAAACATACGTACAGGTACAAATCCTATGCTTTGAATCCTATAACTTTATAGGATTCAAAGCAAAATGTGTATGTGTATTTACACACATTCCTCTTCACTGGCTCCATTGAACAGTAAGATTTTCCCTTCTCCAACCTCACTCAAACCAAAATGCTTCCAAAAAACACTGGAGAGCAGTTCCAAAATGCCAAATTATTTCTGACAGGAAAACATTAGATAACCAAAGACCATAGCCACAGGCTTCACAGCAGGGAAAAATACAGCTCTAGGAGCAAATCACAGCAGCAAAAAAGTCTTTCCTTTATGCTCCTTTCTCGTAACCAAGTACATCTTCCCATGCAGCAAGCACAGACTCAGCCTCTTGGTTCAGGTCAGTGTTCAGACCGCCTTTTAAAAAAGTAGACAGTTCTTAGGTAATGTTCTTCATATTGCTCCTAGGGGTTTTGTTTGTAGGCCCTGATGACCTAGGCACAGACCCAGAGGCTGTTATTGCTTTACTCTTCTTGCAACTCTCTCTGGTATCCTGGAAATTGCAGATCACCAGAATTGAACTCTAGTGGATCCACATATTCAAAGGGTCAACACTAAGCTAATCAGTCCTTGAGTCACAGTGGGTTTCTGAGATTATAGCTAAAGGTCACCTTTATGTGACAGTTATGCACATAATTACTCCCACTTAAATATGAGGCAATGCAGGGTTTGTAATGAGCGGATCGCACTGCAATCCACTTGACTGCAACCTGCGATTCAGAACATTTGGATCTGTGAGGAATTCCTTCCATCATCTCCCAAGAGAGGAGAGAGCGTACAAGCCAGAGAAGGTCTCTCTCCATGGACCTAAGCACACTTTTTTCTCCTGGCAGAAGAAAGAGGAAAGAGCGAAAGAGACCCCCAACCAAGACGAAGTGCCCCTCCTTGAACAATGAGCAGCCTGTGGGAATCCTCTTCATCTCTCTAGGCAGAAGGATCAAATAGGGTTGGAATCATATTTTTTTGTAAACCAGGGACAAAAATTATCTAATCTGGGTTTATAATTCCAGGAATCAAAAGTGTTCCCCTTCTCAAATCCTTTGGACAGTTATCCTCTGTAATCCTTAATTCAAAAAGGGATTGGGGTTTTTTTAATGCATTTTCTGAAGTTGAAGACCCAGGGAAAATCTAGAATATCTAATCCAGACAGGTCATCATACACAGTAAATCCCAATCCAGAGATTTTATAGTTATTAGAGGCAATTGTTTTTGAAATTGTTTTTTCATGGTCTATAAAGAAATAAAATAAAAAGCAGCTGGCACAAAAGGACCATGTCTGGAGGGAATAAATGCCGTGTTCAGTCAATCACATTTCAGCTAGCCAGCAATCCCTTGTAGCAATTTTATAAACAGGATGTTTCTTAACAGATGATAGATTTTGGACGCAGGTCCAGAGTATCAGATTCTGTATGTCATTTCAGTTTGGACAGGTTTTTCTCAACAGAAAATGGTCAAAACACAAAGCCATTCCAAGACAAATAGCACAACAAAGTAGAAATATATCAAATCACTCAGAAACAATTTGGATAGCTATGAAACAGGGCTGCCTGCTAGCATGTGAAAAGCGTGGGCAATTTGCCACTCAACTCTCTATTTGCTTCAATAAATTGTAGGGTACTTAGTACCCTATTATCTATATTCTTTCAGTATTTCTGTGCTTTGTCAGTGTCTGTCTTACTCTCACCTGATTGGGATTTTTAATCTCTACATATTTGGGTGAAGAAGGAAAGTTGACAGGAGACACAATAAGTCCAATAGTAAGCTTTTATTGAAAATAAAATCAAATGTATAAATCTTGAAGCTCCGTAAAATAATTAAGATTGTAAAGAAGAATCTCATTTTAGTCCCTTTAACTTATTATGATCATGTTAAAGCTGAAAGAAAGAGAAAGCATTACGAGATATCATTTTCAATAAGTCTATTCCATTGATCTACCGACTCTCTCTCTCTCTCTACTTTCTGATGGCATCTCAAGGGGGGGGGGGGCACAAATAGAAAAGCAAGAAAATGGGAGAAACCATTCTGAAAAAACAGACAAAGAAAACTGAAAAGAAAAAAGTGAACAGAGGTGAGAAAGGACATATTTTGTTAGCCAAAGATAAAATGTATTAGAAGAAATCCAACTAAGTAGAAAGGTGGAAAAAATGTGCTTAATTAGGCTAATGAACATTTTGGGCTGCCTGAAAATGTAGACTGCCACAATTAATTCAAAATTCATCAGCTAGGTTGTTGACAAGTACTCCTTTGTGCGAACATATAACCCCAATTTGATTGTCACTATATTGGCTCCCAGTTTCATGGCACATACAATGTGAAATGCTCGTCATTATTTATAGTTTGTTAAAAAATCTCAATATACCATGGATCTCCTTGACACTAGACTCTATATCATCTTTCGTACACTAAGCTCAACCAACCAGGGCCTCCTGGATGTTCCCTCAGTTAAGTTGGTGCACCTTGATGAGACTAGGGAGTTGTCTTTCTCTGTGGCCATCTCACTTTCTTTACACAGTGTCCAAGACCTAAAAATGCTTTTAAAAAAACAAACATACACCTCTAAGTTGACATTGACATTCACACAACATAGTTAAGACCTCCATAGGTTCAATCTTTAAGGGCTTGACTTCTCTAGAATTTGTGCTTAGCCTCTCCAGTAGATGTTTTTTTATTTTTATGTTTTTGTGCATTGTACTTTGCATTATTGTTCAAAATTGTCACTTTTATTTTTTAATTATGTTATGTTTGTTATACTATGTGTGCTTTTTGTAACCTGCTCCAAAGGATGGAGAAGTGGCTATAAATAGTTTTAAATAAATAGATTTTAAAAGGTGCAGGGTTTCTTCCCTGCTTTATTTCACATGGCTCAGATTTAACACTGGAAGTACAAAGAAAAATTAAATGATAAACAAATCTGAAAAAGATTGAAAAAGTTCCATTATGGTGTCCTCATTACTAAGGAATAGGGAGCTATCGAATCATCTGGCTGGAACGATAACCTTATTATAGGTAAATTTCAATCCCTCTGTTTCACACTCCTATAGAATTAATAAGTCGCAGTAGTAGTAAAATTGTTCACTTTTAGCACATTTAACTGTCTTTAGGTACTAACAAAGTTTTCTACAAGAATGTATGTAGTTTAGCATGACCAGGTTTTGCCAATGTAATTCCACAAGAACATGCTTAGGGAACAGTTGGGGGGTTTTTTTGGTTTTTTTTTTTTAAATGATGCTACTACCATAACATTTATTAACAGACATAAAATTTTAAACTGAAAGGACTAGTACACTGGCAAATACAGAAGAACCTGCTTCAGCTTATTTGTAAACTATACATACCGCCTTGTATGAAACTTAACTCTGTAAATCGCATCGCATAAAGAGATGGTAAACACAGCAGCTCGGTGGCAGCCTGGGCATCTATACAGGGAGCCTGAGTTTGATCCTTCTACCCAGCTGCTACTCATCAGGACAATAAGGACTAGGGATACACCAGGGCAGGGTTCACAGCTTTTTGGCGATATTGGAGGGAATAGTCAGAAAACTGCCATCCATCACAAATCATCATCTGTGCGGGAGATTCAGAGCACATGCACACCAGGTTCCAAGAATGAGCTGTGGTCTGGGGCTCCCTACCGAACTGCCACTGGTTACAAGGAGGAGGAGAGCAAAGTCAATATGGGAGACCCCGCTATCCACTAATGAAGCCCCATGAGTGCTTTAGATTTAATACCCCGCTCTGTCACCCACAAGTTGGCAGTAAGCTATTTTTGGAGATTTGTAACCAGGATCCAAGCCCAGTTGTGAAGGTGAACCCGACCCCATAAAAAGCCAAGATAACTAGGAGAACTTTTAACCAAACATTTTTAGCAAAAAAGCCATGGATCTCTGGTCTTCTTTCAACTTAATTATTTAATGATGTAATTATAGCAAGAACAAACAAGTTACAATTTAGAGCTGGGACTGATATCAGTTTATTACTTATTCTACTTACAGTTTTCCCCCTAATATTTTAAAGTCTGACATTGATTAATTAAGCACTATTTGAGAAATATACTTAGTCAGCTCTTTCCTATCACAGTTTCAATTATGGACTTGCTGTAGTGTACAGTGTTGTATACCACAGGGTCATGAACTTATTAGCTTAAAGGCAAAAACAAATAAAAAATGAAAAACCATGCCTAATATGCAGTGAGAAAAAAAACCTAACCATTGAAAAAAACATTCACTTATGATTATTTTTAAATGAAGCAATAACTGGGGATTAGTATTCCAAATTTAAAATTACATATTTCCTGAATGAGATTGGTATATATGTATATGGATATTATAAATCTATACCACTCATATTTAAAAATACATTAACTACATATAGACATATTTACTAAACACATGTATGATTTTGAAGATGTCCCCAAAATTGCATATTTATTCAGATATATTCATCAACTGACATTCAAAATACTACATTTTGTCTTTTGATGTGATTTGAGGCAGTGAGGATGCAAAAGCAAGGCCTTTCTCCCTGAAGCAGAATGCCATGACCTTCCACCCAATTGCCTGGAAGAAAAAAAAAAAAAAAGGATCATCTTATTGATGGCAGTGGAGTAGGAAGATCCTCTCTCTCCTACTGAACCCCACCATGCGTAAGACGTTAATTTAGCAGGGATTCTTGAGAGTCCTTTGATCAACACCACATGTATGAACGTCAAAGCTCATGTTCTGTACAGCAGAGCATTCATCTTTCTCCTGTTCTTTTTCATGGACCCTTCGAGGCGATTCAGGAAATGAAGGAACCTTCTCCTGGGCAAGACCATTCCAAGCTTTCCATCTTCTTCTCCAAGCACAAATTTAATAAGCTACACATTTTATTTTCATTCAGCTAGTTTATTTGTAAAATAAATGTGAAGCAATATATTTGAAGCCTAGGGAGCTTTGTAACAAAGCATTGTTCAGTGAACAATTTTATTTTGGTTAATTTGTATATTACTAACATGTTGCTTGTTTAAATGACTAGTTAATATTTATTTATTTATTTATTTAAAAACTTTTTTATACCGGCATTCGTAGGACACATCATGTCGGTTTACAAATAACTGAGAAGGAAAGGAAATTACAATGAACAGGGGAGGGGGTAACTGGGTGATATACAAAGTAGAGGAGAGGAGAGTCAAACAGGCAGCGTTACAAAAGAACCAGTATACAAGGTTAATTGGCATGTGCACTTGGGATATTTAGTATATGAAACTTATTTACAGTAGGACATGGGCAGGTGCACGTAGGAACGATTAAAGGGGGGGGGTAGGGAGGGAGGGGGGGCGGGGGGAGGCGGGGGTGGTGGGAACCGGGTACAAACGGTGATAGTTTTCAGGGAGAAGTTGATAGTTGCGTGGGGGAGTAGGCAAAGGAGAAAGGAGAGATAGAGAGAGGTGGGAGAAGGGGGAATGGGAGAAAGGTAGTGGGCTAGGTTGGGATTGGGGTGGTTCAGGAGGACATTGGTTAGGATTGGGTGGTTAGGATTGGGTGGAATTGGGGTATGCTTGTTTAAAGAGCCATGTCTTGATTCCTTTTTTGAAATGGCTCAGGGACGGTTCTAAGCGGAGTTTGACGGGTAGGGAGTTCCAGAGGGTAGGGCCCGCAATGGAGAAGGCTCTCTCCCTGGTAGCGGTAAGGTGCCCAACTTTAAGTGAGGGGGTTTGGAGAGTGCCAGCAAGGGAGTTTCTAGTGGGGCGATTGGCTTGACGGAATTGTGGCATGTCTTCAAGCCAGGGTGAATTGTTGTTGTATAATGTGTTATGGAGGATGGTAAGTGTTTTATATTGGGAGCGGAAGGTGATGGGGAGCCAATGGAGATCTTGGAGTATGGGAGAGATGTGGTCAGTTTTTCTGGTGTTTGTTAAGATTCTTGCCATGGCATTTTGTAGGATTTGAAGGGTTTAAATATGTTTAATAAACCTTGAAGGATTTAAATATGTTTAATAAACCTTTACCAGGGACATAAATAGTGATGAAGATTATTTATAACAAATGGCATGAGATAAGAACTCTACTAATATGTCTACTGAATACACAGGGATAAAGAGCCTTTGATTAGAATGCTTAAAAGCATTAACATCTATTTTACTATTTAACATACAAACATAGAATATGATAATAGACAATTAACACAAGGCCCATCTAATCTGTCAATACCTGAAGCAATACTGCAGAACCTACCCAAACTAAGATGTTACTCACATATCCTCAATATGGAAAACCCATATAGGGATGTACAGATAAAAAAAAAAATCATTTCAGATCATTCGTTTCTTTGGGACCCATTTTCATTTCATTAGTTTCAATAAGAAAAAACAATTAATATATTTGTTTCATTAGTTTTGTCTGTTTTCCATTAAAACTTATGGGATAATTATTACAGTCTATAATAGGCTCTATAATAGTGAATTTTATATCAACTGTAATGAAACTTGGGAGAAGAAATCATCAAAAGGGGGAACAAGTCGCACGGTACTTTAGAAAATGGCAAAGTAGCTTAAAAAAATGGCCTAAAGTAGCCTAAGGCTCTGCAAAGAGGTATGACACTTACAGAATTGGCAGGAAATCTCTAATGTAATGTAAGTGAAGCAAAGAAGCAGCAAGAGGAGGAAGAACACCTCAAGGTTTAGAAAGAGGATGGAAGCCCAACAAAAGTGTCATGAACAGTTGATGGCAGCACGAGACACAAAGTGGCACCAAAAGTAGCATCAGGACCCTAAGGCACCATGAAGAGGAAATAAAACAAAAAATGCGTCAGAAAAAATCTCAGGGTACAGATAAAGGGACCAAGAATCAGAAAGAGTGGTATCAAGATAAAGTATAAAATAGGATGTGAATCGTTTTTTGACGATTTAAAATATCGTCCGATATTTTTTAAATTGTCATTAATCGTTAAAGAGTGCGATACAATAGAAATTCCACCGATTTATCGTGAAAAAATCGTTAACCAGGTTAGTGCACACTAACGGGAGTTAGGACACAACCTAAAAACCCACCCCGACCCTTTAAAACCACTCCCTTAGCCTCCACCACCCTCCTGACCCCCCAAAAAATGTTTTAAAATTACCTCGTGGTCCAGCGGGGGTCCCGGGAGCGTCTCTCGCGCTGTCGGCCGATAAACAAAAATCCCACCCCGACCCTTTAAAACCACTCCATTAGCCTCCACCACCCTCCCAACCCCCCCAAAAAACGTTTTAAAATTACCTCGTGGTCCAGTGGGCCCTGGGAGCAATCTCCCGCTCTCGGGCCGTCGGCTGCCACTAATAAAAATGGTGCCGATGGCCCTTTGCCCTTACCATATGACAGGGTAACCATGCCATTGGCCGGCCCCTGTCACATGGTAGGAGCCCTGGACGGCCGGCGCCATCTGGCACTGCACCCGTCTATGGGTGCAGTGCCAGATGGCGCCGGCCAATGGCACGGTTACCCTGTCACATGGTAAGGGCAAAGGGCCATTGGCACCATTTTTATTAGTGGCAGGCGACAGCCCAAGAGTGGGAGATCGCTCCCGGGGCCCATTGGACCACGAGGTAATTTTAAAACGTTTTTTGGGGGGGGGGGGGGGGGTCGGGAGGGTGGTGGAGGCTAAGGGAGCAGTTTTAAAGGGTCGGGGTGGGTTTTTTGTTTATTGGCCGACAGCCCAAGCGCGGGAGGTGGTCCAGCGGGAGGACCCCCGCTGGACCACCAGGTAATTTTAAAATGTTTTTTGGGGAGGTCGGGAGGGTGGTGGAGGCTAAGGCAGCAGTTTTAAAGGGTCAGGGTGGGTTTTTTGTTTATCGGATCGGGCGCAGCCGATAAAAAAAAAAAACGATCGGGCCGGACGAAAAAAAATGCATGATTTGAATCGGAACCGGAACCGAACAGATTCTGGATCCGATTCACATCTCTAGTATAAAAGGCATGGGAGAGGTGCACAGCACAGCAGCACCTGAGATTGGCAAGAAGTCTCAAAGTGTAAGAGCTGGAGTATGCCAGGAAGATACAGTCAGAAAGAAGTTAGGAATATCAGGGTGTAAAATCTGCACATGGCAGCAAGGCTGAGCGGCACAAGGATCTGATGGTGTAGGATGAGGGGCATGGCATTAAGGCAGAGTGGCATGGGTGATACCAGTCCTTCCATTGGAGCACATAGACAGCCATAGAGAGGGAGGATGACTCTTCCTGTCAAAGTATGGCTGCACCTGGACAATCCATCAGTCCAGTAGGATATGTTTGTGTCACAGATAAAGCCACACACATCATAGCTAGGTAGTAGGCAGGTACCCAGATACACAATTTATTTTTTATTTTATTTATACACTTTTTTATACCGGTATTCGTTAAAAAAAACTTCATATCGGTTTATATACTAAAATATTCACACCAAAATATAAAACATTGTATAAAATAAAACTACTTCTAAAATACATTATCTACTTTATAAATGGGCTCTGACCGACGGCCCACAAAGGCGCAGTAGAGAGCAGCTCTACTGCGCATGCGCGGGACGGGAGAGCACGTCGGTCAGAGCAGAACTAAGATGGCGCTGGGAGGAGCAGCAGTGGCGGATCGGCGGCGACGATATCTGGCAGAGCAGCGGCGGTATGCGAGTGTCAGGCGGGCCGAGCTATAATAGGTGGGAGGAGCAGCGGCAGCGATATCGGGAGGAGATGTGGCGGCGGTGGCATGGAGCAGCTGAGGTGCGCGCTGGGGAGGGATCCCCGGAGACCTCCCGTCTCCATGAGCAGGCCACGCTGAAGAGCATAAGAGGGAGAGGGAAGGGGGTGGGGATTGAGTGAGTGGGGAATGACTGAGGGAGGGAGAGTGAGGGGGAGAGAATGAGGGGGGAGGGGAGAGTGAGGGGAGGGGGAGGGGAGAGGGGAGAGTGAGAATGAGGGGGGAGTGAGGGAAGGGGAGGGAGAATGAGGGAAGAATGAGGGGGGAGGTGAGAGTGAGGGGAGGGGAGGGAGGGAGGGAGAATGAGGGGGAGGGGAGAGTGAGGGAAGGGAAGGGAAGGAGAGGGAGGGAGAATGAGGGGGAGGTGAGAGTGAGGGAAGGGGAGAGAGGGAGAATGAGGGGGGAGGGGAGAGTGAGGGAAGGGGAGAGAGGGAGAATAAGGGGGGAGGGGAGAGTGAGGGGAGGGAGTGGGAGGGAGAATGAGGGGGGAGGTGAGGGAAGGGGAAGGAGTGGGAGAGATAATGATGGGGGAGGTGAGAGTGAGGGAAGGGAGTTTGAGTTGGGGGAGGGAAGGGGGGGTGAGTGACTGAGGGGGAGGAGGATGAGTGACTGAGGTGAATGAGCGAGGGGAAGGGGGAGTGAGGGATAAGAAGTGTAGACGGGTGCAGTGTCCAAAAACGGACCGAAAATTTTTTTTAAAATGTAGCCCGTTTTAACGGGCTTAACGGCTTGTCAAATTATAAAATACAATCAGTTAAAAATGTAACATAATTCTAAATAGCTAACAAAACTTGACATTCACAATTAAAATGAGGAAAGGAGGGAAGTGGGAGGAAAGGGGGGTGACTTCAGTTTAAAAATGCCTATTCAAAAAGCCATGTCTTAAGTTGTTTTTTTTTGTTTTTTTTAAAGTATATGGATGAGATTCTAGCCTTAATTCTCCTGGGAGTTCGTTCCATATTCCTGGGCCAGCGAGAGACAATGCTCTGTCGCAAACCATGTTTAAATGAGCCAACTTAGGAGATGGAATAGACAGGAGAGCATTACCTAAGGATTTTAAGTTGCGTTGAGTATGGATGTGCAAAGCTGCATTTAAGCACTCTATTTTTTTCCCCATATATGATTCTATAATAGATGGGGAGCCAGTGCAGTTCTTTCAGGATTGGAGTAATATGATCATGCTTTTTACTTCCTGTTAAAAGCCGTGCTGCTGCATTTTGCAAGAGCTGTAACGAGCAGGTCATTGATACTGAAAGGCCCAATAATAGGGCATTGCAATAGTTTAGCTTGGAAAATTGCAGGGCCTGAAGGATCATTCTAAAATCCTTCATGTGTAACAGTGGTTTTAATTTTTTTTTAATTTGTAATTTATAAAAACCTTTCATCATTTTATTTATAGCCCCTTTAAAATTAAATTCCATATCTAGAATAAAACCTAAATCCCTTACCTCGTTAGTAATAATATGGGCGTTATTTAGTCCCTTAGTTTCTGTTAAGACCTTATCGTTTATTTTGTTGCAAATAAGTAACATTTCTGTTTTGGAGTGATTTAATGATTGATGCATCTTATTAAGTAATCGTTGAATGGACTTAAAGTACGTGTTCCAAAGTTTTAGTGTGGAATCGAAGGAACCTTCTATCGGAAGTAAAATTTGTATGTCATCTGCGTATATAAAATGTACTAATCCTAAACCTGCTAAACATTTACAGAGGGGTGCCATATAAATATTAAAAAGAGTTGGAGAGAGGGATGAGCCTTGGGGAACTCCAGAACTAAACTGAATTGTGTCTGATTCTGTACTACCTAATCTAACTTTAAAGGCTCTGTTGGCAAGGAAAGATCTAAACCAGTGGTTCTCAACCCTGTCCTGGGGACCCCCCCAGCCAGTCGGGTTTTCAGGATATCCACAATGAATATGCATGAGAAAATTTGCATGTTATGGAGGCAGTGTATGCAAATTTTCTCTCATGCATATTCATTGTGGATATCCTGAAAACCCGACTGGCTGGGGGGGTCCCCAGGATGGGGTTGAGAACCACTGATCTAAACCATGCCAACACAGTATCTGTTATACCTATTTCTTCTAGTCTTTTTATCAGAGTTTCATGGTTGACAGTGTCGAAAGCCGAGGAAATGTCTATGCTTTACCATTGTCTAGACCCCTTAATATAATACAGAAGAATTGCTAGGGGACCATGAAATCAGTTATGGTTCATGAAGCAGTGCCAAAGAATGGATAGCTATGGCAAGAGCAAGAAATGGCAAGAAGGTGAATACCATAGATGAAGAACAGTCTTAAAATCCTGAGGAGTATTTCAGTAAGTCTGTAATGCAATCTATGGCAAGGGCTTCAGTAGTAATGGTTTGAACATGGTATGCATAGCTTTAAGTGACAGGCCTCAGTGGTTAGGGTTTGAACATGGCATGCCACAGCTCTAAATGACAGGCCTTCATTGGCAAAGGTTGGAACATAGCAAGCCATAGCTGTAAGTGAGAGGTCTCATTGGTAATGATTGGAACAAGATATGCCATATCAGTAAGTGACAGGCCTCAGTGTTAATGGTTGGAACATGGCATGCCGTAGCTGTAAGTGATAGGCCTCAGTGGTTAGGGTTGGAGGAAGCCAGGATGATAAAGGATAAGTTATTCTTTTAGTAGAAGAGAGAAGATCTCAGTGGAGTCATGCCTCAGTGGTGTTTGGCAAACACCACCGCTGAGGCCTGATTCCATTGACCTCCCCTGCCTGCTTCACCACAACAACTGTTTGGAGACAAAGTAGGCAAGGGAGGACAGTGGAATCAGGGGTGGTGTTTACACCCCCACTGAGGTATGACTCCCCTGTCTCCCCTTGGCTGCTTATCAACAACTGTTTGGGGTGAAGCAGGCAGGGAAAGTCAAGTCAAGCTTCAGTGGTAGCATTTGGAGAAAGGAGACAGAGGATCTCAGCAGTCATGTCTCAAAGGCAGAGTTTGTTAAAAGGAGGCAGAGGAACTCAGCAGAGTCATGCCTTGTAGGTAGCATTTGTTAAAAGGAGGCAGAAGATTTCAGTGGAGTCATGCCTCAGTGGTGTTTGGCAACCACCACTGAGGCCTAATTCCATTGACCTCCCTTGCCCACTATGCCTCAACAATTGTTTGGAGACAAAGCAGGCAGGGGAGGCCAGTGGAATCGAACCTCAGGAATGATGTTTACATGACTCCCCTGTCTTCCCTTGCCTGCTTCTCCTCAACAACTCTTTGAGTGAAGCAGGCAGGGGAAGTCAGTTGAGTCAAGCTTCAGTGGTGGTATTTGGGGAAAGGATCTCAGTGGAGTCATGGCGCGGAAGTATGATTTTTTTAAAAGGAGGCAGAGGAATTCAGCAGAGTCATGCCTTTGAGGTAGTGTTTGTTAAAAGAAGGCAGAAGATCTCAGCAGAGATATTGGAGGCATGATTTGGAGGCAGTTTGTTAAAAGGAGGCAGAGGATCTCAATGGGATCTTGCCTCAGTAGTGTTTGGCTAATACCATCCCTGAGGCTGATTCCACTGACCTCCCCTGTCTGCTTCTCCTCAACAACTGTTAAGGGGTGAACTAAGCAGGAAATGTCAGTGGAGTCAAGCTTCAGGGGTGACATTTGGGGAAAGGAGACAGAGGATCTCAGCAGTCATGCCTCTGAGGTAGCGTTTGTTAAAAGGAGGCAGAGGAACTCAGCTGAGTCACACCTACCTGGTTGCAATGGGGAAAAGGAGGGAGAGGAGTTCAGTATTGTCATACCTCGGGGGTGGATTTTGGGGAATAGGAGGCAGAGGAACTCAGCTGAGTCATACTTTGGGATGGTGGGAAAAAGGAGGCAGACGAACCCAGCGGAGTCATGTCTTAGAGGTGGATGTTTGAGAAAAGGAGGCAGAGGAAACGAGCGGAGTCATGCTTCAGAGGTGAATGTTGGGTGAAAGGAGGCAGAGGACCTCAGCGGAGTCATGCTTGGAGGTGGCTTGAGCATGCAGAAAAACTCCGAGTCATGACCCTGCAGTTGTGCTTGGAAGAAGGCAGGCATACCAAGGATGGTGTGCGGTGTACAGCAGTGTAAGGCTGTTGCTAGATGTGACCCCTGTGCTGTTGGTGTGGGTACTTTAGTGTAAGGCTGATACAGGATCTGCTGTTGTTCATGGTCGGGTATGGAAGTAAAAGGCTGCTACTGGATGTTCTGTCAGATCCCTAGAGTGTCCAGTCCCAGTGCATTTCCTAGGAATGTGTCAGGAGGAAGTAAGCTGAGTCAGACCCCAGTTTGTGGATGGGGACAAGTCAGGAGGCAGCAGGAAGAGACAGGCCCCACTTTGGTAGATGGGGACACGTCTTCAGGCAGGTGGAGAAAGTCAGTGCATGTTGGCTCCTACAATGTTGTTAAGGGCAAGGCAGGCAGATTTTGAAAAATGTATGTTGGCCCCTGTGATAATTTTGTGGACACAGCAGGACTCAGTATTGTTGTGTTGTGGCCCTTGGAATGGCTTTTTGGATCGTGGAGGAGTTGTTGTAGTGTGACCCAACTGGTAGTGTTGGGGACACTGCATCTCTTCCAGTCCTTGATCTTGCATCTTAGACCTGGACAGGAGCAGCAGTGTGGTTGCTGTAGTATGGCCCAACTAGCAGTGTTGGGGATAAAGCAGAACTCAGCATGGTTGTGGCTCTTGGATTGGCTTTTCAGACCATGGAGGCAGCAGTAGCAGTGTGGTTGTTGTCCTACTGACTGTATTAGCGGACACAGCAGGATGCAACATTGCATCTCTTCCACCCCTCGATCTTGTATCTCAGGCCTAGACAGGAGCAGCAGTGTAGTGGTTGTAGTGAGGCCCAACTGGCAGTGTTGGGGACACAACAGGACATGGCCTAGCATCTCTTCCAGCCCTCAATCTTTAATCTCAGGCCTGGACAGGAGCAGTGTGGTAGTTGTAGTATTTTTATTTTATTTAGATTTATATTCCACTTTTCATACTTTTTCAGCGCTTCAAAGTGGATTACATTCAGGTACTGTAGGTATTTCCGTATCCCCAGAGGGCTTACAATCTATGTTTGGCAGTGTTGGGGGCACGGCAGGACTCAGCATTGTTGTGTTGTGGCCCTTGGATTGGCTTTTCGGACCAAGGAGGCAGCAGCTTTGTCAGTCTGGTTTCCTTGATAACAGATCCTGGTTCTCCTCTGTCCTCACTCTGAGTCATAGGTATCAGGGCTAGTTGCTATGGAAACTCCCAAATAACCTGCTCAGCCTCAGACTATCTTTTTAATGCAGCCAATGCTTTTTAATGGGGAAACATAAACATAAACTAAACATAAACTAATCAAAAAGGGATTTTTATGAGTCCAAAATTCATAACCTGGTCTTTGATGCTAAAGCCCTATTTGCCTATGTATCTAGCCTCACTCAGGTCGCCCCCCCCCGAATTTCCCAGTAACCAAGCACAATCCAAAGCTGAAGAACTCGCATCGTTTTTCCAAAACAAAATCATCAGTCTTCTTACCCAACTACCCTCCAAGATCACCCCCCCCCCCTACCATCGGCTCTGCAGCCTCCCATCAAAAATATTCACCTTGAAGCTTTCAAACCCATTTCCTCCTCTGAGATTCAAGTTGTTCTAAGAAGAATGAAACCCTCCTCTCACCCGTCGGACCATATCCCCACCAAACTTCTTCTCACAATCCCAGACTCTATCTCCAAAACACTGGCGGACATTATTAACTGTTCTCTCTCCCCCACGGTTCCTTCCCAGATGACCTCAAACTGGCGTCACTCAAACCACTCCTAAAAAAACCAAATTTGGACCCAAAAGATCCTAACAACTTCCGCCCAATAGCCAATCTCCCCTTCATTGCTAAGATTATGGAAAGGCTTGTGAACTCCCAACTATCGGACTACATTGAAGATAATAAACTTCTATCCACCTCGCAATATGGATTCCGTAATAATCTAGGCACGGAATCCCTCCTTACTTCCCTAACAGACTTCCTCATCCTGGGTCTCGACAAAGGTCAATCTTTTCTGCTGGTCCTTCTGGACCTTTCGGCGGCCTTCGATACCGTCAACCACTCCATCCTCATCAACCAGTTAGCTGCCATAGGAGTTTCCGGCTCTGCTCTATCTTGGTTCAAAATCGTTTCTCAGCAACAGAGGTTACAAGGTCAAAATCCAGAACAAATAATCTTCATGCCATGACTCATCCGTAGGAGTCCCACAAGGCTCTTCTCTATCCCCAACACTCTTTAACATCTACCTTCTACCACTTTGCCAACTCCTCACCAACCTCAACCTAAAACACTTTCTCTACGCAGACGATATCCAGATCCTGATCCCCATCAAAGGCTCATACTCGAAAACCCTCGACTACTGGGAATCCTGCCACCAAGAAATCAAACATCTCCTCAATAGCCTAAATCTAGTACTAAACTCCTCCAAGACCGAAATACTACTCATATCTCCAGAGAACAGCAATCTCACTGCTTCTCATCCAACCAACCCACCAACCACTCAAGTGAGAGATTTAGGAGTGATAATTGACAACAGGCTGAACTTCAAAGCCTCCATCAACAGAACGACCAAAGACTGCTTCCACAAACTCAAGTTTTAAAAAGGATAAGACCTCTCTTCCACGCCCAAGATTTCAGAACGATCCGCCAAGCAATTATTTTCTCAAAGTTAGATTACTGTAACGCTATCCTACTTGGTCTCCCTTCCTCCTACACCAAACCGCTCCAAATGGTACAAAACACAGCAGCCCATTTATTAACAAACACCAGGAAAAGAGACCATATTTCCCCAGTTCTAAAAGACCTTCATTGGCTACCAATTCACTTCAGAATCATCTACAAATCCATCTCCTTGATATACAAAATCATCCATCAACACACCACAATTGACCTACAATTTCCTCTCCGCTTACACAACTCCACAAGACCTACCAGAGACGCATACAGAGGATCCCTCCATGTACCCCCTACTAAAACCACTAGTCACATTACCTTAAGAGATCGAGCCCTCTCCACAGCTGGCCCACCGTTATGGAACTCCATCCCTCCCGATCTCAGACAGGAGCCTTGCCTCCTAACCTTTAGAAAAAGACTCAAGACTTGGCTGTGTATGCAAGCTTTCCCAGACTTAAATTAATGCATCTCGCCATCAACATATCCAACACAGCAGCTGTACCTCATCTCCTTGTATATAATTTAGTCTCTGCTAAACTATCTTTATTTCCTCTGATCCCAGTTCAATAGTCCTTGTTAATTGTAACTGCTTTCTTCGACACGTTATTTCTGTTTTGATGTATTTATTGCACCCCTGTTTATTTGTAAACCAGCATGATGTGATCGCTTCATGAATGCCAGTATATAAAAATCTTAAATAAAATAAATAAATAAAATAATGAAACGATAACTTATGTTTCATTCGTGGAACTTGCTCAAACGTTTTCAGGGGCAAACAAATCAAACGAATGTAGTATATTCACAGGCCATTTGTTTTAAATGAATGTACATCCCTCATAAGTATATTATTCAAGTTTAATAGTCCTTAAAATGGAATTTATTCACAATATCATATAAACAAAATTTTAATGCAAACATATCATATATGTAAATTTTTTGACTATATTTACGCACATAAATTTATTCGAAACTTCGCCAAATAATCATTTAATTACATAGATAAATCCCCCCCACCAATAAAATACTCACATACACACACACATTCCTGTATTAATTATTTGAAATACATAAAGAACTTTCAACTTCCAACAAAAAAAATTTCACTTCAAAACTCTAAAGAGCTTCCAACTTCTGGCAAGAAATAGACTTGCTCCAGATCCCAAAGACTTCCAACATCTGATAGACTAATTTGAAAGTTCTTTATATACTTCTTTATATATATTTCAAATCATTGTAACCCTATGTTAAGAGAAATAGTTACATGACCGGAAATTTCAATTATTCAACATACGTTGTATGTGGGTATTTTTAACATTTTAAAGTAATATGTTCTGATTTTTAAACTGATGCATGTAGGATAATTCATAAAGTGAATTATTTGAATGTCTACCATATTCCCCCCCCCCCCCCCCCTTCCCTCTTGGGTATATATATTTAGGCCATCTAGTCTCACTTTATAGTACAAACTGCACTGTTTTGATTGCTGTTCTCTGGACTTCCTGTACCCTATTATCCAAGTGAAAATACAACTTTCAGAACTGGACAAAATACTCCAGCTGAGGTCTTGCCAATGATCTCTTCCCTGTTGGTAATACCTGTCCGTATGCTTCCTAGCATCCTTCTAGATCTCACTACTACGTGGTTGTATATTTTGCTATTGAGATCATCAAACATGATCACCCAGGGGATCTCTAGAGCATATCCATTCCTCACACCTAGGTCATGTATTACTACCTTGGATTTCTGTGCTCCAAATGCATGACTCTGAGTTGCAGTCCAGTAATAATGTTACCATACATGAAAAACAGAAGTGGCAAAATTGTGCTATAAGAATTATTGCACCTACAACAAGAAAGATTAAACTAAACAGGAATGCCGATTGTTCTCAGGTGATTATTCATTGGAGAAGAAACTAGCAGATGCTTATTTAAAATCTGAGTATGGAGTATGTCTCTGGAAGTTGTATTCATTTCCATTTCTCCACTAATTCTTAAAAGTTTTGGCTCTCCTGTGCGACCCAATGTTTTTACTACTGAGTGCAGTTCCTCTTGAGATACTGCCTGGATATCTCCCCATTAGTGCTAACAGGTGTTATAATAACCACTTCAGGCTTACATGATGACATCAAACCTTCTCATTTGCACTGATGTGCTTAGAACATAGAATTAACACAATTTACTGTTCAAATGTATTTTGAATTTATGATCTTTTCTACTAAACATTTGGGCTCAAAGTTCACCAAAGTGCTGCTATTCTTTAATAGTTATTTTTTTGATAGTCTACTCATTCTCTGATACAAATTGTATGGCTGTAGATTCATATGTATTGAAAGGAACCCATGAATATTTGAAATGTATTACTATAAGCATTAAATGACCAAGCCCAACTAACCTAATGCTATTATTTCTAGTTTAGATGAACCCCAGTTCTGTTCCTCTCCTTCTACTATACGTTAAGAGTCCCAGGGTGGGAAAGAAGAACTTGTTAGAGTGGCAGCTGAAAATGAAAATAGTTATTTTCTATTAGTTTTAACAGCAGGGTTTATTATCATTTAAATGCATGCTCTAATGCACTTAGCATTTTGTGCTACATTTAACAAGATTAAAGTGATCACACACTGTTTCATCCCAAATCTTTATTGGAAATCAGACGTGCCTCGCTTCTTGCCAAAAGAACCCCCTGCAATTTGTGCCTGTTGCCAATTCCATCTGAAAGAGTGAATCTGTGGACCCAGGTAATAGAGAAAATGCTACCTGGGCATTAAAGGATTCCCTTCAGATACTCCCTTATAGTCCACTTTTGAATATGGCTCCAAACGTTAAAACTGTACTTTCAGGTACTTGCTCTTGGTGAAGATCTTAATCTTCTATCGTGAGTACGTGCCTTCACGCTCATGGTTCATAATATTAACATGTACACAACCCAACAGCACTACCTAAACAATGCTATTATTATTTATATTTAAAGATTATCATAGACTCCAGATTTATGGAGAAGCATCTATATATCTAACAAAAGGGACCACATAACCCCCATTTTAAAGAACCTTCACTGGCTCCCAATCAAATATAGAATCCTTTACAAAACCCTATCAATCATCCACAAAGTCATCAATAACACCACCCCAATTGACCTCATGATCCCTTTACAGCTTCACACTACCTCCCGACCGACGAGACTAGCTCAGAGAGGCACTCTACAGGCCCATCCTCTCAAAACATCACTAAGTAGAAGAGCTCTTTCCACCGCTGGCCCTAAACTTTGGAACTCACTCCCACCAGACCTCAGGCTTGAACAATCGACACCCATCTTTAAAAAAAGACTTAAGACCTGGTTATTCAACCAAGCATTCTCTTAACACAATAACTCTAGTTTGTGAACATCATGTTTGTCGACTTCAGGCCCCACAAAGTCAATCCCAGCGATTATACTCACTAATCCTCAAAATATTTTTGCATTTAAATTGTATTCTCCTTGTTCATTGTAAGATATTATTTATTTCTTCCAAGTTTCAATTCACCTTGTTCATTGTAAGACATTATTCTATATACTGTCATTTAACTGTTGTAATGTAAACCAAAGTGATTAGTAACTCTGTTACCAGAACTTCGGTATATAAAACTGTTAAATAAATAAATATGTAACCCCTAGTGATGATCATCAGCACAGCTGGAATGAAATTTCCAGATATTTGCTGATGATTTTCAGTTGTACATTTCTTTGAGGGCAGATTGGATGGGTTCACCTGAGAGATTAAATCAATGCCTAAGAAATGTAAAGGCCTGGATGGTGGAGAATAAATTAAAAAACTAAACCCCAAGAAAGAGATCTAGGCATCATAGTGGATAACACATTGAAATTGTCAGTTCAGTGTGCTGCGGCAGTCAAAAAAGTAAACAGAGGGCCTCATTTTCCAAAATTATCGCAGGCTTGCACTGTTAGTGCAAGCCTGCGATAGCTAGTGAAAGTAGCATGGGCCTGCGCTACTGAAATCGGGGTGGAGTCGGCCCCGGAAGAGGAGGGGTCAGGGGCGTCACCGGGGCCGACTCCGCGAGGACGGCGCGCAGAGCGGAAAGGTAAGGCCCTTTTCGCTCGCTGTTTCGCACCCAATAACTACACCTTCTATGGTGTAGTTATTGGAAAATGTCATAATGCCTCTGTATTGCTCCATGGTGAGACCACACCTTGAATACTGTGTACAATTCTGGTTGCTGCATCTCAAAAAAGATATAATTGCGATGGAGAAGGTACAGAGAAGGGCTACCAAAGTAAGGGGAATGGAACAGCTCCCCTATGAGGAAAGACTAAAGAGGTTAGGACTTTTCAGCTTGGAGAAGAGACGGCTGAGGGGGGATATGATAGAGGTGTTTAAAATCATGAGAGGTCTAGAACAGGTAGATGTGAATCGGTAATTTACTCTTTCGGATAATAGAAAGACTAGGGGGCACTCCATGAAGTTAGCATGGGGCACATTTAAAACTAATTGGAGAAATTTATTTTTCACTCAACGCACAATTAAACTCTGGAATTTGTTGCCAGAGGATGTGGTTAGTGCAGTTAGTATAGCTGTGTTTAAAAAAGGATTGGATAAGTTCTTGGAGGAGAAGTCCATTACCTGTTATTAATTGAGTTGACTTAGAAAATAGCCACTGCTATTACTAGCAAAGGTAACATGAAATAGACTTACTTTTTGGGTACTTGCCAGGTTCTTATGGCCTGGATTGGCCACTGTTGGAAACAGGATGCTGGGCTTGATGGACCCTTGGTCTGACCCAGTACAGCATGTTCTTATGTTCTTATTAGACTTGAGGTTCTCTGGACACAGAAGGGAAAGCATACATCAAGCTGTTCCTTTCTTAATCTGCGATGGAGTAATAACTCAAACCAAAAGATCAGGTATCAAGTCTGGGAGTCAAAACTGAGTCGGTCCTGCCTCTAGAGACTCATTTCTTCCCTGGTGAAGATTTGCTTCTATTGTCTACATCAGTTGATAAGGATTTGTGTTTTTTTAATCAGGCGGATTTTGAGAAAATCGTTTCTGAAATTATTATATCATGGAGTGGATTAATGTTAACACCTTTTACGTGGGGCACATGCAGTTAACAGAAAATGCTGGAGCCAGATTGGTGATGGAGATATGATTGAAAGATCACGTTTTGCTCAGTTTAAACTCACTACACTGGTTACCAATTGGTCAATGATTTAAAAACTGAAAATCTTAACGCCAGCCTTCAAGATACAGCATGCATCGAGGCCAGCAAATTTAGTGGACCAGTTGTTCGCTATACACCCATTGTGCATTGTGTTCGCAAGACGACTCCCTGCTGGAGGTTCCTCTGCTTAAGAGAAGTACAGTTACCGCTATAGACTGCATGTTTACTAGTGCGATCCCTTAGGTGAGGAGGAGGTTGGAATAAGTTAACAGTCAATTTATCATCAGAGCTGTTATATTTTAGAAGGACTTTGAAAACCAATTCACTTAACCCAGAATAGGGGAAGTTTTGTGGTATTGCTCTCCTTATTAAAAAATATATATATATACACATGTGTATTATGAACTGCTTTGTTTTGATTTTTATAGTTTTACTGAGAAGTCCAAATTCAAAAGCTATTTAGAATGCCATCTAAATCACAAAATAGGCATATTTAGTCACCTATCAGCTAAAATTTAGCCAGATAAATAGCTATCCAGCAATAATTTAGCCAGATAAAAAAAAAAAGAGGTGATTACAGGGGCGTTCTGGGGATGGGTTGAATTATCTGGATAACTTAGCCAAATATCGCATACATCTGGTTAAGTTAGCCAGATAATTTCCTAGCAGATGTAAAGTTATCCAGCCTTGTATGGCCAGATAACTTGCTGCTTATCAGGATGTCTTCAAAAGATATCCGGGTAAGTAGCACTTTTGTCAAAAAAGAAGAATTAAAGGAGCATATGGGGTGACTTCGTCTCTCCCTCACCTAATATTAAAGATGCCTTATCAGGCCTTATATCCCCCCCCCCCCCCCATTCCACATCTCTTAAACACAAAAATGTACCGGAATCACTGCAAGCCATCCCTCCTGCCCCCACCGACAAACCCCTTCCTCAGAGCAAAAAGTATAACCGAGGCCACACCCTCCGCTCTATAAATTAGCACTCCCTCCCCCCCCACTTCCTAAGACCTGCAGATCCCTGCCAGGAGAGGTGGGAGGGAGCGTTGGACGAGCTCCAGCGCAGCTTCTGCTTCCAGTGCTAAAAGGGTTCTTACTTCTAGGGTTGGGACTAACAGAAGCTGCGCTGGACCTCACCGGCAGGGATCTGTAGGCCTCAGGAAGTGGTGGGATAGTCTGAGAGGGGAGTCAGGGGTGCTATTTTATATTGGGGAGGGGGAGAAGCAATGACTCGCAGCAATCCAGCATATTTTTGTATTTATAAGATGTGGGGTGGGGGGATGCAAGGCCCAATAGGGCATCTTTAATATTAGATGGCAGAAGGAAAGATAATCGGGACATAGTCCCCTTTAATTTTTTTCGGGGGGGGGGGAGGGGGAGGGGGAGGTGCAAAAGTGCTACCTACTCGGATATCTTTTGAAGATATCCGGATAAGTCTCCAGTTATCCCGCCACACAAGGCAAGATAAATAAAAATAGCCTTTTAGGTTTTTAAGTTATCCATCCACATGCAGCCGAATAACTAAGTATGGTATTTTCAGCGGGACACTTATCCCACTGACTGTACGGGACAGGTTATCTGGCTAACCTTAACTGGATAACTCATCCACTGAATGGTCTACTGAATATTGGCATCTGTATGGTTTTCTTACTATTGTAACCCACCTGCGTGGTTTCATAAGAACAGAATAAACATCCATATAAATAAACAATTGATAAAAATATTTACCTCTGAAACATACTACCTGTATGAAACTTTTTCACTTGATTTTTCCATTTGAGCAGATTGCACAAAAAGATGACTTTCATTATATATTCCAGGACGCTTATTGTTTCTCATTATAGGATTTATACCATGCTTTTCAACCAACCCTCATGTTAATTCACAATGGAATCCCAGATTGATAGAAAGCCTGGAATTTATGCTTGTCCCTAAGTAGTGCAATCTCTGCAGATCCAGTAATAGCAGACTGTTGTAAGATCTTCTGGAAATGGTTGAGTTTCTTGACCATGTTGTATATTCACCAAGACACAAATTTTTTTTTGTTTCTTTTTAATCTGAGCTGAATTCCCCGGGCCTGATTTGTCCAAGAGGTCAGGAGCCAACAAAGCCTCATGCTCAGCTTTGAAACTTAAATGGTATCCTCTATGGCTACAGACACTGGGTCCTCTTTGCTATGATGACAGATTTAAAATGTATTATAATTGCATCCTCCTCGCTCCATACAAATCCACCCCCAAAAAAGGGAGGTGGAGAAACTGAATCAACTACTGTGAAGGAAATCCTTTCAGATTTTCAAATGAAATATAATAAATCCTGATGGTTTTAAAATTAAGTTTAGATCTTTATCCCTTTATGCACTCTATAACATCTTTGTGCCAGCTTGGCCAAATAATTAATACAAATTTAAATGCAATAAATTCAACTTATCGCATTATTTATGCATCTATGCTCACAACTAATATCACATCAGCTATTTGGATGAATGTATTCTAACAGAGTTGAGGACTATTATTTAATAAAACCAAGCTTTGAATTAGTGTCCATGCTTTTAACATATACCGTTTTTTTATTCTAGTTGGATTCACAACCACTAGTTATTTTGTATGTCATCATTAGGGAAGGATGATTTTCAGGTTTATGCAGAAGGTGTAGCATACATTGTATCTATAACTGTGATATCAGAGGAAAATGCTGACTTGGTTTTAGGGGTTTTAACTATGTGGTCTCATCAGATGGTGCAAAAAGCCTTGGGTAGAACTCACTACCCTCTGGGGCAGCCTATAAACTTCTGAGTTGGGATACAGAATAACTGCAGACACTGCTTTGGGGTGATCTGACATTAACTAAAATCCTCAAATTCTATCAGACACTATTTGGCATGGACTCCCACAGAATCCCTGTCTCTATCAGCTGATATTCCCTTTTAGATAGCCCAGAAACTCTGCTTGGGGTTAAACAGCCATACATCACTCTATACCTCTCTCGAGAAGTTAATTGCTCAGCTATCCGGGAGCTGAGCCAGGAAAAATCCTCTTGGAGGGGGACTCTTTTTTTGAGCTCTGCATGAAGCTCCCTAGGAGCATTAAATGTTCCCCAGCAAGAAAGTCAGATGGATGTTACCTGTTCCATGTCTGCAGCTACAGGGACTCTCCCTTTCACTAGGCACAAGTGCTTTTCGCTCCAACTTTTGGTCTCTTATGTTTTCCCTTCTCTAACACAGTGCCCCTGAATTCAGCAGAGTATGCCCACATGTACTCTGGGATATGCCCCTAGGGCTCTCAATATTCCCACAGGGGCTACAATCTCCTTGCAGGCTCTTGTTATGGTCCAATACAGTGGTTCTCAACCTTTTTTCTGTCGGGACTCACCGGATAGTTCCCAAATGCGTGACATGCTGAATACATGACAGTCACAGGGCTAACGCCACCCCTGACCCTCAGCAATGGGTATGAAGCAGAACTAGAACATTCCCCGTACAACTCACCATACTAAAAAGGTATATTCTGATATCTCAAAACAGCAACACAAATTCCCTCTGCTACCAGAAGCAATAGCCCTGCTTATAAACAGACAGCGGTGCACCACCAATGCATGTCCTACTGAGAAAAAACAACAAATAAAATGAGGTATTTTACTTGCCTACATACACCTCGATCATACACACAAGATCAATCTTCACCAAGTACAAAAAGACCACAAATTACAAATATGGAGACAGAAACTGAAATGGAAAACCAAAAAAGCCACTCTGCATGCAGTGCAAAACTGGAGAAATGGAAACAGAAATATAGCACCTAACATAGTCCCAGGATCTGAAATAATGCACACAAACTAATCAGCACAAAGTTACACCTGCATTATGGCACGCACTCACATGGAACAACCCTATCTATAAAAAGGCAACACTACAAATATTAAACCAAGCCCTAAATACCAATACACCTCCAATTACGAAAACTGAGAAAGCCAAGCTGTTATAGATTCCCACACAGAAATAATTGTAAAACTATATGAATACATGTTTCAAAACAGTTGATGAACAGAACATCTAACAATTAAAAACTCTTAAAAATTATTAAAAATTCTTCAAACACCAATAAAATATTTCAAAACAGCACACATCACATAAAACCCAATAATTAAAATGACAATCAAGAAAAATGAACTTAAAAAGCCACCTTTCCTTACCCTCTCCAGCAGTTCTCCTACTCCTTTCCCTTGGAGGCCACACCAGAAGCAGCAGTAGTTACTGAAGCTGTCCTCACGGTCCTCTTCCTTAGGACCACAACCAGTCTCTTCTCTCTCACACACACACACCAGTCACACCCTCAGGACCAGTTTCTGTCTCTCACACACCAATCATCTCCCCGATCAGTCTCTCTCACACACACACATACCAGTCATCTCCCTGATCAGTCTTTCTCACACATTCACACATCACCTCCCTGACTAGTCTCTCTCAATCACACAATGCTCTCTCTCTCTTTTACTTACACACAATCACACTGAATGCTCTCTCTCTCTCTCTCTTTTACTTACATACAAACTTTCAATCACACACATGCCTCCTCTCTTTCTCACAGCCACAGCCAGCTAAAAACATGCTCCATCTCTCTTGTACACACATATTGACACACAAAGAAGCACCCTCCCTGTCTCACATATACACCACACACACACACACACACACACAGAAGCACCCTCCCTGTCTCACATACACACCAAACACACACAGAAGCACCCTCCCTGTCTCACATACACACCAAACACACACACACACAGAAGCACCCTCCCTGTCTCACATACACACCACACACACACACACAGAAGCACCCTCCCTGTCTCACATACACACCACACACACACACACACACAGAAGCACCCTCCCTGTCTCACATACACCAGCCTCACGCTGAGCAGCTAGTCTTCAGCCCCACTGGCCTGGTCTCGAGCAATAGCAGCCAGCGGCTCTGATATTCAGCCCCACCAGCCTGGTCTTGGGTGGCAGCATCCAGTGGCTCCAATTTACGGCCCTGGTGGCCTGGTCTCCGGTGACAGCCAGCAGTGCCAGTCTTCGTTTCTTTGGCTCCGCTGGCCTGGTCTCCAGCAGCAGGGACAAGTGGCTCCAATCTTCGGCCCCGCCAGCTATGGATAGCACACATCACACCTGCTGATGCGTGGCGACACACTGGTGTGTCATGACACACCGATTGAGAATCGCTGGTCCAATGTACTGATCAGTATAATTCACATCCATACAAACCATAGGGGGAAGGATGGTTTCCCACACTTTATCCTAAGCAAACATAATCAACATGCTACAGTATTTAAACTCAAATGGAATGGTCTGAAATTTTGGTACAAGAAGCAATTTGTCAAAGGGGAAGCAAATTACTGTTTACTGCAGAGCCAATGAAGACTTACAGTGGAAGTATTAAAATCTGAAAATGCCAGGTTAATTAGAGTCATCAATTTTCTCCCAACAGCACCATTCATTTAATGTGCTTGCACATGGAGGCACCCTACAAGTTTTATAATGAACATCCTTAGCAGAAAAAGAGTTCACAGAGATTAAGAGAATAATATAAAATTCTCCACCTTTCAACATTACTTTTTCATCGTGTAAATTCCGCTGAATATCCAGTTAAAGTTGCATGCATAACTCTGCCTGGAAAACTTTCCCATCACTCACCGGCTCCTTGAATTTTGACCTGCCACTAAAGTTCATTTATGAGCATGTAACTGTTATGAGAACTCACTGTAGTGTGAGTCGGTATGATGCTTGCACGAGGTCAGCACAGTAGCACCCCTGAGTGACTTAGATTCATAATAGTGGAAATAGTTAATTTGAAGAAGTTTTAAAAGAAAAAGAACATGAGAATCTTGATGAATCTCCTACCGCTGCTTTAAATATTTCTGATGTAATATCCAGACAAAAAATACAGTCACCCATAACCCATATTTATTTCTTCAGACAATTCAAGATATCAGAGATGAAATTAAGTTATAACAGAGCTGAAAACCACTTTACTTCAGAAAATAATTATGGCCCTGTAAAAGCAGGTATGAAGCTGGGGATCTCTTGTTTCCCACTGCGACATGCAAAGCGATCCCGAGAAATGTCTTCACCTAAGGGCACTGAATCAGATCTGCAGTGGTTAGGATTCAGAAGCTTGTTCTGCACATCTGGCACCTACAATTCTCAAATCATTTCTTTCTTTCTTCTTAACACCTGTAGGAGATTCTTGCCTTTGCTTATTTTTGCTTTATAAATTCACCCCTGTGCCTTTTTGTCTAGTGATGCTCATAATCCATCTGGAGAAAAAAATATATTTCAATTTCAAATTTTGCGGGGGGGGGGGGGGGGGCAACAAAAAAAACAGCAGTAAAAGTGCAGCAACCTGTGGCATTCAGAAGTGCTTTACATGCACGGCTCCCTTTCATTGAACAATCAAAAGCTCATGTTTTAAAAATGAAGACGTGACTAAACCAAGACGTGACCAAAAACCTGGAAACTATCAGCATTTCTTTTCCTCCTGAAAGGGAGGAATGAGATTAGGGACTTTTCTTTCGGAAGACTTGAAAATGTTTATAAGGTTTGATTCTTCCAGGTTCAGTGGTGTACAAAAAAATAATACAAGGGTACCTCTTCAGAAGAGTGGCAGGGAACCCGTAAATAAAGAAATGTGTTTCTCTGTAACTACTGTGTGTTTCCTGGTCCTTTGTATTTTATTTAAGACTGCAGGGCTAAACCAAGCAGAGGACAAATGGAAATCAATTGGCCAGAAAGCCAATGGCAGTCGAGGTAAGCAGATGTCACTCACTGTTTCCAATCCCTTTGGTATAATCCACTCACCCCCAGGCAGAAGACAAATTTGATCCAGTCTGAGAGAACTGGGCATGCTGGTGCAAAGAATGAGAGAGTGGTTGTGAGAAGTAGCTGGAGAGGAAGGGAGCAGCAGCTGGTGGTGTTTGTGAAGTAGCTGCTCTTTGGCACATCTTCCAATTGCTCTCAGAGAGGATCATGCACAACATTATGTGAACTTCCAGGCAGAGGGATCTCCGCTGAAGACAGGCTTGGATTTGTCACTAGGCATACTAGGCCCATGCCCAGGGTGGCAGATATCTGGGGGTCAGCAGCAGCAGAGAGAAAGAAATATTTTGTATCCAGTAGAAAAAAAGCCTTTACCACCCCTCTGATATGTCAGGCCCCTTGCTTGCAATTTGTTTCCCATGGTTGCAGCATCTTCCAGTGGCATACCAGGGGGGTCGGGGGGGGGCAATGCCCCCGGGCGCAGGGCCATGGGGGGGGGGGCGCTGATGGCCGACATAGGGAGGCACATGCGACCGTCGGTGGACCTCATCCCACTGGCGGCTGAGCAGGGAAGTGTGCTGTTTCTATGCTGTGCCAGCCACTGTTCTCTCTAAGCTGCGTGCGTGCATGGCCGTGCACAACTTTTCTTGCGGCCACGCACAAGAGGCAGATCGGTGGGGGCCGTAGCGGAGTCCATCCCACTACAGCCCAAAGAAAACAAGTCACCTCCAAATTTCCTTCCTGCCTGCACGACCTAGAAGAAAAGCATTGCCAGAGCCACTCGGGAAGGAAGGAGGAGGAGCATCGGCCTGACTACACCAGGGGCCCTGCCACAAACAAAAATGTTTGTGGCAGGGCCCCTGCAGATCCCAACTCATGGCAGTCTTAGAAGAGGTGGCCCACTAGCAGGGGCGCCACGGAGCCCACCCCGTAGGAACTCGTGAAAAGGAGGCTCAAAGGCGAGAGGAAGACTGAGGCCCTGTAGAGAGAGTGTGTGTGTGCATGAGAGTGAGTTGAGAGATTGAGAGTAAATTGAGAGATTGAGTGTGTGTGAGTGAGAGCCTGTATGTTTGGAGAGACTGCATGTAAGAGCCTCTGTATGTGTGTGAGAGCATGTGAGAGTGAAAGCTTGTGTGTGTTTGAGAGAGACAGCATGTGAAAGTGAGAGCCTGTGTGTGAGACAGCATGTGAGAATGAGAGCCTGAGAGAGAGTATGTGTGTGTGTGTGTGTGTGTGTGTGTGTATGTGAGAGAGAGAAAGAAAGCAACATGTGAGAATGAGAGTCAGAGAGTGTGTGTGTGTGTTTGAGGGAGGAAGTGAAGTAGACAGGTGGCCCTGCCACAATCTAGTGGGAGCACTGAGCGGAGAGGATTACCTTGCTGGTGGCTGGAAAGAATTAGTAAGTACTGCTTGGAGAAATTTTTAAAAGTATTTGGGAGTACTAAATTATTGGGGTATATTATTTAGTGTGTTTGTGTGTTTTGTTTCAAATAGGTAGTCAGAAAGTCAGGCAATAAACCAAACTTTGTGTATTTGTATTTCCCAACCCTCCTACACACCCCTAGCTCATCCTTTAATTTATAGGCAGGTGTCACTTTCACACTTAAAATAAAAATCAAATAAAATACAAAATACAAAAAATCAGCCTTTTAACTTGAACTCAGAAATTCCCCATATCTTATCCAAAGTTTGATCATTCCCTTGTAGGTTACTATCAGATATATAGTAAATACACTAATACATTTAACGGACCCTAATTGAACGCAATCCTACACCCATAAAACTTAACTAGGAACTGAAGAAATTTAAGATGAAGGCAGCAGTCCAGCAGGAAGAGGGGGAACTCCCAGTCTTTTGCATCAAGTGTCACATGGATAATTTTTACCCGCCGGAGAGAAGTTGTATGTGTGCATGCGATGCAAAGAGCTCCTGTCTCTCAGAGAACTAGTCCAAACTCTGGAGGAGCTGAGGCAGACAGAGAGGTATATAGATAAGATACTCTGAGATTGCTGGCAAAAGAAAGAGAGGGGGTCTGCCTTCAGTGTGTGCATGTGTGCAAATGAATGGGTGCCTTCCTGGGGGAGGGGTGAGAGAGAGAAAGAACTGATGCCTGCCTGGGGGTCTGAGTGTGTGTGTGTGAGAATGAATGGATACATGCCTTGGGGGGGGGGAGCGGTGTGAGAATGGGAGCCTATGGGAGCTTGCCTGGGTGTGTGTGTTTGAGAGGGAGAGTGTGTATGCATATGAGAAAATACGGAGGAGTAAGAGCTTGTGTATGGGGGTGGGGGGGAGAGAGAGGGTCCTAGAGCCTGAGTATATCTGTGTGTCTGTGTGAGAGAGAGGTTATGGGTGTGTATAAGAGCATGTATGTGTGTGTATGTGACAGTGTATGTGTGAGAGAGAATGGACATGCGAGTATAAGTGAGAGAGAAAGAGAGGAGGAGTGTGCATGTGTGCGCTCCCCCTAACCCTCGACAATCTCAGGGTGACTGGAAATCAAGAGTTCCCAGGTATGGACAGCAGGGGCTTTTGTTATCCTTATTAGTTTTAATTATTGGGTGTTATTTGATATGTGTGCTATTTTGAAATATTTTATTGGTGCTTGGGAAATTTTTAAAAAATGTATATGATTTTAATTAATATAAGTTATTCTAATTGTCAGTAGTTTTAAAATATTCTTTTATTCGTATGGTTTTACTGTTGCTGCTTTATGTTTCTTGATTTTATTTATGAGGTGGTTCTGATTTTCTATCGTTAGCCACAGTCTGGCTTTTTGGGGTTTCCAAAAATTTGTGATCCTTTATTCTGTATTTGCTGAGGGTCTATCTCTGCTCTGTGTGCATGATCACAATGAGAGATTCTGCTAGTGTGTAGCATCTGTGTAGGGATCTATAGCAATTGGGTTTGTTTCCCCAGTAGGTGTGGTGTATTGGTATTCTGGGACCCAGTGTAATATTTACCCGTGCTTTTTCACAAGTAGGGTTCTTGCTGTTTGAGTCCTTGGTGTTACTACTGTTATGTTGCAATAGATTTGCTGTATAGATTTTGAGTGTCCTTTTTGCCGGGTTTTGTGTTATTTCACAATGTGTCTGGCAGTGGAAGGTGTTTGTGCTGCTTTTACTGTGAAGTGACACCAGAATTTGAAAATATTTTTTTGTATGATGACCTATAAGGGAAACATCCAAGCTGCATTGATGGGGGAATTTCTGTGGATGCACAGAGTTACAGAACTGGAGGTGCAAGGTTTATATTGACATTCTGTCCCTTCCTGTATACATTCCAGACTTCACACTCATAGACATAGAATTAGTTGAATGAGGCTATCAAATAATTTTAATAATAGTTTTACTGGAAGTGTGAAAGTAGCCAGCTTTTTAAAATTACGCAGAAGACCTTTGGACTTTCTAATTGAGACTTTTTAATAACCAATTTTAAAGCAGGGGGCCATGCTATGGAGGTGGGTGTGATGAGAAAATGTCATTTTGACTCACCCCACCAAAAAAAAGATTCTTCTGTGTAGAGATCCCACTGATTTTCTGTGGCCTTAAGCATTAGTACAAGAAGGATGGGGGGGGGGGGGGGGTGAGATGGAGAGGCACACACATGCATTGGCCCCTGGGCGCCGCAGACCCTTGATACGCCACTGGCATCTTCTCTCACATTGGCCTATTTCAGATACAGCCGCTACTCTCACAGCAGCCCTCTGTATGACCTCCGTTTCAGCACAAGCAGCAGATCGTGCTTAGGCCCCGCCCCCAGCGGCAGCAGAACACACATGACCCGCCTGAATTCACAGGCTCTGCTACTCTTCCTGCCGTGCCGCAAGGCTTTCCTGCACTACTGCTTTGTTGCTGACCCCCTCATCTGAACCGCGACAAAAACTAGTAATTAAAAAAAAAACAACAACCCGGCATTGGGGCCTTGCAACCCGCCCCTTCCCCCAGGCCAAGGAAAATCTCGAACTTTCCCAGAACACGAACAGGCCTCCCACCCAGGGGCGGATTGGTCAATCGGGGCTTAGGGCATGCCCCAGAGGGCCGGTCAGGGCAATCACTGACACTGGTGATGCTCGCAGCGGCCCCCAGGTCTGCTGGGCCCCATAGCAGCCTAACAGAGCGGGAGCCTCCACCCAGGCTCTCCACTCATTTCTGGGTTGTTTTTTTTTGGGGGGGGGGGTTGCTTTTCCCGCAGCTGTAGCCACGGTTTCAGGGGCCTATGCATCTTATTTCTTTTGTCCCTGCGCTGCATTTTTTTGGTCCTTTCCCTGCAGCGTCACCGATGTCTGTGGAACTGCTCCCCCCCCCCCCCCCCCTTCACTACCGCAGCACTGGAAATGCTCCCGCGGTCTTCCCTTGCACGACCCTGTCTTCCTCTGCCACGGGAGACAGCCAGCAGACATTCCATGGCTGCCTCACCACAGCTGAAGGCCTCTCATGATTTCTGCCAATGTCTCCCCCATGCTAGGGCTATGGCAAAAAATAACTGTACCCCCCCTGCTTCGTGCCTTTCTTCCTACCTCTTCCCATACCAGGGCCATCAGCTTGTAGCCCTGCCTGGATCCCTCCTGAACACCTTACATATTGAGAGACAGCAGGAGAGCAGAGAGAGTGGGAGTGTACAAGGGAGCTTGCATGGGTGTGTATGTGTCAGCGGGTGCGAGGGAGTGTGTGTGTGTGTGTGTGTGTAGGTGTCAGCAGGTGCGAAAAGCGTGTGTGTGTGTAGGTGTCAGCGGGTGTGAGGGAGCGTGTGTGTGTGTGTGTGTAGGTGTCAGGGAGCGTGTGTGTGTGTGTGTGTGTGTGTGGGTGTCAGTGGGTGCAGGGGAGCGTGTGTGTGTGTGTGTGTGTGTGTAGGTGTCAGTGGGTGCGGGGGAGCGTGTGTGTAGGTGTCAGAGTGTGCGAGGGAGCGTGTGTGTGTGTGTGTGTGTGGGTGTCAGAGGGTGCAAGGGAGCATGTGTGTGTGTGTGTAGGTGTCAGAGGGTGCGAGGGAGCGTGTGTGTGTGTGTGTGTGTGTGTGTAGGTGTCAGCGGGTGCAAGGGAGCCTGTGTGTGTGTAGGCATCAGAGGGTGTGAGGGAGCCTGTGTGTGTGCCAGCATGTGTGTGAGGGAAGAAAACTTGTGCACTCCTTCACTCCCACTAATGCAGAACAATCTTAGGGTGACTGTAAAGTACAGAAAGTGTGGGATTTTTTTTTTAATTCTTATTTTTTTTAATTATTGGGTGTTATCTGATGTGTCTGTTTTAAAATATTTTATTTTGGGGAAATTTTAAAAAGTTTTATATGAATTTAATTAGTGGATGTTCAGCTGTTTTGTAATATTTACCCATTTTATTTGAATGGCTTTACTATTGCTGACATATTTCTTGATTTAATTGTTTAGTATTTTATGAGGAATGGTAATGTTGCTCTTTTTCCATTGCTGCACTGCATACAGGATCTAGCTTGTTGCATTTCCAATTCAGTTTTTGTCTGCACATTTTTATTTATACTCCATGATCTCTTTATTCTGTATTTGGTGAGGACTGATCTGTGTTCTGCATGTATGACAAAGGAGAGGTATTCTGCTGGCATGTAATTTCTGTGTAGGGATCTATAGTAGCTTCGTTTGTTCTGGTTTCCAAATTGGTGTTTTAGGACCTGGTGTAATATTTGTAGTGATGCCTTATCATAGGTAGAGTTGTCACTGTGAGTGCTGGCTCTTCTTGCTGTTTTGGTATTGCAGGTTTTATTTCCTAGATTATACAGAACTATATTTTAATTGTAATTCAAGAGCAATTTCCAAGAGCCAAACCCACACCCAACATGTGTTATTAATGCAATATGGGATCCAAGTGTCTCTATTTTTTATTTTACATGGTTTTCTGGTTGGCACCACAGCACTGCATGTAAATACAAAGTACATGCTGTTAGTGATACTTTTATCTCATAAAACTGTACTTTGAATGGCCTTTTTAATGTAAAAACTATATAAATGCATAATTTTTTATTGTGTGTGAGGAGCGAGAGGCTGGGGGGGGTACAAGGTTTAAGCTTTACCTATGACACCTAAAACCCTTGCACCAGCCCTGGATGCACTCGATCCACATGGGAAAACAATTTTGGGGCTCTGCTACTTTGGGTCCTGTAACTCTCTCCAGTCTCAGCCAAGGCTTAATTTTTCTTGTTAAGCCCTGTAGAAACAGTATAGATTAGTCTGGACTCCCCTATCCTACCATACTTTCAGTAGGTAGGCAGTGCAGAACCTGGGGAACCATAAAAGCAGCAAACTCTGCAGCACTCAGCCGATGGGAATGCACTGGAATGATGGCGGGGAGGAGGGTGGAGGCAAGCTGCAGTCAGAAAAAGGGATGGAGTGAGCCAAGAGCAAGTGCCTGTGCAGTGTTGGGGAGACTTCTGTAAGCTGGACGTTCCTCCTGAAAGGGTCAGCTGGCTGTGGAACCAGTGAGTCTCCTGGAGTGTGGGTGCCAAAAAGCGGTGGGAATGAGAGAGGGAGAGGGAGAGGGAGAGGGTTGCTGCAGGCTGGGGAAGGGCTGGCAGCAAGCAGAAACGTTTTAGATAATGATGTGGGCAGTACAGGAGCGAGGGCACTCACTTGGGGCCGATGCAATAATCTTCGCAGAAAGCGGGCGCTGACTTTTCAGCGCCCGCAAGGGGGGGCACCGTGCAATATATAAATTAGGGGGTCACGCTAGGAAGGAGGCGCTAGGGTTGCTTGCGCGACCTTAGAGCCTCCTTGCTAACGCAACCTGCCGCGGCTGCCGGTTATGAAGTCCGATGCCGGTAAACTCGGCCTCAGTTTTCATAACCTGCCTGTCTGCCAGTAATGAAAACGGCTGCCGAGTTTACCGGCGGTCTGCTGAGTTGTTTTTTTTTCCCCTTTAAAAAAAGAAGTAAAGAAAAGCATTTTTTTCTGCTTTCCTGTACTTCTTTTCAATGCGCTCAGCTATTAATGCCTGCTCCAGGCAGGCGTTAATATCTGAGCAATAAATGTGCGTCTGAGATGCACATTTAGCTTTTGCATTTGGAGTGAATGAGTAATAGCATGTGATGAGTGCTAACTCATTCACACCGCGTCAGACGCGCGGTAAATAGGCGGTGGATTAGTGCCTATTTAACCTGCATCTGACAGCAGGTTAAACAGTGCACTCAGCTGAGCGCACTGTATTGCATCGGCCCCTGTATGAGCATATGAGCAGTAATAGCAGCAGCACAATGACAGAATGTGTGTGTCAGAGAGAGAGAGAGAGAGAGAGAGAGAGAGAGTGTGTGTCTTTATCCATGACACAGAAAGACACCCATACACACACTTTCTCTATGACATGTGTGTCTGTGTCAGAGAGATGACCACACACACACACCCTCTCTTGGACACAAAGTCTGAAAGAGTGTGCATGGGTGTTTGTGTCTGAGCAACTATTATTGTGTCTGACACTGACTGGCAGTGTGGTTGTCACATTACTTAGCAACTGATTAAAGAGCTGACTGGTTGACATTGACAAGAGTAATACAAGACCAGGAATCAAAAAAATAATTATGAGAGAGATAACCGGACATGGGGGCGGATGGCAACTGATTGGTAATGTCCTACTTGGGGTGGGGGGGGGGTGTGCAACACAACCAATAGTGCCTAGGGGTTACCAAAACCTAAATCCGTCCATGGCTGAAGAGTACATTCAGTAAACCATACAAGAATACTTAAGCAGTCTGTATAGAGGTGTTACTCAGTTTAGCAAAGCGGCTTGTCAGATTTATATCATTTGTGATGAGTTGTCAGTTTTTATATATTGGTTACTATTTGTTGTATGTATGATTGCTCTAGAATTTTTATATTTGTGGTTTCACATTATTTTATTAATTATTTTTATTTATTTTATGTTTTCAATTGTATGCTGGTTTTTATGTATGTATTTTGAATTGTACCACCACTTGGATAACAAGTTTATCAAGCAGGATATGAAGAACAATAAATGAAATGAAATGAAGTACTAAGAAGAGTGACTGAAAGGGAGTTAAGACTGTGTGCTGACTCTTGGACAGTTTTGTTAAACCTGGAATGGTATACAAACTGATTATGAGATTATGAGGAAGAAGGCTAAGGCTGCACAGGCAGCCTCCACCCCCGAGTCTCCTGCAGCGAACACTTTTCAAAATGGCTATCCAAAAAATTTAAAAAGTCAATATGACATAGTAGTGCAAATTAGACTGCCCTCCATTTTTCACTTGTGGATGTACAGAAGTGGATGTATTTGAAAGAGAATTTTGCCATCGACACAAGCCCTTTTGAAAGCAGGATCATATGTGCATACACACATAGCCAGCCCTCTGGCCCAGTTGGTATGTGCTGCAGTAGCAGGCAGATGGTCCCCAGAGTCCGATCTTCCACTCCTGGCTTGGCTGGGATGCTGGATTTAGGATCCCAGCCAATATTGTAGGAGGAGAGGAATGACAAATAGGAGAAAAATCCCCAGTGAGTTGCAAACGAAGGCTCATGGTGCCAGGATCCCATAGTAACATAGTAAAGACAGTAGAAAAAGACCAAGTGGTCCAGCCAGTCTGCCCAGCAAGCGCCTTATGGTTATAAACACCGCTTCATGCAAGTTACCCCCCATGTTTCTGTTAAAGTAAACATGGGGGTAACCAGTCCTAGTTTCAATTGAGCTGCAAGCCCAAAAGGGGCAGAAGGGAACTGCCTGATGTAAAATGAAAAATGAAATCACGCAAGTCTATAAAAACGTACGCTGTTGACTAAGTCATATATTGAAGTGCATTTCATCCAGGAGGATCATAGATTTCAAGAACACGCTGTTTATCCAAACATAAAACTCACTGATGGGAGGGGCATTGGCCTTTGGCCTGTGAGATTCAAACTCTTGAAAAATACTATGTGTACAACTCTATCTTCAGAGGATAGAGCTTAATTTACCTGCTTAGCTGGGACCCAATAGCATGTCAGTATCATAAGAAAAATGTTGCATGTTAAGTATGTTCAGACTCAGGATATTTATTTTACTGATTAAGAATGAAATGAACTGGTACAATTTTCGGCCCTTCCTTATTTTCTCCTCCTCTTCGTTATGTAGGTCCCACTCCCACAGCACACCTGGGCAGCTCAAAGAATCCTCAATAGCTGAAAGGCTGGAGGAGCACCTCCTATGAGACGCACCATCGCCACTGCTTCTTAGCCAGCTTACACCCTCACAATAACAGCCACATCTTCCCTATCCAGGCCTTAGCCCACCACCTCTGCCCTGCTCTGAATGATCCCGATGGGGATGGGGAAATATGAACCCAGATCCCCTGCCGCCTTAACCATTAGCAAGCAGCCTCATCAACTGGTACTTTAAATAAAGTTCTAACATGCTTAAAAAAAAAAAAGAAATGCAGGATTTTATGCACGAGACAAGACCTACTCAATAATAATATACATGGGATGGCCTCCTGAAACACTTACTAAAGGTAAAAATGGTCCTGAAATTTAACAAAGCATGAAACAAGTACAGAGGCTCCTTAGTATGGTGCAAATCAAAGTCATAGAACAAACAGAGTTCTGTTATTACAGTAGGAAGAGGAAATCAGCACACTAGAAGGACTTTGCAATTATCTGCAAACATATCTTGGGCCTTATTTGCCAGCCTGCCTCCTGATCTCTTTTTCATACTGAAGCTTAAATGATATTACTTGTTTGGAAGTTGTTTGGCTTTTGGAGAAGCCGTTGCAGGGCACAGAATTTGCATGGGATGGGTGTGCTGGAGAAGCCCAGGAATAAATTGCTTTTTCTATCAAGGTCACCAGAAATGAAAATCTACAGCAATGGTTGTACTGCGGCTGCAAATTAACATGTGTCAATAAAAATTGAAATTCACACAACCTGCTGTTCATTTTCTAAATGCAAATTCAGTTGTGGAATTAGCTGGGTGTCTTTTGATTATGTGTCGCTAAGAGCTGTATTTTTTTTGTGGCTCATTTGTGTTTTTTCTTAGAAACCTGGATTGACCCTGGGGTGTTCAACAGCTGTTGAGAAAATAGAATCTTTGGTACATTAGGGACACTAATCTTTCTGTACACATCTGGAACACCCCTGAATGCAGATAGTACTAATGTAGATGTTGCCAACTTTCCTACAGGGCATATACTATGTGAAGGAGGAATATATTCCCTCATATTAAATTGCAAACCAATTTAATTTTAGATGAAATGTGCTACAGCACAGCTCTTAAATGTGAACAAAAAAGAAGCACTTTTGCTTCTTAATTTAATATCTTGAGAATAGCATGCTATCTCCAAGAGCCATTCTTGCATCATGCTTATAGTATGATAAGGTAATTTACAGCAATATCCACCAGCGACAGACTGAAGGAATGATTAATATCTATTAACATATACATGTTATACTACCCTCTAAGCTTCCTGATAGGTTGCATGGGAAACTATTTGAGAATAAGATTTACCACTGAGGCATGAAGAAATGTAGGCAGTAATTAATAAGGCAAGTCAGTTACAGCTATTTTTTTCACCCCTGAAAAAGTGTTCCAAGACATTAATAAACTGTGTCACGGTTTACAAAAGACCAGAAAGTTAAAAACTAGTTTACAAGTAATTCATCCCATTTTCCCTTTCACCGCAAACACTTCACAGCAGCAGAGTAAATGGAGCGGTGTTTCTTAATTAATTTAGCCCTTAGAAAGGGTGAAAAACAAGGTGGTATCCAAAACGTGTTTTACTTACAGTATGTGTAAGTAAAAAAATCTACTGGCATCAAATTATATTTTAGAGTCGTGTGTGCGACTCATATCCTGTTCATATTTTTTGGTTGCTATTATTATTAATATGCTGTTTGATATTACAGTAACACTATAGAAAAAGGTAAGTAGTAGTAATTGTGTTTTATGACTATTTAGGTTACTGTGTTTCTATGCTGTGCTTGTTCATAAATTCTTAGTATTGTTATAGCATGGTTTTAGGATGTTTATGTTTTATGACATATTTAATGCTGATGTAATTATGAAGTTGCATTTAATGCTACTTATTTGATTTTACTGTTGTAACATGCCTTGAACAAGAAACTGGAGAGATAAATAAAATAAAATAGTAAATATTGAGCATTACTAGGGTTATGGGGCTAGCTGCAGTAAATGCAATACTCTTCAGTTTTCAGGATATTGGTCCTACCCGGACAAAAGAGGCTGTACATGACCCACATGTTTCAATATTTCAGAAATGCAGATGAAAAGTAAAAATACTCATATTTTTAGCTATCAGAGACCTTCTCACCCTCAGAGAAGGTCTCTGATAATTTGTGATCCCCCTGCTAGCTATCTCACGCTCATCACGGCCAACTGACCCATACTGCTCATGTTGCTACAAAGGGTATCATGCACTGCAAGTGCCAACAAGCAGACAGCTTTCTACAGGAGGCAGCCTCGCAGGCTCCATTTCACCCATAGCGATGGCCAGGGGAATTCCAGAGCTGCAGTCTTTTATTTAATCTAGCTCACGGTTAATTTTACCCTACCATTTCACCTATTTGATTATTATTCATATTATATTGTCAAGGTACTGTTCTCATTTTTTTATTATTATTTATTTTGTTTTTATGCAACACATTATTATTTTGATTTTAAATGTATGTTTTCTATTATTTTTTATTTAAATTGTATATGTTTTTATGTTCACCGCCTAGGCCTTTTTAGTGTTAGACAGTTTATAAATACAATAAATGTAAATGTAAAGTCTAGAACAAATCACAGAAGCTTGAGGTGGAAATGAAAATGTTTAACTGCTATAGGGAGAGAAAGAGAGAGAGCACCTGCTGCATGTGTGCTGCTGAAGTACTGCATAGTATACAGCGAGAGATCAAGCCACGCTAAACCACTGCTGAGGCTGCATGACAGCTCGCATCGTAAGAACAGAAACAATCTGTCCCAAGTGGGGTTTTTTGTTTTGTTTTTTTTCAATGGTTTGCAAAAAATGGAGGACAGGTTCATTCTTCAATGGCAGTGTCCCTCTTTTCTTTTAATGTCTTCCCATCAACAGGTGACAAGAGCAATTGGTAGGAATCAGCCTCTTCTCATGCATATTCTCCCAGCACTGCTCTATGTTAAACCCCAAGTATGAAATCAGATGAAAAGATATATTTTTCCTGTATAAGGAAATAAAAAATATATACACCAAATGTCAAGTTAAATAGAATTTGAGTGCTATTAGGTTATATCAGGACATCAAATTCATTCAAAATAGTTGACTGATTATCCAATAATTCTTAGGGATACTGTAGTTTGTTCAACATTATTTCAAGCCCAGCCAGTCTTGAACTGGCAGCTCCAGAAGGCACTGGATTAGCAGGTCACTACACCCCTGAATGTGATGGAAGGAGGATCAGTAAATTAGCCTGGTTAGAGCAGCAGGCTATGAACCAGGAGGCCAGGGTTCAAGTCCCACTGTCGCTCCTTGTGACCTTGTGCAAGTCACTTTACCCTCCATTGCCTCAGGTACAAGCCCTCAGGGGATAGGGAAATACCTACAGTACCTGAATGTAATCCACTTTGGTGCTTAAAAAAGTGCAAAAAGCGGAATATAAATCTAAATAAAATCTACATTAAAAAAAAAAAAGAGAGAGAGAAGGAAAGGCTCCCATTGGTCCAATAAGGGACACATCCCTGATTGATCTGAGTATTTGAAGCCCAGGCTTCTCTCACTCTCTCGCTGAGAGGCGACCAGAATCCTGGGAGTTCCTTCTTGCTCCTGTCATGAGGTGCACTCGCCTACATCCTAGAGCCACCTTCCAACCTGCTTAGTGGCCCTCTCCATGCTCCTGCCTCATGAACACCAACCCAGTGCACATCCTGGAAGAAGCCACTGACTCTGAAGCCCCAGGACCTCTAGGCCAACTTCTCTGAACCTTTGCAGGTACCAATACTACCTGATCTTGTCAGTTACCTACATGCCCAACTGTTACTGACACTTGTGGAGGTAATATTAGTGACATTTTGTTAAGAACATAAGAACACAAGACTTGCCATACTGAGTCAGACCAAAGGTCCATCAAGCCCAGCATCCTGTCTCCAATCCAGGTCGCAAGAACCTAGCAGGATCCCAAGGGGTTGATAAATTCCATGCTGCTTATTTCAGGGTTAAGCAGTGTATTTCCTCAAGTGTACCTTAATAACCGTTTATGGACGTTTCCTCCAGAATTTTGTCCAAACTTTTTTTTAAATGCAGCTGCACTAATAGCTTCCACCACACCCACTGGCAACAAATTCCAGAGCTTAACTATGCATTAAGTGAAAAAATATTAGTTTTAAATTTATCACATAGTAACTTCATTGTGTGACCCCTAGTCTTTGTACTCTTTGAAAGAGTAAACCACTTAAAGTTTAATCATTCTAGACCAGTATCATATCTTCCCTCAGCCGTCTCTTCTCCAGGCTAGTCCTAACATCTTTAGCTTTTTCTCATATTGAAATTGTTCCAGCCCCTTTATCATTTTGGTTGCCTATTCTGCTGTATCTTTTTTGAAAACTGCACACAAGATGAGGTCATACCATGGAGCAATACAGAGGTATTATGATATTCTCTGTTTTATTCTCCATTCCTTTCCTAATAATTCCTAGCATTCAATTTGCTTTCTTGGCTGCTGCTGCACACTGAGCAGAAGATTTCAATATATTATTAATGATGATGCCTAGATCCTTTTCCTGAATGGTGACTCCTCATGTGGAACCTTGCATTGTGCAGCTATAATTTGGGTTACTCTACCTTAAGTGCATCATTTTGCACTTGTCCACATTAAATATTGCCATTTGCATGTCCAGTCTCCCAGTTTTGCAAGGTGCAATTTCTCACAATTCTCTTGTGATTTAACACAAGATTTCTCACAATTCTCTTATGATTTGGGGCCATTGGCAAATTTGATCATCTCACTCATTGTCCCCATTTCCGGGTTGTTTATAAATATATTCAAAACCAGTGATCCCAGAAGAGATCCTTGAGGCACTCCACTATTCACCTTTCTCCATTAGGAAAACTTACTATTTAACCCTACTCTCTGTTTTCTAACTTTTAACCAGTTTGCAATCCACAATAGGGCACTGCCCCTATCCCATGACTTTTTAATTTCCTGAGTCGTTTATCATGAGGGTCTTTGTCAAATTTTTTCTAGAAATCCCAATACACTATATCAACTGGCTCATTTTTAAATACTTATTTACGCCCTCAAAAAAATGTAGCAAATTTTGAGACAAGACTTTCCTTGGCTAAATCCATGTTGGCTTTGCCCAAATAAACTTTGCCTCTAACAGCAATTTTGTTCTTTATGATAGTTCTCTACCATTTTGCCTGACACAGACTCACTGGTCTGTAGTTTTCTGGATCACCCCTTGAGCCCTTTTTAAAAATTGGCGTTACATTGGCAGCCCACTAATCTTCAGGTACATTAGATGATTTTAATGTTAGTTAAATTTCCAAAAGCAGGTCCGCAATTTCATTTCTCAGTTCCTTCAGAACTCTGATATTTATACCAGGTGATTTGCTACTCTTTAGTTTGTCAGTTTGCCCTAGAAGATATTCCAGGTTCACTGAGATTTTTTTTCAGTTGTGCAGAATCATCACCTTTGAATATCATTTCTGCCACGGGTATCTCTCTATATATATCTTCCTCAGTGAAGACAGAAGCAAAGAATTCATTGAAGTCTCTTTGCTATGGCTTTGTCATCCCTAAGTGCCCCTTTTACCCCTTGATCATCTACTGTCCAACTGACTCTCTCACGGGCTTTTTACTTCGAATATTATGAGTTTTTGCTTCCACAGCAAGCTTATTTTATTGAAATGTCTGTATACAATTGCTAGAAGTCTAAAAGGTAAGATGGGAAAGTTAGTGTATAGCGTTAGATGAAAAGGTTGATATAATTGGCATTTCTGAGACCTGGTGGAAGGAGGATAACCAATAGGACACTGTGATACCAGGGTACAAACTATACTGGAATGATAGGAAGGAACAAATTGGTAGAGGGGTGGCAGTATATATTAAAGAGGGCATTGAACAGAATAAACGTTCTGCAGGAATCAAAATGCAATGTTGAATCTTTATGCATACAAATTCCAGGTGAAAAGGGGAGTAAAATAGCAGTGGGGGTGTATTACCATGCAACTAGCCAGAATGAACAGATAATGAAATGCTAAAAAAAAAAATTAGGGAAGCTAACAAAATCAGCAGCACAGTAATAATGGGTGATTTCAATATCACATTAGGTCATGCTAGAGAGGTAAAGTTCCTAAATAAAATAAATCACTGATTTATTTATTTATTTAACAGCTTTTTTTTTATACCGACATTCATGGGTGCATCATATCGGTTTACATAGAACTATGAGAAATACAGAGAACAGGGCGGGGGAGAAGGGGAAAATGAAACAGCAAAAAAGGAGTGATCAACAAAGGCGAAAGGCATAAGGTGATTATGGAGCAATTGGTACAACAAGGGGGAAAAGAGTGTTTGAGCTTTGCTTTGTATCCTTTTATATTTTCTTCAGAACAAAAAAGATAAAGCATTTTTTTTAAATTAATCTCAGTCCCTTTGAACAAATAGGGGTTAAGACCAACAGGATCCAGCTATGAAACAGATGCTGAATGTTCATAAGATATACAAACTGACAACTGTTCTCATACTTTGCTTCTGAATTTCCTATGATCCAGTGGGATTCAGTCCAGTACCTGCAAGGAGACAGGAGTACTCTAGAACAAAAGGGGGGGAGGGGGAGAGAATCGTGACTGTTCTGATCCAATTATTACAGAGCCTTGTGGTTGGCTATGACAAAGTTGTGTGCTGCTTGGGAACTAAGTGGAGATCTTGCATGGTTTTTCTACCCAAGATGGGGGAGTTCAAAGGAGAAAAATAAAAAAACAAAAAAATAAAAATAAAAATACTACTTTGGATAAGGAGAAATCTTGCAGGTGGATCCTTGATATGGACAGAAAAACTGGGCAGCCTGAATCAGCTAGATGTCCTTAGGGATATTATGTACTGTACAGTAGGACCAGCTACTTGCTCAGCCTATCGTTTTATACTTCTATAGGCAAACTGAAAAAGGTCCATACTAAATCAATTACTCATTTTTTAGTTATGTTTTAATATTATGCAAATAAAACACAAGAAAGCAGCAGATCCACATGAATGTCCCAGCAAAACAATGTCCAAAAAGTACTTAGCTGAATGATTAGGTTAGCTGGTAAAGACTATAGAGCACCCCGACAAGGTGCTATGTTTCGTTTGTGATTGTGTCATGAGGGTCTTCTTTCTATTTAACAATCTCACTAATGGCATCTTCAGAGCTGCTTCCATTCCCATGATAATGGTCCTTTCGTGAACTTCACATTTCAATATTCTCTCATGGGATTAGTTTAATTTATTTGATTTATATTTCCCAGTGTTTCTGGTCGATGGTATTTTTTCCATAATGGTCTTTTTCCAATGCCATCCACTATGCTGAGTTGCAGTGGAACATGAATATCACGATGCTTTCATATTGGAATATTTATATAAAATGTGTATATGTATCTATACATGTATGTATACACATGTACTACTGTGTAATGTGTCTTAGAAACTAGACACATGTGTCTTTCTATCATGGCTATCTCATGTCTGTACCTGCCTATCATGAGTAGAGTTACAGGTATTCAGCTTCACGAGTGGTGCACCATTTGTCAATAGGTTTTCTTCAATTCTGAGAGCTTGGATGAATATTCAGTGCATAGGCAAGTCCTCATGCACACGATTTGCTTTTTTTGAACAATGTTGATCAAAAGGATATATATAAGGGGTTGTGTGTGAGGCATACTCATGCAAATACAAGCATAGTCTTAAATGAGAACACCACACTATAAACATAGGAATAGATAAACCACCCCATGGGTAATTTTACCTGTGGGGTTTCCCGAAATATCCTAAGCAAAACTATGCAGGTAGCTCTACTTCGATTATTGCCCCCTCAAAAGTATCTACACATTCGCCCGTTTTTCATGCAGTAAATTTTAAAGCAAAACAATGCTCATCATAATCTCCCCTAACCCAACCCCCAGGAGCACACTCTAAAATACATGGGCAAAAGTATGCGCATTGACATATACACATGTTTTGTTTTGGTTTTTTTTTGGGGGGGGGGATTACCACGTAGAGGGTGGGCAGTATTTAGACTGCCCATTTCCATGAGTAAAATAGTGTTTTATCCACAGAAATGCCTTTTATTATTGTCTTTGTTGTGTATAGCAAATACTAACCAAAAGTGAAGCTTAAGATGGAAAAATATTGACCATTAAAAAGCAAGCAATGTTTCTCTGCTATACAACAGCATGCATCTGTAATTTGTCAGTAATAGCTATAGAGTTCTGAATAGTACCAGGAGATGGCAGCAGCCTATCATCTTATCTAAGGCTACAAATGTTAAAAAGCCTCTCAACATCCACACATTTACCATACCCTGCCATAAGAATAGGGCTCCGTGCAAGGCCCCAAGCAATTCTCTGGCTGTTTCACCAGAGGTGCTGCCATCTGCCGCAACTGGCATAAGTGCAGCTTCAAGTCATTGTACCATAATTACTACAGCTGACAGAACACATTGTATAACCACCATGCCTGGCCATTGTGCACAACAGATAATATTAGATTACTGTTCTTTACTTCTACCCATCAATGAAGACTGCATGCAGACAAAACTGCTCAATACATCAACAGCTAGTTTTTCCCTTCACGATGGACATTTAGAAATTGAGCAACCAATAGAGGGTCAAACAGGGCCCAAACAGAATTGCTCTTTCAAAAAAAAAAAAAAAAAACCCACAACAATGCTGCAATGTATGATACACAAATTGCTACGTGACTAAAAAACAATAGGTTTTCTTTTGGTTTCTACTAACTTTTAGAATGGGATAAACACTGTTTGATATTTGGATATTATATTATTTTTGTATACATTTGTTTCTCTTTTTTTCTTCATTGTTTCCCATTCACATTGCCATGCAAAGATATATTTATATGCTTTGTTAAATATAAATGTTTCATAAAAATAAAAAAATAAAATCAGGTTTTGAAATCATTCCAACAGGACAGAAAGGAAAAAATAAACATGCATGCCAAATATAAACCCACTCTTAAATGAGAACAATATACCAGGAGAAGCCAAGCCCAGGCCCTCAAGAGCCACAAACAGTCCATTCTAATCTGTTACAGTAGGAGTGACAATCCAGCCCCTCCGTCACTAGCTAAGAACGCAATTTTTAGCCCTACACCCTGAAAGGGATCTACACAGCGTTCGGTTTCTTCTAAACACTGGAATGAAAAACAGATGCCTGCTATCAAACAGCTATATTGATTATGAGTGAAAATGGGATCATTTTGCATTAACTTGCCTCACAGCGCCCAGTTCTGCGAAGGCAGGCAAGGGAAATGAATGCTTTCAGGACGCACCTAAGAACCACACGACATTGCTCCTTCTGCCCTCCAGACAAGGTACACACCAGCAGCTGAAAGGCGACAGCTTTTCAAATGGAGCAAGAACCCTGGATTTATTTATTTTTTTTTTTAATCTATTATTTCACACAAAATATTTGTTTTCTTTGTGGGGAGAAGGAGTTATAGTGGCATAATTTTAATGAATTCATAACCAGAGTATTCTAGGCTTAACACCAGATCTGTGTCAAATTAAAAATCTGTCATTTCACATCAGCGATAATGGTCAATTGCACTGTTCCATAACATATATATATTCATTCCAGCAAGTAGCTGCACAAAAATTTAACTGCTGAGCATCTCTCTATTTGTCACAGCATTCTCAGCAGAGATTGGCATAAGGACCAATTTGGGATTGCGATCCTAATCCCAACTCATCAGCCTGGTATTTCCTGTTAGGAAGGATTTATTGGATGACAATCTCAGATCAAATTAAAACCATCCACTGATACTGTTTTGTTAGACTAATTTCTATACTTTGCTTTTTATGCAAGTCCTTGCAGTTGAGGTTAAGCATCTTCCATGATCATTCCATCTGTGGGTCTGAAGACGGCTGATGCAGGATTGACAGACTGTTGTAACTTTAACATGCATTTCTGAGGCTGATGGGTGGCTCCGTGTTATTGATTCACTCTGCAAGTATGGCAGTGCTGTGGATCCAACTTTTCCATCTCCTGCTGCCATCACAGGGTTTTGAAGTGTGAGATCCTTGTAGTAGACTCTTCCTCTCTCTCGGTTGTTCTTAGCAATAGTAATGTCAATGTTGCATTTCATGTTGGCTTTGAGAATGTCTTTGCAGCACTTTCTTTACCCTCTTTGAGTGCACGCCATGAATGAGCTGGGATAATAAAACCTTGCTTCAGGAGTCAGACATCTGGACCATGTGGCCCAGCAAAACTGACGTCAGATGATCACTGCTTAGATACACATGGCATTTGCTTACAAAAGGTTTGCGAAAGGATGATAATCTTGGTGCTTCTGTATTATGTATTAAGTAATATAAACTTTGCCCAACAGAAAATGCCCTACCCATATAATGGGCAAGATATAGGTTTGCAATCTGGGGGATATAATGGGAGTAACTGTTATCCCTTTCTCTCTGCCCCTCAGTCCTCATATTTATTTTCTGCCACATATATCTTACAACCTTCCTGCACAGCCCACCCTGTCTCCTGCCTTTCATCCCCTCCCCAGCCCAGACCATGTCTCACTTTCACAACCCAACAAAATCTCACATCCCTATCTCAGTCTCACCTTCACCCATCCCTTCACAGTCTGTTTCCTGCTTCCCTCCTACCCTGTGTTGTAGACCAATTTACTTTCATCCCCATGAAAATTATTTCATGTGGTATGCGTGCAGCAGAAGAGTGTGGATCTCCTTTAGAAGATGAAATGGTGGAAGGGGATACCACATAGCCAAAAAGATGATGGCAAAAAGTTTGGATACAGAGTACTGGTGCATACTGTCATATTCCAAGCCTTGACCATATCATCACCACTTGTCTTCATTCCACGCCTTTTATTCATAACTAGTGTTTCTCACATCTTCTTGTGTTTCATTGCTTAATTTACTACCACTGCAATGTGGAAAATGTTAACATTAATATTTGTAGAACACAATAAAATAATTGTCCTTGCACACATAAACCATTTACTCTATGCTAGATTATCGAAAAAAGCTAAATGAAATCACACATACTATCTATGCTATCCTGTGTCAGAAGAGAAGTTCAAAAAATTATAAAGGGGTATAAGCTACAGATGAACCAAGCAGGAGAGGGATCTGAGCATGATTCCATTGAATCATGAATTAAGGCTGACAACAGTGTGACAAGACAGTAGAGGTAGCCTATGAAATACTACGGCATAGGGAAAATTGCAAGTAGCGGGGGGACCCCTACCATTTCTTTCTCTATAGTATTGACAAAATCTGTCCCTTCCTTTCTGAACTCACTACCAGAACCCTTATCCACTCTCTCATCTCCTCCAGCTTAGACTAATGCAACCTGTTCCTCACAGGTCTCCCAGGAAGCCACCTCTCTTCACTACAGTCTGTCCTAAATTCCTATGTGCACCTTATCTTTCGCCAAAGTCGCTACACCCATAACACACCCATTCTGAAGTCACCCACATACAGTTCAGACTCCTCTTACTCACCTACAAGAGCCTTCACTCTAGTCTGTATCTCGCTCCTCTCTTATCTTTCTCTACCCCTCCTTGGGCACGCCACTCCTCCAACAAGTCACTCCTATCTATGTCCTTCTCCTTACCGTCAATTCCTAAATCCCAGCTTCCCCCTGGCTGCACAGTGTGCTTAGAATAGGGACTTCCTGAGCTGGTGCACCATGCTCCCTTCTCTTGCTTTGCTTAAATCCCATTTAAAAACCTGCCTTTTTGAGGCTGTTTCTAATGTGTTATTAGTACAGCACTGCATACGTTGAATAGCACTATAAAAATGTGTACTAGTAGTAAAAAAAAAAAAAAAAAAAAAGCGGATGCGATAATCTCTCTATATGAATCATCGGCGAGACCTCGTCTGAAGTACTGCACTGAGTTCTGGGGCAGGAAAGAGGAGAAGAAATCAAGGAAGCAATCAAAATGGTTCACAGTTTGCACCCTAGGAGGAAAGTAACATGACAGGTGGGAGAAATGAAGTTCATACTATGTCAAGGATATCATTCTATAATAAACAGAGCTGTATGAACAATTCTAAAGCCCACTTAAACTAGGGGTGGGCAGCCTCCAAAATTTCATATTAGGAGAGGGTTCCACCAGGTATTATTTTAATGCTTATTTGATGTCTTTATCTTTGCAGAAACTAAATTAAAAAAAGAATTGAAACAAACAAAAAACAAAACATAACGGGGGCCTCCCCAAACCCCCTTGCATCTCCTCACCTCCTCTAAAAACATCCTGGGGGGTGGAACCCACCCCAGCCCCCCCACTTACCCCATTCACTGAGGCCCAAGAGGAATCGGGGAATGCCCTTTCACCTCCAGTCCCTAGGTCGTCTGCATGGAAATAGCGCTGGTTGGCATCATAGTGCAATGGCAAACGGCACCTTCTCAGGCTGGCTGTTTCCCATTCCATTTCAAACCAAAGTACATCCTTGACTCAAGCCAGGAATTTCAGCATGGTTTTTTAAAATGTGATTCAGATTTGCTGAGTAAATTCATTGGGAATTCGTATTAAATCCGACCATCTGTATACTCTGTGAATTGGGCAAATCTGCTCAAACTCCAATGCAGATTCACCATTTCAAGAAATTTGCAATAGACTTATTTTCTTCCTCAAAACATTTTAGTTCATGGGTTTTTTGTTTTGGGTTTTTTGTTTTTTTTTAAATTATCACATCCGTACATAAGAGATGCTTTTTTTTTTTTAAATTGGGAAAAAAAAGAATGTGGGATCATGAGACCAGAGAAAGTTAGAGCCAGGAGTCCATAAAAGGGAGTATGTCTGCTCAGAAAGGGCAGTGGATGCATGGAACAGTCTTCAAATGTTAGCAGCGAGAACAAAAACAGTAACCAAACTCATGGAAGCATGTGACAAATCCCACAGGGAAGGAAGTCCAGAGGCGAAGGCAGGTCCTCAAGAGGCAGGAAGTGAGCAGAGTGGATGGGACTGGAGGTCATTATCTAGGTTTCAGTGTTTCAAAATTAATATTATGGGCTGTTTTCAGAAATAATGAAAAAACTCCACAGAAAGCTTTCACGCTGTGCACTATGCAGGGGGGTCTGGCAGCAAAGGGTATTAATAAGCTGTTGGAAAAGAAAAGTGCTAGAAGCCACCCTTTATCTCATAAGCATAAATGGTCATATTTGAAATTTGCATCTAGAAGTGTCAAATCTCTGAAACATTGCGGAGTGAAATGAAAAATGCTTGTGTCATGCTTTAATGAGGAAAAAGTTGGATTTTGCCGTAGCCCAAGTGATGAAAAAGCTGTTTTCTTATAATTATATTTGAATTTCACACATAAATGCATGAAATCCTAGTCCTTGTCACTTTTTTAGTAAGCGTAAGCTTTTTTAGCTGATTGGGCCCACAATTAATCCCTGACTTTTACATGAAAGATCTAGGCCAAAACTGTATATCAGATTGCTTTTTAAAATTACCTACTAAAAATAATATTGAATTGTTTTGTAAGCCAAACTGGGTCACTAGAAGAGTGCACCATGCCAAGCCACTCAGGAAATGTGAAATGTTATCCTGCCTCTGGCTGCCTGCTGTGGTTGGTTCACATTATAATCCCGGGGGGGGGGAGCAGGTAACAAACCACACCTATCAGTATAAAGCAAGGTGGGTCACTACTATTTTCCACAGATGACAAAAAAACAAATTTAAAGCCTCCAAGATGGAAAAAAGAAGTCCTTGAAAAGAAATCAAATAAAAGGAAGAATATACCAAATCAATTAGTTTTTCTGTCTTAAGAGTACTGGAAAACGATAACCTCACAAGGAAATTTAACACATTAATCAACTAACTCTTACTATTACGTGCCACAAAAAAAAAACAACTTTCCTAGCACATAGACAGATGGGTTCAAGACCAGTGGGTTATACACCACTACCAGCAGATGGAGCAAACTGACGTCACAGTACATATATCCTCCTGCAGTGACATCAGCCTACCAGTATTCTCCGTGCATTTCCCTACTAGGGATTGCTTTAGATTTTGGAAGGAGAAATAAAAGGAAAATTAATTCTCTCCTGCGGTGATACCAAATGGTCTCTTCCCCAGTTAAGAATTCCTGAGGTGATTTCTGTGGTCCCTCGGATGAATGCCTTGATCTGGTAGCTGGTTTTTCAACCGGTGTGGACTTTGCTGCTTGGACAGCTGAAAGGGAGCCGGTAAAGGAAGCCAAGCATGGCGGTGACAACACATGCCCTCTCCCCTCGCAGCCGGAGATTCTAAGGCCTATTCAGAGAAGGTAATTATGTAAATAAATACAGAGACGCACAAGGAGAGTATTTTGTGTAGGGCTTCCTCCTTACCCAGTCTCCGTGCTCAGCAGCCATTCCGATCCGAGGGAGGTTTAAGGGACGTGTGCAGCCTGGCGGGTTGAACCTTCTCTATCAGCTAGGCCCCTCTCTTTTCTCCAGTGTTACATAGTAGGCTATGGCAATGTTTCACACGCTTTGCCTGTGTGCCTGGCTGCCTTCTTCAGGAGCGTCGGTTCAGGCAGTGCATCTAGTCGTGCATCCACTTTTTAGACTCTTAGGCGGCTGTCCGGGCTAGATAAGTGCTTAGCTTAGGCATGTTGATTGTGCGCTTATCTTTGGGATGCCTAGTCTTGTGATACCTAGGTTTTGGATACCTAAAATTTTGGATGCCTAAATTTAATCACATAATTAAAAAAAAAAAAAAAAAAAAAAAGGAGAATGGCGCCTAGAGCTAAGAAATCTAAACACTTTTCTCTATGCGCTGCCTGTCATATTCAGGCATCTCAGCCTGGCATGCCCTCTAACTTGTGCCAGCGCTGTTTGGAGGCTCAGGGAGAGGTATCTTCCTCTGATTTTACTAAGCCTGGTTCTTCCCAGTCTGATGAAGGCCTGGGAAAAGACGTATTAGGAGGAACACCTAATCTTGGAACTCCCTTAACTGGTTTGTCAGCGAGGGAAGGTAGTTCAATGAGCACAGCACAGGTGCCTCCTGGTTTGGATCTGTCTATCTTTTCTTGGGTAGAATTTTTTCAAGGGTTACAATCCTTTTTTCAAGTGCAGTCCTCAGCCCAACCCAATCCTGCCAGGGCAGAACAGCAGCCTGTTACTGCTGTTAAGCACCGGAATACACCTAGATCAGCAGTAGGTCTTCCCAATAGGGACCTGGATGCCATGCTGATCCTGACTCCCTAGAAGAAGGGGGAAATTCCTACGGGACTGGAACCATTCAAGACTATTGTGGTTCTTTCATAAAGATGAGCTGTTGGCTCTGATCTCCCAAACTTTGAAAATACTGGGGGTGCCTGGGGCAGATTCCAATTCTGAGCCAAAGAAAAATCCCATTTTGATTTCCTTACAATTTTTCCTGTCATGGAGGCAATTCAAGAATTGATTGATCTTGAGTGGGGCACCCCAGAGGCTAATTTCAAAGGGGTGTGAGTTTTGGAAGGTCTGTACCCCTTGGATCCAGTGGTGAGAGAGCGTTTAGGTTTTCTGAAGGTAGACGCACTTATTTGTGCAGTCTCCAAAAAGACAACTATTCTCATAGAGGGAGGAACAGACTTGAAGGATGTTCATGATAGGAGGATTGAGACCATCCTTAAACAAGCATTTGAAGCAGTGGCAATAACATTGCAGATAGCTTCTTGTTCCCTGGTGGATTGCTCTTGTTTACTTCTCTCTTAGAAGGTCGATGATTCTGGAGTGAATTTTAGGACAGATGGAGCCAGCCTTTCTGGCAGATGTGGATTGCAATTTGGTCTGCACTTCGTCCAGAGGGGTAGCTTTGATAATAGCAGCCCAGCGTCAGTTATGGCTGAGAAATTGGTCGGCTGATGTGACCTCTAAGACTAACCTTACAAAATAACCTTTTGAAGGTTCGCTCTTATTTGGAAGCGAGTTGGAGAAACTGGCCATTAAGTGGGGCTTGCTGGAGGATAAGCAGCAGACACCATACTCCTTAACCATGAGAGGTCATGCTGAGGAATTTTGGTGAACACTATATGCCCAACAGTGTGGTCCTATCTACAGGTACTTGGTTTGTTGGCGGCAACCCTGGAAGTGGTGCCGTGGGCAAGGGCGCACATAAGAACATAAGAACATAAGAAATCCATTCTGGGTCAAACCAAGGGTCCATCAAGCACAGTATCCTGTTTCCAACAGTGGCCAATCCAAGTCACAAGTACCTGGCAAGTACCCAAACATTAGATAGATCACAAGCTACTATTGCTTATTCATTTTTTTAAATTAATTACCATCATAGTTTATGGCTTTAACCTATAGGAACTTATCCAAACCTTTTTTAAACCCAGTAACACTAACTGCTGAAACCATTCATCCTCTTCAGCACTCCCTGCTGTCTTGTTGGAACCCGCAGTCTCAGGCTCCACCTGCCGATGGAAGTCTGCTCTCACCTCCAGTGGTGGTTGCAATTGGATCATCTGAGAAAGGAAGTTTTGCTGACATTCCCAGAGTGGTTGCTTCTTATGATGGATGTGAGACTCCAGGGTTGGGGCACTCACTGTCAGGAACTATCAGTGCATGGATGCTGGAATTCGGAGGAGTCTCTCTGGAATGCAATGACGGTGGCTTATTTCAATTGGCAGGGAGGAACCACGAGCCTACAAGTGTAGCAGGAAATAGACTAACTTATGGAATGGGCGGAAGTGCATCTCTAGGTGATCTCAGATTCACACATTGCAGGAAAAGACAACATAAGAGCAGACTTTCTCAGCAGGGAGAGTCTGGACCCAGGAGAATGGGTATTGTTGGACAAGGCATTTCAGCTGATAGTAGATCACTGGGGCCTTCCTTTCCTAGACCTGCTGGTGACTTCTCGCAATGCGAAGGTTCCTTGATTCTTCAGCCGCAGGAGAGGTCCAAAGTCCTTGGGTATGCATGCTCTCATGCAGAACTGGCCAGAGGAGAAGTTACTGTATGCCTTTCCTCTGTGGCCCATGGTGGGCAGAATTTGTTTGGAGGGTTGAAGGTTCTAGGGGGATGGTGTTTTTGGTAGCATAGGATTTGCCCAGGAAACCATGGTATGCAGATCTGCAAAGACTCCTGGTAGACTCCCCCCTTCGTCTTCTGGCACATAGGAATCTGTTGCAGCAGGGACCTGTCTTTCACAAAGATTCGACTCAGTTAGCTTGCTGAAGCGCAGATATTCTAATGTGGTGATTGCCACCTTGCTACGAGCACAAAAATTCTCCACTTCCCTAGCCTTTGTACGGGTTTGGTGAGTGTTTGAGGCTTGGTGTGAGAATCGAGGAGCAATTCCTTGTTCATTTGGGATCCTGCTCATTTTGGAATTTTGGCAGGATGGGTTGAATAAAGGGTTGGCCCTTAATTCCTTAGATACAGGTAGTGGCTTTTGCCTGTTTCAGGGGTCAGGTGAATGGTGAATCCTTGTCATCTCATCCTGATGTGGCCTGGTTCTTGAGGAGGGTGAAATATCTTCGTCCTCCCTTGTGGAGTCTGAATCTGTTTTTTTTGACTTTTTGGCAGGTCCTACATTTCGACTGATGTGCTCTTTTTCTTTGCACTTACTGACCTTAAAAGCAGTGTTTCTGGTGGTCATATGTTCTGCGTGTCGATTTTCCAAGCTGCAGGCCTGTCTTGTCGGGAACCTATCCTTGGGGTGACTCCAGGGGCAATTCAACTGCATACTGTTTCTTCTTTCTTGCCTAAAGTGGTCTCAGATTTTCACATGAATCAGTCAGTCCATTTCCTTGCCGTCTCTGGATAAGGAAAGAGATGAAGAGGAATATCACCTGTTGCATCCCTTGGATGTCAAGAGATATGTTCTAAGGTATCTGGAGGTTTCTAAACCTTTCAGAAAAAGTCAGATCGCCTGTTTGTCCTTCATGGTGGAGCTAAACAGGGCAAGCCGGCTTTGCATGCTACAATAGCTCGCTGGATTAAGGAGGTAGTCATGGCTGCATATGTGGCCACTGAAAAGCTGCTGCCTACTCAGGTTAGGGCTCATTCCACTAGGGCTCAGGCAGCTTCACAGGCAGAGTTTAGATTATTGTCTCCCATCGACCTTTGCCGAGCTACAATGTGGTCCTCTCCTTTCAGACCTTTTCCAGGTATTATCATTTGGATATGTAGGTCTGGGAGGATGCAGCCTTTGCCGGGCAGTTTTGACTGGACTTCGAGTGTACTCCCTCCCTATTCGGGAGTAGCTTTGGTATATCTCACTGGTCCTGAATCCATCTATGTGCTAGGAAATGAGAAATTACTACTTACCTGATAATTTCACTTTCCTTAATATAGACAGATGGGTTCAGCTTCCTGCCCTTAGCTGACGTATGTTTATGTTATAGTCCTTGAGGTGATTACGTGTTGCGGGGTTACTGGTAAGTGGTATTCCAGTCCCTAGACTATTGTTAATGTATTTCTTGTCTGAGCTCAGTGTTTCATGTTGGCTGAGTATTGAAATGGTTATCTATTGTTAATCAAGTTTTTGCTAGTCTCTCCACAGTTGCTTTTGAAGAGAATACTGGCAGGCTGATGTCACTGCAGGACTACATACATATTGTGATTTCAGTTTGCTCCGTCTCCATCTGCTGGTAGAGGTACATAACCTACTAGTCCTGAACCTGTCTATATTAAGGAAAGTGAAATTAGCAGGTAAGTAGTAATTTCTTATTAAGCAACTTATATACAGTCTAAAATACTTCACTTATTATATCCAAAATAATTCAAGAAAGTTTCTTTATACTCTCAAATGAAACAGTACCACCAGTGTCACTGGTCTGACTAGCCAACGCCCGGTGAACATATTTTGTTCTATCCAAATGGGAATGGCACACAGGAGTCTCCAGGCAAGTTCTGGCAGGAGAAAGTAAGCACATCGGTCCCAAACCCTGAGGGATTCCAATACAGTAACTGTTGGAATTCACAGTATGGTGCAGAGTTAACAATCCAACACAACTCCATGTCCATTCATTCAAAATTCAAATCTGGGGGTTAGCAGATTCTAGGAGACCAGAAAGAACTTTCAGACTTTCTTCTAAAAGACTGCAAAGCTCTGGGTGTGGAATATAGATGAGTAGCTGGACTGACCAAGAAACCAGATATGCTCTAAAAGGTGGAGGGGGAAGAGAAAACCACTTTTTTGGGAGATGACAAAAGAGCATTTTAATAACTTTCTTCAGAACGTCCCTAGGTGGTGTTGCTGATTTAACTGCTTGATAGCACAGGCATGATCGGCATAAGGCATACTGGGTAAGTTTCATTAACATATAAACAATATTCTTAAGAGACAATGACTATGGGGGAAAACAGCAGCCTTATGGGAAGGATGCACTATAAGACAGTGCAATGTAGGGAATGAGACGAGCCAGCACATCAAGGTCCCATATACAGCATCACACCAGGACACAATGCTGTTTCCTTGGCATACCCGCGGACCTTACTGCAGTCTAGGACAGTAATGTAGCATCATTTGTGCACCTGGATTTAAGAAAGGACACCCAATTATTACTGAGATCCACTGAAGACAGAGGTAAGAACTTTGGGGCCGGCTTCTATTGGCCTCTAGCCAACACCAACGGAAAGGTATTCTCAAGCTGATGTCAGCTGCAAGATGACGTCTCATGTTGCCTATGTACTTTGCCATGGTATGAACAGTGATTATTTCAACTGAGAAAATCCTTAAATATGGGTCTTACTGTTCCTCAAAGAATGAAGAGAACAGCATTTTGGAGTCAGTGTTGCTTCTGGATTAAGGAGAGCGAACAAGCTTGCTGTTGCTGGGAAACAGATCAGAAAAAGTCTCTAACGTGTTTATCTAACCCTGTGTGTTATTTTTCTATGCATTAACAAGCAGTGAGACTGGCGGTGTTTTCCTAAGTGTTTTGGGACTTTAACAGTTTCGTGGGGCTAGTGTTAAGGGATTGGAAGCTCCTGCCCCAAACCAAAATTTTAATTGTATAATTATAATCACTTTGCTGCAACGTTCCCCAAGACAGATAGGGGAACGTTGCAGCAAAGTGTGTTTGATTTAAAAAAAAAAAAAAAAAAAAAAGGTCATGCTCTCTGGAATGTAAGAATTAGTGGGATTAATATGCTCACTCGCATAACCATACCAAGACTATTATCTACTGTATACAGGCCTGGATTTCCCACCAGGTGAGGTAAGCAGCTGCCTAGGTTACACCAGGAGGAAGGAAGCACCACCTCCTCGACCTCTGTCCTGGCAGGACTTTCTCACAAGCATTGCTCAACCTGAGCAGCAGCTTTCCATCAGACCCACCCCCCCCCCCTTTAAAAGGCTTGAGAATGGGCCTGGTGGCATTCAGAAGAGATCTGGCAAGGCACTGCTGCTCAAGATGAGTGGTGTTTGTTTAGCCCCCACCCCAAAGTCTACTGGTATGCAGGGGTTCACGTTGGAGGTCATGGGCCATTGCTGTACTCATGCTCCCGGGATCTTCCCACACCGGGGGGGCAGGGGGATGCGGGGGAGGAAATAGTTTTTCCTTCTGGGTGCTCCTCTGAAAAACAGTCCATTAAAGGGGGGGGGGGAAAAACACACCACACCACACTAGATGTTGTTCAAAAATAAAGGCCTTTACTGTAAAACTTGGTGGCAGGAAACAAAAATCAATATTATGCACACTAAGCGCACCTTCAATGCAGAAAGACAAAAAGTCCATTAGATCGCAGTCTTAGACAATAGCACTGCTGAATACACTGGCAGGTGAGTCAGGAACACCCTCCCTGGGCACTTCCTCAGGTACCTGCTTCTCTGGATGCAGCTGCCTCTATCTCTAGGACTCTAGAAACTCCTGCTGATTCCTATTTTCAGCCAGTCTCACTGGGACCTTCCCCTGTAATTAGTCTTTCCTTTGACAACCACCAAGGTAACTTTTCTTTCTTCCTTACTGAAGAAATCCCCTCTTGGAGAGATGTCTGGAAGTATCTTCTCCAGGACCTTCAGCACAAATCCTGAAGAAATCCCTCCAGCATGGATCTTCAGTAAACTTAGGAATCCTCCCCTCAACAGACACTTCCCTAGTCCTACAGACTTGGGCCCCAGCCAAACGCCTAGGAGAGGAGGCAGGACTGGTAATCCTCTTCCCTTGGAGAGATCACCCTCCAGTAATCTCTTAGCCAGAGAGACACCTCGAAGAGCCTTCAACCACAAGGGCTTAGGAGTTTTGTCAAAAACCTATGACACCTCCCACTGAGGAGGGCCAAACCTCTTCTATCCTCCTACTCTATTCTGATATCACAAGGAGTATCTGTGGGATAGTAAATTTTTGTATACCTTACACTTGTGGCAAAGTGCTGCCACCACCAGGACAAAGGCAGCCCTTTTCAATGTGATGCACACTCAGAGGAATCCTCGCACCACCACCACCACCTTCACTTCTATGCTTAAGGGTGCTTAAAAGGTAAATCTGGTCCTGATTCTATAGGTCTTCTGAATCAAAGTCATGGAAGAATATTTTATACTGCCAACCTTACTAGATTTTGGATCCATTGGAGCTCAATTTTCATGAGAAAAGCACTATTTTTCCTTAATCCCTATATTATATACAGATTTTATATAATTTGCTATTTTTGTGTTGACCACTCTGCATCACATGCCCAAAAATCAGCTTTGTGCTGCATTTTTGAGAGATGTTACAATAATTTTGCTTGTGCGGTGTTTCCTCTCAGTAACCCACCCAAAATTGCCCCTAAGAAATTTTAATTAAAGAAGGAATGCAATTAAAATGCATTTCATTTGTTGCCGGAGGATGTGGTAAAATATGTTACTGTAGAAAAAAGGCTTAGACAATTCCTTAGAAGAGAAGTCCATGAAAAAGTATTAAAGGGGAAATCCACTGCTTATCCCTGGAATAAGCAGCTTGGAATCTATCGACCTTTTGGGATCTTGTCAGGTACTTGTGGCCTGGATTGGGCAGGGCTGGAACAGGATACCGGGCCTAATGGATCTTTGGTCTGACCCAGTATGGCAAACCTTACATTCACCTTCTCCCAAGCCATTCCCACAGGTGCAAACATATGTACGTACATAACCCGTGCTTTTGAACACTGTCCAGCCTCTCCGCAGGTAAAAGCACGCACGCAGTGCAACAGGGGATGTACTCTCTCACTGCAAAAAAATACACATGTATTTAATCTGCACCCTGGATACGGTGGACTCCCGGCAATGTGGGGTGTTCAGAGGACTGAGTCTATGTATGCCAATATCTTTTTTGCCCTTTCACTAATATATGCATAAAGTGCTAGGTGCCAATGTTGCAAAGACCCAAAACTCAGCATATTGTGTGTTCATTAATCAAGCAAGCTTTAGCTCAGGTTTTCCCAACCGTATCCTGGAGGCATGCCTAAGCAATCAGATTTTCAGGATATCCACTGAGAATACGCATGAGAGAGATTTGTATACTTTGGAGATCCAGCTTATGCAAATATATTTCATGCATATTCATTACAGATATTTCAAAAACCCAACTGGTTAGGCTTCCCTTCAGGATAGGGTCAGAAACCATTGCTTTAACTAGCTTCGTGCTGCCATGAGCTTCCTTCCCCTAATTGAAACACACAAAAACATTTTCTTACTTTCTTTTGCACACTCAGCCTTCATTATAAGAAATGTTGAGGTTGTATCACTACACCAGAACCTAACAGAGGATGCATGATACTCAACAGCATCAAATCACTCAAGATGTACTGAAGTGACCAAACCACAAAAATCAGGTATGTGAAGGGTTTTTTCACTGGTTATTTTGCTTTCATTGTTAATGAACTGGTTGTCATAATTTTGCATCGCAGATACTCATTAACAGTGAATTTTCATAAAATTTTACAAGTGTAAAACTATGAGCAAAAAATTAGCTATTTAAAATATTTTTTCAACCGCTTCCCTGGACATTTTTCAACCGCTTCCCTGGACATTTCAAAATGATCTGAAGTGGTTAATAAATATTTCAGAAGCAAATAGTTAAAATTTGAGTGCTAAAAGGATAAAGTGTGCATGCTATTGCATTTAACATGTACTATCAATTTTAGCATGGAAAACAGTTTCTGCACAATTCTTGGCTCAGTCAGATGGGCAAACGAGACAAAACAATCTGAAGGCCTCTTTGTTATGGAACACATCCCTGCAAAAAAAATCTGGATCTGTCCAATTAGTTTAGGAGTATTATATTTATGCAATATATTCTCTTTATAAGCCCAGCAAATATTTGAAATGGATTATGTATTCAGGAATAGTATATTTGCCAAAAGGAAGACAAATACTTCTTACGAATGAAACTCAATTTGCGGTTGAATGATTAATGTCATCAGAGCCTTGCAATTACATAAGTTTGGATATCACCCAAGGGGTTCAGGTTGTCACACCAGCAGAAGCACATATATTTCTTCCAAATCCAATTCCCAGACGTACACGTTTCTGCTGATGGAGTGCAGGCTCCCTCTATAGCCAAGATTTAAGGTTATACATTGTCAGACTACGACAACAACCAATATCCAAATTCCTCACTCTATAATGAAAGCAGTACATACTATGGTAATAAATTTAATAAATTTTTCTCTCCCTCTGTTAGTTTAGTCACATTATTTCTTATTGTGTCTAATATGGTCTTCAAATATACTAAGATACATTTTAAAGCAATGGTTCCCAAACCTGTCCTGGAGGACCCTCAGACAGTCGGGTTTTCAGGATAGCCACAATGAATATGCATGTTTGCATGCATTTCCTCCATAGCAGGCAAATTTTATCTCATGTATATTCATTGTGGATATCCTGTAAACCTGACTAGCTTGGCATCCCACAGGTCAAGAAAAATAAAAAAATATAATTTCTATAATCAACTGCAATCGCAGGAAAGAACACCGCTGCTATGCTAAGGCTGAGGACATGGAAGATATAATGGAGGACCCCTTTCACTAAGCCCAGAGCAACTTGATTTTCCCACAGCAAGCAAAGAACAAAAGCAATACATTCCAACCTGGCTGCAAGCCTGAGGAGCTGCTGCCGCCATGCCGCCATGCCACATAGCCAAAAATGCTTTGCAGGTGAACAGGCAAAAAAAACTATCACAAATGCCAGGATTGGAATATGCAAACCAAAGACATCCACGGAGGTGAGGAGGAGATGCCTCAGTCGAGTTATCCTTCGGGCTTGCGCACAGGGTGCAGTGTTTACCAGCTGCTCAGCCCATTTTCATCAATTATTTAATGGGGGGTCTTTACTGTGCAGACAGAAAAAGTAAAGACAGATACTTATGTGATCTTATCTAGCCATGGCATAAAAATATCAAATGTGATGTTGCACATAAGGACAAAAAATAAAAAATTCTACATGTGCTAAAAGTTGCAAATTGCATGGGACTTCAGAGTCCAAACTCAAACTATAAACCCACAAACTAAAGTGTTTTTGTTCATTTTATATTCTGTAAAATAAATCCATAGACTGATATTAAACAATCATACTCTGAGTTGAAGCTACACCACTAATCCTAAATAACTCATTTCTAGTACACTATTTCTTTAGCTAAAAAAAAAATTGTAGTTTTTGATTTTTTAGGCCTTTAAAATCAGCATATTACAATGTTTCTGATATGCTCAATCATCATGAAAAACCTCTTAAAGAAACATGCATCTCTAATCCATAAATGCCCTGCTTAAGAAAACGATATCAGTGGTTCTGTGTGGCCAAGGAGACTACAGATCTTGCAGCTAAGGAATGTGAGTGATATCGGGTTCTAATCCTGCCACTGGTAGTGACCACTGGGTGACCTTGGACACTCAATTTTATCTTCTTGAGCATTAATTTACTCAGTTGTAATAAAGAAATGATACTTTTCTTTCTTTCCATGTACCACTTTGGGAGGGACTATTCTGTGGTATGCAAGTCCATACATCAGATGGCTTTGACATCTAGAATGGCTGTATACCGAAATGCAATAATTGTAAAGTTAACAGGGACCATGTATGGGTGTGAAGTATTGACCTACAGTCCATAAACTCAAATCATTATGGACTGTCAACAACCCAACAAGGGAGCCAAGAATGGTCAGTTAAAGCCCTCACCAGAGGCATTCATTGCTTTTATGAAACTGAAAACATTGCTTTGCACACCATCAAAATGCCCTTCCAGTGCTCCCTGTAGCCTGTGTTTGAAAAGCAAGTTTCTATAGAGGGGGAAATGACATATGAATTTAAGCCAAAGACAGAAATCACACAGGCACAATACCTTCCACCCACAAAGCACAATTCAGATCTTTATAATTAAACGCTATGGAATCAATAACTGATTTCAGAACACTAACATTACCAATGGTCATAGAATATCACTAAAAAAAATTAAAATTAAAAAAAACAATCATTTTTGCACATTTCTCCAATTGTGAGCTGAAGATTTAGAGACACTTTTTCAAAAGCAGTAGTTAAAACCAAAACCATTCCATAGCAAATAAAGCATAGTCAAATACAGGTGTATACTGATCCTGATAGGAGGATTGGCTGTTCCTCTGTCTGGGCACATCTGGAAGATTTGTATATCACACATACTGTATAAAAAGCTTGTATAAAAGACCAGGCAACAGGGGTGATTTACTGAAAGCAGGTAGGGTAACTCAGCAGTTAAAACCTTCAAAGCTGTAAAAAGACATTCTATTAGGTTCCCATTTATTTAATGACAGTTTAGACTTTTCAGTCCAATATGGTAATAAACTGGTAAAGGCAGCAATACTGGCCGCTTTTTTTTTTTTCCAGACAGCTGTTGTATATTGTGGGCCTTTTCTAGTTCACTCTCTCTTTCCAGCTGCACATGATATTTCATTTTAATGAAAAATATATTACTGTAGTAAGATAAGGTCATCTCTTGTTAAGTGCAATGCAATTTTAGTAATAAAATTAATTTTATAGCTTGCACAAAAGACTTTATGTGGGTTAAACACTTCTAATTAATATCTACATTTTGCCTAACTGAAATACATAACTTAAGTATCCTTATACTAAAAAGATGAATTGTTTAATGTATTTCTCATTCTCTCCTAAGATGCGCTACTTGGTCATTAGATCAGAAATAATGTATAACTGCTTTAAGTCTTTAAAAAAAAAACAACCCACAAACTTGGATGTAAGTTTTTGTACGACGTTCCACCTTTTCCTAATTTAGTGGAGGTTATCTCATGAAAGAGTTTACATGGATTTTTGCCTGTTTTAGGGGGAATTAAGATATTACAGAAGATGTAGGTGACTGACCTTGACCTGGACCATAGTGGGGAATGGATGTCAAGGTTAGCATCATAGCATTACAGAGCCTTTCACTTCAAGGTCACCAGTTCTAATTCAGCTCAGGTCAATGGGGATGTTTAATGGTTAGCCTACATGGAATGATTGGTGGACTCAATCTAGTTCATAGAGAGACAAAGGAAACCTTCACATCACAACACCTGAGAGATTCCTATCAATCTGTAAGTCCTGCTGTGCACCATTTCATCGATTTATGATAAGGACACAAAAGGAAAGAGACTTGGATCACTGTGCTCATTCTTTTCAGTTCTGCTAGGGAATTCAATTAGAAACTGGTGCTCAACAGATTAACAAACTATGATGGCATTGGGGAAAAAGAAAATCACATTACTTCAGAAATGCCATTATGTGACCTGCTATGATTTTCATGAACCTTCCTGAGGTCCCTGGAGTAGAAATTCAAAATGTAATCTTATATTGGATAAGAAAATTTAGAAATGGTTTGGGTTGAATGGAACCACCAGAAGACTGAAGGGAATGTTGAGACTATCCAAGCCAGTAGCATACTGAGTAATAGATCAAGAGCAAGAGATCAAAATCAAATGCACTCAGATGGTTTCAATTCGTGTTTTGATACGTTTTTAGAAACAAAAATGGTCTTGAATTTACATTTCCAATTACCACTTGCTCCTTGATTACCATACCTTAGAACTTCCCCCTCTGTGCTGGCTAACTCCAGTCCTACAGAGTCACAAAGAGGTCAGGTATTCAGGATATCCACAATGGATGAGAGACATTTGTTTACAATGGAGGCAGTGCATGCAAATTTCTCTCATGTTTATAAGCTCTTAATATATATGTATGCCACACATTAAGAAAGGTAGAAGGAAGGCAAAACGATTACCGGCATGATTAAAAGGTGAGGTGAAAGAAGCTATTTTAGCCAAAAGATCTTCATTCAAAAATTGGAAGAAGGATCCAACAGAAGAAAATAGGATAATGCATAAGCGTTGGCAAGTTAAATGTAAGACATTGATAAGACAGGCTAAGAGAGAATTTGAAAAGAATTTGGCCGTAGAGGCAAAAACTCACATTAAAAACTTTATTAAATATAACCGAAGCAGAAAGCCCGTGAGGGAGTCAGTTGGACCGTTAGATGATCGAGGGGTTAAAGGGGCACTTAGAGAAGATAAGGCCATCATGGAAAGATTAAACAATTTCTTTGCTTCGGTGTTTACGGAAGAGGATGTTGGGGAGATACCCATACCGGAGAAGGTTTTCATGGGTAATGATTCAGATGGACTGAACCAAATCACAGTGAACCTAGAAGATGTGGTAGGCCTGATTGACAAACAAGAGTAGTAAATCACCTGGACCAGATGGTATACACCCCAGGGTTCTGAAGGAACTCAAAAATGAAATTTCAGATCTATTAGTAAAAATGTGTAACCTATCATTAAAATCATCCATTGTACCTAGGGGTGGCTAATGTAACCCCAATATTTAAAAAGGGCTCCAGGGGCAATCCAGGAAACAACAGACCAGTTAGCCTGATTTCAGTGCCAGGAAAAATAGTGGAAAGTGTTCTAAATATCAAAATCACAAAACATATAGAAAGACATGGTTTAATGGAACAAAGTCAACATGGCTTTACCCAAGGCAAGTCTTGCCTCACAAATCTGCTTCACTTTTTTGAAGGAGTTAATAAACATGTAAAGGTGAACCGGTAGATGTAGTGTATTTGGATTTTCAGAAGGCATTTGACAAAGTTCCTGATGAGAGGCTTCTAGGAAAAGTAAAAAGTCATGGTATAGGTGGTGATGTCCTTTCGTGGATTACAAACTGGCTAAAAGACAGGAAACAGAGAGTAGGATTAAATGGACATTTTTTTTCAGTGGAAGGGAATAGACAGTGGAGTGCCTCAGGGATCTGTATTGGGACCCGTACTTTTCAATATATTTATAAATGATCTGGAAAGAAATACGAGTGAGTGATGCAACCTGATATACTTCAACTTGGAGCCTGATTTATATTAAGATACCCGTGTAAATGCTGTGTGAGATATCTAAACATTAATTATGTATTTCAGGAGCCTGAGCAACTTAGAGCTTTTTTAGCTGCATGCTCCCAAGAAGTATCCATTACTGGTTCGGCATAAGAAATATGTTGAGCACTACTAGACGTTGCCAGTTTTCTTTTTCTTATATTACTCAATTACCTTGTATGACGCTCTTATTTCTGTCTAATTGCTTATAATTTAGATGTTGGGAATTCCAATTTGTAATGGTTTATAGATATACTCCATTTGCTTAATTATATTTCCTGTAACGCATCGAATTTTCTGTACAAGATTTGTATTCTTGGGAAAAATTTCAAAATTTGAAAATAAAGAATTAAAAAAATATTGGGTTCAAGGGGTAAAGTATGGACAACAATGAGAACATGCATGTGGTAGGCAACATATTAGTGAATGTGAAGGATTTAGAACTGAATTATTACAGAAATAGCAGAGTTGCTTACCTGTAACAGGTGTTCTCACAGGACAGCAGGATGTTAGTCCTCACATATGGGTGACATCATCAGGATGGAGCCCAATCACGGAACACTTGTCAAAGTTTCTAGAACTTTGACTGGCACCTACTGGGCATGTCCACCATGGCACTAACCCTGCATCCAGCAGGGGTCTCCCTTCAGTCTCATGTAAGTCAAAAGAGCATGCGAAAAATAAAACAAATCGCAAGCGTAACCAACTCCGCGGGGTGGCGGGTGGGTTTCATGAGGACTAATATTCTTTATTTATTTATTTATTTTAAAATTTTTCTATATCGTCGTTCAGATGGGTACCATCACAACGGTTAACAATAAGGCACATAAAAATGTTAAAATATATCAAATTACACAGGTGCCATTAAGGTTCGGTAACATAGTTTGTAAACAATACTAATTGGTAAGTGTGATAAATCATGTACATTTCTTATTGTATCAGTTTTGGATACAAGATTAACTTTATCATTGTACTTTTATCCTTTATAGATGAACGAAAAAAATGCTGTCCTGTGAGAACACCTGTTACAGGTAAGCAACTGCTTTCTCACAGAACAAGCAGGATGGCAGTCCTCACATATGGGTGAATAACAAGCTGAGGATGCCCATGCGTATACCAAAAGCACCCAAAGACGTGCAACAGGCACAACAACAGGGGTGGGCTTTTGGATAACGGGCAGCCTGAAATTCCCAGCGGGCTGTAGGATGGGAGTTGGGTATTAAGCTGAGAATAGATTGCACAGAACAGACTGGCCAAAAATAGAATCTTGTGTGCCAGCCTTGTCCAGGCATTAATGGGCTGCAAAGGTATGCAGAGAACTCCAAGTAACAGCTTTGCAGGTATCAGTAAGAGGTACAGAAGGAAGGTGTCCTACCAACGTTGCCATTGCTCTAATGGAGTTGTTGTGTCCGTCGGTGCCCGACGCCTTCTCTCCACCCTCCTTACCTCTCTGGCACCCCCCTCTCCATCAGCGGGAAGATTGGCTGCCGTGGTGTCCATTTGCCGAGGACCCTCAGGCTTTCCCGGACCGGTTTGACGCTGTAATCGCCATGTTCCCTGGAGGCCTAGGGGCGCGCGTGCGGCTCGGCCCCAATTGAAATACCGGCATTGGCGCAAACCTCGGGGGCATCCCCCAAAGATGACGTCACCTGCGATGGATATTTAAGGTCTTGGAATTTGCTAACACATCGAGTTAGCAAGGACATGGATTGATAACGACTCGCTTTGTCTGTCTAAGCTACTCTGCCTCCTCGGACTTACCAGAGGTACCCGCTCCTTGGGTGCCTCGCTCTCTCCTTGTTTTTTTCAGGTGACAGTCTGGAACTGGTACTCGATCCTCGAGGGCCCTCATCCCAGACTTACTTCGTATACTCTTCTGCCTGGAAGTCTTCACTACCAACTATCTCAGCTACATCAGTGAGTTACCATCGTTCTCTCTGAGTTTTCCCTGGAACCAGATACTCGCTCCTCGAGGCCCTATACTTTCCAGCTCCTGGGCTTCATTGGGACATTGTGTGAGTGTTAGATCTGCATAACCTGCCTACTCACTATATCTCAGTCTCTCTTCAGCTCGGCCTCCAGGGATCGCTGTTCCAGTATCTGAGGGACTACAGCCCAGCCGGGCTTACCAGCTCACTACTGCCATCTCTGGTAGTTCAGTATACTGTCTAATAAAGAACTAGTGTGTGTTTGTCTTCTAACTCTGAGCCTGACCAGTGGTCTCTCTCGGGGTCATTCCCCGGGGGCGTGGTCATCTGCCACTGGTCCAAGGATCCACCCTCAAATATCTGATTGCTCCTCCCATCAGGCATCAGATCAAGAACAGATTGCTAACTCCAAGCAGACCAGATTGCTAACTCCTCACGGAGAACTGAACAGGAGTGTGCTATAATACAGCCCTGGAGCGGAAGGTCTGCTTGCTGGTAACAGAAAGAAATACCATCTGCCAGCCAGGAGGACAGCGTCTGCTTGCCCACCGGGATCCCCAGCTTAATTTTATCAAAGGAGATGAATAGCTGGGTGGACTTCCTATGGCTTGCAGTGTGTTCCAAATAAAAGGCTAATGCACGTTTGCAGTCCAAGGAATGCAGAGCCCGCTCACCTGGATGTGAGTGGGGCTTCGGAAAGAAAGTAGGCAAAACTATAGGTTCATTTAAATGAAACTCAGAGACTACCTTCAGCAGAAATTTAGGATGAGTGCGGAGGACCACCCGATCATGAAGAAATTTTATGTAAGGGGGATATGTTACCAGCACCTGTAGCTCACTGATCCTGCAAACAGACGTCAATGCAAGAAGGAAGAGGACCTTCCAAGTGAGATGCCATAACTCGCAGGAATGCAGAGGCTCAAACGGAGGTTTCATGAGTCGAGCCAATACCACATTAAGGTCCGAAGCAGGGGCTGGAGGACGGAGAGGGAGCTTGAGGTGAAGCAAGCCCTTCATAAAGCGCACTACTAAGGGCTGTGTCGAAACAGAGACATCCCCTGTACCCCTATGAAAGGCGGCCACTGCACTGACATGCACCCTAATGGAGGAGGTTTGTAAATCCGACTCCAAGAGGTGCCTGAGTTAGTCTAAAAACTGAGTCGTGGGGCAGGTAAAAGGGTTTAACACCTTTGCAGTGTTCCACAATGAGAATCTCTTCCATTTGGAATGGTAAGATCTTCTAGTAGAAGGCTTTCATGAAGCTATCAGGACCTGAGATACAGAGTCCGAGAGATTGAGCAGCAACAGAATCAACCTTTCAACATCCAAGCTGTCAGGGAAGACCTGAAGGTTGGGATCGCACAACTGTCTGCTCCTCTGTGATATCAGGGACAGATCAGTGCCTAGGCGAATCTGCAGATGCACTGAGAGGTCTCGAAGGATGGGAAACCATGCCTGTTATGGCCAGTATGGGGCTATTAGAATCATTAGGCCCTTGTCTCTGCGTAGCTTCACGAGAGTCTTGCTGATGAGAGGAAGTGGTGGGTAGGCATAGAGGAGGCCCTTCGCCCAGGACAGGGCAAACGCATCCTGTGGAGGAGCTTGGTGACTGCAATGCACAGAGCAGAAGTTCTCCACCTTGCAATTGTGAACCGACACAAAGAAGTCGATGCTTGGATAGCCCCACTTCCGAAATATCCTGTCCTCCACCACGGGGTCTAGGGACCACTCGTGGGGCTGAAATACTCGACTGAGATCGTCCGCTAGAACATTGTCCTCACCCTCCAGGTAGGTCACTCTCAGTAGCTTGGCCTGACATAGAGCAAAAGCCCAAATTTGAGCTACCTCCTGACCTAGGAGATAGGAACAGGTTCCTCCCTGCTTGTTGATGTACCACATCGCTACCTGGTTGTCCGTTTGGATTGTCTTGTTGGACAAGCAATCCTGGAATGCGCAGAGAGCATATCTGATCGCTCGGAGCTCCAGAACATTTATTTGATTCTGTGACTCTTCTGCCGACCAGGTTCCCTGAGTCTGCAGGTGGTTGACATGTGCTCCCCAACCTAGAATGGAAGCATCAGTTGTTAAGATTATCTGAGGTTCCGGAGCTTGAAACAGTAGCCCTTTGAGCAGGTGGGACTCTTGGATCCACCACGCCAATGAGAGGCGAAGCTACCTGGTGATATGGACAATGTTGGACATTGAATGATGTGCCTGTGACCACTGGGATTTTAATGTCCACTGCTTTACTCTCATGGCCAGGTGAGCCAGTGAGTAACATGGACCAAGGACGCCATATGTCCCAGCAAGACAAGTACATGACGAGCTGTCGTGGTTCGGCGAGACTGTATAGCACGTGCCAGCAACGCCAGCGTATGAGCTCGGTCCCTGGGAAGAAAAGCCCTTGCTTGGATTGTGTCAAGATCCACTCCGATAAAGGAGAGGATTTGAGACAGAATCAGATGAGACTTCTGATAACTAATTAGAAACCCCAAGAATAGTAGCAGCTGCACCGTAAGATGGAGGGAGTGAAGAACCCCTTCCGGTGACCGAGCACTCAGCAACCAGTCGTATAGATGTGAGTGCCTAGTCTTCTTAAGTATGCAGCTACTACTGCTAGGCATTTCGTGAAGCCACGAGGAGCTGATGCAAGGCCGAATGGAAGTACTCGGTACTGGAAATGTTGGTTTCCGACAAGGAACCGAAGGTACTTTCTGAGAGACAGGGTAATTGCTATGTGCATGTACGTGTCCCTGAGATCCAGAGAGCAAAGCCAATCCCCCTGTTGGAGAAGTGATAGTAATGAGCCCAAGGTTACCATTCGAAACTTCTCTTTCCGAAGATGTTTGTTTAGGGCCCGAAGGTCTAATATGGGGCAAATGCCTCCCGTCGTTTTTGGTATTAAAAAGTACCGGGAGTAGAAGCCATGTCCCCTCTGGAGAAGAGGAACTGGTTCTATGGCGTTTGCTTGCAGGAGGGAATTTATTTCCTCCTGGAGATGTTGAGAGTGGTCAGAGGAAGTCCACCCCGGCCGAGGTGGAGTGTCCGACGGGATGGAGAGGAAGTTTAGATGGTAACCTTGAGCTACGACAGACTGGACCCACCGGTCCATGGTGACCTTTAGCCACATGGTGGTGAAGTGGAAGAGCCGGCCTCCGACAGGCAGAGATGGCAGTGGAGGATGAGATTCACTGTCTAGCGGGAAGTCAAAATCCCGCAGCAGGACTAGGCTGGACAGGAGGTTGCGCCTTCTGGATCCGTGGCTGTTGTGGTGGAGACTTTTGGAATGGACGGGATGGACGAGCCCGTGCTGGTGGAGGATAATATCTTTGGGCTTTGGTCATTTCGTCTCCCTTCTAAATGGCTGTTTTAAGGAAGTCGAAAACTCAGCGTGAGCGGTCGAGAGCTGATGGAGTGTTTCATTGTGATCATTCAGCTGAGCCACCATCTCCTCGATCTTTTCTCCAAAGAGATTATCCCCTGTGCAGGGGAGATCAGCCAAATGGTCTTGCACCTCCAGGCGCAGATCCAATGACTTCAGCCAAGCCCAACACCGAGCACTGATGCCGGCCGCTGATAATCGGGATGCAGTATCAAATACATCATACACCGATCTAACCTCATGTTTTCCGGCGTCAAAGCCTTTCTTAACTATAGAGGTCAGCTGATCTTGAAGCTGCTCCGGGAGGGATTCACCAGTCCTGCAAGTTGTTTAAAGAGATTCCGATTGTATTGGGTCATATATAATTGATATGACGCAATATGTGAAATGAACATAGCCCCGAGGAAAACTCTGCGCCCTAAAGCATCGAGGAACTTCTGCAATCTGTTCAGTTCGGAGTTGTCTGCTTGGAGTTAGCAATCTGTTCTTGATCTGATGCCTGATGGGAGGAGCAATCATATATTTGAGGGTTGATCCTTGGACCAGTGGTGCTGAAGAATGAGGTTTTTGACGCTTGGCCCTCTTCTGGGCAGACTCCACCACCACCGACTGATGCGCCAACTGCGTCTTTTGGAAGCCAGGTGATGGCTGCACCAGATAGATTGCATCCGCCTTGCAATTTACAGGGGGAACCGTCCCAGGATACTCCCAGTTGCACTGCATCAAATCCAGCAAAACTTCATGGACTGGGACAGACATGATATCCTTTGGAGGATCCAGGAACTGAAGTACCTCCAGCAATTGATGCCTGGAGTCCTCCTCCATCTGCAGAGTAAAGGAAATAGTCTCCTCCATCTCCTTGATGAAGCTAATGAAGGAGAGGTCTTCCGGCGGAGACTTACATCTCTCCTCTGGAGGCTACGGCTCTGATGGGACATCAGCCGAGTCTTGGGAATCCGATGTGTCATCCGTCCATGGATCATATGGCTGATCCTCCGCATCCATCGGTGGCCATAGTGGTAGAAAAGGATCCCTTCCGGCCGAAGGAGGTCTTGGCATCGAAGGAATTGGTACCAGCATCAACAAATCCAGATCCGGCACCGGTCCCAGGCGAAGTGGCATCGATGGTATTGGTGATTTCGCCAGCCTTCTCGGCAAGATCACTCCCAAAGACCCCAGAACAGGCTCCGGCCTAGACAAGTCCTCTTCATCCGAAGAGAGTGGAATGGGCATCGATGGAGCCATGGGGATCGGAGATTTCCCCGGTGCCACCGGCAGGGCACTGATGAGCACATCAAGCTTATTGAGAGGAGGAGCATCGATGGCATCGGTCCCGGTTCTGGCACAGGCTCCAGTGCTGGTGTCAGTGGTCTGGGAAGGCCCTGGACAGCCTGGACCACTGCCTCTTGCACCATCCGGTGCAATTCCTCATGGAATGTTGGTGAACCCCAGGTCCGAAGTAGGAGGCATGATGGGCAATCCTGGAGGGTCCACCGGTCCCGGTGGAATCTCGGCTGCCGCACCCACCGAAGGCAAGGAATGCCTCGGTGCATCCGGCTTCGAGGAAGATTTAGGCTCCTCAGCTCGGGTTTTCTTCTTCGGTGGCTCGATATCTGATGATGACGCCACCGGTGTCCCTGAAGTCGATGGCACAGGCCATAGATGCTTGTGCCGGTGCTTCTCCCAGTGCTCAGCCTTTCCTGACTCGGCACCGATGATGGGGACGCTGAAGACTGAGACACCGACCAGGACTCTTCGGCAGAGTGATGGCGTTGTTTCGCCGGGGACGATGTCAATGCGTCTGTGAAGGTGGGCACTGCTGAAATAGAGCGCCATTTTTTCCAAACGTGCCCAACGGCCCTTTGGAATCATTTGGGCACACTTTGTACACGTTTCCACATTGTGCGACGAGCCAAGACATAATACACAAACCAAATGAGGGTCTGTGACTGACATTGTCCTCGGACAGTCAGGGCACCGATGAAAACCCGTCGCCATCAGGGCCGTCGAAAACTTTAGGCCGGCCGCAGTCGGTGCCGATAAGGCCTACACAGGTCCAACCAAAAAATGGTGCAAACTTACCATACGAACACGGCAATCGGCGGAGAAGGGAGACCCCTAGGGGGTATGAACTTTTGCAAGTTTTTAAGCAAATTTCTTGAGAACAAAATTCCTGTCAGGAACTTGTGAAGAGCTCCAAAAATCCACATGGCCAAAGCTGCGTGGAAAAAAAGAGACTCCTGCTGGATGCAGGGTTAGTGCCATACTGGGCATGCCCAGTAGCTGCCAGTCAAAGTTCTAGAAACTTTGACAAAAGTGTTCTGTGATTGGGCTCCATCCTGATGATGTCACCCATATGTGAGGACTACCATCCTGCTTGTCCTGTGAGAAAGCAAGGTATTAGAGATTAATGGCTAAAACTACTGTCATTGATTTTTGCTACATACTTTTAGTCCTCTTTGTAAAGGCATTTTGTCTTCAGCAAGCAACAGAAACACGTTGTTTTGTAGCACATATTGGTCCTGGAGAAAGAGAAACTTAGTAGGCTGCAATACATTGTATTAGACCAAAAAATATTGTAACGCATGCCTCAAATGTTCTACCAATGGAGGTGGTGGAGGCTAGAACATTATCAGATTCTGGGCATGCTCAAAACCAATATGGAGGGCAGCAGTAGGAAAAGGGTTGAGGGATAAGACAAGATACTGGTAGGGGGGCAGTTGGCAGTGGAACTGGTACTGGATTGCATATGTGTTTTACGCTTAACCAAAGTGGAAGAATCTCCACTGGGCATACCAGATGGGCCAGTTTAGTCTTTTACTATATTTTGAGATCATACAGGTCCCATCTTCAGATGCGGCACAACCTACTGATAACTTACTTTTTAAATAAACCTTTCAAATTTGACTTGAATGAGAAGGTCACAAAACAAAAAAAGGATTTCTCTTTATTCAAATGTTAAACTTCCTGCAACTGTTAGTGCACATCACCTCATGTTTAGAGTCACTTTTTCATTTAGAAGCTTGGGATTTTAGCATTCAAATGGTTGCTAATTTTGTACCATGCGGCTAAGAAAACATCAGCATTTAAATGAATAACAGCATATGTTAAGAAACTGGATTGCTCAAGCACTGTGCTGCTATATTTGCACAGTAAAAGGAAGAGGTATATCAACCATGCTGCACCACATTAATATTCCTCTATGAATAACTTAGAATATGTTTGCAATTCATATAGGGAAAAAAAGAGCTTTTTTCTTTTTTTTTTTTTTTTTTTTTTTAAAGAGGCACATTTTTTCAGCATTTAACATCTGTGAACATATCAAGACGATGTTCTTTATTATCACAGCAGTGGCTGTAAGCCAATAAATATCAACCAGTCCTTGTTAAAAACATTTTGAAAGCGGAGCTCATTTCAGGGTGTGATGAATGTTTTACAGATTAAAGTAAAGATCATTTCCAGTTTATTATTTGGCTCTCAGGAACACAAGCCTCGTCATGCAAATGAAAGTCATCTGCAATCAACAAGGGATGTACAGATATCGGATATGAAGTGAAAATAGCTAGGAAACGCCAAGCAGAAATCCACCCTTATTATAGCAAAGGTATCCTCCTTAGGCCAGATACAGCGCATCAAATCATCATCTTCCAGCTCATCAAATCTAGTAGTTTTCAGAAACAATATTCCTGCAACATGAAGGGACAGCTAATCAAATGGATGCCCTCGTCAAAATGAGCGTATATATCACCCAGATTATGAAGACCAACAGAACACAATATAATGAGTAAAATATAAACCAGCCAAGATGAAAAACAGTCAGTTCTTGCCAGACATCTCACAAACACATAAAATGAAGAACAAATGGAATAGTCTAATAAAATGAAACACTTTGGGGACCAGTCTTACAAAAATATTATGAGAATGTGTTAAATCAAGGACTCGACTGAGACATGGAAACTTGTGGGAAATAAAGAGGTACCAGAATTCTGCAGAACAATCATGAAGTTGTTTTTCCCCTCTGGCTTTCCATAGAACTTATTTGTGAGCATTTAATAATTCTATCTGTTCAGACATTCTGATCATGATTGCTGTCTTGTACCTTCCAAAATGTAGAATGAGATGCTAGACGCTGTTATCACTCAGAATGAAATACACGCAATAACTTTATAGGATGATACCGGCCGTGAAGCTAAGAGAGAGACTCATTTGTTATTTGTCAAATAAAATAAAGTTTATGGCTATATTCTTCACTGGGACTTTTACAACACCAACAGGTTTGAAAATTAAAATGTTTGCATTCAGTTATTAACTGGAGAATAAACAAAGTGCTTATTACAATATATTTTATAGCATAATAACAAGGGCAATAATCTATAGAGGAATATGAACCAAATGTGCTGAAATCAATTGAGTATGATGAATAGAATTCAAGACAGGATAGTAGCCATCATTAAAGAGAACAGACAGTGCCAGTCATAAAGGGAGAGAGGCTAAGCCAATCCTGGTTTTATCTTATTGCATGCAGAGAAATGTAGTGTCAATAACCCAAATATGTATACAAAACTACATCTCCATGTTGCACTGGAGGTAAAACCCAGGACTAGCTCAGCTTCTCCCTTGTGACATGGAGCCATTAATAACATAAGATATGCCATACTGGGTCAGACCAAGGGTCCATCAAGCCCAGTATCCTGTTTCCAACAGTGGCCAATCCAAGTCACAAGGACCTGGCAAGTACCCATTTGGTCATCTTGGCCATAATATTAACGCTGGTCATTGTAATCTGTGACACTCCCTCAGGAATGTGTGCTATGTCATCACTTAGCTGGTGTTTTTCACAGTTTGCCAAGGTAGTCAACTGCATACCTACAGGAGGCAACAAACTGCTAACAGCTTGTTGTGCGGGTCGGACTAGTGTGTCCAATCCCGCTTACCTTCTCTCCAATTTGGCGGTTTGGGCTTAGGCCTGGCCGCGGTGCTGGGCCTCGCCGTGGCGTTTCCATTGCGGCGCTTTGATGTGCGCGCGGGACGTGGAGCCTCTACCTTCGGTTCTGCCTCCGGGGTCGGGTCGCTGCCAGGATCCTATTAGGCGCACGGCTGGAGCGGCTCGAATGGTTGGGACGCTGCTGTCTTCGGCGGGGTTTCCGGGTTTCCCTGTCTTCAGGTCTCCATAGGCCCACAGGTTGTTTACTTTTATTTTTAAGGGCCAGTAGTTTTTTCCTCGCAGTTCTATTCTCTGACATTTATTTATTTTATTTATTTATTTCAAAACTTTTATATCACAGTGAAACACAGACATCACAGTGCAAGGACAATATACGAAAGTCCCTGCACTGCACTAGTGCTTTGGCAACGTTTTTTTTTGTTTGGGTTTTTTTTAAGTGCCAGGTTCTTTGGTTTTTAGCCTCCTGTCACTCCCGAGGTTTTAGGTTTTCCTGAGATTTCTTTGGTTTTCTGGTGATTACAGAATTTTCCCTGTTTTTTCTAATTCATGTTGTTAAGATACCAGTGATTGTTTTTTAATAAATCCTTTGATTTTTTTTTTGGCTGACATCCTTTGATCTTCACTGACTACCCTGAATTTCACAGTCAGTCCGTGCAGTGCCCGGTTCTCTATCTGAGACCCCACTTAAGTTCAGCCGACCCCGGCACCCAAGGGCTCAACCTAAGGGGGTTGGTATTGGTGAAGTTTAGAGGGGTTTCAGTTTTTTTGTCCAGTCTCGCCTCCTGAAGGAAGGATTCTATCTGACGAGCTGGATCACCTTCCTTCAGTTCAAGGGTCCACTTCTTAAAAGCCCAGAACACAGCTATAAACTGTTGTCATAATTAAAAGTACTAACAACAAAATTTAATCGAGGGCAGAGCACCATCCAATTCTGTTCCATTTTTCACTAAAACAGGGTTAGTCCATCATCTAGATTTCATAAGACCCACACTCCTGATCACTAATGCATACTTCAGAACTATAACGAATCAGGAAGCTGCAGTCTTAAATTAAACTATGTTTAATATCTTCTGTTTTCTTAAATAGACCTTAAATTTTATGTTCCTAACGTACACATGCCTTCTTTAGCACAGAATCAGTATTTGCATATTTTGGAATAGGGTTAGGGATTTTAGTCTTACATGGTGACAGATAAAATAAGGCCCAAGTTCATGTAAAAGAGCAGAATGCCTACACCTTTTATTGAGACTGAGAATAGTTTTATTGTAGCAGCATAAAATAGACAATGTTTTTATATAAAGCAGGCATTGTTTTAAGTTTGGTTTAAATGAGCAAAGCACTTGTTACATAGGTTATGCAAATTTCTCCATTTTATTCAATGCCAATTAAACTACTAGAGATGTGAATCAGAACCGGAATCGGTTTGGTTCCGGTTCCGATTCAAATCTTATAATTTTTATCGTCCGGCCCGATTGCTTTTTTGTTTATCTGCTGCGCCCGATCCGATAAACAAAAAACCCACCCATCTTTAAAAATGGTGCGGGCCATCCAGTGCTCCTACCATGTGACAGGGGCCGGCCAATGGCACGGATACCCTGTCACATGGTAAGGGCAAAGTGCCATCGGCGCCATTTTTATTAGTGGCAGCCGACGGCCCGAGAGCGGGAGATCGCTCCCGGCGCCCCCACTGGACCACCAGGTAATTTTAAAACGTTTTTGGGGGGTCGGGAGGGTGGGGGAGGCTAAGGGGTCAGTTTTAAAGGGTCGGGGTGTTTTTTTTTATCGGGCCATCGGCGCCATTTTTATTAGTGGCAGTCGACGGCCCGAGAGTGGGCGATCAGTCCCGGAGCTTCCACTGGACCACCAGATAATTTTAAAATGTTTTGGGGGGGGTTGGGAGGGTGGGGGAAGGTAAGGGATTAGTTTTAAAGGGTCGGGGTGGGTTTAGAGGTTGTTTTGGAGTGCCGGTTTTCCCCCCCCCCCCCCCCCCAAATAACTCCCGTTAGTGGACACAAACCCGATTAACGATTTTTCACGATAAATCAGGGGAATTTCTATTGTATCGCAGTCTTTAATGATTTTTGACGATTTAAAAAATATCGGACGATATTTTAAATTGTCAAAAAACGATTCACATCCCTATAAACTACTGTCAATTCAAGAACTGTCTGAACCCACATGTTATTCATATTCAGTGTACTAGTCCCTCCCAAAGGTAAGCATCTGAAAACTGAGAGGCATGTACAAATAAGACTAATCAGTATTAGCCACATGATATAGCTGGGCACAAATCTGACAAATGAGTGAAAACCTCGTCTCATCAAGCAAAACAGCAGTAGGAGTGGTACATTCAATTTTAAACGGTCCCAAGGACACTGGTTCTTTAAATTAAAATAACAATTTAGGCAGTTATTTCACCCTCTGCAGTTGTTGAGTGTTCTTCCGGAGAACCAGGATCCTGTCTCAGCGTGGAAAGCAGCCAGTTAGACCTCCGGTGAGCAAATGACAGGTTAACACTACCTTCTCAGGGTGGCAGATCTTGCCAGAAAGAACTGGGTGAAGATGGCTCGGCTTGCTAGGGCTTAGGGAAGGATGAGATCAGCAAGTTCATAGTTAATGAATCAAGGCTGGGCTGAACTGTGAGACCACCATTGAAGCACCTTAGCTGGAGCTTCATGAAAAGCCTCAAGTACCAAGTTCATGGGTGTAGAGTTTGCACGAACAGCAACAAACAAGGCAACATGGTGCAGCAATGCAGTTCAGAATATGTATGACCAAAGTCCTTTGCTTTCTTCTTCGGACTTCATACATATGTATATGATGGAAAATTAATATCGATTGGATGTTAGCACAGTCCATTGACATGAAATTTGGTGGGCTTCTGATACACTTCAACTTAGCTGGTATGTATATGCATATTCTCACAGAAATGCTGGCATGATTCAGAAGACATCTGGTGAACAACACAAGGATATATTACTAGATACAAAGTTTGTCTAAGGCCACAGCTTAGCAAGTTTCAGGTGAATTTTCAAAGGAGTTACACACATAAATGATACATTTAACTTTTTTTTTTAATTTTAACATTCTATCGTAGCAATTTTCAAAATGCACTTACCTGGGTAAATCATATGGACAATTCAATGGCATACATTGTAGTAATTTTCAAATGCCCACATATGGGTAAATACTTTTGAAAATCAGGGCCTTTGTGTCCAGCAGTACCAGCAAAATTGTAAGTTGAAGACAGATGCTTGGTATCAAGAATAATGGCAGCTTCTCTTCTGGACAGTTCTCATAGGCATTAAAACTGCAGGGGCCCTCATGTGATTGGACCTCCATCGTATGTTGCTCAGGCCTGCAGACTTTGGTTCAATTGCACACTACTTTTTAGGATGATTGGCTTATCCCCACAATAGGTTAATCCTAGATTATACTAGATATGGCAAACTCATCTCTTTTGCACCACAAACTGGTATGGTTTTCAAAAAATACAATTTAAACAAAATTAACCACAAACTTGAGTTGCCACATGCACATAAATCTCAAAAATGATGATTGGGGATGAGCTAAAATCCAGACCTGGTTGCACCAGTTAAAAATCATGTAGGGAAGTGGGGGGGGGGGGGGGGGTCACTATCCCTTAAATACAGTAACAAAAATAAGACAGTCACAAGATGTTGGAGTTTGTCAGCATAATGAAGCAATAAATAAATTGGAGCAAAACTGAATTGCTCATTACATAAAAATGTGACAATAGTTCCAAAACTGATTCTCGGTTATGTAACAATAGTTCCAAAACTGATTCTCGATAGTTGCAAACAGGTCCAATTCTCTGGATGCCCAGAAACATCCAACTTAGAACCATGTTAATCTGCAGAGTTTGATTACCCTAAAAACTAGAGCAATTGAGTCTTTAGGACTCATTCTGTGCGCCACTGGTATGAGTGTGCAAACATCATTCCAAATACAGTTGCACAACATTTCTTAAACTCATCATGAAGTATCCTCTAGCCAGTCTGGTTTACAGGATATCCACAATGAATAGGTACAAGACGGATCTGCATGCAGTGGGGGCAGTTCATGCAGTTCTGTCTCATGTCTATTCACTGCAGCTATCAGTGCAATAGCACACAGAAGAAAAGTGAGATGACTCAAACTGAAAGCTGTTTTTCCTTGCTTGTCTGTCTGTGTTGACTAGAGTGAAAGATCCAAAGAGGTGTGTCTGTACAGTGATGTGCACATCTAGTATGTGCCATACAAATGATGATCATCAAATCAAAGTAATAATTAAGAAAACAATTCAGATACCAGGAGGAAAGCTCCATATTGTAGTAACCACCACAAGAACCAAAATTAAAAAAAGGGAAGGCAATGGCAGTATTAACACTAAAGACTAAATGCTGATACTTCAGTAACCAGAAGGATGATAAAAAGGATCTCAGGGCCTAATTTACTAAGCTTTTCTCCCCCACCGACACAAAATGGAGGGAAAAAAGCCTTAGTAAATCAAGCTCTTGGTGGATATAAGCAAAGAGATTGCTGGCTACTAGTAAGGCTGTGAGGTACAGTTCAGCATAATAGTCTCCTAGCTCTATACATCCTTCCATTCTGCAATACTTTGATGGGAATGTGATATTTCTAAATAAAAGTTTTATCCAAATGACATCCTGAGAGCTTACCATGTGGAGAACCATTGTAAAATGTCACCACAGCCTCGTGCCACCTCAGACTGAAAAATCGGATCAGCTGGAGTATTGCAAAGATGAATTTATCAAGGTACAGTACATTATGCAAGCTGAATTAGCATTTTGATTTAGTCTTGCTATTAAGACTTATTTGCCTTCAAAGCCTCCAAAGGCAGAGATAATTTGTCAGCTTAACTCTTGCCATTATGGAATAAGTCATACTCTATAACACAAAGGGAAGCAATAGCAAAATAATACTATGGGATTCATTCCCAAGGCTAAATGCATAAATTTACTAATATTACTAGCTTTCAGAAATGTATCAGAGGCAGGTCAGTAAAATGGCTGCATATATTTTGGCAATTTCCATTACTCTAATCTTTTCATTAGTGCTACCTTACATGATTTGCTAATTCTTGTGCAGCACTCTTCATTTTCTCTTAGTCTAAAGCAGATAATGTCTAATTTGTTACTTGTTTGCCATTTTGTCATTGGAGGCCAACAAGCAGCTAAAAGGGAGAAGGGTTTTTTCTTCCAAGAAAATAAGCAGAGATAATGCAAAGGATGGCAGTATTTTCCCGGGCTCGTCATATACTCAAAGCCCTCTCCTTGCTAGTGCACTGCTTTACTAGCCATCCCATCTGATCTCAAAAGCTCATGCAGAGCATTTCTGACCATTTCTCATGTTTAGTCATCTTGTAAAGAATCTGGACATCCTACAGATGGAAAGCTGCAGGCAATAGTCATCTTCACCACTGCTCAATAAAAGGGGTACAGGTCTGCCCTGAAAATGAACAGGTTTAAACTTGTGTTTAAGAACATAAGAAATTGCCATACTGGGTCAGACCAAGGGTCCATCAAGCCCAGCATCCTGTTTCCAACTGTGGCCAATCCAGGCCATATGAACCTGGCAAGTACTCAAAAACTAAGTATATCCCATGCTATTGTTGCTAATAATAGCAGTGGCTATTCTCTAAGTCAACTTAATCAATAGAAGGTAATGGACCTTCTCCTCCAAGAACTTCTCCAAACCTTTTTTTCCCCGTCAGCCTGCTTTTCAGGATATTCACAATGAACAGGCATGAGATACGCTTGCATGCAACTGAGGCACGTGCCTGCAAATCCATCTCATACAAATTCATTGTGGATATCCTGAAAAGCAGACTGGATAAGGACTACTCCAGGCCAGGCTTGGGAAACACTGTTTTAACTCTAAGAAAACTGTGTCTCGGCTGGCTACTGTCCTTGGAAAAAGAGAGAGGGGAGATAAAGCGACTGCATCGGAAGTGATTCATCAAGACCCTGGCTTATGACATCTTCACATCTAGAACGATGGAAGAACAAGCAGTTTAGGTAAATTTGGAGTCACTGAAACCAAAGAGGGTTGATTAGGAAGGATAGCTCATTGATGAGGAAGGCTGCTAAGACATTTTTGTACTTCAATGTAAAAAAAAAAAAAAGATGTCCTCGAAATTAGAACCGAAAGAGGAAACAATAGTGGTAAGAAAAACTACTAAGTTGACATTTGGAAAAATATAATTAGTGATATTGCTTCAAACTACTTTTCAAGAAAATCTTTGTGAGCTTTTTCTCTTAGAAACAATTTGGAAGCAGTTTTTGGAAGCTAAAACAGGTAGTCACCCAACCACAAGGGCTTGTAAACAAACATCCAGGAAAATATACACACAAACAACCATTACCACCAAATGTATTGAAGCATCTGTTAACAGATGAATCTTCTGGCCTACCTATACTTTGCTTGTTTTCTTGGAGGGAATGAAAAAATAAATAAAAGGGGGACTTTTAAAAACTGGAAGCAAGGTAAAGGATTATAATTAATCATGCATTTATACATATAAGAGCTGCTCAGAGATACATAATAAAGCTTACAATCTATTAAGATTTAATTAGGTCTTACCTAATTGGCTTTCCTCAAGTCCTGACAGACCAGTAACTTGTGGAATTCTCCCTCCTACCAGCAGATGGGGGCAGAGTGCGAAAGCTTCCTCTCTGACATCACTACCATAAAGGCTGGCCCAGCAGAGGAGAAGTCAGTAGTCTTTTGCCAAAGCATGGCTTGTTGCTTGTATTCTTATATCTCCCTCTTTTTTTTTTTTTTAAATTTAAGGAGAGCTCATTACCCGGCCTGCTCCTTTGTCCGTCTTGTCCTCCCAGGATGACATTTTCCCTGGTATTATAGGATGCTGGTTCCCTATCTTCTGCAGTAAGGGATCCAGGACACATCACAAAATGAAAGAAAATAGTAAGTGGAGAACAGCCTGCCTTCGCATTCAGCTGTGCTCCCTTGTTCCTTATGTTTTAACTTACTTATCAGACTCTACTCCTTTATTCACATGCCTGTTTATTCTTTTCTTATGGGCAGGATCTTTTGGCAGGATCTTTTGGGCAGGATCTTATGGGCAGGATCTTTTCTTATGAGCAGGATCTAGTCTGGTCTGTCAGGACTTAGAGAAAGCCAATTAGCAGGTAAGACCTAACTGAGCCTTCCTCTTCGTCCTGCCAGACCAGTAACCTGTGGGATGTACCTAAGCTGTACTTGCCCCGGGTGGGACCCCTAGTGCTGCTTCCAAGACCCCAATACCAAAAGGTCTCCTCCCTTTCCTGAAGGTATAATCTATAGTGTTTTTTTTTATAAATGTGGACAGATGACCACGTGGCCGCCCTGCAAATGTCCCTTGACACAACTGCTCTGTATTCTGCCAAGACACAGCTTGAGCTCTCATGGAATGCAACCTTGGCCCCTCCAGCACTGGTTTGTTCTTCATTATATAGGCTGTTGCTATTCTCTCTTTAATCCATCTCACGAATGAGGCTTTGGACACTGTCTGCCCTTTTCTGGGTCCTGTGAACAAAAGAAATAGTCTGTCTGACTTCCTGAAGTCATTGGTCACTTCCAGGTACTTTAAGAGGCACCTGCGAACATCTAGGAACCTCAGTTCTCTGCATTTCCCTATGCATTCCTCCTTCCTAAATCCAGGAAGAGAGATGGGCTGACTGAGATGAAATTCCGATACCACTTTGGGTAGAAAGGTGGGTACCAAACTGATCGTCACTTTTTCCTTTGAAAAGGATAAGTATGGATCCCTGCAAGACAACGCTTGCAACTCAGAGATCCTTCTGGCCAAACACAGGGCTACTAACATTGCCATCTTTAGTGTTAGGTCTTTCAAAAAAACCTCCCTGATGGGCTCAAAAGGCGCTGACAAGCATATTCAGCACCAAGTTCAGGTCCCATGGTGTTACTATGACCTTCCGAGGAGATCTCACCTGCTTTGCTCCCCTGAGAAAATGTACCACATCAGTGTTAGCAGCCACTGATATTCCTCTGCATGGCTCTCTGAAACTTGCAATCACTGCCACTTGCACCCTCAATCTGTTAACTGCTAGGCCTTTCTCTAGCCCTTCCTGTAGAAACTGCAAGATTGAAGCAATCCCTGCTTTCATGGGGGCCAACCCTCTATTTTTACACCAGGCTTCAAAAACTGTCCAAATGCGACTATATGTGAAGGAGGTAAACTTCTTTCTGGCCTTTAACAGGGTTGCAATTACTTGCTCTGAGTAACTTCTTAAACCTTCTCCTTTCAATAGCCAATCTGTCTGTTAGATACACTCTCCCTAACTTGGTATTGGAAGTACCCTTAGCATCTGAAATGGCTGAAACTGGCTCTTTGCCCTGTTCTTCATCCAGCCCAATTTCTCCAAGACATGAACTGTTCTCACTGTGGCCTGTTAGTACCTTCCTGCAGGGAGTCTGCTCTTATTAGCCAGTCGTCCAGGTAAGGCTGCACTTTGACCCCTTCCTTCCTTAAGAAAGCCACAACTACCACCATCACCTTTGCAAAGGTCCTTGGTGCCATAGCTACTCCAAAGGGGAGTGCCCTGAACTGGTAATACTGACCAGCTATGTCGAAGTATAAGTAACACTGGAAATCTCTCCCAATGAGAATATGAAAATATGTCAGCTCAGTGTGCTGTGGCAGTCAAAAAAGCAAGCAGAATGTTAGGAATTTTTAGGAAGGGAATGGCAAATAAAATGGAGGATGTCATAATCCCTTTGTATTGCTCCATGGTGAGACCGCATCTTGAATACTATGTGCAGTTCTGGGCACCACATCTCAAAAAAGATATAGAGAAGGGCAACCAAAATGGTAAAGGGGATGGAATGGCACCCCTATCAGGAAAGGCTAAAGAGGTTAGGACTGTTCAGCTTGGAGAAGAGACGGCTGACGGGGGATATGATAGACGTCTACAAAATCATGAAAGGACTTGAACGGGTAAATATGAATCAGTTATTTACTCTCTCAGATAATAAAAGGACTAGGGAGCACTCCATGAAGTTAGCAAGTAGCTCGTTTAAAACAAATCGGAGAAAATTATTTTTCACTCAACGTATAATTAAGCTCTGGAATTCACTGCCAGAGGATGTGGTTATGGCAGTTTGTGTAACTGGGTTTAAAAAAGGTTTGGATAAGTTCCCAAAGGAGAAGTCCATAAACTGCTATTAATGAATAAGGATTATTAGCTTGGGATCTATTTAATGTTTGGGTGCTTGCCAGGTACTTGTGATTTGTATTGGCCACTACTGGAAACAAGAGGCTAGACGATGGACCTTTGGTCTGACCCAGTATGGCATTTCTTATGTTCTTATGTTTCTTACAGATCTATGACTGCCAGGAATTCCCCTGACCTGATGGCCTCCTTTACTATAGCCCGTGATTCCTTGTGGAAATGGGGAACTACCAAGACCCTGATTACTCGCTTTAAGTATAACACTGGCCGAAAGCTTTCTTCCTTCTTTGGTACTAGGAAATAAATGGAGAATACCCCCGTGTCTTCCTGACCAGGCGGGACCGGGATAACGACTTGCAGCTGAATTAACCGCGTCTCCTCTGCTTGCTTTGTATGGGAAGGAAATGAAGAAATCTTTTAAGGAGAATTTTAATTCTGAGTGATATCCTCTAATTATTAGGCCCAGGACCCACTGGTCCTTTGATATTTTGGCCCACTCCTGATAAAGAATCTGTAACCTACCCCCTAAGCTGGGGAATTATGGAGCAGGCCTGTTCCCTGTTGTTGTGCGATTTTGGCGCTAAGGAGGGCTTGGGGGTTCCCTTGCTTTGTTCCCTCAAAAGGGCTGAGATCTGACTGGGCAAGAGATCTGGTCTCTGCTGCCCCCTCTGTCTGTACTCCCTACACCACTGTGTCCAGTTGCCTCCCCTCATGAATCCTCTGGGGGCCTTTGGGGCCTTGATCCTCCCTGGTCTTTGACCATCTTCCCTAGGTCTTCTCCCCCTTAAAGGGTAGCTTTCCTAATCTGGTCTTGGACACTGAATCTGCCGCCCAATTCTGTAGCTATAAAAGCCACCTAGCCATGTTGCTGCTAACCGCTGAAACTCTAATAAGGTCATACACAGTATCTGCTACAAAGGCTATCACCGATTCCACTAGGGTCAGCCTTGCCCTATTCTCCGAGGGCCCTGCATCTTCAAGACCCTGGATCTCTTGTTGAGACCAGATTAGAAGTGTCCTGGCTACATAACCTCCACAAATAGCTGCCTGGAGGGCCAGGGATGAAAGCACAAAACCTCTCTTTAGTAAAGTTTCCATTTTCCTGTCCTGAGGGTCTTTCAGGGCTGCTCCTCTTTCTGCTGGTATTAGTGGTTTTCTTTGCTATTGCTGAGATCATCGCATCTACTCTAGGCAGATCTAGAAGCCTCTCCTCATCCTGCTGTTTTATTAGATATGGCCTTTGCATGATTCTACGGCTTCTAAGTCTAGACTCCGGGATCTCCCACTGCTAACAGCATATCCTGGATTGCTGAATGGATGGGAAAGGCTTTGCAAGGTTTCCTAATCCCTGTCAAAATGGGAATTCCCTTCATTCTGGCTTTAGGCGTTTCTTCTTTCCGATTTGGGACCTGTGAGACTTTTGTGATTAGGGCCCCCAGCTTATCTGTGCTAAATAAATGCACCGCTGAGTCCCCAGCCTCCGGTTTTTCCTCACCTCCTCCGGGATTCAATCTCGAGACTCCAATCTTCCCAGCCTGAAAGGGGCTTGGGCTTTTCCCCTGAAGAAGAAGCCTTATTCTGCTTATCTTTCATCTACAGATAGGCTTCGTGCATAGCCAAGATGAAGTCAGAGGTAAACTCAGACTCCTCCTCCCCCAGGGGCTCTCGTCGCTGACGCTGCTTGCCTGGGGCTGCCCCCCACCCCCTCCAAAGTTGCTAAGGAACGCCTTGACCACCCTGAAACTTGTTCCAGAGGTGGAGGATAGGACGCGCTCCCTGGCGCGCACTGTTCATTGGCCCAGCCCCACCTCCTTCCCCAACCAGGGCCTGCTTTTCGCCATCACAATTGCGGCAGAAAGAGCAGACTATGCTAAGAACCCGCTTGGCACCACACCTAGCGCACTTCCTTCCCTTGTCCATACCTTGGGTAAGCAGCAATGGTTCCAGCTGGGCTGCTTCTATGCCATTTTATTTATTTATTTATTTTTTACTCACAGGTGACTTCGTCAGGAAACCAGGAAACCAAAACTGCTTGCCCTGGGAAAGGAAGATCAGACCTATGGAGGCTGTCATCCCACAAGATACCCACCCCGGTCCAGGCTCCTAGGGAAAGCAACCTTAGGGAAGGCTGTTGCTCTAGGGTCCTGCTGGACACTGCTGGACCAGCGACATCTATGCTCTGTCCTATCTGGTGGAGGTAGAGACTCCTAACTTCCCCTCTGATGGGCCCAACCTTTATGGTAGTGATGGCAGACAGAAAGCTTTCGTACTCTGCCCCCATCTGCTAGTGGCAGGATGAAAAAAAAGACAGAATAACAAGAAATACAGATAGAAACCAAATTAGAGATTTTGAATTAAAACAAAACCATGAACGGGCAGAAGTAGACCAGGAGGATGACAGGTGTGATTGAGGAAGGAGGAAAAGTTAAGTGATGTTACAAAAAAAATGAGTCCTCGTAAGAGTATAAGAAACAGCAAGTGTGGTAGCTAAGCCTCTAGGACAGGATGGCGAACTCCAGTCCTCGAGGGCTGCAAACAGGCCAGGTTTTCAGGATATCCACAATGAGCATGCATGAGAAAGATTTGCATCCAGTGGAGGCAGTGCATGCAGATCTTTCTCATGCATATTCATTGTGGATATCCTGAAAACCTGGCCTGTTTGCGGCCCTCGAGGACTGGAGTTCCCCATCCCTGCTCTAGGAGGATAATGATTAGGTATAGTTTAGATGAAATCAGGGAGCACTTGATCCAATAAGCTAAAAATGGCAAAAAAAAAACAAAACATAACACTGCTCCAGAAACTAATCTATAATAGAAAAGCAGAAACTAGCTAGAGCAGGAAAGGAGAGGGAGGAATGTGAGCTAGCCCCTGGTTCAGCTTTTCAAAGATGACCATTTGGTTACAATGTAAATTAAATACTCCAGTCCTAAAAATAAAGGGTATAATTATGCATTTGGGACATGAAAATCCACAAGCTACTTATTTAGATGGACAAGAACTGAAGAATGTTAAACAAAGATCTAGGAGTAATCATGTCAGATGACCTGAATTTAGAAATTCTTGGGACAGATATAGAGGACAATGATAGGAACAAGTTTGGAAGGCTGCAGAATTACAAATTATCCACCCCTTGCTCCATCAAGAGCATGAACAAGGGAAAGATGATGAGAGTCAGAGAGATAAAGGCATCTCTACCCAGCAATACTGCAGGTCAGTTCTGTTAAAACAAGTTGAGCACAACTCCAGAGAAACCAGGTCAATGCCATCAAACTAATGGCAGCCAGCTACTGTCCAGCAAGGTGATAAGGAAAAAACAAGGGCCAGATAAAGGAAGCATGATCTAGGAAACTACAGGCCATGGGCGAACTCATCTGCTAACAGCAGACTATAGCTCCCTTAGAATCCAACTGGGTTGATGTCAGCAAATTGATGGTGGTCAGGTACCATCCAGCAAAGCTACAGGGAGACCTAGAAGGCTGGATATTAAGATTACAGTCTCACTAGTTTTGGCAGCAGTTTAGATTGGTGATTGGGGAAGGGAATGGACGAGTTTGGATTAGACTGGGAACTTGTCTGCTCATCTACCCAGAACGACAGAGAACCAAAGATGAAGACGACAAAAAAACAACTTAGATAAGCAGCTATGTCCTTCTATGGCTTGTCAAGAGTCTATGGCTTGTATCCGGGATAGATCCTTAGCAGTGTGGTCAGGGGTAATAGGGCAGACCAGATGGGCCAACTGGTCTTTTTTGACCATCTTCTACTATGTTACTATGAAGAATAAATCAATGACATTGATTTTGTGCTTCTACATGATAAAACCCACTAGGAAAGAGGATCTGCTCTTTAGCACAATTAAATGCATTGAGAAATAAATTCAGAATAATTCTGCACCAATAATTCAGCTAATCAACTCAGTGCTTCCTATTCTAATATGCCATAAAATGTTTTCTGCTGGAATAGACTTAGAAAGAAATGTAAGATGTAGAATTAACATTGCAGTTAAGGACCTCTTACTTAAAATAAAAATAGAAAAAGTATGCTTTGGAGAAAAATCTGAGGAAAATCTTTTCAAAAACGAGATAAAAGCAGGCTGTAAAATATTTTTGTTTTAAATACAGGTTAACTCTCTGCTACAAGTATTATAAGTTTTCATGAAGAGCCAAGAACCCTGATGCAGCCTACGGTGAAACATTGGCAGATGTTGGTTTCACACAGCCTCATTGTTTGAAGTCTGCTCCTTTGATACCTTTTGGAACGTCAAGCCTTTGCAGGCAGAAAAGTTTTTTATTCAGGTAAGTGAAGAATTCACTATAGTGGAATGTTTCACAATTGAATCTGAGATGCAATCAGAGTTCTGTCTGCTGAAGAGAGGGATTCAACAGCCTACTTATTCACACTATTTTCATACAAATCATTACTTAAGGTAATTTTAAGTTTGCGAAGAAAAAAATTGCTATAGAAAAATAAGATCTGGAGAGGTTTTTTTTAGATTGATGATTATACTTTCTATCAGCTGAGAGTAGCTGTTTCAGCAAACCATGCTGAGTTTGAGGTCTTTTCCTCCCACACTTACTCAATGTTCCTCATAAGTAACCATATGAGTAGATTTATAATATAACTAAATTCATACAGGAAGACTTCGTTGGGTTTATAAGAAACCTGTTTGAACACAAAGCACTAGAAGATAAATAAATGCATAGAGCAAAATCCAAATCTAAATATTCAACCGTCTGTCAGTCAAACAAGGCACTTTATGATGGCAATCAGTATGAACTGGTCAAAGGATTATCCAGATCTTGATGTCTTGCTACCCAACCCACTTTCTTCAACTAAGTGGGATTAGATCTATGTGGAACATGGAACATGTATCTCACAGAGGCATCAATTGTAAATCATCAAAGACTTACAATTATCACTTTTTCTCCCTCCTCCCACCATATTAAAGCAGGAGACAAATACTGGGGTAAAGAACTCAAACCAATTAGTTAGGTATTTTGCGCCATGCTTCTCTCCTATCTTCATGCTTACTAAATTCTTAATAGCACAAGATAAAATTCTGCCCCACCCCAGATGACAGCCAAAGCCTATCCATCACACCCTCAGTGTACCTGTAGAACTTTAATAAATATTCAAACATAAGGTCACATTTCTAAGGAAATTCCAATGATCCATTATATATATTACAGATAAAGCAAAGTGACGTGAACAGTAACTGAAAAATTGGTAACCTTCAGTAAGCCGGTTAATATTCATAGGGGCGGATTTTAAGAGCCCTGCTCGCCTAAATCCGCCCAAAACCGGGCGGATTTAGGCGAGCAGGGCCCTGCGCGCCGGGAAGCCTATTTTACATAGGCCTACCGGCGCGCGCAGAGCCCCGGGACTCGCGTAAGTCCCGGGGTTCTCCGAGGGGGGTGTGTCGGGGGCGTGTCGGGGGCGGGCCCGGTCATCGCGGCGTTTCGGGGGCGTGTCGGCAGCGTTTTGGGGGCGGGTACGGGGGCGTGGCTACGGCCCAGGGCGGTCCGGGGGCGTGGCCGCGCCCTCCGTACCCGCCCCCAGGTCGCTGCCCGGCGCGCAGGAGGCCCGCTCGCGCGTGGGGATTTACTCCTCCCTCCGGGAGGCGTAAATCCCCGGAGAAAGGTAAGGGGGAGGTGTAGACAGGGCCGGGCGGGTGGGTTAGGTAGAGGAAGGGAGGGGAAGGTGAGGGGAGGGCGTTAGAGGATTCCCTCCAAGGCCGCTCCGATTTCGGAGCGGCCTTGGAGGGAACGGGGGTAGGCTGTGCGGCTAGGCGCGCGCCGGCTATACAAAATCCATAGCCTTGCGCGCGTTGATCCAGGTTTTTAGCAGATACGCGCGGCTCCGCGCGTATCTACTAAAATCCAGCGTACTTTTGTTTGCGCCTGGAGCGCAAACAAAAGTAGGCTATTCGCGCTCCTTTTAAAATCCGCCCCATATTGTCTAAAAGTCTCACTTACTCTCTAATGAACAGACTGGGAGAAAATATGTCCTGGTTAAAGCCATCACACTTTTACAAATTTCACACTGTATTTTGCACAGTAAATAAAACAGACTTTCTTGGCTATATAGCTTAAAGAATGTAAAAAGTTTTCCTGGGATCATGTCACCAACAGTTTATCCTCAACTCCTGCTTGCCCCATTGGCATGCTCTAGGGGGATCAGATGACAGCAAATGCAAAAAATATGTCTTTAACCTGTCAGTTTAAGTTTAGAAGACACTGCAGAAATGTCTTTGTTCATCAGTCCATGACAACAGTTTATGGAGAGGTTTAGAGACTAAGAATAATGGGTCAAATTCATACCCAAGACTTCAAACATTCAGAAAAACGTGCCACTGTACCCTGTCAAACACAAAATCCTCTTGAAAAGTGATGTGACAGATTCAGGAGCCAAGTTGATAAAAATATTCATTTTCATGTCAGCTCTAAGAATGATTTTCAACTCTTTAATCAAACAACAAATTTAATGCAATATACCACAAAATAAAATTATGTCAATGTATGATCTAATGGGCACAAGGCTGAGTTGGCATACAGTTAAAGCCCATATAGGGAAATCATATCAAAATGACTTCATACAAATAATTACAACATTGATAAAGTTTATTTCATCTAGTATATCATTCTGATCCACCTTTATGGGGGTTTTTTTAAATTTTATTTATTTTATTTGGATTTATATTCCACTTTTCACACTTTTTTCAGCGCTTCAATGTGGATTACATTCAAGTACTGTAGGTATTTCCCTATCCCCATCCACCCTAATGTATGATCTAATGCCAGTTGTCTGAGTGTTATATTAGTGCTTTCGGTTTGTCACCTGACCCAAGACAACCCAAAGAGTCAGTCAATCCTGGATTTACCTCATAACAGAGCTGCAGTTCCACTTTCACTAAGAAAAGCAAGACCACGGTATTATGCAGGCAGCCTCTTTGGATTCACGTGGAACAGGTGGCAACCCTAGCAGTGAGCCCCTCTCTTATATAAATAAGTGGCATTAATTGAGCTGTGGTGACTCCCAGCCCATGACTTCTCAAACTTGCCCTGGGGGGCTCACAGCATTTGGATTTTCAGGATACCCACAATGAATATGCATGAAATAAATTTGCATATGCTGACTTTGACATATGCAACTTGATCTCATGCATATTCATTATGTTACCCTGAAAATCCAAATGGCTGTGGGGTCCCTAGGACAGGTTTGGGATGCCCTGCCATAGTATCTACATTTGTGTGTGTGGCCCAGTTTACATTAACTGCAATTACATAATAATTATCATTGTTGTTTTTTCTTTAACTTATTTGTCAGTTTTCGGTACAAAAGCTAGGCTGGCAAGTCATGCATTCCAAAATGTACGTGTATTTTGTTTGAATATTAAAGTTATAAAGCTTGTTAGGATTCTGCTGTATGAATCCAGACTCTGCTTAGCACTATTCTCAGTATTAATAGATTTGTATTGCCCAATAGCCAGCCTGGCTCTGCTGTTAACAATTGTTAATCTCAAGAATTTATTCCTAAACCACATCTTGACAAGATAGGTTTTGGCAATTGAGTAAAATGTTTTGTTTCATTCAGGTACTGCCAACACAAGACAAGGAACCAAAATTCTTCTCTTGCTTCCCATCGCTCACATGCACAAATACAAAAGGGAATGGCACCACCTAGTGGTTTAATCAGGCCTTGCCTCCACCTGCTGCCCTTTTCTAACCAAATTATTTCCATGAGAAGCCCAATAAAAAAGCTATTAGGTTCTCACAGTATCGCTCTAAAGTTGTAAGCCAAAATAAATCATGCCAAATATTTTCATTGAAGCTTAAAAAAAAACAAACCTATGGATTAGTAACAAATAAACCATGGGAATGTAGGTGCCCTTTGCAGTCACAAGTCTCTAAAGTGAGCCCTTCTTTGGGCTATGAGTCATTTCCCATATCTCTGCTACATTGTGAATACAGGATTAACTCCACTAATTATTCTGCTGGTGATCTGTGGCAACATTTTCAATGTGTATAACTTCTTAGTGGCATAGTTTTATTCAATCTAACTTTCTTAAGAAAATCCATTAAAAAAAAAAAAAAAAGTCTTACAGGAGGATAAAATAGTTCTATTTAGCATTCAGTTTACCATCAATCTCATCAGAGACCAGGGATATCTTGCTTTACAGTTTACAAAATTAACCCCTCAAACCGTCTGTTAAGTTCTGTGGCAGTGCTTGTAGGCCCTGCACAGCTAATTTAGAAAGATGTCTTTAAAAAAGGAAGGAACTGACGAGCCAATCCAGAATCTGAACGGGGATGTGAGAGCAGGTCCCAGAGAATGAGGGTGGGACTGGAGTCCCTTCTAGCCACAGCTAGCAAGCTGAGGTCAGACAGACAGTTAAAAGACACAGGACCGATTTACTAAGCCACGCTAAAAACCTGACCCTAAAATTTGCATTAAAAATAGATTTTAACACAGCTTACACTGCATCCAAATGATACCTTTCTACTGGTTAGTAAATCAGCGCCACAGTTTGTAGCCTGCCAGTCAGAGCCTGGGTGGTAGCTGAGCAGAGAGTAGGGCTGTGTGCATGCTAGAACTGCCGGAAGCTAGCTGCTGCAAAATCCTAAAGCTAAGTAACCCACTGAGCGGCCGATGCAATATCAAGTGTAAAGCAATGTGCGTCCAAACTGGCCGCACATTTTTTCAACTCGTGCACATCCCTCTCTCCTGGGTGCCTGATGCAATAAATAAATGAACTGCCACACTAAAAAGGATGCACTAAGGATAAACTGTGCACCCCTAGCGCATCCATGGCATCAGGTGCCCAAGAGATGTGGCCGAGCACAGGTTAGGAAAACGGACACTCGTAAATTGAGCATTCATTATTCTAACCTGACTGCCGTCAAGACCTTTGTTTTTTCATGCTACTTCCTGTGGTCATTCCTACTTTGTATCGTCCTGAATATTTAAAAAAAAAAATCTAAATAAATAAATAATGAAGTATATAAACTGTGGGAAGCTGGCGCTCAGACTCTGTTAACATTTGCACCAGAGATTAAGACATGGGACTCATTAATACAGAGACTAAGTGCAGAAACTGGGGTTTATCCATCTGCAGCCAAATTCGATGGGACAGTTTCCCAGCTAGCAGAAGACCAGGTTGCAGTGGGAAGTGTTATGTATAATTTTGTGCACAAGAGGGATGAATGAAGTGTTCTTTTCACTTAAAAAGAAAAACAGCATGTTAAAACCTCTCTACTGCCTTGTGCTCAGCCCAAAACTCTCAAAAGCTCCAAATGTCATAGAAAATCCAAAAGGAATTAAGAGGTAATTTTCAAAACAGTCCACCCAGGTGCAAAAAAAACAATTTTTTTTTTTTACAAATTTTCAAAGAAAAGTCCAAGTGTATTTTCCCTTTTAACAAACTTCCCACAGGTATAGCTTGGACCTATGGACTTAGAAACATAGAAACATAGAAATGACGGCAGAAGAAGACCAAACGGCCCATCCAGTCTGCCCAGCAAGCTTCACACATTTTTTTCTCATACTTATCTGTTTCTCTTCGAACCAAAGAGCTATTTCCCTTCCACCCCCACCATTAATGTAGAGAGCAGTGATGGAGCTGCATCCAAGTGAAATATCAAGCTTGATTAGTTAGGGGTAGTAGGGGAAGTAACCTCCGCAATAAGCAAGCTACACCCATGCTTATTTGTTTTACCCAGACTATGTTATTCAGCCCTTATTGGTTGTTTTTCTTCTCCCCTGCTGTTGAAGCAGGGAGCTATGCTGGATATGCGTGAAGTATCAGTTTTTCTTCTCTCCTGCCGTTGAAGCAGAGAGCTATGCTGGATATGCATTGAAAGTGAAGTATCAGGCTTATTTGGTTTGGGGTAGTAACCGCCGTAACAAGCCAACTACTCCCCGCTTTGTGAGTGCGAATCCTTTTTTCCACATTTCCTCTTGCTGTTGTAGCTTAGAGCGATGTTGGAGTCACAGTAACCATGTGTATGTTTATTGAATAAGGGTATTATCTCCAGGCAGTAGCCGTCATTCTGGCGAGCCACCCACTCTTTATTGATGGCCTCTTGATTTTATGGATCCACAGTGTTTATCCCAAGCCCCTTTGAAGTCCTTCACAGTTCTGGTCTTCACCACTTCCTTCGGAAGAGCATTCCAGGCATCCACCACCCTCTCCGTGAAGAAATACTTCCTGACATTGGTTCTGAATCTTCCTCCCTGGAGCTTCAAATCGTGACCCCTGGTTCTGCTGATTTTTTTCCTACGGAAAAGGTTTGTCGTCTTTGGATCATTAAAACCTTTCAAGTATCTGAAAGTCTGTATCATATCACCTCTGCTCCTCCTTTCCTCCAGGGTGTACATATTTAGATTCTTCAATCTCTCCTCATAAGTCATTTGATGAAGACCTTCCACCTTTTTGGTCGCCCTTCTCTGGACCGCCTCCATCTTGTCTCTGTCTCTTCAGAGATACGGTCTCCAGAACTGAACACAATACTCCAGGTGAGGTCTCACCAAGGACCTGTACAAGGGGATAATCACTTCCCTTTTCTTACTCGATATTCCTCTCTCTATGCAGCCCAGCATTCTTCTGGCTTTAGCTATCGCCTTGTCACATTGTTTCGCCGACTTCAGATCATTAGACACCATCACCCCAAGGTCTCTCTCCTGCTCCGTGCACATCAACCTTTCTCCCCCCATCGAATACAGTTCATTTGGATTTCCACTCCCCATATGCATGACTCTGCACTTCTTGGCATTGAATGTCAGCTTCCATATCTTCGACCACTCTTCCATCTTCCTTAAATCTCGTCTCATTCTCTCCACTCCTTCCAGCATGTCCACTCTGTTGCAGATCTTAGTGTCATCCGCAAAAAGACATACCTTACCTTCTATCCCTTCCGCAATGTTGCTCACAAAGATATTGAAAAGGACCGGTCCCAACACCGATCCCTGCGGTACACCGCTTAAAACCGCTCTCTCTTCAGAGAGAGTTCCACTTACCATCACACATTGTCTTCTGTCCATCAACCAGTTTGCAATCCAGGCCACCACCTCGGCACTCACTCCTAAGCTTCTCATTTTATTCACCAGTCTCCTGTGCGGGACAGTGTCAAAAGCTTTTCTGAAATCCAAGTAGATGACATCGAGTGCTCTTCCTTGATCCAATTCCTTGGTTACCCAGTCAAAAAAGTCAATCAGATTTGTCTGACAGGATCTTCCAATGGTGAATCCATGCTGCCTCTGGTCCAGCAATTCTCCCGACTGTAGATAGTTCACTATTCTCTCTTTCAACAGTGACTCCATTACTTTTCCCACCACCGAAGTGAGGCTAACCGGTCTGTAGTTACCAGCCTCTTCTCTGTTCCCACTCTTGTGAAGCGGGACCACCACCGCTATCCTTCAATCATTCGGCACCACTCCCGTTTCTAGGGATCTATTGAACAGGTCACACAGCGGACCCGCCAGCACATCTCTGAGCTCCCTCAGTATTCTGGGATGAACTTCATCAGGCCCCATGGCTTTGTCCACTTTCAGTTTCACCAGCTCTTCCCATACATTTTCTACTGTAAATGGAGTTACATCTACTCCATTCCCCTCCAGTTTCTTGTTATTTCCACCTATTTTCTATGGGTTCAACATAACTGGGAAATAGCACACATGCATTTGAAAAAGCAACATGTGCATGCTATTTCCTGATCCCCCAAACACACCAATGATAGAGGAGAATGGACTACAGAGCCCAAAACTAAATGAGAGGAAAAAAAAGGAGAAATTACTTTATCATTTCTTTTTCTTTAGTACAGACAGGTGAATCCAAAACCAGTGGGTTATGCACCTCTACCAGCAGATGGAGATGGAGCAAAGCTGACATCATGGTATATATACCCCTGCAGTGACATTAGCCCGCCAGTATTTTCTGAAAAAGCCAACTGTGGATAAACTAACAAAACTTGATTATTAACAGATAACCATTCCAGAGCTCAGTCAACAGGGAAACACTGAGCTCAGACAGAGTGTAATAACACTAGTCTAGGGACTGCATTGACACTTACCAGTACCTTCTGGAACAAACAACCACACAGGAGGACATTAGCACAACCATGCAGCAGCCAAGGGTGAGATGGTGGATTCACCTATCTGTACTAAAGAAAAGGAAATGATCATGTAACTAATAATGTCTCCTTTCTTAGCATTCAGACAGGTGTGATGTACCAAAGTTATTTCTGAACTGGGCAGGATGCTGCCCATGGTCCAGTTAAAACTGCACATGCGAGGCTGCATCTTCCCAGACCTGCAAATCCAGGCAATAATGCCTAGAAAAAATGTGTAAGGAGGATCACGTTGTGTAAGTAACTATAGGGGTGCAGGGACCTGTCTGTTACAGGACACTTCCAATTACCCTCCCACTTTACTTCACGATCCTAAGTTCAGGAGAAAGCATGTTCTCCTCAGAAATAAACCTTTATTTATCAAATTTGGCAGGACTTAGCATTGGAAGATAACATTTCCTGTCTCTAACATCCTGGTCACTAAGCACCAGTTTACCCTAAGGAAGGTTCTGTACCATGGGTGGTTTCAAACATGCCATAAACCTTAGCCTGCTTAATATATTAATACGTATGGCTAACTTACTTACCCCTGGTCCCAACTTCAGGCAATATCCACCTCTGAAGCAGATCTGGCTGGAGATCTGGAGAATGTGGACAGGGAAGAAGGCTGGCTTCCGGGTCTGGTACTGGCAGAGCTGGCAGGCTACCTGGGGGCTTGCTCTTGCCCCTCACCATCTCAGACTCTGTGGCACTCTCTGACCCTGAGCAGGGTGTCTCCCCTCTCTGGTTTCCTGACCACACCTAGTCTTATCCCTGCTTAACAGCAGGAGGTGCTGGGCTGCTTCAGTTTCACTCTTCTGGTTCACTTCCCTCTCTTTTTTTGCCCCCTCCCCATCTTTCCAGCTGATAAATACGCATAAGCTCATGCATAATCACATGGTGGGTGGAGAGTCTTTGCCACATTGCAGGTCTTTGTCCCCTTCCCATTTCTTCGGGGGAGGGCTGCCACATCTTGGACTAAAGCTAGTAGATCACCTGAGCTCAGGGTCTTTGCCCTCCATCAAGCTGCATGCCAGCATCAATGTTTTCTCCGTCTCAGACTGCCCCAACTTCTTACAAGGATGGGGGAGTCTCTCTGACCTCTGGACTTCCCTTGGCCGGGCCCTGACTTTGGATTATGAGCTTAAGTGGCTGCATTGTCCATCTGCCTTGGTTTTATTTACACAGGTACTTACATACAGGCAGATCCTTGATAAACATCTGGGCAAAGTTTCTCTTCTTTAGCTTTGACAGTGTTTTTGGCCTGTCAGTACATTTGTCTACATTCTTCTTGCCTATTATGATTCATATTACGTGCTTTCAGTGGTAAAACATGGGATATCTCCCTACATTGGGTAATCCGCTTTGATGTACAATTTGAAGTGCCGAAAAGTGGAATATAAAAATCTAAAAAAATAAAGCATGCCAACCGGACGGCATGGGCTTCCAGCTGAGTGATGTTTCAGAGAGACTTTTCTGTACTCCAGCACCCTTGCGCTGTCAGCTCCTGATAATGAGCTCCCCAATCCTGGAGTCTCGCATCTGTCGTGAGTACTAGCCAGTCCAGTGATCTTATGGAAACCCTTTTTCTTATATGATCCACTTGCAACCACAACTGCAGGTGAGTGCAGACCTTCATCAGTAGGTGAAGCCAAATCAAATTGTCCTGAGACTGAGGGCTCCATCAAGAGAGCTGAAGAGGACATATATGTGACCCCGCCCATGGCACCACCTCCAGTGATGCCATGGGCGGGGTCACATGGCATCACTGGAGGTGATGCCATGTGACCCCGCCCATGGCGGGGTCACATGGCATCACCTCCATCAAACAGAGAATCTGTTTGATGGAGGTGATGCCATCAAACAGAGAATCTGCCATCAAACAGAGAATCTGCAGATAAGACCACACTGTCGGATGTATAGTGTTTGTCAGATGCACCTTTACCCTCAGCTTCTGAATGCAGACCTCCAGCAGGAACATCCTGTTCTGCTTTGTGTCAAACCGAACACCAACATACTCTAGTGAATGAGATGGCTGAAGATTGCTCTTGGGCCCAAAAAACAAAGAGGAAGGCGGTCAAGAAAAGCCGTGAGGAACAAAAGAAGAAGGAGACCGGAGGTCCTTCAAAGGTGCTTTATTAGTTGCCCGACTCTAGGCCTGAGTTTCGCCTGTGAAGGCTGCTTCAGGGGCTTTTGTAGATGTCTCTAACGAATTTTAGAGATATATTGTCCAATAAAAACAGATGTATAGTCATCCATTAATCAGGAATTCCTCAATTGTGATCAAAAGCAGTTTAAATTCAAGTAGCGTTTACTGCGCGTCTAGAATCGAATTGAATTGAAACATACTCTAGTGAATGAGATGGCTGAAGATTGCTCTTGGCCAGAATCACCACCCAACCTAGTTCCTGCAACTAGGAAATTACCTTGCACGATACCTAGAGGCTCTCTTCCAGATTCTTGGCCCGAATCAGCCAGTCTTTCAAGTACGGCTGTACCAGCATCCCATCCTTTCTCAATTCTGCTGCCACCACCACCTTGGAAAAAGTTCTGGGTGTGATGGTCAAACCAAGAGGCAGCACTCGAAACTGATAATGGCATCCCAAAACCATGGAATGCAGGAATCGTTGATGCTCTAGCCAGATGGGAATATGCAGGTATGCCTCGGACAAATCCAGACACATCAGAAACTCCCATAACTGGACTGCCATTATCACTAAGCACAAAGTTTCCAAGTGAAAATGAGTTACACTTAAATGATAGTTGACCCCCTTGAGATCCATGATGGGACAAAAAGAGCCCTCTTTCTTGGGCACAACAAAATAAATGGAATATTGGTTCATATTTTCTTGAAAAGTGGACACTGAAACCACAGCCCGCAGATGGACGAGTCTTAAAAAGTACACTCCACTGCCTATCTCTTCTGCAGAGAGTTGCAGGGAGACACCATGAATACATCACGAGGAATACTACGAAACTCCAGCACATAACCATCTCATATCAGCTCCAGAACCCTCTGATCTGACATGATTTCGACCCATCTCCGAGACAGAGTCGACCCTCTATCTCCTGTTTCCAGGAGTAGGACAGCACACCTTCATTGGGAGGCTCAGGGGCTCCACTACCCGAGCCTGTGCCCCGTCTAGGCTGCCTGGGACAAAAAGACTGAGACCCAAAAGTCAAGCCCGCTCCTCTGTAGGGTCAAAAATATTTGGATCAACCTCTCATGTTGAAAAAGCACGGCATCTGCTTCCTATCCTCTGGCAACCAAGGAACCTGGGACTCAACCCCACTTATTGGCCATTTTCTCCATCTCACTCCCAAATATGAGTGAGCCTTTAAAGGGAAACTTCATAAGGTTAGATTTGGAGGTCATATCGGCTGACCAATTTCTCAGTCATAACTGACGTCTGGCTGTAGCCACCCCTCTGGCTGAAGTGCGGCCCAAATCACATCCTGCATCTGCCAAAAAGGCAGCAGCTGGTTCCATCACTGCCCTGGCATTCACATGAGATTCATCGACCTCCTGAGAGAGAAGCAAACAGGAATAAGCCACTAGGGAACAACACTGTTTGAAAGGCCTGCTTAAGGATGGCCTCAATTCTCCTATCCTGAGCATCCTTCAAGGCCGCTCCCCCTTCTACAGGAATAGTTGACTTCTTGGTAACAGCACACACAAACACATTCACTTTCAGAAAGTGCAATTTCTCTCTCGCAGCAGGTTCCAGGGGTACAGTCCTTCTAAGACTCATCCCCCTTTGAAATTAGCTTCTGGAGCACCCCACTCAAGACGAATTAATTCTTGAATGGCCTCCATCATATGGAAGAAATATGAGACAAAGAAATCAAAATGGGATCTTTTTTTGGCTCAGACATGGATTCAGCCCCAGGTACTCCCAGCATTTTCAAAGTCTGGGAGATCAGAACCGACAACTCATCTCTATGAAAGAACCACAACATAGTTCTGTACGGTTCCAGTCCAGAGGGATTTCCCATCCTCCAGGGAGTAAGGTAGGGCTTCCCAAACCTGTCCTGGGGACCCCACAGCCAGTGTCTCTCTCCTCCTTTCTCTCCCCTCCCAGAAACTACCTTATCTTTGTACTGGGACCAGACCCAGAATAGGCACAGTAGTCTCCATAATTGAGTTTTGTCAACATACTATACTCTGCAACGTAAAAGAGAATCAAATATTTCAAACTACCAATGCCAAAGTGTGATAAACTCATTCTGATGATAAATTTTTTTTTCATTGAACCCAGATGAGCAATGAAAAGTGGTGCAAGATAATCTTGCAATATTATTGTACATAGACCACAATGGAAAATCAGAGCGCACCGTGAAACCTTGAGATGAAGGCACGCATCACACAATTCACGACATAGAGAACTACTACACTCAGAAGACCATGAAAAACAACAGAAATCCTTCAACAAGAGAGATCATTAATCACTAGAGGACAAACTGCCTTACATTCCCAAGGTGCTGGAAGGATTGACTTAAGCATCCCTCATAGAGAGGAGTGAGAGGTTAGACCACGAGCTCTTGTAATGAGATCTCAAAGGAGACATTGATTTGGGAGGCAAATCTTTTGTTTTGAGCTGAGAACCTTTGTGCTTAGTACGTTGAGCAATTATCCCATGGCAGATAAGGCTTGTAAGGAGCAAGACACCACCTATGATTTCATGTTAACCAAAACACGTGCAGCTTAACTGTATTCACGACATTATAAAATGCTAATTCATTTTGCCTATCAAAACATCTGACCAGTCTGTAGCAGTCAGGAAGGAGAGTTGTCTGTACCTGCTGGTATTATGTGACTTGTCCATCAAAGCAGAATTAATGAGATCCCACTGATGTGATGGCAAGTGCACAGATGTATGGCAAGGGCAGATGAGTGTGTGTGTGGTGGGGGGGGGGGGGGGTGTCTTGAGACATCACTCGGTAAAAGAGCAATACAAATATTGTCATAAGCACCACTTGGAATATACATTTGCAAACCGAAGGGCAAGACTGAAAGAAAATAAAGATAAAAACACCTTGGATCACTAGTCAGAAGAATCTCTGTGGATCAAAAATGTATTGATCGGCCCATTTAAAAAATTTTACAGGTTTCAAACGTCCTAACTGAATGAACCGAATGCCGCCACGTGCTAACTCTCTGCTATGCTATCTGCCAGGAATTCAATGAAGAAGTCGTGCTCCTGGTTGACAGTGACGGATTTAGGATTTTGCCACCGCTAAGGCACTAGAAGTGCTGTCACCTCCTCCCTTCCCCTGAACAAGGAACAGAGCAAAAGGTCTAAGGCACAGACTTCTTTGCTCTGCCCTCCCTGCTCACCCCCACCCCTCATGACTGAATGACAGGGAGGGAGGGGCTGAATTAGGGAGCAAGGAGTGGCTTTTTTTTTTTTTTAATTCTTTATTTATTCATTTTCAATACATAAACAAAATACAATTTGCTTATAAAGAAATTCAGTGGGTTCTTAATGACATAAACATTCCTTTACTCCTAACTTTATATTTATCCTTATCCAAAAAAATTTTTTTAAAGAAATAAACTGGAGTAATTACATAAGTATTCAGTGATAATTTTCAACCATTAATTCCCACTCCCGGCAGAATATATAATATGGAGGAGATATGAAATATTTTAAGGAAGTTCAACACAAGGATAACCAAATAAACTCTAATGGAAGGTACACATTACAAACAGTCCATTTTAATCTTACTGGGTTAAGATATTAATTTCCCTGGCTTCTATAAATTCTTTTAACTGATCAGACGTAAAAAAAAACACAAAGCGTTCATCACCCTTTATCAGGAAACATTTACAAGGAAACAAAATTTTGACTGTAAAGCCCAGCCCAACAGCCTCTTAAGTCTGAGGTTTAAAAAAGCCTCGACGCCTGGCCTGTGTGGCTGGGGCTAAATCTGGAAATATTTTCACTGCTGCGTCATGGAAATTTATTGGGTATTTCCTAAAATATGATTTCATCACCATGCTAATATCCTTAGTTGTAATAAAAGATACCAGAAGTGTTCCCCTTGAAATCACTTCTAAAGTAGAATCTTCCAAAAATCCTGTCAAATTCCCTGCAAAGGGAACATTACTGGCACTTTCCATCCGTCTTGATAAAGGAAGAAAAAAGCAAGAGTTAATAGATGGAAAATTTGCTTCAGTTATTTCCAGCTTTTCCAAAAAGAATTTCTTTAGGGTAGGGTAGGGGATTTCCCCCACTACTCTCGGAAACTTTATCAGACGTAGATTTCAATGTCTAGACTTGTTTTCAAGAAATTCCATTCGCCTGGATAACACCTCACAATCCTTAACCGCCGCAATCTTATACTGCTGAAACTCATTATCTTTCTCTTCCAAACCATTAACTTTTCCTTTCAGGAAGTCGACTTGGTTTTGTAGATCAGCAGATTTTTGAAAACTTTGTGAGTTTGTTTGTTCCATTTTATCATTCAAAGAATTTATTGCAGAAGCCATCCCAGCCATAAAATCCCATAGAGAATCTAACGTCACCCGTGCTGGCCGCGTTGGTATGACTATTAATTCCTTCCTGGAGGCATTTTCTGCAGTCATACCTCCTTCCAGCCGTCCGCTGGTTTCTGTCGGTCCCGCAGTACTCTGTCCTCCCACTGGGCTCCAGGTGAAAGGTCCCGGGTCAACACCTTCAGGAATCTGCAAGGGGCTCTGTGAAGCAGTAGCGGTTTGAAACGCCACCGGTTCCTCCCTCTTCGGCTCCTCTCCAGCTTTCTGCACAGGCAGATCCCTCTCATCCGGGCTAAGAGACACCTCCCCTGCCGGCACGACCGGCTCTCCCACGCCGTCGTGCACATCAGCTTCCTCAGTTCTCCTCTGTTGGGCTGTAGAGCACATAAAGCCGGTTATCACTGGTTGGGAACTTGAAGAGGTAGTCGACATGGACAGGTAAGTCCGTACTTTCCCTTTTCTTTTTGCAGGCATTCTTCAAAGGGGAAAAAAAAGCAGAATTCCAGAGAGCTCCGACTTAGAGCTCAATGGGTGCCGCCATCTTGGCTCCTCCCTTTCATCGGCTTTTTTTTTTAATTTTACTCTCTGGATGGGGTGGGATGGAGCAGTGGAGGCTGGAATAGGGGTGGGATGGAGCAGTGGAGGCTGGAATAGGGAGTAGAGAAGTTTTTCTTTGCTCTCTTCCTTCCAGCCTCACCTCTCCCCTCCTCTCCTGTTCTCTGCTGAGTGAGATTCAGTAGAGCTGGAAATCTACAAATTTTCAGCTGCCCTGCTGCCCTCCAGATATTTGCTGCCCTAGGCAAAGGCCTAGTGTGCCTATTGGAAAACTGATCCTACAAAACTATAAAAAAAAAAAAAAAGTTAGAGCGTCAGATTCAGAACTTTAACAGAAGAAGTTGGGATTCCCACATTTCATTTTAGGGCATAAACTTATAATAATGGAAGAATACCTTAGAAGCCACAGTACCTGTGTACTTGTATTGTTTCTGCTTGTGCCCTTTTGTCTCCCTCTTTAAATCCACATTCCCTGAAGGGTGCCCGGGTTTCCTTTCAGGCCTCTCTCTCTCTCTCCTTTATAGAGCTCTGTATCATCACTCACTACAGCAGCAGTTGTCCTCTTCCCCTTCCAGCAAGAACGCCAAGCCATCATTCTCATGACAGCCGACAGGAGAACCATACCAGGGTCTCCTGTGCCAAAAGCAGAGCCCTGAGACCAGCCCATGTCATCAACCACTTTAATTAAAATATTGTAAACTTACAGTTAAGGTTACACAATTCATAGAAACAATATTATCAAAGTGAAGAGATTTTACTAGCTCAATAAAAGCACACACACACACACACACACACACTCACAATAGAATAGCCTATTTAGTGTTGGAATACTGTTTTTTGGACTCTGCTGTCATCCAGCTCCCTTGCACTTCAGCTCATTTGGAACTAGAGCTAGGATCAAACAACATGAGCCTTCATTCACTACCCCAGGGTTTTGCGTTCATTTTATATCCCCGCCCAACTCGTTTCTGCCCAGCAGTCATTGAAGCAACAAGCCCTCGCCAGAGACTAAGCCACTGCACTGCTTTCTGGAACACTGACATCTTGGGCTCTTAACCCTACCGCTAGGTTTTACCATCACATGACTGGCCTCCCTCCTCACCAGAGCCTGTGAATGCTGCCCCGGCTGATCCAGATAACAGAAGGCCTGAACCTGTCCCTTTGCACACTGCTACTAAGCCACATGGCTGGCCATTTTCTTTAAAAAAAAAAGTAATTAGTACTGGTTAGTTCACACAAGCCACGGGGCAAAACCAGGAGTGGATCCACCTCTCCTGACAAAAAAATGTAACTCAGTAGGTAACCCTAGAGAAAGCGTGAGATCTAAAGATTTTTTTTGTTTGTTTGTTTGTTTGGTTTGTTTTTTGTTTTTTTTTTGGGGGGGGGGGGGGGGGAGTTAGCATGCCTCCTTCCTCCTCCTTTGCCACACTCACCACCGTGGAGCTAGGGAAGCTCAGGCCCTGCCAGGTTGATATTTATTAGAAAACCTTTCTGTAGAGTCACTCACTGTTATATCCAAAACAGGAAAACAGAATAAAGAGGTGAAGACCTTATTTGGCTGAAGGTGGGGGAAGTAGGTTTTCAACAAACTTGAGTCTACACAGTACTAATTTGTTAAAAAGGCAAGAAAGAGTAAAACAGGATGATTATTGCATTCATAACTAAACCCTACCAGAACAAAGAACAAAATGAAAAAGCCCCAGCAATTATAGCTGCAGGAACAAATCCAACTTAACACATTAAAAAATAAATTTCTCTAACACCTGCATGCAAGCATTTTAGATTATCTCTCTCAACCATTCAGCTCTTATGGCATTTGATATCTGCATAAATCTGTTCATTTTAAATAATTATATGTTCTATATTGCCTTTAGTTTAAATATTCTCTGTCTTAAGGCATTAATATTTTGCAGCTCTCCAAATTCTCTCTTTTTTCCAATGACTTATTTTCACAAAGCAGGTGGTGAAATTTTGTTTCAGTAAATGGGACTACATCACATCTATAAAACATGATTGTAAAAAACAGGGAGTGAGCCTGACTAGAACTTCTGACAGTTCCTAATTGAAAAAAACAAATCTGGTATGTGACTAAATGAATTCACAACGACTTAAGGAAGTAAACTTGTGTAACCTTGCTGGCACTTGAGATCCATTCTGAAATTAAATATAATTTCAATCAAAGAAAACTAAATACTCCCATTTTCCAGAGTAACCTTTCAGTGTCACATCTGAAGGGCACAAGAGCCTCTTTTCTCCTATAATCTGCAGAATATATGTATTATAGATGCATTAAAATGCTCTTACTATGATTGAATTTGTCAGAATGGATGAACACTGAATAAATGGACAAAACCGAAGAAGAGGAGATGTCAAGAAGGGATGAAGCAGACCGAGTTGGCGTTTGTCTACCAGTCCAGCCTGGATCTGGACCAGCACCGGCTGAGGTGGCATAGAGGGGCTTGACGCCGCTCAGGTTATATCTAAGATGCCTCATGCCAACTCAGAAAAACCTAAGCTAGGACTCTGCAGGGGCTCACATGCCAGGCCTTCAGTTTGTGACTAATGGCTGAAAAGTGAGGAGGTAGGAGTTTCTGGGAAGCCACAATATGAAATGATTCATATGGCCCATTCTGTTCTTCAGGAATCTGAGGGTAGGTGAGAGAGAAAGGGCCATTGAAGTGCTGGACGCAGCTCTCAGGGGCCTCACTATTAATTACTTTATGGAACCAAAATGACCCACAGAGTGGAACAGGGCTGGACAGAGCATTTTGATTACGTTTTTTAAAAAAAACCACATTAGCAGTATAAAACAAGGACTTCAAGCAACCCGAAAAGACAGGGCATTTGGATTGCCAGGAAGAGAGAGCGCTGTGCAAAACACCCCGGATATAGAGCTGTCTTGAGGAAGACAGAAAGGGAGGACAGGAAGTTTCTGGGGGCTGTAGGCTGCTGAGAAGTGTAGCGTCAGAGCCTCTTAGGCTTGAACTGGCCACTGTTGGAAACAGGATGCTGGGCTTGATGGACCCTTGGCCTAACCCAGTATGGCATGTTCTTATGTTCTTAACCAAAGAGGAATGTGGTATAAGTTGGGAATGAAGATAAGCCTAATTTTAAAAGTTATGGATCAACAAAAAAAGAGACTAACAAGACAGAGAAAACTGTCAGAAAAGCAGGCAAGGAGGGAGGACCAAGAAAACTAGCAGGAGTAGGAGCCCAGAAAAAAAAAAGAGAGAGAGAGAGATGGTACCCTGTTATAGGCCAACACTGGAAATGGAATGCCAAAACGCCATGTTTGAGCAGAGATCTCTTCAACATTGCAGTGATTAAAGCCCTTGAAAAAGGATCGTTATCCGAAACACAGTCCCATGTCGGGCATGGTTGCTTGAATTTGAAGGCTTCTATATACAAGATAAGTGAAATTGGAATGAGATGAAGTTTTTCAATATTTGCACCAAGTAATATTTTCCACACAAAAATTGAACATATAAAGTGTTTAATCACATGATTGGGGCACTGGCTCACTTCACAAAAAATGAAAATACAGTGACCGATGATTAAATATAAAGCTGAGTTTTAAAGTTGAAATCCAAGACTATATGATGAAACCTATTATGAAGGTCATGAATAATTACCAGATGTTTTCTTAATTGATTACATGAATGCTAGACTTTTTGGTACTAGTATGGTAGCAGTTATAGATTTACCAACGGTCCAATATTGAAATTTCTGAGGTTAACATGGTTGGAAGAATAACCCTGTTATACAGTCCATCAAGCTAGGGCGAGAGAACATTGTAGAAATCTCATCTTTGTGACACTTTCCTCACGCCAAATGATATCAAATTTTCACCTCTGTGTACTGTGCGGTTCATACATCTCACTCCGCATCTAAAACTGGCCCCTAAACCACCATAACACCTCACCTCGAGCTATTAACTAGTCTATAGAAATAGTTGAATACTGTGAAGGCCCCCCCCCCAGAGGCTCTCTCTCTATTCTACTCCCCTCTCCCAGAAATGGCCAAAATGCAATTTGCCATTTTGGGCATATGGCACAGCTTAATGCCGGGAAAAATGTGTAGTTATTGTGTGTAGTTATTTCTGGTGTTAAAACCATGCAATATGCATTATGCTATCGCATGGCGCGATATTGCCCCTCATTTTAATTAATCCTGCCCAAACCCTTCCCCAATCCCCTCCCTTCTAAAAATTTGCATTCGTGTCATGCGGTAACACAATTATCGCATGTGTTATGGCATTAAGCTTGTGTAGCCTCTGATACAGCAATGTTGAGTTGAATTAGACTCACTCATAGTCATGCTGATTCCCTGGAGTTTTAAGAGCAAGGATGCAGACTCTTTCTGAAAGTTGACCATGGACTGGAATGAGATACCAAAGGTCAGAAGAAAATTTCAGAGTGTTTTGTTCGTTTTCTGTATGGAATACATTTCTATGTGCATTTTGTATTGAACACCCCCCTTCCCAGTACAGAATAAACCATTTGACTTTTGTTTCTGGCCCCTGCCTGGTTGCTTGGAGTTGCCTAACTGAAACCTCACCCAAGTGATCCAAGTGGTCTGGACACCTACAGAGGCATGCAACCAATATATGCCCAGAAGCATCCATTTGCAAACAAGATTGTCAAATCAATTAGCCTGCACTATATAATATCAAACAGAGAGTAAACAAGCCAGTAGGTGGCATGAAACACATTTAACTCAAAATTAAGCTTGTATTTATGCCAAATTTTCTCTCACATCCACAATATTCATGTTTTGTAGCTAATAAAAATCAATAGATGACAGTAATGCTCAGCTGGGATCAGGCCAAAATATTTGATCTTCAGCCATATCTTACCTTAAGTGTATAAATTGCTATAGTACTTCCAATGGTAATACAAAGCAACCGCTTTCTTGTGAATGCAAGTCATACATAATGAATTAAGCACTAACTCAATTTCTAAAGATCTCCTTTCTCGATGAAAGATTAGAATAGACCCACTTCATTCATTCCACGTCTAATACGCCAAACATAATATATATAATCACAGAATGCTTTGTTTAGTGTTATGCTAATACTAAACCTAGTATAGAAAAACAAGACAAGTAGGCTTTATTCAGCTATAATATAATTCCTTAATACATATTTATACACAAATAGTCTGTTTATACAGGTCAGTATGCATGAAAGGATCTTAGTAAAACCTGCTTTTCCTTAATAAAATGTTTCCAAATGTTTTCTAAACGTTACTGATATTATTGTAGAATACTGTAACATCTAGTCCATTAAGTGGGCTGAGAGTTAATAGACTGAAAATGTGTTTTCACACATTTTCATTTTCTTAGTAGATCTCAGCTTTCCCCTATTTTCAACAAACCAAATAAATGCACAATCAAGTAAAGTATGAATCAACTGCAATGGAGTAAGCACGCTGGCAGGTCGGTCCTTTGCAGTATAGCACAAACAGCTCTTCAAATACTTGTAGGCTTATACAGTACTTGACATTTAAATTACTGCCCTTTTATTTTAGACTTGTAAACTGAAATGATTTTAACATCATTAAAGTTTCCAAAATTAGATGGCACAGACCAATCCTTAACACAATTTATTGCCCTACTTACGATTTACTCAGCAAAGCCTATTTTTCATTCTATGCCTATGGGAAAACTATTATTGAATAAAGCCTATTGAGCCATTTGACAGGATGGAAATTCTCTTTAGGGATAGAGATATAGGGGCACTGTATTAAACCACATTAATGGCCGAAGTTAATTAAATGCAAATGAGGCACACATTACCACAAATGGTAAAGTGTACACATGTCTACAAGGACAGTAAAAAAAAAAACTTTAAAGAAGTGTAGTTAAAAATTTTACATCAATGCATCACATTTTGAGCATTTTAACATCTGGCTCTGCCAATAGCTAATGAACTATTTTGCATACTTTTGCAACTCCTTACCTCACTGGCACAGATTTTGCAGTAGCAATAAATCAAGCTAGCTTATATGCATTAACAGCGCTGTTAACTGTTTGTGACAATCAACTCTAGCATTTAACATGTGGTAACACTTATCGCTAACATGCTTTGGTACATTGGCCCATAGAATGATAATCATATTAAATTCCCAAATAACGAAGAAAAGCATAGAAAGAATCTGAGAATCTTTGACCCATGTTTCCAATATATACTTGTGAATATGATTTGCATACTGTGTGTTTTTCTTTCCCATTTGCCGACTGTTCCAATGATTCACTAGAGGAGGGAAGACAATGTCCAGCAATTACAGATGCTTCAAAATGCTTCAGCAAGGATTTTGACAAAGACCAACAAAACAGACCACATAACACCCATCTTGCGGAACCTGCACTGGCTCCCAATCAAATACAGAATCTCTTATAAAGTTCTAACGATCATCCATAAAGCCATCCACAGTATCGCCCCCCTGGATCTCAAGTTCCCATTTCGCCAGCACATGCCCTCCAGACCAGTGAGATCAGCGTACAGGGACACCCTGCAGGCCCACCCGATTAAATCCACTTTAAGGAAGAGAGCCTTCTCCACTTCAGGACCGATGCAATGTAACTCCCTCCCTCTGGAGCTCAGACTAGAACAATGCCCAAACACTTTCAAGAAAAGATTAAAGCCATGGCTGTTCTGCGAAGCCTTCACCCAATTCGAATGACCATACAAGTTCATACTCAGGCAGCGTTGTTAGCATGAATCTTCATCAGCTGTAATACTCCAACCAAGTTATCTAAATGTTTCTTCCACAGTTATTGATTCCAAGTTTTGTTCCCTGTTCAATGTAATGCAGACTTGTGCAAAATTTATTGTTTGAATGTAAACCGAGGTGATTTGTAACTTGTTACATGAATATCGGTATATAAAAATGCCAAATAAATAAATAAATTAATTAATTAATTAATTAATAAGTCACATTCTGTTGATCATGCCCCACATCATCACATTTATTTGGTTTGTTGAAAATTTGTGAAATGGAATATAAGTCATATCCCTGTGCTGTTCACTAGAAATGGGTCATAATGGCTAATTAGATTTGCCAAATCAGCAATTTTGCATTAGCGTCACCAATAGCATTGATCAGCCATTAGTAATTTCAGTTATCTGCAGAGAAAAATTTCTCATATATTTCATTTTGAGTGTTATGAATTGTAGCCTGTTAGAACAGCTTAAAACCTGAGACAAAAAATTGTTTGCGAGTAGCACCCATTAGAACAACAGGTTTTGGAAATAAAACGGCAAAAAAATACAAGTTCTCCTTCTTCTCCACATTTTGACATCAATTATATACTAAAGGAACCATATTCCAACCAGCAGAAGATTTACAATCCAGGAAAAGATGTGATGTATATCGTAGTCAAATACAACCACTGAGCTGCCTCTGTTATCGCTCATTTAAAACAAATCAAAGAAAATTCTTTTTCACTCAGCGCATAGTTAAGCACTGGAATTCATTGCCAGAGGATGTGGTTACAGCAGTTAGTGTAACTGGGTTTAAAAAAGTTTTGGATAAGTTCCTAGAGAAAAAATTCATAAACTGCTATTAATTAATAAGCAATCGTAGCTTGTGATTTATTTAATGTTTGGGTACTTGGATTGGCCACTGCTAGAAACAGGATACTGGGCTTGATGGACCCTTGGGTCTGGTCCAGTATGGCAATTCTTATGTTTTTATGTAAGAACTATCTTTGTTCCCATGTGCAAATATCGCTTTACTAGCTGTTCACCTGCAAAGGTTCTTCAGTTTGCCTAAGAACTCTGCTATCCTTTCAACTTTAATTGTAATTTATTTAAGTGGGCTAGAAAGAAAATGGTTTCCTAATAGCTATTACGATAATGGAACCTAAGGTCCATTTATGAATTTTAGTGACCTACAACGTTCTTTATTTTGAGCCTTCAGCATCTTTTGCCAAGATGAAATAGCAGCAGGTTATCTCCTGCAACCCAAAGAAGACCTGCCAAAGTAAAAGATCTTCAAGTCACTTTGCACCCTTACTGGCTGCTTCTGATTTTTTATACTTTTGGTTTGAAACCATGTGCACATTTCTCCTCCGTTTTGTTACCAGTATATATAAATACTTACTACAAGCTCTTTTTCTAAAAAAAAAAAAAAATAGTTCCGATGGCCTCTTCTTCCTGCACAAAACTCTTTTCCTCTACAGGACTACCCTATTCTGAGAAGACTTTTTGAATTGAAATCTCTTGGCTAAGAACTTCCATAGTCAAATTTTTCGGTTAATAGGTTCTCAACTAGCTTTCCCTTTGGATCTTACAACCTATCGGGAAAATTTTCAAACACCCCCCCCGCACGCCAAAATCTGAGGGTTACGCGCTTGGCCAAGCCTTGCTCGCATTTTAAAAGGGGCTCGGCCGCACACGTAACCCCCTATTACGCGCACAAGAGCCGGGCATCGGCAAAGGGGCGGTCCGGGGGAGAGGGGCGGGGCTGGAGGCGACCGGTACAGCGGCCATTTATCGCCCTGCTGGTGCGCGCAACTTGCTATTACTCCTTTGGAGGAGCAATAGGTAAAATTTAAAAAATAGGGATAGCTATTATAGGGATAGAGGGCGGGGAGGAGAGGGGAAGGGGAAGGGAGGTAAGGGTAGGGGGTAGGGAACTGGGAAAGGCCATGATGCATCGCATGAAAATTGCACTATTCCACCCCCCACCCCACCCCCACCCCCCCCAGATTTTATAACATGTGCGCACCAGCTCACGCATGTTATAAAATCGCGCATATGTTTCAAAATCTACCCCTATATGCAGTTTTATTCAAAAACTCCAACTCTTAACAAAAAATATTTTTTTACTCCTAAAGGTTTTAGGAACAATTTTCTCTAAGAGATCAGCAGACAGAACTGTCTTAAGTATTTTGTTCTCTTGTGAAAAGAGTTTTTCTTTTAATTGAGGAGTATGGAGACTCTTAGTCATATTAGTTCTGGCAAAAAATGGAGCCTTTGTAGGTTGGGATCTCTCTTTAAAACGGACTTTTCACAAATGGCCTTGTTAAAACTACATGTACTGTCACTATGACCTCGCACACTAAAACTACTGGTAAGCAGATTTACATGGGGATTGAGATCCCACACATCATCATTACCCAGTGGGGCACTCATGAGAGGGACTACAATGAAGTCAATCATTCCTGACCAGTGACATTCACAATGCAAGGATAAAACAAAGGATGATAAAGGAAGTTTGACAACAAACCTCAGGCCATGGGTAGCTGATTGTAACCAGCAGGTTACAATTCCCCACAAAACTAATAGTTGGTGCCAGCAAGTTGGTGATACCCAGGTACCGTCTAGCAAACATCCAGCCTCCTAGGCCCTCACTAGTTTTTATCATTAGATTACTGCAAAGCATGGAGACAAGACAAAGTGGTGAGAGAATTGGGTGCTGGACTGAGTGTGGGATCTACTCAGGACAGAATAGAATCAATGAGGAAGGAAGCAAAAACTGACTTGAATAAAAAGTGATGTCCTACATGCGGCCAAACTTCTGCAGCTGGCAATGTGGACAGACTGGCTGGGCTAATTGGTCTTTTTTCCACTGTCATCTACTATGTTACAAGATGCATCAAAAAATAAAAGGAGGAAATACTAAACAGAAGATATTTTTATCAAAAGAACAAGCCACATATTTGATTCATACAGGGGCATTACATATCACACTACAAGGTCATCACTTGGCCAAATGAAGAGCCTGAATGGAGCTCTTTGCACCTAATATATTCATAAGCCCAAACCTAATTGTCAGAATCTTTGTCTCCTTGTAAAATCCAAAAGTTGTATATAGGAAACCAATGGTAATTATATTCTTCAAGAGGATGCATGCTACTTCCATTATTAGGTTCACTCTTGAGCATACTTAAGCACATGGCAGTGTTAAGTGGTGTAGGTCAACTAATCTCCAAAACACATTCATTCTGTTTGAATGATAGTACTGCCATTATCAACAAAACTGCATTATGCAAAACAAAATGGTAAAGGTTAAGTACTAGCTTAATTATGCTCTACTGTTTCAGAAAACAGAATCAGCAGAATCTCTGCCCAGACAATAAATGTCATTAGCAGCAGAATATGCACTGCAGACCATAACCAAACCGTCAAGGACATACCCAACAGGTCAGACTACCTTCTTAAGTAAGCAATTTTTAAATGTCATGCAACTCTAGCTGGTAATCGAGATGTGACAGGTGTAGTAAATCGCTCCAAAATGGAACTCCATCCCAGCATTTTCTTTCTGACACAATTGCTTTTCATAGTTTTACAAGCCCTCAAAATAAAAATGCTAGCATGCGAGGTGTCAAATTCTAAGTTGCAAATATAGCAATGGCTAAAATCTTATGGACCCTTTTTGTAAAAGGAAAAAAGTTTCAAAAATTAGTCAAGATGTATGTCTTTCTTGTGCAATGTTGCAAACTTTGCAGTGAAGTAGGTTTTCCTCTCAAAACAGCATGCCACAAGAAAGGGAGGTTAAAAGGCAGTTCCATGTAATGGTATGATTTTTGTGCATACTCTATGTTGATTTTAACTAGAAAGGTGATATAACAAGAAATAAAAATAATTCACACAAATGATGGAGTAATTTCTTAAAAAAAAAAACATGCAGAATTAATAAAACGACTAACCTTAGTTTGGGAATATTTTATTTATTTATTTATCATTTATCAAAGGCTTATTGCACACGATATGACTGTATCGCGAAAAGGGCCTTTTCGCATGCAATAGAATGCAAATTAGGGGAAGGGGAGGAGTCGGGGCGGGGAGGGGCTGAGTCGGCGATGTCTTCGCTGCTGGCGATAATGTTACTAACATTATCGTCGTCAGTAGCACACCAAATAGCACCACCTTTCACGGTGGCGCTATCTGGTGTGAAAGCCACTGTGGTGCGAGGGCTGCGGACCTTTGCAAGCCTGCCCCCCCCCTTCATCCCCCCACCACCCGTTTTTGCAGGACTCATCATTCTGCGAGGAATAATGAATCCAGGCCTAAATTTGTACCTTGGTAAAAAAGTAAGTAAAGGAGCAGCAGCAGGACTTGAACCCTGATTTCCTGGTTCATAGCTCACTGCTCTAACCACTAGGATATTCCTCCCACTTTTCAGAATAATCCATGCATGGGAAAGGCTTCTAATCCTTGCAGAGTGAGTGAGTATGAGTGTGACTGAGTGTGTGTCCTCCTCCTCTTCACTGTGTGACTAAATGGCTACACAAACATTCCAAACTTCTCTTTCCATTTCCAAGATGGACCAACAAGCCTCTGGGTGGCCGAGGCTCCACTTCTGGGGCCTTCAATTCAATAAGGAATCATCCAACAGTAATCTCCCTCTCAACAGTCCTTTCAAATAATTAATTCAGTAAGTGCAGTATGGAGGTAGGCCATATTGAGAAGGCTGAAAAAGTACTGCCAGAATCTTTTGGTGGTGTTCAACTTAAAACTGGACTATTACAGGCTGAAAAATAAAATCCAGGCCAGCATTGCAAAATAGTAAAAAGGAACAGGAAAACAACAACTGAAAAGATAACAGTAACCTTATCCATAACCACCCTTCTTCTATTAACTGAATCAGTGTCCTTGGGACCCTCCCTGTGAAGGGTAGGAAACTTTAGCACTTCAATCATAAGCCACCAAAATTAGATTTTGAAAAAACAAGACTCTTTCCCAATTGTCTGTCTCTAGTAATAACTAATAAACTGGAATTTAGTCCCTTCTAGAAGAGTGATGCAGCCTTCAGGTTGAGACCAGACTCCAAAAACTCTCTCAAGCTCCAAAAATAATCTCCTATATGGTGGACTTTGAGGCCTACCAAAATACAGCAAACTCAGACACTGATTGTCAAGGTCTGACTCCAACTCTTACAAATCTCCCTACCCCCCAATAATAATGCCAACATGGGTATAGCATCCGTAGTGCAGAGTGCTGCACAGGCACCAACTTTAAAACTGGATGTACCATGCACCACCAACTTGGGAAGCTATGGCTCCCCACACCCCCCGAATGATGTGCTGCCACCCACTACTGCTGTTCCTTCTCAGCTGATTGCAGGGCATGCACAGCTTCCCCCTCCCATCCCACCACAGCCCAAAATGATGAGGTCGTCGGGGCCATGGTGGTGCCCATCCCATCATGGCCTGAATTCAAATGAGGCCTGTGGGGCCATGGTGGAGACCATCTGACCATGGCCCAAAGTGAGGAAGACGCTGGCGGGGGTCGAGATGGAGCCCATCTCACCATGGCCCAAAGTAATGAAAAGGCCATCAGGGCCATAGTGGAGTGCATCATACCATGGCCCGAAGTGACAAGGAGGCCATGGGTCCATATCTGTGTGAGAACTTGTTTGCCTGTGTCTGTGTTGGAGCCTGTGTGCATGCATGTCTGTGTGAGAACCTGTGGGTATGTGCATGTGTGAGCCTGTGTGCATGTGAGAGCCTGTCATACGTAGGCTTTCACAGGCATGCACATGCATGTTTGTGAAAGCATTGGCATGTATATGAGAGAGGGAGTGTATGAAAGAATGGATGTGTTAGTATGTGTGTGTGTGTGAGAGAGAGTGAGAGAGAGAAAATAATTTATGCGACCCTACCTTCCCCAATCCACAATAATCTCAGGTTAACTGGAAATTCAAAATCCAGGTATAGAGAGCAGAAGATATTTTAGAACATAAGAAATTGCCATGCTGGGTCAGGCCAAGGGTCCATCAAGCCCAGCATCCTGTTTCCACCAGGCCACAAGAACCTGTGGGTGTAATTTGATGTTTCTTTTGTTTTGAAATATTTTGTTTTTTCAGGAAATATCAGAACATTTTTTAATTATTGTATGTTTTATTCATCAAATGTTTTGAAATACTTTATTGGTTATGGGGAAATATTAAAACAAATTTATACAAGTTTTTTTAAATTACTGGATGTTAGTCGGCTGTTTTGACATTTATTATTTTTATTAGCATGGTTTTAATATTATGAATGTTTTATACCTCTTGATTTTATTGCTTGATGCTTTAAGAAAAATGTTTCTATTTTTCCATTGTTGTACTGCATAACAGTTAGGCTTGTGGTTTCAGTACAGGTTTTTTTTTATTTTTTATTTATGCAATTTTAACAACTTATAGACAGTAATTAAAACTTGTCAATGAATAGCATTGCATTTACATTACAACGACAGAAGAACTACCTACACATATTGGGCTCAATCTTAATTTAGGATTAAAGTATTATCTCAATACCCAAAAAGAAATATAATATAACCAGAGTCCAATATATAAAATAGAGGAAAAAGACCATTTATAAAGAATTAGGGAAGATCCAAGATACACAATTCAGAGCATATTAAGGAAATTTCCATTTAATTAAGGAATTAGAAGGAACTAAGAACATTCCCTTATCATAGCCCATGATCTAATTGGTAAATCTGAATTATTTAGAAGTATGATCATCTAAGAATTTCCTGAGCTCTAGTGGTTCTAGAAACATATCTTTCATTCAAATATTTTAATATACATTTACAGGGGTAATATAAAGTCATCTGAGCCCCTAGATTTTTAACCTCTTGGCTCATCTGTAAAAATTCCTTCTCCTAATCTGCGTAGGCCTGGTAATATCCGGAAACATCCACATTTTCTGTGTTAAATAAGGTTTATCACGGTTACATAGAAAAAGTCTTAATATTTTGTCTCTATCTTCAGCTTTTTGAAATTGTATGCATATTGTTCCACGTTGTTCCACTTGATCTTGCATCGATCCTTCCAAAAGGTCTGTGAGATTATTAAGTTGTTGTGATCGATTTTGAAGTTGCCCAATTTCAGATTCCTTTTTCCCAGATAGCATAACATATATTTTTTTCTATAGATGGAATATTCTCCAAAGGTAATTGTAGATTTTCCACTGCAAATTTTTTGAATTGTTCTTTAGGTGAAATAAATTTTACGATGGGAAAGTTCAATATTCTCAGGTTATTATACCTGAAATTATTTTCCATAATTTCAATTCTCCTTGCATTTGCAACTTCTCCTTTCATTAATCCCGACTGGATCTTTTGAATTTGGTCAATGTGGTTTTCCAAGCTCTCTAGCTTCTCAGAGTGTTTTTTTTACCATAGAGTCTGTTTGTTTAGATTGATTCTGTATTTCTGTTATTTTTATATCAAGACTAGCCATAGATGTTTTTAATTCCATCAATGCAAGCCATACGTTTTCTAATGTTATCATTTCTGTTGCCTCAGCACTACAGCCCACAACAGGAACCACAGATTCTTCAATTTGAAAGCAGCGTTCATGCCTCATTACAGAGGCCGCCGCCTTACCTTCGCTGCCTTTAGGTGTCGAGGTTAGAGGCTCCATAGTCAGGACTTCCCCTCCGCTATTCCTCATCTCACACTCCGGCAGGACATCTTTGTTTCCTCCAACCTGCAATCTCACTCCTCTTTCTCTGTTCCCCCCCGATGGGGTCCGGCGGTGCCACGTTTCCTCGGGACGTACCCGGATCCAAGTCCAGAGATAGAAAAGGTGCCGGCAGTTCAGGCGTCACTTTGGGACTAAGAGAGGTGTAATGATCCTGTTGCGTTGTAGATCGCTCCTCCCCAACGCCACCAGCGGATACTTCACCCGGAGTCATCGTGCTTAGCGGTGAGAGGAACCCCTCGATTAACGGTTGTGAAAGGGTAACGGTAGGAATAGTCAGGGTCTCCATTCTTACTTTCCCCTTTCTTTTCGAGTGAGGCATCGTTAAGTAGCAGAAAAAGGCTAGCTGAAATTAGGAGCTCTCTCTCGACACAAACTTCTAGGCAGCCATCTTGGATCCTCGGACCAGTGTACTCTTCAGTACAGTTTTGTTGGCACATTTCTATTCTGTATTTTAAAGGTCCAGTTCTTGTGTAACTAATTCTTGCTGTGAAAATGATGGTACTTTCCACTGGCTTTGACAGCATTATCATCCTTCATTTTTATTTTAAACAGAAGTGCTCTCATTATCAATTTCATTTGCATGCAGAAAGCGTTTTTGAATATTCTTGCAGAAAACATTTTTCCATTCACATATTTTATTGTCACTGTTAGTAGATTAAGCGATTATTTTATTTCAAATCAATTTTATATCCCCTGTCAATCACACCAGAAACCTTGGAGTTATCATGGATAAAAACCTTTCCTACAATATGCACATAACTACTAAAATCAAAGAAGGATATCACAAGCTCCTAGTTCTCAGACGTTTAAAACCTTTCCTAAATTCATTGGATTTCAGAACTGTCTTACAACTCTTAATTTTCTCAACAATATACTATTGTAATTCCCTTCTGATTGGTCTTCCATTCATTAGCATCAAACTTCTGCAGATTCTTCAGAATGCAGCAGCTAGAATTTTAGCTGGAACAAAAAAATATGATCACATCACCCCAATACTAGTGTTGCTTCACTGGCTTCCTATTAAATCTCGAATTGATTATAAGATCCTGACCATCATTCACAAATTAGTGAATGCTGATCACCATAAACATACTGGTTTAAAAGTCACTCCACAAATTACCAAAAAAAATCTTCGATCTAATAACACTTCTTGTCTAAATATTCCTCCCATCAAAGATGCTTGACTATCATCCACTAGAAATAGAGCTTTCTCCATTGTTTGTCCAAAAAAATGGAACTCTCTACCACTTTATTTGAGAACTCAAACCAATATCAAAAAGTTCAAGAAAGATCTAAAAACTTTCCTTTTTCATACAGTCTGCATTAATGATCATCTATATCAACAATGCATCTACAATCAACTCAACCAACCAAACCCAGGCACGAAAGAAAAAGTATCTACAACTAGCATCAACCATATTCATTACAATTCGGAACTTATAAGAAGTAATGATAGAATCCCTCCTTTATGATAAATTAATACTATTTCTGTTACTTCCCTTTTTTCCCTTTTCCTCCCTTTTTCACCCCATCATCTTCCCCTTCCTTCCATTCCCCCCCCCCCCCCCCCCCCCCATTGTTACTTTTTTGTAACTATGTATAATTTATCTGTTTTTGTTTGACTTTGTAAACCGTTATGATGCCTGAACCGAATGATGGTATATAAAAATGAATGAATGAATGAATAAATAAATAAGGAATGGACTTAACTAATGCTCCCTCTAAGAATTGGGTTGTGAATATAAAACGGATAGGCTTTTTGCATCAAACAAAGTAGTGCTCAAAGGGGAATGTAGGAGGGTGGACTGTGCTCTAGGGCACACTGCAGCTGCAAATTTTCTGGTGCATCAACTTTAGCAGGCACCCTATGCCCCTGAATGCCAATCCTTTTTATAGGAACACTAAACCCAATCTGTTATGAGTGGGAACTAAATTAGTGAGAGACTCAAAAAATGCAAACTTTCCCCATAGCTGGAAGAACTGAAGGAGAGATAGAGAGAGAAGAGAGAGAGAGAGAGATACATTTACACACACACACACACACACTACCAACAACTTCTGTAAATGCTTCTGCCTGCAGTATTTTATTGGTGGTATTTTTCTCCCTCCTTTCAGAAATTGCACAAAATCTAAATCCTTGGGCAAAAGACCCACAATTTCAAGATCATGCAAGCAAAAATGGATTTGCAGGCTTTCGCGTTATTTCTCCCCCCTGCTTCTGGATGTAATTCAAATCTCCATTTTATAATTTGCATACAGTTATGGGGCCAAACAGTTCAGCAAATATTTACAAACCATTTACCAATGTGTTAGATATTTTCACAAGGATGTCCCTTCTCCTTGCATTTTCCTGAAGAGACTAACGTCAGCAGAACATTTTGCCAAATTGTTTTGTAATGACCTCGAGACCCTGTCATTCTCCTCCATACATAAAACGGGTTTACAGGAAAAGCATGATGCCAAAGCCACTAACCCTTGTTAAACAATTTGCATTAATCCATTATAGTTTTGTTCCACTCAGCAGTGCAGGTGGTGGGGTTTAGATTTGTTTTAAACAAAGTGGAGGCTATAGCAGAACTGAACACAAGCCAGATGTTGCATTTGATTATTTATGACGATGCTGAAGAGTCAATTCCACCTGGAATACCATGCTAATGAACACTAACCTTGTCTCAAGGAAAATTCATATGTAATGCACATACCACTGATTCTTTAGATAACATTTAGTCTGAGGAGAGCTCCAGGAGACAGACATCTGCAGAAACGTGCAAATGCAACATAAGATACAGCAACAGATCTAGATGAAACCCGATCGAGTGAGAGGAAACTTGGCTAATTAGATTGAACAGATCAAATCACTAAATCAGATCTTATAAATCCAAGCCATTGAGGCCTGACCTAAATCTGCCATTCCACTGCATCAAATATTTTCAGTGTACTTCTGCAGAGTTGTACTTCAGTCGAAAGCTTTCATACAATCAGCCTTCTAAAGGTGTCTAATAGTTTGAATGCATAAACATAATGGATCTTAGTAAATTTGAGGTTTCAAAATAAATCCTAATTTTTAAACTGGTTTCATTTATATGAACAAATGTAAAATAAAATAAATAAATAAATAGAATATTGGAAGATGTGAATCTGTACGGAAATTCTACCACTGCATTTTAGTTTTTATTCACTGTCAACATAGGAGTCATTTCCATGATACACCAGAAGCAATGGTGTCCAATCTCCAGCTTCCTGTTTGAGTAGCAAGCAGAAATTCGTATTATATACCTCTCTCTTCAGCTACCCTCCCCCATGATGGTCCACCCTCAGCTAGTGAAACAAGAGCGCAAAGAAGAAATATTTCAGATTAATTCCATATTATAAGGGATTAAAAGTCAAATACCATGATCAGAGAGTTGATTGCATAAAATGCTGGGTGTTGTGTATGCAAATGTACAGCACTCTAGTTTTTTTTTAGGATTGGTTTAATAAAAAGAAAAATGCAGTGCTTTTAACAAGGATCAGAGATAATGCTGATAGAATTTTCTGCCAGTAATTAATTAATCTATGACTAGAAGGCTTAAAGCTGCACTCTAAAAGCAATGAATTATTTACTAGGTGCAAGACAATGTAAGGGGACAGACACTTGACAGGTCAGCATGCAAGAGAAAATATTCTAATCTGCTAAAACACATCTCACTGTCAGATTAAATGCAGTAGAGTTCTAATGTCATTCATTTCAAAGTATGGTTAGAATAAGGCAGCTGGCAAGATGTAAACCAGGCCTTCTGCATAGGGTAGTGACAAAAAACCTGTGGAGGGTGATGCAATAAAAAGGTGCAGAATCAAAATTATAAGCCTGGTCTCCGTTGAGAAGTAGCACTAGAGAGGACTTTTGGTTTGTTTTGGTGGGGGTCCATCCCACAAGAATAAAAGAGCCCCAGCCCCAGAGGTATTGGGTAAATTCTCGTGGAAATGCCGTCCTGCCCTGTCAACCACAAGCGGTCTCCCCGACTAGGCCTGCCCTTCGCCTAAGTCAAGGAGGGAGCATAAAGGGGAAGAAAAAAGGCTAAAGGTGTGCCTGGTGTGGCAGCCTTCAGCAGCGTGACACTGATGGAGAGCCCATATCACTGCAGGCCAGGTCAGCGCAAAGCTGACTGGGAAGCAATGAAGAGGCTAGAGTCCGGCCCAACTAGGGCAAGAACGATAAGACGCGGTGGAGTTTTCTGAGATAAAAATGGAGAAAAAGAGGGGGGTGGGGAATGGCATACAGGCATGGAGTTTAACTGTAGTGATTCAGTCCTTCGTTGCTGCTGTGGCATACTTCATAGTCTCCAACTGCAGTCAAGGTCAGGGGTCAACCTACAAGCTGTTTCTGAAACAAATACAGTCATATAGAATTACTTTCCCTGGTGGCGTAAGTCATGGACTGCAAATTAATCCTACAGCTCAGAGCTCATAAAGAGAAGAGTTTGGAGGAAAATGAAACCACTGCAGAGAGTTGTGATGAATGTTGGCTTTTGTCTGGTTCCATCTCTCCCTGCATGATCCTCCAGCAGTTTTTAATTAGAGAGGAATTAAATGGGCATTCCATAGTATCCAATCAATATTATATTATACCGTAATGTGACTACGACAATAAGCCTATGTAACAGGAAAAGGCAAGAATGTGCTGTTTAGAATTCGTCCTGCTGCCACCTGTCCTTGTACAAGATCTTTTTATCTTAATATTAAATTTTTATTGCATTTCTCCCATCCTAAATAAATATCAAATCTAAATGCAAGAAACTTGCCCAAAGAAGAGCTCAACATTACATTGAAAAACCGCACATTCTCAGGAAAACCTTCCGTCTTGAAGTGCGTAAAGCAAAGGAGATTAAAAGCAGATCGTTCTGCAAAATTAATAAAGTTATGGTCAAGAAGTTACAAACCTGGGGATACAACTCTGATCATAATAAAATCAACAAAGAATTGTGAACCATAAACAAACACAAAGGGCCAGGCCAACCCAGTAAATCATTAGTAAGTGCTCTGTATACTATCATATGGGAGATCTGGGTTCACTTTAAGGATCTGCTTCTGGTTCAGCTAGAGATATTCTGGAGCACAGCAGGTGGGGGAAGGAACCTCTGCCATTGTTCAATGGCCAGACGTAGGCTGCATGTTACTAAGGCTCCCGAGAGAGCCATGCTTTGTGGCTCCTGGTCAAGGAATATCATGGCAATGACTGGCCTGAACTGGGAATGGGAAAGGGGAGAAAGAGGAAAAAAATCTGAATAGCTTTCAAACAAAAGGCTCGTGGTACTGTAACACAATAATTCCGAAGATGCCACCTCTCAACCCTTTAATTTTTATTCATAAGTAATAATTAGATCAATAAAAATAATATAAACCATAACACACAATATACTCAACATACATACCCACTAAAAACAGACTAGTACAAAAACCCAACTAGAATTCTAGTTTCAATGGTCATCTGCCGTCTTCATCAGGGAATAAGTACACAATTACAAAAAAGCATATTCTTTCATAAATACATCTTAAGTAGTTTATATTAATAAACAGATCACATCATCCTATACTCGCTCAACAATGTATTCAGATCCGAATATTCTTTAAGCTGCCAATATTCCCAGATCTCTTTCACCAAAGAGCACCATGAACATCCGATAAAAGGTTCTATTATTAAGAGCAGGCTTTCTGTCCAGAAAGAGAGCTGATTGTTCAGTGATATATAACCTCTGGTTCAAATGATGAGAAGTGGATAAAATGATAACTTGTCAATGCAAGCGCTAACTTTCAGGATGTGTTCCGCTGAATAAAGGTGTGGTTCTGGATAGCTAACAGAGCTGGAAATATTGGCAGCTTAAGGAATATTCAGATCTGAATACATTGTTGAGCGAGTGTAGGATAATGTGATCTGTTTATTAATATATACTAATTAAGATGTATTTATGGAAGAGTATGCTTTTTTTGTAATTGTGTACTTATCCCCTGATGGGCGTTTAAACTAGAATTCTAGTTGGGTTTTTGTAATAGTCTGTTTTTAGTGGGTATGTATGTTGAGTATATTGTGTGTTTTGGTTTGTATTATTTTTATTGATGTAATTATTACTTATGAATAAAAATTATTTAAAGGGTTGAATGGTTGAGTGGTGACATCTTCGGTATTATTGTGTGTCATGACATTGATGCCACATTAGGATACCTTCAGTTTGATATACCATCATGGTACTGTAACCCAAGCTGGCTCTGATCAAGCTAGAAGCCCAAAGGAGCAGGAGGAAACTGCTAGAACAAAAAGAAGAGGAGAACTAAAGTGAATTGTAAGGTTCTAAGGAGATGTTCCCTGACAAACCCCTTTCCCCCACCAGTTATTACCAAGCCTGTGTGAGTAAGAAGTGTTTCCCCAGAGCAGCTCTTCATTACTATTGTCTGTATATACATACAGAGCACAGACAAAAGTTTAACTGTATAATTACAAAGAAAAGAATGCATATATTTCAAACATGTCATGGCACATGCAAAGGTTGACTTTGAAATCTTCAGATAAGTGGATGACAGTGGTCAAAAAGGCAAACAGAATGTAAGAATTTATTTGGAAAAGAACAGAGAACAAAACTGAGATCTTCATAATATCTTTGTTCAGATCCATTGAGCAGCTGCACCTTGAGTGCTGTGTATGGTTCTGGTTGCCCAATCTCAAAAAAGACATTGCAGAAATAGAAAAGGTACAGAGAAGGCGACAAATTTGATAAAAGAGATGCAAAAGCTCCCTTATGAAGAAATACTAAACTGATTAGGATTCCTTAGCTTAGAAAAGCGGCAACTGAGAGGGTTATGATTGAGATTTATAAAATCATAAGTGGGGAGGAATGGGTAAATAAGGAACAATTATTTACCCTTTCAAACACTACTATGACTAACAACTAACAACCAAAACTAACAACCAAAAATTTTAAAACAAATTGCAGGAAGTATTTTTCCACTCAATGGAATCTGTAGCTAGAGGATATAATCAAGGTAACTAACTTAGTGGGGTTCAAAAGAGGATTGAATAAGTTCCTGAAGGAAAAGAACACAAACAGTTATTAGTCAGGGAGATTTGGGAAAGCCAGTGCTTATCCCTGGAATACAAGAAATAGATCAACTTATTGGGGATCTGACAAATATTTGTGACCCAGACTGGCCACTGTCGGAGACAGGATGCTGGGCTGGATGGACCTTGGTCTGGCCCAGCAAGGCATGTTGTTCTTATGACATGGCACCTTCTGTCAAGGCTTTTCAACCCTAGCTAAGGTGAAATTTATTCTTACTTGTTAATTTCCTTTCCTTGAGTCCAGCTACAGCAGTCTAGACTAGTGGGTTATCTCCACCTACCAGCAGATGGAGACAGAAGACATGCCCTTTTTCAGTGACATCATCACTTAGTATATAGGCTGGTGCTAAACCTGCCATAGACAGTATTCTTATTTCAAAGAAATGACAAATACCAACTGCCTCAAAACACAATTAACAGTAGGAATAATAGAGACTCCATAAACAGGAGGGACATTCTCCTGTCTGTCCTGTTTAGAAAATTAACTCTACTCAGCAGGGACCAAATCTCATGTGTGTCTGTATGGCACTGCACATGCCAAGCAGTGCCACAGAAGAGATAAACATTTAAGTAGTAGCCTCGGGTGCATCTCAAACGAAAAATAAAAAATTTCTTCTAAACCCAAGGTCTGCGGCCAAGGATAACAGTGCAGACTTCCCAGGAGGGTCCTAGACTGATGTAGCAGGACTCAAGGAAATTAACAAGCAAGACTAAATTTCATCTTTCTTATAATCATGTTACATCAGTCCAAACTAGTGGGACATGGCTAAGCCTATTCCAACACAAGTGGGAAGAAAACAGGGCTACTCTGCCTTTCTGAGCGAACCTCAATGGTTAGGATAAGACAAAAAATCAGAGCCGGTTCCTGGCGTACCAAGCAGTGAGCAATCACTGAGCTCTCTCCTGGATATTGCCAGAGCAACATCAGCTTATATACCAAGTGATGATATAACTAACTGTCTCCATCTTCTGGTAGGCAGAGATAAACTGCTAGTCTGGACTGGTGTGGCAGGATGATAAGCAAAGTAACATTCATTCACCTTAGTCTAACAGGATCACTACCAGTGATTTCCCTGCGAACTGGATGTACTGGTAGCAATGGGGGATGGAGAAGAAAAAGGGCAAATGTTTGGGGAAGGGGTATATATTTAAGGCAATTCAATGGTGGAGGGCAGTGACCAATTAAGGACAGTGAGTGATGGACAATTGGTTCAGGTTCACAGATCTGTGCTCTATTTATAGAGCAACCTCTCCAATCCATGACTACAACTATTACAAAGATCCTGCACTGTCTAACAACCTAAAAGGAGGTGGTGATAAAATTCCTGGAAAGTCCACATTATCACAACTCTTTTCTTTTTAAACTTATAACCTCTGAAGAAGCTTCTGATGTACTAAAAAGTTTAATCTCAGCTCTGTAAATGATGAATACAATTTAGAATTAGAGTACAAGTCGTATTCCTCAACATTATAAGGTTGCAACTCCATGGCTTCTTCTCTTATTTTGCTGTCCTGATATATTCTACTAGCAACTGCTGTTCTACGCCCAGGCGGTGAGCCTTTTTATTGGCACATCTGCTCTTGTTTTGAGCAGAATTTCCCTAGAAATTCACTGTAAGAGTGTCCCTTCCACACTCTTACAGGCTCCCTCACTCTCTGGCACACACACACATCCCCTCATATAGGCTCCCTCTCTGAAACCCACACTCAAGCTCTCCCCCTCTTACCAACCAAGCTGACTCTCGCACTCCCCCACACCCTCTCTCCTCTCTCACACACACATTCTCTCTCACCGGCATCCCCCCCCCCATGCTCTCTCTCACCCTCCCCTCCCCGACACATTCTCTCTCACCGGCATGCCGCGGGACTCGCACCATTCGTGGCGAAGATGAAGGCCTGGCGCGCCGTTCGCGGCACACGGGGGCCTTCCATTTTCGCCTTGAGCAGAAAATAGTAGCGGAGACCCCAGCATGCTGCGAACGGAGCACATCCCGCGGCATACACTCTGTTCGCGGCGAAGATGAAGGCCCGGGTGCGCCGATCGCGGCACACGGGGGCCTTCCCTTTTCACCGCGAATGGCTCGCCGGGCCTTCATCCTCGCCGCAAACGGAGCATGTGCCGCATGTCGCACTCCATTCACGGCATGCCAGGGTCTCCTCTGCTATATTCTGCCTGTCCCACGATGGCCGCTGTCCTTCGTACCTCTGGCGTGTTTGAGCCTCCAAGGGGGCCAGGGAGCCGCCTGCGCGATCTATAGTCGGGCTGGGGAACACGCGTGAGCAATGACGGACACACTCCCAAGCCCGATATATTATGGATTTTGTACAGTTTTACACTAAGAATAAAGCCGGTGTGCAACTTTTATCATGACCACATCTCTTTTTCTTTTTTTTTAATGTCCTCCAAGCCCATAAAAGTGTAAACTATGAATTGGTGAAAACCAAAACAACTTATCAGTTTGATTAAAGTTTTACAAACTTCAGCAAATTTGCAAAAAAAAAATGTTTCCAGCTTTGCAGTCTGAATGTTAATTGTGTATGAGAGAAAAGGCCATCAGAAGAGAGCCGTTCTAATTCAGGAACTGGACAAGCTCCATTGCTTTGCATCTTGCATGAGAACTATTTTTCATTTCCATCCCACGGAAAGAACCTTCAAAGATGGTGTAATATATTACAGTCAAATCAGGGCTGTCAGTAGTGCATGAAAATATCCTTTTAGCTACACATGACATTTATGTTAATACCAAATGAGTTCATTATGATTCATAAAACAATAAATCTGAGCAATAAGACAATGGCATTCAAATGAATGAATAACAATGAGTCACTTAAGCTAACATGCTTGACAAGTGCGCCATGCTAGTTTTCAATTCCATTCATGAACTGCTACTCTGGTACACAGCCTACAATCAAAAATAACAAATAAAGCAGCCCTATGTACTAAATATTTTTGTGATGGACACAAACATGGGAGAAAACCTATAGTCACAGGACCCAAAATTAAGGAATCTGATCCAGTCCAACTTGCTAAAACAAGCCAAATTGTTCATTCAGCTTAACAGTATATAAAATGTTTTACATGAATGTGGCAGCGTAAGTCTAGGGCAGGATTAGGGCAAAGAGATAAGGATTAGGGCAAAGAGATAAGCAGGTTAAAATGTGGAACAGGGCAATGAAAATAAGATGTGCCAGCATGTATTGCACTAATTAAGGTTGTTGCCATGCTGCAACGTCTGCCAGTCAAGTGCTATCTACTTCCGTGCCAGAAATGAATCAGCTGGCTGCACTGTAGATGCCAATGCAGCTAACTTCCCAGGATAGGTAGACCCTGCCGTTTCATACTTACACTGTGCTGAAACAAGAGCACTGACTGGTAACTGCTCCAAGAATGAGGCAAATGAAACAAACAAAAACTACAAACAAAATATGGCAAAGCAACATGTGAATGGACAGTAGCTAAGGCTGAAGTCTCAGCAACAAGTTTTTAATCTAATTCATCCCTCCTTGTGTATATATTTTTATTGTGAAAAACATCACATGGTACACTTCTATCGGTGCTCATTGCTTAATTATCAATCCTGACCCCTTTTGCCTTCGCTTTCTTTGTTGTTCTGTTCAATTCTTTTACACCTCGCGCACAAGGTAAAACCTCTCTCCACAACGGCAAGGGAGAACCTAGCCTACGTCCTTGCAGGCTGAAACTAAATAGGTCTCTAGGGTGTGTTAGACCATGACCTTCCACCTTTTCAATTTCATATTTGCCTTTAGCTTTCTACACTGTGTTGTCTGCTTACCAGAGAGATCTGGACCTCTTTAGATTCCCAAAAGGCAGAAGGGACAGACTCTTATTTCACTGGTAATCAATTAAAATGATGTGCATAATAACCCAAACCTTTGCACTCCTGTCATTCAACCCCTGACATGGATCTTAAGTGCTGCCTCCCATAATTACACAATATTTGGAGAGCAAATTTTGAGACATCCCAATGAAGGCTGGGCTGTCTATTTCTTGACAAGAAAAACTGCTATTAACTGATGAGCTGCTGTTTTTCTTCTCTCTTTGTCAGCAGCACAACTTCAAACATTGACAAGGAAACAGAGTACATCTTTCGTTTTGACATCAGGTCATCACAGATAATATAATAAACACTTCTGTTTGCAATTCCTATTGTCAGGCTCTTATTTTGCAGTTTTGTAAAATTTACAAGCAGCCCATCTTATAAAAAGGAAAAAAAAAAAAAAGACTCAGTTTTCAAAAGGGAGCAAAGCAAGCAAAACTGAGTGATCAGCCAAGTCGCAAAGTTATCCCAAGATATAGGTGTACTTTTTTATTTTGCCAAAAGTACACAACGCTAAGTTCAAAACAGACATTCCCACTAATAAAACTGCACACTCACAAAACAAAAAAAGTGTGCAGCTCAACTAGTGCTTGTGCATTTGTTTCGTGCCCTTTTGAAAACATCAAATCTGTTGCCTTGAGAGAGAAGTTTCCCCAAACGGGTCACCTATCCAGAGCTCCTCCACACAGCAGAACCCACAGTGTTTGAACAGATAGGGAATGATGGACCCGCTCACTTAGCTGCATAAATCCTTAACATTATTCAAAAAACCAGCACAGATCAGAGAAAAACAATTTTAAAAATCTGTAGCCAATGCCATGACAAAATCTGTTTGCTGCAGAAAAAATTAGGCAAGGAAACACATGCCTTTATATTAAAACTATGAATCCACTTTGCAAGCTGAAGAGCAAGCATATAGTTAAACTCAACAAAAATAATGCTGGAAAATTATCCAAACAACCACATCATAGCTACTCAGTTTGGTTGGCATTATATTATACATCCATTATTCTAAATCTATATATAGAAGACATCAGGTAAAAAAAAATCTAATCCTGTTCCATTCAGTAGAGTAAACTAAGGGTATGCTAACCTTGCAGTCTTGTGTAACATTTGTTTCCCCAAAAGAAACTTGGCACATGAGATAAAAGAACTTCTGCATTAAGCGTGATCTTTTTTTTTTCCTTCTTTTTTTTGGCACTTCAGTGCATCACAAATTAAGCATCTAACATACTCCCCAAGTGTGAAAATATTCACTTACTGATGCCAAAGGATATTCAAGCAAAGATAATCTGTAGATTTTAATTCTGTTTTACACTCAAAATTGCCAAAGGGAAAGTATCTTACTAGTGACAACAGACAACTCATGCTAAAGGTGAAAAGTGAAGCTTATCATTAAACATGCAAATTTTAGGATTCCTGTCCTACCTAATACAGTATCTTTAAGAAACTAAAACAAACCAGTTTCAATTAAATAATATAAAGAAAATTATTGGGACAGGAATAAAGATCTCCAGACATAAAGCATATGCTTGGAAATTATCAAAGCACTTTTCAAGTCTTTCACCATCACAATTAACAATGTTGAGTTCCCCCCAGTGCATTAACATTTGCATACAGATTCGTCAAATCATCCCGACTTCTCAATTCCAAAAAAGAAAAATGCACAACCTCAGTAAGAAACAAATTCCTCAGAGAACATTTATTTCCAGAGCAATGCAATCTGTTAAGAGTTGAATATGTATGCAATGCACAGTCATATATTATAACTGTTCAAATTTGGAAATCTGGTGCAGTGTCCAGATTCCATGACAATGCAGAAACTTTCAGAGATCATTTTTAAAACACTATACATCACACCACAGACACGTTTTCCAGACACACAAAACCAGCTCTGTTAATGCATAAAACCTTGGACTTACCTTGCACTTGCCCTCTGCTCTGATGACTCCATAGGACCAGGATTAACATTAGTATCAACTGTGCTCCACCAGATGCCCTGCCACTGTTCTGTTCTCCTGCCATCTCATTATTGGAGACTGTAAACAGAGAGATTTAGTTTCAGGTTTACAGGAACCGTAGTCCCTGCAGCATCAGAAATCATGCATATGCATACACTTGGGATTCTGTTCAAAGCAGATTTATAAGATTCTCCCCTTCTAAGATAAAACGTAGTGTGGTTCCTGTGTCAATCCCCTTGAACACACAAAAATAAAAGGTCAACAAAAAAAATATATATATCATATAAAAAGGTGATGCCTCTCAGGAGTTAACATTCCCTTCTGTAGATTCAAACAAAATAAGCAGGTCAGAGGAAAGAATGTATTTTCTGGGAAATGTCTTTTGCTCTGACATTCTGTTTGAACCTGATGAAGAGAGTTTCTGCATCCAAAAGCTAGTGAAGACATTTATTAGAAAGAGTCCCGTAAAGGTGTCTCCTCATATTGCTTCATGTCCCTTCAAAAAACTGTCAGTGAAATCCACCCCTTCCATTCTGATTAGATATTACCTTTCTACTCCAAAGATTTCGAGTGGCCAACCCCAGCTCTCAAGGGCAATCAACTGGTCAGGTTTACAGGATATCCCTGATAAATATGCATGGGAGAGAGAGAGAGAGAGAGATGTGCATGCCCACTGCCTGAGCTGTACACAAACCTGTTTGATATTCATTAGTGTTATCCTGAATCCCTGACCAGGCTGGTGGCCCTTGAGAAGTGGAGTTGCCCACTCCCCTTCTCTGACCTGCCTTGGGATAATCCCGCTTTTTAGTCTCCTCCTCCTCTAGAAAAGGTGAGAAGGGGACAGGACAAGGGCAGACTGGATGCATCCATGAAAACACAGGTAGCACGACCCTCCCGTTATCAGACGCTATTTGAAAACAATCTTTAAAGCATCGATAAACATTTCTGGATATGAGGGAAGATGCTGTAACCCGGCCTGATTTTGAAGAAGAAACCAATAATGAAGGGTTTAATCTCTGGGCAAGCTTAAGTGAGAGTGTGAAGCCCCCGCCAACTGAAACGAGACATTTGTCAATAATTAGAGTCTCCCGGAATATAAAAAGGATTGAATACTTGTTCTGGTGTGTTGAGCAGCATAGATTTTTTTCATTAAATCTCTGATATACATGAATGTGCAGAGTTTAACTGTTTCTAAACTGTTGGTTCTGAATTAACTTACTGTTGCCAATGGATATAGGGGAGAGGCTTTTTGGCTCTTCACGCTGGACAGGACACACACACACACACACACTCACACACACACACAACAGAAGGTACGTGACAGAGAAGTGATTCCCAAACTCGTCCTCAGGGATGCCCCCCAACCCAGGTTTTCAGGCTGTCCACAATGAATATGCATATTTGCATACAATTCCTCAAGTATATGCAAATACATCTTATGCATATTCATTGTGGATAGCCTGAAAACTCCATTGGTTTGGGGGCCACCCGACGACAGGTTGGGAACCACTGCATTAGATTATTTTGATGCACAACTCAGGAATATTGCAAGATAGGAGATCAAATACAGATACTCAATTTATAAAAGTTTACACCATAAGATACAAAATAGGGGGGAAAATACCTTTCAATCTAACAAATTTGTATTTACTGATCCATTGCATTTGGAAACTTGTATTGCTAACAAGAATACTGAACTTGGGCTGGGAACTTAGTAATTTAGGAGGGTTAGTAAACTTATTTTGAATTTTGGTATATTACTTGTTTTTACTTTTTATGAAAAGTAATTTCCTGTGTATCTCCCCCCTTTCTATAGGGTTGATGATTGGTAGCGATGTTTACTAGTATTATTGCTTTGTTATAATTTTTGCTAGCCTATAATTATTATTGCTTTATATTACTGTATTAAATTAAAAATCTTTAATAAAGATATAATTACAAAAAAAAAAAAAAAAGGAAAATGTTTTCTAAATTCAGCTTTGAGAACATTTAGTATTGAAGAAATCAAAGTATGGTTGCCATGTTGGTTGACTTGGATACACAGAAACATAGCAAACACTCAGAAATCTGTCAAATATTTGATTGCATTTATAAAAAATGTACTGGGACCTAAGAAATCTGTATTTTTGTAATAAAATTAAACATTTTTTTAGAACATATACTAGCTAAAACTACAGTAAAGCCAGAGCCCATATTGTTAAACTGAAAAGTGGAAATGTATCTGACTGGGTTCTAATAAATGATTAATGTGGATAACCAATCAGTTACTCTGACCCTGGGCCCTTGATTTTATTTGAAAAATTCAACAAAAATTCAGAATTGTCAAGACAGATGTTAAAATCTTGCAGATACCCACTATTCAAACCATCCCACAGTCAAGGGAACTTTGGGATACACTAACAACCATAGCTCTGGGTAGCTCCAGATGTGAACTGAAGAAACACTGATATTAAAAGCCTCAAAAGGTCAGATTTGTATGATCAGTTTGCAGCTTGTCTTACTTGGACTCTGATTACCTCATCTATTTCACACTGGATAGGGGCTCAAGTTTAATCCATACTAGTTCAGTCAACTGTAGGTAAAACTGTCTTGGCCTTGGTTAACATGTTTTCTGTGTGTGGTGAGGGCAACATTCAAAGCTATTTATTTTATACAAAGAGAAAAGGTATCTGCAGAAAAAGCATATGCAAGTATCTTGGTAAGTTTTAAAACTAAAGCACATGCATTTGCTTTCAAAACTGGTGCTAAGTCTGTGGGTAAAAAAGCACCCATGGATTTTCCCCAAGCAGATGGCATATACAATGCCACTGCTCAGTAAAGGATTTTAATGCATGGTCTCATGTCTTTTTCAAATAAATCAAAATGCCATTTTTCTCAGACATTTAATGAAACAGGACAACTTTTTTTTTTTTTAATTCAGGTGGTCTTTCATAGAATGCTTTTTTTTTTTTTTTATAAAAGATTATGAAATAAATTCCCTTCTATTGACACAGGTTTTCTGAGGGTATCCAAGACTTCATGGGGAAGAACAAGAAAAACTGATTACATAACATGCAAGTCTTGGCCACACAAGCTTGTGCTCCTGCAAAGAAATTTCACTTTCCATGTTGTCTGATTGTGCATCTCTTTTTGTCCTTAATGCATACAAGAACTTTGTCATCATCAGCATCTTGGGAAACATCTTTCCCTTCTTATAGAGAAAAGAGAAGTGTCAATGTATTGTTCCCATTAAAAAGTGTTTGACCTCTAGCCAAAAGGTACAAAGCAAAATTTTCAATTAAAAAAAAAAATACTGAGAGTGGACTTTGGTAACAAAGTACAAAATTTAAGGATCAATCAAAAGATTTAACAGTGCTTTTAGCAGAAATTTTCCTTACAGAACATTTTACTAAGGAATTTTTTTCCCTTCTTGAAATTAAACCTTTGGACAAAACATGTACCATTTCAAAACCATAATGAAAGGGTGGGTGGAAGTGAAAACTGGTCAAAGATATTTAAGAAAGGGGTATAGTTGGGACTACAGTTACCAACTGGCTCCAGATTTTCAGGACAGTCTAATCTGATCTTGGTTTTATACCAGGACTTGTAATCTTGCTTTTCTTAAGGCATGTAATAGGGAAGTCAGTACTACAAGTCCCTGCATGCATCAGGGTAAAAAAAAAAGGGGGGGGGGGATGACTAGCTGGCAACCCACTATACCAAGGGCAGCCCTCCAGTCACACCATGAGCCCTTTCAGACTAGTCAGAGATAGATATGTGAATCCTTGAGGCCAGGGCAAGGTAGGTCACTCTGCAAACAAACCAGCATCAGTCAGGCAACAGGCCACAACCAAGCTAGAGCACAAAGAACATGCAAGAGTCTAGACAGACAGCAGGCAAAGTCCAGTAACAAGCTGAGGCCAAGACATGCAAAGCAAAATCCACTAAATAAGCAAATGTCAAGACAGACACCAAACAAAGCCAGCCTCCAACCCTCAGCAACTCAGATTACACAAGTATAGAACCTATTACTTAAACAAGACCCACCACAATGAGTTTATATGCAGGAAGAGTGATGACATCATCAGGGCGAGCCTTAGCAAGTCCAGGGTGCTGGGCCTATAAAACTAGGAAGTGAAGCAAGACTAAAACCAAATAGCAATGAAGCCAAAGCTGGAGATTATGCTAGAACTTTCATAGGTGCCAGACATCAATGCTAAAGGTATATAATACACTCTATTTGTGACAGTTATGGATAGCAGCAATGGGAGTTCAGGTGAGAAAGTGAATGGAGAATATATGCTAGGCGAGCAGGAAGCTGGTATTGGTTTAGATCAGGGGGCCTCCAAATCAGTCTCTAAAGTCCTCAAACAAGTCTAGTTTTCAGGATTTCCACAATGAATGTACTTGTAGATTAAATAATTTTATGCATATGTCTCACATGAAAACCAGACCAGTTTATGGCTAGAGGACTGTGGTTTAGCCAACAAAAATGTGCACTTATCTTCCTAAAATGGTAAAAAAAAAACCAAATAAAAACCACAGATGGTTTCAATTGAGGGACAATTGATCTCTCTGTGCTGTCATTTACTATGATACTATGAAAAAGCCTAAAGCTTAAGTAGCACATCTTTCCAGACGGAAGGGAGAAATCTATTTTTGCCTGAACATTAAATCTGGCCATAAACTTTAAAATCCATGAAGCTTCAGAAACCACCATAAACATTGTGGAAAGCATCCAGCACTTGAAATACAAAACAAAAAAAAAAACAAAAACTTGCACATTGTCTCAATTTGTAACTTATATTCTTACTGAATTCTAATGATGTTAACAGAAATTGTCAGAAATGAAGGCAAGTGTTAGGTAAAAGGGTCAGAGTTCCCATTAGGAAAAGGAGACGCTTGCTAGCAGGTACTGTCCATTTTGAGTACTTTTAAGGGGAAGTTCTAAGGGGACAGAGTTGATGGAAGGAAGGAACTCATTGATTGCACTCTATCTATATGAATACAACTCTTTCCTGTGATCCTGCAGATTCCAAGGGAACCACATCCATCCTCTAACTTGAGATACCTCTGCTCCTGCATGCAAGAAAGGTAATCATTGGCCTGGATTAATCAAATATTGCATGCTTATAATCCCCCTACCCTCCCCCCCAGGATGCTATGGTCATCCGAGGTCTTCTCGGAGTCCTCTGTGTTTTATCTGGCAGAATTAAGGGACAGGACCTTTTCCATGGCTAGTTCAAGTGATGGACCTCATTGCCCACGGAGCTAGGCATGACAGCATGTACAAACTTTCAGATACTGTTTAAGATATAGCATATAGAGTAAGAGGCTGTTATGCCTTAACTTTCTGACCTGTGGGTGAGCTTTTTTTGGCAGACTTTTTTGTATTGCTTTTCTTTGTCTGACTTTATTATATATGTACTTCTATTGTGAACCACTTAGGGCTGTGTATAAAATAGCATATAAATTCTCAAAATAGATATTATAGCAATGCACACTGGTACGTCAGGAATATCAAAGTCATAAACTTCACTGTAGAGACAAACACATGAGATACTAGCAAATAAAAATGTGAGACAGGTAGGGAGACAAAGAACTGTACATCACCAAAACAAAAAACAGGCCCAATAAACTTCCTAGTGATTTTTTTATACTAATCTGATCCAATTTGTCATATTTACAGTGATACATAGGAATGCATCAAAATACTACATCTTAATAAGGTTAGATGGGAAAGATAATTGTGAATTAAATTTTCACAATAAAAAGCATTACAGCAAGAACATTTTTTATATCTTTGTGACAACTCTGGACTGGCATTGCAGTAAAGGAGAAAATTGTATCTTAAAGTTATTTTGCCCAGCTTAGCAGAAAATTGAAGTTTTGAAATGTAAAACTGCTTCATAGAAATAAACATAGCCTGGGTGACCTGTTTTGAAGATGGTCAGTAATCAGGAAGAGTAGGATATTGGGTATCTGGTAAGGTAGCTAGCATTTCCAAATTATAGAGGGAAGGGCTTTTAGTTCTTTCAAATGGATGAAGGCCTAAGCTATTTCCAGATTGACTAAACCCCCAGGTATAAAAAAAAATAGTTCTATTAAACTTTATAGCCAAGTGTAAAAAACAAATCCACAAGTTCAGATCTGGAAGGTATTCTCACATTTTTTTGTCAATCAAGAATAGCAACTCTCCCAGACTGCAGACATCAATTCAATCTGACAGGTTTTCAATTCTAAAATATATTTTGCAATCTTGAGAGATCCAGGGAAATGCCAATTTCTAATCTGGTTCATGCTTGCACCCAATTCTATTTTGTGGTTTCCACAACTCAGCTTGGGTTAAAAAAAAAAAACTAATCCTTAAACCATAAGAACATGTTTCATACATTACCATCTGAATGATGTTTTCTTACACTCAAGCACAGGTTTAATCTAGGAAAAGTGACAAATATCAAAGTCCCAAAAATTATTCAGTATTTTGTTAAAGTATGACTCTTCAAAATCATAATTTCAGCTCTTATTTTCATCAACCTCTAGCTAAAATTGTACAGGCTTTCAGTGAAACCTCAAATACCTCGTGTAAGGAAGACCTGTGCACTGGTACCATTGCCAGAGATGGAAAAACGACAGGCAGGGCTGACTTACAGCTGTAGCACCCACCCATACACTGGGCAAGAATGAAAAAAGGGTGGGGGGAAGAACTGCAGGGAGGGCTCCCCCCATCCTCCAAAAAGGTTAAAGCTCTTCAGCGTTTCTGCAGCATCACTTCCAGTTGATGAGGGGAGGGGAGGGGAGGGGAGGAGCGGGGAAGGGGCCATCAGGGATAAGAGTTCCCAAAAGTAAGTAAAACCAAAGCTTAAGCCAAACACCACACTTATCAGATGCTCACTTTATTTATTTATTTATTTTTGCCCAGTACACTATTTGTGAAGCTAAACAAGTACCTGCACTAGCAGCATGCAAATTGCTTAAGTGTGTAACGAGGTCACATTCCTTCTGGAAGGATATTTTGTTGGAAAAATGACTGGAGGTTTCTGAAAGTCATTCTTTTTGGAATTCAGGCACAAACTTTTCATCTATCTTCCTGATGGAAAAAAAATTATAGATTTAGGGGTCTTGTGATCAGATGAAATTAACTTTTTTCCCCTAATGGTTTCTTTTTTGACAAATGAGGGAGCTTTTAAGCAGGTCCATGCTCTTTTTAGCTCTCACTAAAGCAACTCAGGACTACTTCATTGCCTTATAGAAAGAATATAGCAATGCAAGCGCTAATATTTGCATGACATTAATCCAAAGAGCCAGCTCACCCTGTTTAGGAATGAACAATGGTTCCTGTTTAGCATGGATTCCAGCATTCTCCTGGGCATTAGTTACCAATCATTTGTTGAAGGAATGGCAGCAGTACATAGCAAATGCATTTCTTCCTTCCAGAGCGGCACAGCCACCCTGGAGCAGCGGTCCCTTTCCCTACAATCCTCATCTCCCCAGAATCCCCCTCCCTTAAACTTACACTCTTGCTCCAAAGCCTGTGCCCTGATAGGGGACAAAGTCATTTCTTTTTTATAATTTATTCATTTTTTCAAATTTTACATCAAGAACCAACTTGACTGCAGAAAAAAAGTATACAGTAATATACCAGAATACAATCCTCATGCAATAAGAAAAACATAGGAAAACTGAACATATTCTTATACATTTTAAGTCCACAATTATGGAGAATCCAAGTTAGAATTACCAATACTTATAAAGAAAAAGATAGGAAATCAAACGGTAGCAACCTATGGGGGTCATACCATATAAGAGAGAGAACAATCCCATACATATTAGGATACCCAGGGAGAGAACAAATCATAGCAAATCATCAATTAACTAATTTACTTTTATCACACAAACTGCGTCAATTGGGAAGGAGAATAGAAAAGAAAAGAATTCTCTTTATATTTAATGTAACATTTACAAGGAGATTTGATCAAGAAATATGCCCCTATTTGTAAAACCTGGGGTCTGAGTAATGGAAATTGTTTTCTTTTCTTCTGGGTCGTCTTAGATACGTCAGGAAAAATCCTCACTTGCATTTTCATGAAAGATTCTGACAAGTGTTTTAAAAAAAAAGTCCCGTTCCAAAGCAAAAGTCACAATGATGGTTGCAGACGTTGCTTGTATTTCATCTGATAATTCCAATAATTCAGTAATATTTAGGCCAGTAGTAACTATTTCTCCCCCTGGATCTTCTGGGAGATCTGGAATATTACTCTTTTCTGCTCCAGTAAGGTTCTCTCTTGGCTTTTTTCCAAACGGTACATAAAATGCCCGCACTAATGGTGGAATAATGTCTTGCCTTACTTTCAAGATTTCCATTAAATATTTATTAAACATATCTCTAGGTGAAATATGTGCTACTCTTGGAAAGTTCACCAATCGAAGATTCCTAACTTTCAGAGTATCCATAAAATATCGGGCTTGGTAGTGTGTCCATCAGTGCTCGCGCATGTTTCCCAGCCCGCCGATAGATGGCACTATAATATCAGGCTTGGTAGTGTGTCCATCAGTGCTCGCGCATGTTCCGCAGCCCGCCAATAGATGGCGCTATAATATATCGGGCTTGGTAGTGTGTCCGTCAGTGCTCGTGCATGTTCCGCAGCCCGCCGATAGATGGCGCTATAATATATCAGGCTTGGTAGTGTGTCCGTCAGTGCTCGTGCATGTTCCGCAGCCCGCCGATAGATGGCGCTATAATATATCGGGCTTGGTAGTGTGTCCGTCAGTGCTCGTGCATGTTCTCCAGCCTGCCGATAGATGGCGCAGGTGGCTCCCTGGTTGCCTTGGAGACTCAAACACGCCAGAGGTACGAAGGACAGCAGTCATCGCGGGACAGGCAGAATATAGCAGAGGAGACCCTGGCATGCCGTGAATAGAGCGTGTCCCACAGCACACGCTCCATTTGCGGTGAGGATGAAGGCCCAGTGCGCCGTTCACGGCAAAAAGGGAAGGGCCCCATGTGCCGCGATTGGCGCACCCGGGCCTTCATCTTTGCCGTGAACAGAGTGTGTGCCACGGGACACACTCCGTTCATGGCATGCCAGGGTCTCCACTGCTATTTTCTGCTCCAGGCGAAAATGGAAAGCTCCATGTGCCGCGAACAGCGCACCAGGCCTTCATCTTCGCCGCGAACAGCACGGGTCCCGCAGCATGCCGGTGAGACAGAATGTGTGTCAGGGAGGGGAAGGTGTGAGAGAGAGCATGGGGGGGGGGGGGTGCCGGTGAGAGAGAATGTGTGTGTGAGAAAGGGGGGGTGACAGAGCATTGTTGGTGAGAGGGGGGTCACAGAGAGCATTGTTGGTGAGAGGGGGTGGGGAGGGTGTGAGAGCATGGTAGGTAAGAGGGTGGGTGGGGGGAAGCTTGACTGTGGGTTTCAGAAAGAGGGAGCCTATATGAGGGAAGGGGGATGTCTGTGAGAGAGAATGTGTGTGTGAGAGAGGAGAGGGGGTGTGGGAGAGTGCAAGAGACAGCTTGGTTGGTAAGAGGGGGGGAGTGCGGGGGATGCTTATATAAGAGCATATGTGCCAATAAAAACATGGGGGGGGATGCCGGTAAGAGAGAATGTGTGAGAGAGGGGGGATGACAGAGCATGGTTGTTGAGGGGGGTGAGGAGGGTGTGAGAGCATGGGAGGTAAGAGAGGGTGGGTGGGGGGATGCTTGACTGTGGCTTTCAGAGAGAGGAAGCCTATATGAGGGGAGGGTGATGCCGGTGAGAGAGAATGTGTGTGAGAGAGGAGAGGGGGTGTGGGAGAGTGCGAGAGACAGCTTGGTTGGTAAGAGGGGGAGTATGCGGAATGCTTGAGTGTGGGTTTCAGAAAGGGAGCCTATATGAGGGCATATGTATGTGTGTGCCAGAGAGTGAGGGAGCCTGTATGAGGGGGTGTGTATGTGGAAGGGACACTCTTACAGTGAATTTATAGGGAAATTCTGCTCAAAACAAGAACAGATGTGCCAATAAAAAGGCTCGCCGCACGGGTGTAAAACGGGTACAGTTGCTAGTTTTCTATATTCTCTATTTTATTCAATAAAGTACATTATCTTTAACCAAAGAGTCCTGCATAATCTTATTAGAACTCATTGTCGACTTAGTTTCAGTTATTTGCTGGTTTAAAACTGTTTTCCAATGTTTTTATTTGGACTTCATGGTCCTCCAACTTTACTGTTACCGGTTCTAGTTGTTTAATAATCAAATTTCCCAAGTCTTCGATTGCCTCCCAGAGTGAGTCAAGCGTTACTTGAGATGGTTTTACAAGAGTAAATATGGAACTTATCTTTAGAGGAGCTAAGGAACTGCCAGGTGTCCTCAGCCTGAGTTCTCCTACGTCTGGGCTGCCAGCGGACTCATCATGCCTCCCAGGCACGGCGTCCAAGCCTTCTCCTCCCAGGAACGAACTCCCTGCCTGGTGTCTCCCTCAGTTTGCAACTTTGGCAGTCTACTCCACCAGGTTCACATCCGGGTCTCTCAGCGTGACAGGGTTCGCTGACGCCTCTCACCATCGGGGACAAGGTTGTTTGAGTCCGGCAGGGAACTCCACTCCCCTTCCATGGTTCCCTGCCATAGCGACTGACGTTTGGACCCCATGAAGGACGTGGGCATCCATTGGGCCAGTCAAAGGTGTCTCCGGGGCAGCCCCAGGGTGAGCTTTCTCCATTGCCCCCCTTTATCTGGCTGAATGGGGCATTATTCCAGGAAATTTCTATAAGGTAATATCTCCACGGCTTTCGGTGCTACCATGCCGGCGCCATCTTGGATCCGCCCAATTTTCGGGACAAAGTCATTTCTACCACTTTCTGTTCCCCTGACCATGTCCTAGCTGAGGTAATGCACTCACCCTAAGTACATTTTGAAAGGGAATGGAAATATGGATTTTTAGTCTCTTTTCCAAAGTAAGGATCAAGACCCTTTACAGATTTTTCCTATTCAGGTGCAATAAGTCTCTCTTCCAAATAAACATAGCTACCTGAGCTAACAGAAGCCAAAATGACATGCCCAAAGTCACAAGAAGGGGAAGTAGGATTTGAAGGCTGGTTTGCAGCCCCTTGCTGTAACTATTTAATGCCTTCTCCCCAATGTCTACAAAGTCAAGCACATGGGCAACTCCTATGAATTAGTCTACCACTTCCAGACTTAAACATAGAAACAAAGAAATGACAGAAAAGGACCAAACAATCCATCCATTCTGCCCAGCAAGCTTATGGTAGCATCAGCTGCACCATACAGGTCTCCCCCATAATGGTAGCAACTGCCAAGCCATACAAGTCACCTCCATACTTAGTTTCCCAAATCTTGTTGGTTGCTATCTGAGTCCAATTCCCCTTCATCTCTTGCTGTTGAAGCAGCAATATTGGAGTTGCATCACAAGTATAAGGCTTATTGGTTACAGGTAGTAACAGCTGCATCAGCAAGTTCTCCCAGACCATAAAATTCAATGTCCTTGTTGGTTGCTGTCTGAATCTAATTCCCCTTTGCCCCCCATTAAAGCAGAGAGCAATAATGGAGTTGTATCAACAGTATGAAGGCTTATTGGTTACCCCCATGCACTCTTTTCCTTATTTCCATCCTCTAGCCTTTATGGATCTACAGTGTTTATCCCATGTCCCTTTGAAATCTTTCACTGTTTGTCTTCACCACCTCCTCTGGGATGGCATTCCAAGCATCCACCACCCTTCTCTGTGAAGAAATATTTCCTGACTATTCTGAGTTGTCCTCCCTGGAGTTTCATTTCGTTACCCCTAGATCTTCTAATTTCTTTCCAAAAGAGGTGGTTTGTCTATTGTGCATCATTAAAACCTTTCAGGTATCTGAAGGTCTGTATCATATCTCCCCTGCACCTCTCCTCCAGGGTACACATATTTAGGTCCTTCAAACTCTCCTCATAAGTCATTTGATGGAGAAACCCCACCATTTTTGTCACCTTGAGATACTGTCTCCAAAACTGAACACAATACTCCAGATGAGGCCTCACCAAAGACCTGTACAAGGGGATTATCACCTCCTTTCTTACTGATTATTCCTCTCTATACAGCCCAGCATTCTTCTGGCTTTAGCTCTTGCCTTGTCACATTGCTTCGCGGTCTTTAGATCACTAGACACTATCACCCCAAAGTCCCTTTCTTGCTCCATGCACAACAGCCCTTCAACCCCCAATACATACAACTCCTTTGGATTGCCACACCCCAAATGCATGACTCTGCACTTCTTGGCATTGAATCCCAACTGCCATATCTTCAACCACTGTTCAAGCTTGCTTCAATCACGTCTCATTCTCTCTACTCCTTCCGGCATATCCAGTCTGTTGCAGATCTTAGTATCATCTGAGAATAGACAAACTTTACCTTCTATACCTTCCGCAATGTCGCTCACAAAGATACTGAACAGGACCAGTCCCAACACCGATCCTTGTGACACTCCACTTAACACAGTTCTCTCTTCAGAGCAGGTTCCATTTACCATCACACGCTGTCTTCTATTGTCAACCATCTTGTAATCCACACCACCTTGGTAATCATTCCGAAGCTTCTCATTTTATTTACAATCTCTCTGTACCACTTGGACGTTTCTAGCAAGGTCATTGGTTCCCAGATGGATATCAACTTCAGAGTCCTTTCTTGCTTTTTGGATTGCTTTGACTATCTCAATATCATTTCTACCAGCCGATGATCCTGGAAGGCTTTTAACTAGTGATTCCCTTGAAAAGAGTTCTCATATTAGTACCTCTGTCACCCAGCACAATGAGCTTTCTTATATTATTTGGTTGTATAATTTAATTTGTGTGTATTGGGTTTCTTCGTGCCTTTCAGAAACCACTTCAATCTCCATTACGAGAGCTTCTTCATTATTTAAGACAAGGCATTTTGTACTTGTCACTTGAGTGTCTCTGCCTCACAGGTCTTATTCTACCAGAGCCCACTGTAATCCATATGTTCTTGTCTTCCTGTACACTCTGAGGAAGTGCGGAGGAAGGACATGTGGGCTGCACAATTGTGAAGAATGGGTGTCTTTGGGTCACAGGTCTTATCCTACCTGAGCCCGCTGAAAACCACTTTTTTTCTGGGATATTAAATTTTCTGTGGTAACGGCGGATACAATTGCTGAATTGTGTAAAGTGGGTGAGGATTTATTTTTGGTGGTTTCTAATTCAGCCTTAAGGTGAGCCAACTCATTTTTCAGGGCAGAGAGTTCCGAACAAATGGGACAAGCCCTAAGTTAATAACAAAAATTGTGGAAATCGCAATATTATAAATATTAGCCTAAGAAGGTGTCAGCAAGCCTGACGGTATATGTCTTTATAGCAGACACTAACCGGTCTACTCAATCATCCACCTTCATCAGTTTTTAATGCTTTAATACTACAAAAATTATTTTTATAGAACTTTTTTCTTTTTAGTTAAAATTGTCCTCCATGGAATTCAAAGTATATCAGACTCTTATCGGACAGCTCATTCTTATTGCCCTACACGGGCCGGTGTTTCGCTTGCTAAGCTTCGTCAGGGGCACATCAAAAGATGTTTTAGCAAGAGTCAGTTACCTACAATAACCATATAATAATTAATTTATATATCGAAAGAGGAAAAAAATAGTACTTATCTTAGTAGAAGCAAGGCTACCGTTCAAAATGGACTTCACGTCTCAGCCATCTTGTCAAAAGGGGTTTGGAGGAACTGAAACCGAGGTTCAGGACTCTTTAAATTCACCTGAATTCTGACGTCAGTGACCTAGGTCAAGTGTGGTTGAGATATCATGAATTGAACAATGAAAAATCATTTAAAGAGCATAATCACCCCAGAAAAGCATGCAGTTCTAATTCATTATTTAACCCAATTGGAAACACAGTGTTGAGTCTATATATCCAGCGCTGTTCAGCTTGCAGTAAAAGGCGATGTCGGTCTCCCCCGCGCCAATGTGGTAATATATGATCTATAGCACAGAAACGTAGATCAGCAAAAGTATGTTTATGTTCTTGACAGGGCAAAACCAGCGGTTCGTCTTCTCGATTGTTTTTGATGTTAGAACGGTGTTCTATCATTCTGGTCTTTAAAAGACGCTTAGTTTTCCCAAAGTAGAGTAATGAGCACGGACATTGGATCAAATAGACCACCATCGAAGAATCGCAAGTAGTGTCATGTTTTAAAAAAATTTTATATCCTGAAGGTAACAGTAATTGATCTTGAACAGACATCGATGATTGGCATACAGAACAAGTGGCATGGGTGATGTGATCCAGAGGTATGACTAGGTGGAACTGACGTCACAGAACTGTCAGATTTTACTAACAGATTTCTCAAATTTGCAGCACGAGAGAAAGTGATACGTGGTGGTAGATTGAAAATCTCATGTACTTGTAATACATGCCAATATTTCAAAATAGACTCTCGAATTTTTGGAGCAGCAGAGGAATAGGGTAAAATGCAAGTCTGACGTTCAGAATCATCTACTGTACGTGGAAGGAAAAGGTAATCCCGATGAGAGTATTTTGCACGAAGGTAAGCCTTCCTAATACACGACCGAGGCTTGCTGACACCTTCTTAGGCTAATATTTATAATATTGCGATTTCCACAATTTTTGTTATTAGATTATTTCTGTGGTTATCTACTGACTCCCAGTTTGTTTGTTGTGACAAGCCCTAAGTTCCCAGATCTCCCTCAAGATAAAGGCTCCACAATTGATACATTGGATAGTCCTCATTTTGCTCATTCTATTTGATAGAGAACACCTAAAGGCTTACCAAATTAGCAAATTTGTTACCATTCAAGTCAGACTATATTAGAACAAACCCTGGGATGTTTGGGTAGAGGGTTAGGGTGGGAATAAGTTAAACAGTTGCTATTAGCTACTCTAATTTTAGCTTACATGGAGCTATAGGGATTTTGTAGGAGTAAACAAAGTGAGGTAAATGCATATATATATATATTTTTTTTAATCTGCTTTCTGCACCAAGATTCAAAATCAATACTCTATCCTACCTGCCCTTCAGTGCAACAGCCTGAGCAATCCTCTTGCATCACCACAATGCAAACACACAAAACTTTTGGTTATATTCCAAAGATATCAGGCAGTAATATCATATACTTAGCTTTGGAGCTGACAGCTCTTAGGGACAGGAACTATCCAGTGTGCAGACTTATTCAAATATCGTTCATAGGCCTATTCGCCACTGGGTATTTGTTTATCCGGGGATAGGGCATCCCCAGAGGGCCAGTCACTCCGATCACATGCTTTTTTTTCCAGCTTTCTGGCCCAAAGAAACCTGCGAGGCCATGGAAAAACCCATCCTGTCACAGCCTGAAGAGAGGTCCTGTGCACCCATCCTTCTGTGGCCTGAAGAGAGGCCTATGCAGCCACAGCCCAGGCCCTCCCCGTTGCAGGAGCTGTGGGTAGCAGTGGCCACCTCCCTTCCAGCATTGAGCAGCGCTGCCGTCCCACAGCGGACAAAGGGCAGAAGAAAAGGGGAGGCCTGAAAGCTGTGTGAATGCTTGTGTAAGAGACCGCGTGTGTGTGTGTGTAAGAGACCGCATGTGTGTGAAGTGAGTACATGTGCCTATGATAGCCTGAGACTGCATGAGAGCCTTTTGTATGTGACAGTGTATATGTGAGTGGGCTTGTGTGACAGCATGTCTGTTTGGGACAGAGGTAAAGATTGAGGCCCCCTCCCCAATCCACAACAATCCGTGGGTGATGGGAAATCTAAAGATCCCAGGTATGGAGAGTTGGAAACTTTTAATCCTATTTTAAATTTAAGTTATTTCATCTCTGCTGTCTAGTGTTTGGGAAATATTAGATATTTCATATATATATATACTGTTCTGGATAAGCCATCATGGCAGTTCGAAAAGACTTGTGTTAATTACTGGATGTTCATTGGCTATTGCCTGCTTGACAGTTTTTTAGTATGGTTTTATTGTTTTATGTCTCGACTTTATTGCTTAATGTTTTATGAGGAATAATTCTGTTTTTCCATTATTGCACTGCATAATAGTCAGGCTTGCTGTGTTTGCTAGAGCATGTGTGTGAGCAAGAGTGAGTGAGCCAGTAAACATGTTAGAGAGAACAAGCACACCAATGAGCATTGGGTGAGCAAGAGAACTTTTTAAAAAAGGTGAGCATGTGTGTGAGCCAGTCAGCATGTATGTGAGAGAACATAAGGGAGTTTGTGTAAGAATGAGCTTATGTTACAAAGTGAGTGTATATATGAGTTTGTGCATACCTCCTATCCCTGCCTAATCCTTTCCAATCTCAGGTTGACTGGAATCTAAAGTTCCCAGCAAGGGATTTTTTTGCCTTAGTTTTAATTATTGGGTGTTTGATGCATCTGTTTTGAAATATTTTTATTAGAAAATTGTTTAAGTTATATATTTTTAATCATCCAATGTTCTATTCATCAGCTGCTTTGAAATATTTTTATGAATATGATTTTACTATTGATTGGTTTATATATCTTGATTTTGATGTTTAATGAGGAATGGTGATTGTCATTGCACTGCATATGGAGTCTGCCTCATAGTTTCCAATTCAGTTTTTTGGGATTTTTTTTTTTTTGCATGTTTCTAGTTACTTTGTCTCTTTATTCCGTATTTGCTGAGGGTCTGTGGTTCTGCATGTGAGGTATTCTGCTAGATTATACTTTATGTAGGGATCTATAACAGCTTGACTTGTTCTGTTATCTTAATATCAGGTGTATTGATAGGGCAGTGCAGAGCCTGGGGAACTATAAAAGCAGACTCTAGCACTCAGCCAATGGGAATGCACTGGACAAAAAGGGATGGGGAAATAAATAAATAAATAAATAAATAAAAAAATATAGGCTGGGCTTCCCTCTTTAAAGGGTCAGTTGGCTATGGAAAAAGAAAATTATTCCTTACCTGCTAATTTTCGTTCCTGTAGTACCATGGATCATTCCAGACTGTGGGTTATGTTCCCTGTCCAGCAGATGGAGTTAGAACCAAAAATTCCCAGGGGAGGACCTATATAGCCACGCCTCCCTCACCTCAATCCTCAGTAACTGGACTAGCAAAGCCAAGACGAGAAGAGACAGAACCAGAGGAATCAATTAATCTCAAAAATAACAGCTGTAAGTGACAGCAACTAACTTGTACTCAAACTGTAACTGAGAACTTGCAAACAGCACTGTGTTCAAAGACACAGCTCGCAATAACTAGAGATACAGAGTGAAAATATTGTGAAGACAGGAAAACAGGGATGGCCCACAAAGAACCCCCAAAACCAGGGAGGGGTCTGGAATGATCCATGGTACTACAGGAACGAAAATTAGCAGGTAAGGAATAATTTTCTTTTCCCTGTACGTACCAGGATCATTCCAGACTGTGGGATGTACCAAAGCTTCCCCATCATGGGTGGGTCGCGGACAGCCCTGCCCGTATGACCCTGTCTCCAAGCTGACCGTGAGACGGCGCGCGAATGTCTAGACGATAATGTCTTGCGAAAGTGTGGAGAGACTTCCATGTGGCCGCCCTACAGATTTCCTGAGAAGAAACTGCAGAACTTTCCGCCCACGACGTCGCTTGAGCGCGGAGAGAACGTGCCTTAACAGCTAAAGGTGGAGACTTACCCACTCCGATGTATGCGGCTATAATCGCTCCTTTCAGCCAGCGAGCGATTGATTGTTTGGATGCCATGCAACCCTTCCTGGGTCCCGACCAAAGGACAACCAAATGATCGGAGAGTCGAAATTCATTAGTGACCTCCAAATAATGTATCAAAGAACGTCGGACATCCAACCGACGTAGGTCAGAAGAATCAGAGGATAAAAATGACGGAAGCTCTATCGATTGGTTGAGATGGAAAGTCGAGACCACCTTCGGCAGAAAAGATGGAACTGTCCGCAGGGATACTCCCCCTGGCGTGAAACGAAGGTATGGCTCCCTACATGATAGAGCTTGTAGTTCAGAGATCCGACGTGCTGAGCTGATCGCCACCAGGAAGATGGTCTTAAGGGTGACATCCTTGAGTGTGGCCGAAGTCAGAGGCTCAAAAGGCGGTGCACATAGAGCCCGGAGTACCAAATTGAGATTCCAAGAAGGACAAGGTGGTCTAATTGGAGGCTTCAAGTGTTTTACCCCCTTTAGAAAATGTAGGATATCTGGATTTGAGGCCGAAGCTCCCTGTCATTACTACGTAGGTAGGCTCCCAATGCCGCCACCTGCACACGAAGAGAATTATAGGCAAGGCCCAAATCCAGACCAGCCTGTAGGAAGGAAAGCACATGTGTCACCGAGGCCTGTGTTGGTAGAATCAATTTTGACTCGCACCATTCCTCAAAAACCTTCCATACTCTGACATAAGTAACCGACGTGGATGTCTTCCTAGCTTTCAGGAGCGTGGAGATGACAGATTCTGGATATCCGCGCCGTCTCAATTGACGCCTCTCAAAAGCCAAGCCACAAGACAGAAGCGATCTGCCTCCTTGAAAAATATTGGTTCTTGGCGAAGAAGACGTGGCAGATGACTGAGCCGAAGAGGGCCGTCTACTGCCAGATTGAGAAGATCTGCAAACCATGGTCAACGAGGCCACTCTGGTGCAACTAGGATCACCGGACCTTGATGCGTCTCTATCCGTCGGATAACCTTGCCCACTAGAGGCCACGGAGGAAAGACATACAGGAGACACTGTCGAGGCCAGGGAAGAACCAGCGCGTCGACTCCTTCCGCGCCGCGCTCTCGCCTGCGGCTGAAGAACCGGGCGACCTTTGCATTTGTCATGGTTGCCATTAGATCCACATGAGGTCTCCCCCAACGCTGTACTATCCTTCGCATTGCGTCTTCCGAGAGTTCCCACTCTCCAGGATCCAGGAGTTGTCGACTGAGAAAATCTGCCTGAACGTTGTCCACGCCCGCTATGTGCGAAGCCGCTAGCCGCTGTAAGTGTAGCTCCGCCCATGTCATCAACTCAGTCTCCAACGAGACTAGATGGCTTCTGGTGCCCCCCTGGCGATTGATGTCCGCCACTGTGGTTGCATTGTCCAAAAGAATCCGAACCGCTCGACTGCGTACCAGTGGGTAGAACCCCTGCAGCGCTAGACGGACTGCTCTGGTCTCCAGCCGATTGATGGGCCAAGTGGACTGTTCCATCGTCCATCGGCCTTGGAGAGACCTGTCCTGACAGACCGCCCCCCCAGCCGGTGAGACTGGCATCCGTGGTGACAACCACCCAATCCAGGTTCTGTAGAGACACTCCCTGAGCTAATTGTTGAGGGTCCAGCCACCACTGTAAGCTGAGCAAGACAACATCCGGGATGGGCAGTACTGCTTGAAAATCTCTCGACACTGGGTTCCATCGTGAAAGCAGAGACCTCTGGAGAGGCCTGAGATGAGCGAAGGCCCACGGAACCAAAACGATTGTTGAGGCCATGGTTCCCAGTACCTGGAGATAATCCCACGCCGTGGGAGCAACTAGTGCCATGAACCGTGTTACCTGAGCACGCAGAGCCCGAGCTCTGTCTGGGTGCAGAAATACCTTGGCTCAGCTGGTGTCTAAGTGTGCTCCCAGAAAATCCAGTGATTGGGTCGGTATCAGTTTGCTCTTTGAGAAATTGACGATCCATCCCAGAGACTGAAGAAGCTGTACTACCCTGTCTACAGCACGGTAACCCTGCGTCCTCGACTTCGCCCGAATGAGCCAGTCGTCTAGATAGGGATGTACAAGGATACCCTCCTTGCGGAGCGCCGCCGCCACCACTACCATGATCTTGGTGAAGACACGCGGAGCCGTCGCCAGACCAAAAGGGAGAGCACGAAACTGAAAATGCTGTCCCAAAATCTTGAAGCGTAAGAAGCGCTGATGATGGTGATGGATCGGGATGTGAAGGTATGCCTCTGTAAGGTCCAAAGAGGCCAAGAATTCTCCCGGATGCACGGCTGCTAACACTGAACGGAGCGTTTCCATACGAAAACGAGGAACTCTGAGACACTTGTTGACCGTCTTGAGATCTAGGATAGGTCGAAGAGTGCCCTCTTTCTTGGGAACCACGAAGTAGATTGAATAATGACCTTTTCCCAGTTCGGAGGCCACTACCGGTACTATCGCCCCCAGCTGTAGCAGTCGATCGAGAGTCTGTCGGACTGCTAATTGTTTGAGACGGGAACCGCAAGGAGAAAACAGAAAACGATCTTGGGGTTCGTGTACAAAATCTAATACGTAGCCTTGTCTTAAGATGTCCAGCACCCATTGATCCGACGTAATTTGGGCCCACTCCTTGTAAAAGAGAGTAAGGCGACCCCCCAGGTGGGGGATCCCCTCTTGGGTCCTTCTGGCATCATTGTGAAGCCTTCGAGGAAGGACCTGCCCCTTGAGTATCCTTACCGTGGCGGCGCCCTCGAAAGGACCGGTTCCAGGTGTGTGATCGTGTAGAAGGAGCCCGAGGTGTCTGCTGTCTAGTAGGACGCGACCTCCGTTGATTCCGGTACCTATTTCTGGAGGAATAAAAAGATTTAGAAGAACGTGGACGATCTTCTGGTAGCTTGTGCACCGCATTCTCATTAAGAGATTTGATGATCTGATCCAAATCTTCCCCAAATAGGCACCTACCCTTGAAAGGAAGAGAACTCAGGCGCGTCTTAGACGAAGCATCTGCTGCCCAGTTGCGTAGCCACAAAAGACGACGAGCGGACACCGCCGCCACCATGGAACGAGCGAGGACCCTTAACAGATCATAAAAAGCATCAGCTCCATAGGCAACCACCGCTTCAAGTCTATCAGCCTGAATAGTCTCTGCCTGTGGCAAAGATTGGGAAGTGAGAAGCTGTTGTACCCAACGCATAGCTGCTCGCTGTGCTAGGGAACTGCAGATAGCAGCCCTCATCCCCAACGCTGAGACTTCGAAGATACGCTTGAGGTAAACCTCGAGCTTGCGATCCTGGACATCCTTCAACGCCGTCCCACCCGTGACCGGGATGGTAGTATGTTTCGTGACCGCGGATACCGCTGAATCAACAGCAGGAACCTTAAGAATCTCCAAGAAATCAGTGGGGAGAGGGTATAACTTTTCCATGGCTCGACCGACTCGAAGATTGGCCTCAGGAGTATCCCACTCCCTTGAAATCAATTGCAAGATGTTGTGATGCGTGGGAAAAGCTTTCGCTAGAGGTCGTAAGCCCGCTAGGAGAGGATCCCCTTTCTTAATCTTCGGATCCTGAGCCACAGGATCCGGAGGAGGGTCAATGTCCATTTCCTGGAGGATGTGGGGGATGAGATCATCCAATTCCGCTGCTTGAAAAATATGGAGGACCCTCGGGTCGCCACCTTCTACCTGGGCCACCAGGGAGGGATCATCCGCATCTGGATCTTGCCATGGATCCCCCGACGGTTGTTGCAGCGGTAAAGGAACCACGGGGGGGGGGCGCTGAGTGGACCCCGCACCCCCTGTGGGCAAAGAAGCCCTCCCTAAGGGAGGGTCTGCCATCGAAAGCTGTGTCAAGCAGGCCAGTTTGGGGGGAGGGGGACCCCAAATTCCAAGATTCGGATCCCTGAATTCTGGCGAAAAAGCGGGAAGTGCTGATGAGGGGCCCCCCGAGACGTTGTCCCCTTGCCTGCCCTGGTCTGTTGCACTCCGAAACTCCATACTGTTAGAGGAAACCTGGAGAGGAGCGTCGACGTCCTCCTCAGAGAGAGCTGCCTCCAAGTCAGCTGAGAAAATGGCCGCCGTTCCCGCGCTGAGGGGAAACGGGGCATGCCGCTTCCTGCCAGCGCGGTCCGACTCTCCTCCAAGCTGCTTACCAGGTAAGCCATTCTCCCCCTCAGGAAATGCTGAAGAAAATCCCTCTGAGGTCTGCTGAAGCCCGTGCCGAGCTCCGGAGTCGTTCGGCGATTTTTGCATCGCGGCGGGAGGGAGGGGGAGGGGCGGCTGCGGCGCGCGGCAACAACTGAAGCGGCGAATTAATAAATTTCTTCGGCCTCCGGACCCCTCACCATCCCCAAGAGACCGTCGGGGAAAAACGCCGTCCCGACGGTGAGCAGCTCCGGGGAATGGGTCGTCGCAGAGCTGCAGGGCGGGAACTCCAATCACTCCCTGAAAGGGAGGAGGGGAAAAGGAAAACTCCGGGGCTAGGGGGAGCGGTCGGCACTACAGACTTTCACCCCTCATAAATTCCTGTTCCTACCAATAACTGTAAATGAAATAAAAATAACACTTACCACACTCTAGCCATGCAAGGAAGAGGAAAAAACAAAGAGATAGGAAGAGAGAAATAAAGTGACAGGCAAAAAACACAGCCTGTCAGCAAGTTCCTGACTGGAAAACAGTGTCTCTCTTTGAACGGAGTGGTCCTGTCAGAACACTACAGAACCTATCCCTTAGAAGAAAAACCTTTATCTAATATTATTTAATTGATTCCTCAAAGAGAAAATAAAACTAGAAAAGTGCTGGGGACCATAGTGTCCCCTGCTCAATCTGCTGGAGTTAGAACTATACTGAGGATTGAGGCGAGGGAGGCGTGGCTATATAGGTCCTCCCCTGGGAATTTTTGGTTCTAACTCCATCTGCTGGACAGGGAACATAACCCACAGTCTGGAATGATCCTGGTACGTACAGGGAACAGTGAGTCTCCTGGAGAGAGGGTGGGAATGGGAAAGGGTGAGTGCACCTGCAGGGTGGGGAAGGGCTTGCAGCAAGCAAAAGCTTTTTAGATAATCATGTGGCAGTACTGGAGCAGGGCACTCAGAGCATATGATAGAATGTGTGCTTCAGAGGGGTCTCTCTCACTGACAGACATCCTTACACAGAGCGAGTGTATTAGTGTGTTTGTGTAAGACTGTGTGTTTGACACTGCTGGTGTGGTTGTCACATTACTTGGCAACTGGTTCAAAAGCTGAGTGGTTGGCAAGAGACTAATACCAGCCCATGAATCTAAGCTATATGAGATTTAACTAGGACTTGAGGGTGGATAGCATCCAATTGTATGGAAGGAAGAGGGCACACAGCTCCCTTAGCTCTCCTCTGGTTTAGGGTGTGTTCTACTAGGTTATTTAGGAAAAATGTGCCATTCATGTTGGAGATTTTTTTGTTTACACCATTTCACCAGGTCACTTGATATTCCTATGAAGGGTCAGTCCAGTGTGCTTTTTGGAACTAATGAAACACACACTGCAGGGAAAGTGAATAGGGGAGTCTGATACCTTTTGTGCCAGTTTGGGGAAAAAATACCCCAGGCTGGTTTTGCTGCCGTTCACCTCTGGTAATACCACTGCAAACAAAATTTTAGATATAGCCCAGTTAGTAACAAGGTGTTCTCTGATAGAACAAAGCTACACACTGCACTAGTTCAAAAAGAGAAGCGCTTTATTTCTGTTAGGTCCCCGCCCAGTGCAGCAGGGTAGCTGTACAGATGGAAGCAGCAAAAAAAAACAAAAACAAAAAAACCCTTTATTATCGAAATAAGGCAACTGCAAACCTACCAGTGAGAAACACATTAGACACGGCCACCTTTATTCCGTTTGTACATCAGCGTCTTCCCCGTCTCATACCGGACCCTTGACCTCAGCACTAATGGGGCGAACCCCTAAAATAGGTCCCAATGCGTCTCCCTTTATCCCTCGCCGGGTCCCTGCGGAGCAGCGGCAGACTGCGCACCCCCAAAACAGAAGCCAGGAAAGCACCCGGGTGCCTGCTCCACCGCCTCACGAAGCATCCCCTTCCCGCCCGGTGAAGGCTGGCACGCGCTCTGCACAGGTGTCTAATGAAGCCACGTGCCACAGGCTCTGCACGCGACACGCCCACGCCCTGGAAGCTTTTAAGGAGACCACCGAGGCCCGGGCACTTCTAGTCTCTATTGTTTAAATGGCAAGTGGTGCGATAAGGGGACGCCGCGGGGGGGGGGGTTGTGACCTGCACGCGCGCTGTATTAGGGTTTCCACCCCCTTTGCCCCAAGCATAAACTGGGGAAGTTATGGAACAAGCCCAGGGCAGATCCTGTATGCCCCACCTCTGAATGCTGCCTGCGTGGGGTGGGGTGGGGGGGGTGGGGGCCTGGCCGCTGCCCGGCCGCTGCCCTCTTCAGACCGAGTTCAAGGCGGGGGCGGGGCGGCAGTCCTAGCAGTGGAGCTCGAGCGAAGCGCATGCGCATCTCACTTGCCTTCCAGGGCAAGGTTTTGAGTGTCAATGGTTCCTGACCTCTTTTTGGTGTTCCTTCTAAACATGTTTTTCAGAAACCTTGCCACGTTCAACTTTGTAGGCTTTCTTTATTTCTTGAGGTGGGGGCACGACATATCAACCCTGTCTTATGTTTGTTGCCATTAACTCTATGCTGCTAGCAGTAATGGAGGAGTTTGTCTTAGGTAATCAGCAGCGGGCAGGAATAGACCGAGTCCTAATGAGTTTGCTTGCTTTCTAACTTCAATCAACAAGATTGGGTGTGGTTCCTAGTGCTTGTATTTTATCTGTGGCTCAGGTCAAGTGTGTGAGGCAATGTTCTTCCCCAAAACATCTGCAAAATGTGCACATCGTTGGCCCCGGTCCCTGACTGGGGGCTTGCCAGCCGATGATTGCTCCGTATGATTAAAGGAGGGGCTAGGAACGAGCAGAACTGGGGAGAAAGCTGGTGGGGCTGAGGGAGATGAAGAATGGCTGTTGCACCGCCGGAGCCAAACCTAGGCATGTCCATGCAGATGGATGTCGGTGAAGCTGCATGCGTCTGTATTAAAGGCATGCTTGAGTGCATGCGTTTGCAGATGAGTGTGTGTAGGATGTAGACTCACGTACTTACATGGAGGTAAGTGTATTTGGGCTGTTTGCAAATATGCGCCCTTGCATGATGCAAACTTTTGTAGGCGGCCGGGTGCCCTACCACCGAACCAGCCCTAATACCATTTGGCTCATTTGTCCTCCAATTAACTCCCGAAATAACCAGAGCCCAGTACACACGAGATCTGAGCTTGAAGCTGCGACCTCCTTTACGGGCACTGGAAGCACCGTTTACTTACATTTTAAGGCTTGCATCCTCGCACTTTTAAATAGCCGTCATTACCATCCCACCAGACTCCGCTTTCAGCTGGCATAAGCATCCCGGAAGAGCAGTAATCAGTACGATCCCCCCCTATCCCACTTCAAACAGTTGCTTAGCCTGTATACCCACCCCAAACTTGTTCTGTAACGAGCCAAATGCGTCTCTGGAGGGCTGGTCGGATCCTCACGTGCTGTCAGTTACAACTTAGGCACTTCAGCACCAGATGGACCCAGAAATCCTCTCTCTCAAATAATAAAGAAATAAAATAAAGACTTAACTGCCACGTGAAAACGCCTTCTCGTAAAGCTGAGGGGAATGCAAATCCGCGGCGTCCCCATCCCCAAGGTGCTCCGCAGATCTCTTTAGCACTCCGAGGAGGAGGAGGGGGCGTGGAAGCCCGGGACTCACCTGGCCCCCCTGCTCGGGGGGGGTGGGGGTCCGCTCACCGGGTGCCAGGTTATACTGAAGGGAGCCAGCTTTGTCCGATTAGAAAGACTCGAAAGAGCAGTTATTAGGTTTATATAAACGAGACAATGCCCCCCCCCCCCCCCCATATACAGCGGCCCCAGTTCAGTAGAAGGAAGCCCCCCTTTCGGGAGAAGGCGTACCTGAGTCCGGACGTGCAGCCTCCTCACGCCTGCTCCCCGTGCCCGGTGTCCGGTGCCATCTCTCTCGCTCTCTCTCTCTCTCCTGTGCCTGCTGCTTCCTGAGCGCGCCCAGCCCTCCCCTCCCCTCCCAGACGCAGTCACTAAAAGCTTTTTTCCATTCCGTGCCAATGCCAGAAACTTAGAGATAGCAGGACAAATGCGCCCAGGTCGTGAATGGCAACCCCGAGAAGGGACCCGGGGCTGTGGCGTCGTCCTAAAGCCCAGCACATGGGGGGGGGGAGGGGGTAACCTGATAGCTGGAAGGAGAAACGAAGTCCCCTCCACCAGAACTGGCAGCCGTCCATCACGTTAAGTCAAGAAGTATTATAAAAGAATAGGAGCATGTTAGTGGTCATTTGTTTCAGCCTGGAGTTTATATGGGAAGGTTTATTGTGGTAACATGCCGCCTAGATTTTATTTGCCTGACAAGCAGGAGAAATACTAAAACCAGCAGAGCATTGCATCTCATTGCTTTAATATTAAGTAAGTGCAATCTAAAATCCGTTTTCTAGGAAAAGATCAGATGATAGCTAATCTATTTTCTTTTTCTTATGTCTTTCATTTATCACCCAACCATATAATGGAACTCTGATATTTTTAAATATTTAAAAAGTAGCCCTATCGGTCCAGCACTGGCTAACAGGCTGTGGTGCCAGGGATTCGGGTTCAGATCCAACCCCCATGGTAACCAGTTAGGCCTAGTGAGAGTGGCACGGATGTCAGACGTCTCCCATTACTGCTGGCCAACCAAGGGTGCTCCTTCGAGGATGTGCTCTCTGGTCCTTGTGGTACTGGTACCTCTTATTGGCTGAAGGGCGTGCTGCATGGGAAGAGAAAAGCAGCTGAGACTGCAGAGAACAGGATAAAGGTGTTTAAACCCCCCCCCCCCCCCCCCCAAAAAAAAAATCCCTTTCCCCGTGATTGGGTACCAGCATTGTCTGAAAAATGAAGCCACCATGGACAGCTCCAACTAGCAAGTCAGCAGCAGAGGCCATCCTGGATACGATCTATTAGTCCCTACGGCTACCCTAAAACCATTTTAGGGAGCTAAAGACATCGCTATTTCCCCTTTACCTAAGTGGAATCTTCTCATTTTATAATCTTTCCCATGTCTGTTCTCAACATAGAAACTACAGTAGTTCCACCACATTAGGACAGTTTTGCTCTATAGCAAAGATACCATACAGATGCTGATTACCTAAAGCCCTACACTAAATTAGAATTACTAATGAAATTCTTAATTAGATTTTTTTCCAAAGCTGAAAAAAACCTAAATATCTCAATGGCATCCTATGTGCGAAATGCATATTTTGCTCACAATTATCAGAACACTTTTTAAAGGAGCCCCAGTTTTCCCTCAGTTGTCATAGTAATCTTCTGATATCTTCTGGTGATACTGCATAAATGGATATAGCAACAAGTCACTTTCCAGGGGGATGACTCCACTCCATGCTGTCGACAAATTGTTGCTTGCCCATGATGTGCATTGAATATCTGTAGCAGAATTCAAGATTGATTAAAATGCATGATGGAACCCTATCCTAAAAGGCATTTTGACAATGCATGGATGCCGATCGTCTCCAGATTTTAGAATCTCCAAAAGGGAGTAGTTTTGTTGCAGGTGCGCCACTCTCCTGTGCCTAGGGCAGAGGTGACGCACTCCTCATCTTCCAGTGAAAGTGTCCTGGGCAGAAACTGTTAGTGTTTCCTCCTTCTGCCTCCACTCGCCCCATGGCCAGTGATTCTCATTCTAAAGCCATTGCTTACCACTGGCATTGAAAGGTAGAACATATAATTGGACACTACCAAAGTATGGACTAAAACAGTAAGGGGAGCAACCAGGTACTTGTGACTTGGATTGGCCACTGTTGGAAACAGGATACTGGGCTTGATGGACCCTCGGTCTGACCCAGTATGGCATTTGTTAGGTTCTGTGGGGAAAGCCATGATTCTGAGACCCACCCCCTCCCCTGACATCATCGCAAACAGAGCCGGGCAGTTTGAAAGGCACCAAGCAAGCACCCCTTCATGCAAGCCTTTGTGTTATTTCTTTAATATGCTCCTTGTTATACCTTTTGCTTAATTGTTAAGAATTTTGATTTTGATGGTTTTATTTTTGTAATCTCTTAGCCTCAGGTACAAAAATTTTAGATTGTAAGCCCTTTTAGGGGATAGTGAATTACCTATTGTACCTTATTGTAAACCGATGTGATATCTCTTTTTGAAATGAACATCGGTATATAAAAATCGTAAATAAATAAATAAAATAAATAAATCTTGCAAAAAAAAAAGCACTAATGCTAGGGAAAAGTAGTCTGGTCTTTGTCCCAGCATGAGAGCTAGCACCAAAGGACTATCTTCTGGTGTTGTTTAGGCCTCCATGCATTCAAGGGCAGTTTTTAAAATGTTTAGAGATTTTAATATTCATATTTTTTACCGCAGGTGGCCTCGAGGCAGATTACAATAGTCAAGGCTAATTGAGTCAGAGTAATGGGCACTGTCTATGCCAGCTTCCTAACCTGCTGAACATTTACAGTGGTACAAAAGTACCCCTGGTCTTTGCACTGAGATGAGCTACTGACACCTGTTCCCCCTAAATGTAAACAGTGGGTGAAGCATGTTAATGTGATGCGACAGCAGGATTTTCCTGGTGGCTTAGTGGCATTGCCTTGCATTGTCATGCAGTAGGTTCCCCAGTGTTACCTGCAAGAGAGCTCCCAAGCGCCGGTGTTCCTCCCCGGGACTGACTTCCTCCTTGGCGCGGCTCCGCACGAATTGGGAAGAGGCCACGCCCCCTTGTGACGTCAGACGCCAACAGAGGTCTTGTTCTGCGCGGGAAGGCTTGGATATTTAAATAGTCTTTCCTCTCTTCGCTGCTTCGGCCACAAGTAGTTCTGGTTTGCTGCTTGCTGTGATTCCTGTTGCTTGCTGTCGCCTGACCTGGTCTGCCTTTGGATTATCGTTGCCTGCTGCCTGCCCTGACCTGGGCTGACTTTGGATTATCGTTGCCTGCTGCCTGCCCTGACCTGAACTACCTTTGGATTATCGTTGCCTGCTGCTAGCCTTGACCCGGATTGTCTCTTGGATATTGTAATCTGCTGTTTACACAGATTTGGACTGCTTATTGGACCACCCTGTCTGCTGGCTGACTCCTGATTGACATCCGCTGCGTCTCTCGAGACAAGGTAAGCGGTCACCTGTCTTGGTTCCACGTATACCCGTAAGTTGGATGAATCCATGGAACCAGTTGATTTGACCGCACTTCAGGCTATTCCCGGTTTGGCGTCCCGGCTACAACAACAGCAGGGGGTTCTCGATCAAGTTACTGGAGTCCTAGACTGGCTAGTCGCCCCCATGGATGCCATTGCACATACACCTGCAACTTCAGTAGCCTCCGTCAATGCTTCACCTAACCCTATACGTCTACCTCCTCCACCGCATTTCAATGGAACTTCTGCACAGTGTCGAGGCTTCATTAATCAGTGTCGAATGCACTTTTCACTTCAGCCATCTTCGTTCCCCTCAGATAAGACTAAAGTTACCTTCATCTTATCTTTACTGGAGGGTTCAGCTCTGGCTTGTGCCTCGCCTTTATGGAAGAGAGATGACCCCATCCTTAACAATCTGGACAGATTTTGAAAGAATTTCATCTCATTTTCGATGAACAAGGACGATCGACTTCAGCGGCCAATGATTTACTACAGATCAAACAAGGCTCTCGCTCAGTGGGTGAATATGCTATTCAATTTTGGACCTTGGCAGCAGAGCTCGCTTGGGGAGAGGACAGTCTCACCGCTATCTTTCGACAAGGATTGTTGGAAAGTATAAAGGATGAATTGGCGGGTAGGGATCCCCCGGAATCTCTGGAGGAACTTATCCACTTAGCCATCCGTTTGGATTTACGGTTTCAAGAAAGAGCACGAGAACGTTCGGCCAACCGTAGAACATTTCGGTTGGCTCCAACCTTTCAACAACCTATTGTCATTCCACGGCCGTCTGAGGAGCCCGTTGACACCGATGAACCCATGCAGATTGACAGATTCCGATTACCTCCGGAGGAACATCAACGGCGAAGACTGAGAAATCTATGTATGTACTGTGCCGGGGCAGGTCATTTCGTTAACAAATGTCCCAACAAATCGGGAAACTCTCGGACCTAGGTCGGGTAGGAGAGGCCTCCCTGGGTCCCACTATCCCCTCTCCCCAGCTACTGATTCCAGTAACCATCGCCATTAAACAGGAACCTATTACATTCCAGGCTTTCATAGACTCAGGGGCGGCCGGCAATTTCATAGAGGAGAGCCTGGTAAAGAGTCATCAAATTCCTGTGGAGTCGTTACCCATTCCTCTTTCGGTTACCTCTGTATCCGGACAGCCTCTGGGCATTCGAATATCTCAGATTACCAAACCCATCCTTATGAGTTCCGGGGTTCTTCATCAAGAGAGTATTCAACTTTATGTACTCCCATCTTCAGTCAACCAAGTGATATTGGGTCTACCCTGGTTACGAATGCATCAACCCCGACTGGACTGGGCTTCTCTACAATTGGTTAGTTGGAGCCCCTTCTGTTTTCAGAACTGTTTAAAGAAAGTTCAGAATTATCAAATCCACCATACACAGATTTCTTCACTTATTCCCGCTCCTTATGAAGAATTCGCAGACGACTTTAGCCAACAACAGGCAGAATCACTACCACCTCATCGACCACGATTGTGCTATCGACATTCTTCCAGGGAAGGTTCCTCCCAGGGGCAGGATTTATGCCCTATCTGAACCCGAATCAGCAGCTTTGACTCTATATATTCAGGAGAATCTAGCACGAGGATTTATAAGACATTCCACCTCACCTGCTGGGGCGGGATTCTTTTTTGTAAAGAAGAAAGATGGAACTTTAAGACCTTGTATTGATTATCGGGGGTTAAACAATATCACCAGGAAGAATAGATACCCTATTCCTCTTATTTCAGAATTATTTGATCGGATTAAAGGAGCTCAAGTCTTTACTAAGTTGGATTTAAGAGGGGCCTACAACCTAATTAGAATTAGAGAAGGGGATGAATGGAAGACGGCTTTTAATACGCATGATGGACATTATGAATACAGGGTAATGCCGTTTGGACTTTGTAACGCTCCTGCTGTATTTCAAGCCATGATCAATGATATATTTCGTGACATTCTCTATTCTCATGTTATTGTCTATTTGGACGATATATTAATATTCTCCGACAACATGGAACAACATCAGGAGCATGTGCGATAGGTTCTTCAACGCCTCAGAGAACATAAACTTTAAGCCAAATTAGAGAAGTGTATGTTTCATAAGAACCAGTTACCATTCCTAGGATATATTATCTCCAATAAAGGGTTATCCATGGACCCGGATAAACTCAAAGCCATTTTGAACTGGCCGCAACCTACAGGATTGAAAACTTTACAAAGATTTCTGCGATTCTCTAATTACTATAGACAATTTATTCCAGATTTTTCTTCATTGGTGGCTCCTCTGACTGTGCTCACAAAGAAAGGAGCACCCATTCAGAATTGGCTGGAAGAGGCTGTTCATGCCTTTCTTAAATTAAAGAAGGAATTCATCAAGGACCCCTGTCTTCGGCATCCCGACTCCAACAAACCTTTTATTCTTGAAGTTGACGCTTCTGCTGTGGGGGTTGGTGTGGTTTTATTACAGCCAATGGACGATGGGAAATTGGTGACATGCGCCTTCTTTTCAAAAAAAATTTCTTCAGCAGAGAAAAATTATACCATTGGAGATCGGGAACTTTTGGCCATAAAATTAGCCTTTGAAGAATGGCGTCATCTCCTAGAGGGTTCCCGACATACTGTAACTGTCTATACAGATCATAAAAATTTAGAATACCTAGCGAAAGCACAACTGTTAAATTCCCGGCAGGCTCGGTGGGCACTTTTTTTTAGCAGATTCAATTTTGTCCTCCATTTTCGACCTGCACAAAAGAATTTGCAGGCGGACGCTCTCTCGAGAAACTTTAACCTTGATGATATGCCTGAACCTCCCCGATACATAATAGACCCTGCAAAAATTCTGCTCGCCGCTACATTTACGGTCCACATTGGTAAGACTGTGGTTCCCAAACATCTGAGGTTAAAAGTGCTGCGTTGGGCACATGATGCACAATTAGCAGGTCACGCTGGGATTTCCCGTACCAGGGATCTGGTATCTAGACATTATTGGTGGCCTCAATGGAAAAAGGATATCAAGGCTTATGTAGATTCCTGTTCTGTCTGTGCAGCCCAGAAGAGTCCTAGGTGGAGGCCCTTGGGCCTGCTTCAACCGTTACCAGTTCCCACCAAACTGTGGACTCACATTGCCACTGATTTTATCACTGATCTTCCGGCATCAGACAATAATACTGTAATAAGGGTAGTGATAGACCGTTTTTCCAGATTGGCTCATTTTGTTCCGCTTCCAGGACTACCCTCTGCGTCAGAACTAGCTAGACTCTTCATTCAACACATTTTTCGCCTGCATGGTCTACCTCTTAGCATTGTTTCGGATAGGGGTGTGCAATTTACAGCTCGATTTTGGACAGAACTGTGCAAACTTCTAAAGATTAAGCTTGAATTCTCTTCTGCCTATCATCCTCAAACTAATGGACTTACAGAACGTACAAATCAATCCTTAAAGACTTTCCTTCGATCTTATGTCAATAAACGACAAGATAATTGGGCCTCTTTGTTGGTTTGGGCAGAGATATGTCACAACAATCATCTGGCTCAAGCTACGGGGAGATCCCCCCTTTTTTGTTGTTTTTGGAAGACACCCACGGCTCCCGTTACCCATGGCCACTTCTTCTATATGTCCAGCTGTCAACAATACCATTGAGTCTATAACTAGCTTATGGAGAGAGACACGAGCATTACTATAAAAGAATGTCGGTAAAATGAAGGTCCAAGCGGACAAGAAGAGAACTCTGGCCCCTCGATTCCAGGCAGGAGATCTTGTCTGGTTGAGCACACGCAATCTTCGATTGCGCATGCCGTCCTTGAAGTTTGCACCTCGCTTTATTGGGCCTTTCCCTATTGAGAAGCAGATTAATGCTGTAACCTTCAAACTGCGGTTACCTTCCTCTCTGCGCATTCATGACACCTTCCAAGTTTCCCTGCTCAAACCTGCAATTTTTTCTTGGCCCTCCAGAAGGAGGATGGTTAATATGCACTTCATACAGAATGATAATCAATTTGAGGTTGAGGATATTTTGGATTCCAGAAGATGCAGGGGACAACTACAATATTTAATTTCTTGGAAGAACTTTGGACCTGAAGAGAATACGTGGGAGCCTGTTCATAATATCCAGGCACCTTGTCTGCTCAAGAAATTCCATCAGCGTTTTCCTCTCAAGCCCAGACCTAGAGAGAGGAGAGGAGGTCCTTGCAGGGGGGATACTGTTACCTGCAAGAAAGCTCCCGAGCGCCGGCGTTCCTTCCCGGGACTGACTTCCTCCTTGGCATGGCTCCGCGCGAATCGGGATGAGGCCACGCCCCCTTGTGACGTCAGACACCGACGGAGGTCTTGTTCTGCACGGGAAGGCTTGGGTATTTAAAGAGAGTCTTTCCTCTCTTCGCTGCTTCTGCCACAAGTAGTTCTGGTTTGCTGCTTGCTGTGATTCCTGTTGCTTGCTGTCGCCTGACCTGGTCTGCCTTTGGATTATCGTTGCCTGTTGCCTGCCCTGACCTGGTCTGCCTTTGGATTATCGTTGCCTGCTGCTAGCCTTGACCCGGATCATCTCTTGGATATTGTAATCTGCTGTTTACACAGACTTGGACTGCTTATTGGACCACCCTGTCTGCTGGCTGACTCCTGATTGACGTCCGCTGCGTATCTCAAGACAAGGTAAGCGGTCACCTGTCTTAGTTCCACGTATACCCGTAACACCCAGTTTATTCCATGACTCAGGTCTTCCGCTCCCTGGGTCAGCTGGGGCGTGCAGTAGAGATAGCATTCAGAGCCAGGTGAGGTGGGAGTCACGGTGGCCAGATTGTGGAGGGAGACCTGTGCTTGGCCCCCTGCCCCGACAGGGTCAGTAAAAAGGTATGAGGCACCCTAGGAGCCTCTTCAGCGTTGCACACACTCCCCACCTTCCCCTAACATGAGATTTTGATGAACTCAGTTCTAATGTTCCCAAAACCCCCACCCCACCCCCTAGAAAAACAATCCTGTAAGAATACGTATTTGCACAGAGAATGTAAGTGCCATTTATTCAGGTACATACCTGTTTAACCAGGTAAAAGGGACTGAGAATTGCCCACCCTAAAATCACCTAAAATTATGCACAGCTCAAAGGGAAAGTGTACTCATATGTCCAATTATGTGTGTCTAGAAGATTGTTCTACATGCCCTAACAAAACCCAGAGCTCAAACTGCAAAACCCTATCTATGAAAAGGCAGCAATGCAAATATTCGTCCTAGAATGGCATTACTGTTCTTAGCAGTAGGGTAAATGAATGGCCAGGTGTTTAAGGCAATGCACTGAGAACCAGGGAAATCAGGTGTTACCTTGGGCAAGTTGCTTTAATGCAGATTACCTTAGGCACCCACTTAAATTATAAGCTTTTTGGGACAGGGACTTAATCTGAGTTCTAAAAATGCTGTAAGCTACCTTACACATTAGGAAAGGAAAGCTAAAAATTGTTAGCGATACACCATCTATTAGGAAAACAAAAGCTGGATTACACACAAACTACAGGTTAATGCCTCAGGTTTTTCACAAAAGCAGAAAAATCTCACCAAATAGTACAGAAGTGATCAGTAATCTTGTCTACTCCAGGTTTACCTCTTCCCTTGTGTTCCATGCAGGAAATGAGAGAAACAGGAGGTATGGGACGATTAGAGAGCAGAGTGGTTCTGCTTTTCTTTGCTCTGCTCTGTCCACTGTAGCATAATCCTCATCTTTTCTCCCTGCCTCTTCTGTTCCTTGTATATGACTGAGGCATGGAGGGGACTGGAGCTGGACAGAGGGCTGTTCTTTGCTGCTTGGGATTTGGGGGCACTGGCTGAAAGGCGTCAGGGAGGATGCCATGTGCTCTGGTGCTGCTCCCAAAACTCAGGGGCCTACATCTGCCTAAGGGAAGAGATGGCCCCACAGCCCAGGATTGACACTGTAACGAGCAAAGCAGGTACATTGTGGGCAGAGGGAGGAAGAATCCAGCAGAACTGGTTCCTCTTCAGCAAAGAGGCCCAAGGCAGAAGGAGGAAATTGTATCAAAAAATAAATTGCAATAAACACATTACAAAAGAAGAAAATCCAGTTTTCATCCATCACTACTTAGCCATACTCGTCCCTTTTCTCTGAAAGAATACAGAAGAAATGTGAACAGACCAAGCCGCATCTACAGAGAATGTGTTCCCTTTTTGCTTTTTATACCATGGCTGTGAAAGTGACAAACATTTGCCCCAAATATTTTTTTTTCTTTTATGGTAAAGCATTTGATGTGTATTTCAACCTGCTTTTGCTTCTGCACTTCAAAATTGGAGCAGACAGAGCTGAATTAAGCGTAGTACCAATGCTGTATAATCCTGGTATTAATGGTGCTTTTAAGCAGAAAGCAGTCTCATGGAAACAGGGTGGTGTGAGAGGTTAAGCACTTAAATTACTGGAATCTGACCCTTCAGCTCTTTTCAGCAAAACCCAGACCAATCTAAAATTGATTTTACATCACAATTGATTATTCCAACAAGGACGGACTTGATCTAATTGAGTTACAGGAGGCAGTCTATCAGACACGAAGGAAGCATTCGGTAGAGCAATGTTCTGAGATTATACTAAATAGGTATTATGCAAAGATCTTTCACATCTACTGCAACAGCACCTACAATCTGTGGATTTAGAGTAGGTCTGTAGCTTGCAGTGCAAAGCAATTGCAATAAAACCCCCTGTAACCAGAGGAAAGATAGCCTTGTCCCAGGGCTATTGAAAGTGTTTGGTAATAAACCCTCTTCCTTAATTAAAGATAAACAAATAATAATCAGCACATTACAAATTCATGTATTGAGTGTCAGCTGAAGGTGACTTCGTTAAATGCAGACCATGCCCAATATATTGTTCTAATGCTGCTTAGGGAGGGGGCTATTAAGTATTTCTTTAAAGGTTTGCAATCTGCTATACAAATGTCCTGATTTGCTCCCACCTTCTCTGAATAAGTCTCGGCATCCAAGGTGCGCTCCGATTGGTCGCTGTTGCTATTCCCAATTTAGCAGGTAGAGAAAGAAAGCAGAGGTGTCTTCCCTTGTATGTAAATGCTGCACTCAGCGCTTTCCTGGCTGTGGAACATTTGATATTCCACCTTTTGCCAAGGCTGGTCTCAAGGCAGATTTCAATGCAATTAAATGAAGAGGCAATAGAATACTGGCAAAATGGCCTTCAACATTTGCGGTAACTGTGTCTGTCTCCAAGTGTGTAAACCCTCTCACCCCCCCACTAATCCCCAATAACTTTCATTGACCTTTCTCCCATAGACGGCTTAGTGACCCCCCCCCCCCCCCCCCCTTTATCTTGGCTGACACTTTGCATGTGCCCCTGAATGTGCACACACACTAAGTTCAGTCTTTTACACCTGAGCTTCCTGTAAGAACTTAAGAACATGTCATACTGGGTCAGACCAAGGGTCCATCAAGCCCAGCATCCTGTTTCCAACAGAGGCCAATCCAGGCCATAAGAACCTGGCAATTACCCAAACACTAAGTCTATTCCATGTTACCATTGCTAATGGCAGTGGCTATTCTCTAAGTGAACTTAATAGCAGGTAATGGACTTCTCCTCCAAGAACTTATCCAATCCTTTTTTAAACACAGCTATACTAACTGCACTAACCACATCCTCTGGCAACAAATTCCAGAGTTTAATTGTGCATTGAGTGAAAAAGAACTTTCTCCGATTAGTTTTAAATGTGCCCCATGCTAACTTCATGGAGTGCCCCCTAGTCTTTCTACTATCCGAAAGAGTAAATAACCGATTCACATCTACCCGTTCTAGACCTCTCATGATTTTAAACACCTCTATCATATCCCCCCTCAGTCGTCTCTTCTCCAAGCTGAAAAGTCCTAACCTCTTTAGTCTTTCCTCATAGGGGAGCTGTTCCATTCCCTTTATCATTTTGGTCGCCCTTCTCTGTACCTTCTCCATCGCAACTATATCTTTTTTGAGATGACAGCACACTGTGATGTCATGGAGCATTTTGAAAGCTACCCTGCTATAGGAACCTTTATTTAAACATCAACTTAATAGGTGCAGTACTATCCTGGTTCCAACATAAATAGGGTCCTTCATTTTCTGTTTAACTTTAGCCCATAAATTCCAGGATTTTTCCCAAAACTGATCTGCACTTTAAACAGATATTCATCCAAATTTTAAACTGATTAAGAGCTGCAGATGCAGGGTTTCAAAGCCCCCACCCAGTGTTGGCCAAAGTGCATCTTTGTTTCAAGTCCTGCCCCCATCACCATCACCACAGCTACTGGTGGCAGCTCTCACCCTTCAGTGCCTCCCATGCAGAGGCATGCTAAGGGAGGGCCAGGGAGGTGGTCACCCCGGGTGGCAACAGGGGGAATGGCGCCATTGCCGCCAGCAGGAAGGTCCTGTGGCAAGGTGGAACAGTGATCTGGTAGGGGAAACCCTGCCAGCAAAAGCAAGGAGCTGCAGAGACCAGCAGCACCGCTGGCATTTTCTGGAACCGGTCTGCAAGCAAAGAACAGGACCAGCAATGCCGCTGGTGTCCGGGAGCCAGTGGCAAAAGAAAAGATCCAGGGTTGCCACAGGTGCTCTTGAAGCTGGCGGCAGAAGAGACCCTGTGGGTTGCTGGCAGCTGAAAAAGGGAGAGATTGGCCCTGTGAGTAAGTGCCAGTGTATGAGGGTGAGAGGGGTGGGGTGGTGAGGGTGAGTGTGTAGAAGAGAGTGTGTGTCTGTGGATGCATATGTGTGAGGGTGCCTGTGTCCGGGGGTGGGGGTGAGAGGGGAAGCGTGTGTCAGATAAAGAGGAAGCATGTTTGTGAGACGGAGGAAATGTCTTTCACACACACACTCATGCTTCCTCTCGAGCACGTATGTGTGAGACAAAGGGAGCATATTTTGTGTCTCTGTGTGTATGCCCAGTTCACAACAATCTCGGGGTGACAGGTATGGAGAGTAGGGGATTTTTAAAAATTTGTGCAGGAGCTTCTAATTTAATATTCAATTAATCCGCTGTTTTCAATTCTGATTGCTTTATATTTCTTGATTGTATTGTTTTGAGGAATAGTGATGTTCTGCTTTTTCCATTGTTGCACTGCTTGTGGTTTCCAGTTCATTTTTTCTCTGCATGTGTGAGAGAGGAAGCGTAAGTGTTAGCCTGAGAGATGGAGGAAGCACGTCTGTGTGGGAGGTACAGGGAAAGTGTCTCTCATACATGCTTCCTCCCACCGAGCAGGTGCGTGTGTGTCTGCATGCGTGCCCCCACTCTACGACAGATGTGGAGAGCGGGAGATTTTTAAAAATCCTTATTAGTTTTAATTATTTGGTGTTGGTTGATGAATCTGCAGTTTTGAAATATTTTATCGATGTTTAGGAAACTTTAAAATTATATATATTGAGGGGAGGGTGCCAAAGAAGTATTCACCCCAGGTGCCAAATACTCTAGGGACGCCTCTGCTCCCATGCCATGTTTCAAGGTCCTGACCCCCTGAAGCTCTCCCTGCAGAGCACAGGAGCCTCAGTGAGCGGCTGCTGAAGGAGAGAGGAGACGCCTGGAACCACCCCCGGGAAGGATGAATGGGGGGAGATGCTAGGCAGGGCGTGGGGGTAGAGAGGGAGATGCTGTCGCGTGAGTGGGTGAGAATCTGCTTGACTCTTTTTTTTAGTCCTGGCTTCTGTCCACCAAAATAAACTATTTACTTGGAAAAATAATTTGTTTTCTTCTTTAAACTGATTTTCTCCTGCTTTTTGTCTTGTCATAATAAGTCATGATAAATTCCTGGGGAGAAAAGTACAAAAACCACCAAAAAGGAAGGTCCCTGAACATAAAATACAGAGTTCCTGACCCTCTAACGTCCATAATTAAACGACAGCTCCCACAGAGCATGGCTGCTTTATGTACAAATCTGACTGCTTCAAAAGCCGCACCCCCAGGCGGTGGGTTCAGTTCCAAGTAGACATAATTACACTTAGTTCATGACACTTCCAGCAGTTCAGTCACTCACTTTACCTCCATTAGCACAGGCGCAGCACATCCAGCCTCACGGATCTCCAGGCCTGGCTGTCAGTGCCCTTCCGCTGCTGGAAACAACTTCCTCGTTCCTAGCAGCCCCTTTCCCAGGACTGAAAACCAATCCACTTCCTGGGGTGGGGAGGAAACCACTGGTTCTCTGCCCGTAGGCTCGGGATAAGGACTCTTAATCACCTTACACGGTGGCTGAGAGGGTAAAGCACTGCCTCCCAGCCCCTCAGGCCCCCTTCTGCTCAACAGGGCCAGTGCCAGCATTGTTGCTGCCCTGTGTGAACAATTACTGTGCTGCCCCCTCCCCTGTCCCAGGCCCATCAAAAAAAAAAAAAAAATCCAGCTCCCTTCAGTGATTAAAAACTGACACCATCCCCCCAAACCCATGACTGGTGCAAGAGTATTGGGTGCCCCAGATGAATCTTATAGCCTTGCACACCACCCCTGCCCCATTCCACACAATTATGTATTTATATTTTACATAAAAAATATCAAAGTACAGTATTCTGAGGTAAATATATCACTTAACATTATGATTACATGCGCTGCCATGATGCCAACAGGAAATCCCTGCAAAAAAAGAGACTTGGAACCCATATGGTATTAGGCCTATTGTGATGTGCGTTGAGTGTGGGCTTGACCCTCTGAAAGTCTGAATACACTTCCTATTAGGAGAATGCCTCACCTCAGTCACACATGCAGAACATAAACAGACCCTCACCAAATACAGACTATCAGACTAAACAGACTATCACCATTCCTCAAACATCAAACAAAATCAAGAAATAAAATAAATACATAATCATAATACTAAACATATTTCAAAAAAATCTGATCAACAAAAGATCAAATAATTAAACTCATATACAAGTTTTTAAAATTGTCTCAAAATATTTTAAAACAGCAGACACATCAAATAACACCTGAAAAATAAAACTAAAAATGATTTTTAAAAATTCATGCGCTCTATACATGGGAACTTTGATTTCCAGACACCCTGAGATTTTGGATTTAGTGGGAGGGAATGTACAAATCTCTTTTCTTACGCACACACACACACATACACTCCCTCTGAGACAAACATGTAGGCTTCTCCAGCTCTTCTTTGGTTGGGATCTACCACCAGCATTGGGCCCTCATCCTCATTTCAGCTGCTGATAGGTTGACCTGCAGCCCCCATTCTCTCACCCACCCACTGCAGGCAGTCAGAGTCCATAGATCATTCCTCATCCGCTGCTGCTAGCCTGTTCTTTCTTTGTGGAGAGCAGCCAATCTGCAGCTCCTCTTCAAGTGCTGGCCCAGAGGTAATTCAGCACTTGTGGTACTAACACTTCCTATATTCTCATCTCATGCATCGCAAGATGAGAATATAGGAAGTGCTAGCACTATAACTATTAAATAGCACGGGACCAGCACATGAGTAGCTGCCGAATGGGCTTCCTCTTCTGCCACCGGCGGCACCACAGGCCTCTCCCTGCTCCTGACGCCACCTCACCAGGCATGCCGCCCTGTGCAATTGCACAGCTTGCATACGGGGTGCCACCAGGCCTCCTGTTAAAGGCCCTTCAGCAGCCGTTCCTAACACTAATTTCTATTTTAAAAAAAAGAAGTGAAAAGGTTGGAACCGTAAACTATCAACTCTGATTAGTCAGACAAACTTAATCAGAATGTGCATATTTCCTAAACTGTTATAATTTAGTAACCAAACCCTTAGTACTACATCAACCTTTTTTTTTTTTTTTCAGTAAATTGAATGCAGTGACTTATCTTACTCTAGAGGCAAACTACTCTTCATCATAATATTTTTTACAATAATTCACTCAAATCACTGGTGTGAAAGGCTGAAGGTAATTTATACACAAACTTGAAACCCCCAACAAAACTATAGTAATGTGCCTGTCTTCAAAAGACTTTATTGATACGCCTAAAATGGGACAAGCCCTCCTCAAATAAATCCTTCATTACTGATGAATCTAACATCAGTACAGGATGAGTTCATGACTCAGGCCACGGTGTTGAGTTCCATGGCACAGGGCATTGTGATCTGCGTCTCCTGTCCCATGGGGCAGACTGGGATTAGCTGTGACGTATACGTAGAGGCCTTACTTTTCAGTTTCTTTTTCCTGGGCAGTTGTTTTTTTATTACAAGAAAAAAATTGGAAAAGTTAGTGGGAGAAGACATAATTTTCCAGGTCACTATTTTTATTCTTGCCGTAAAGAGTGAAATTCCAGGGAACAATGAAATAAAGTGACCATGAATGCTACTAGGGTGACACGCTCCACCCTGAAGAGGGAGGGAAGATAACTGCCATTACTGTGGTCACCTCCCTTTACCAGTCATGGATCAGTGCCGAGGCATGATCGCAGAGGCGACAGCCCTCAGGGTCAGCAAGAGTGCCAGGTATCCCCCGAGCATGCTCTCTGGGGTGAGGTCTACAAAATGAGGTGAATGAGAAGAAGAAAAATGTCAGACCTACATCCTTCCATTGGACAAGCTTTGTCGTCTTCAGTGATTCTTCCATTTGATTGATGATCTACTGTATCAATGTTTAAAGTCCATTTCAATAAAATTCATACCAAGAAGACAAAATCAATGTTCCTCCTTCTGAAAAGACACCGGGGAATGGAGCTGAGAGAAATCACGGGTCCCACACCAGTTCATGTGTGAATGGCTAAATTGGATAAAATCATCAATGTCATGCTTTTAGCCAGCTACCATTGGCATGTGTGAATGACTATTTCAGGGAGCTTAATCGAGCTCTGCACCCAGCTTGCTTGACAGCCACAGGAGTTGGGATTACTTTATCCAGGTCCTGTCTCAAAGCAAACTCTTGCAACCCTGCATCTTCCAGTACTGTTTACCCATGCCAGATTCTTGAGATGGAATGAAAATCACCCCCTTTAAAATACGGTACATGCCTGGTGGTTTTCTGCCAGGTCACCAACCCGGAACCTTTTAACTTGCTTTTTTTCCTCATTAGGAAAAAGCGGAAGGTGGAGGTTCGATGTAGCGAAATTACCCTTGAACTTAATACAGGCATGGCATGCAACTGGTCACCTAGCTCAGTTTTGCATAATAAAGAATTTCTGCATATGATGCAACTCTTAAGGAAACGGTTCCTTCCTTAGCTGAGATACACTTACTGTTTTGGAATGGCAGTACCAAGGCAGCCATATTTTTCAGCTTTCCACAAATTCAATAAAAGGGTGAAAGAGATGCTGAGAGAACAGAATAAAACTGTGTATTTACTACATTTTGTGCTTCTAGCATTGTCAAAGGCTTAAAATGAGGCCCAGAGGAGCAATGAAGTGATGAACAAAATGGCAAAAACAAGCAATTAAAACAGAAAAATGACTGCATGCTGAGGATGCACAATTATGTTTAATAAAATGTTTCAGAATGCTTAACTTCTTTTGTAATGGAAAAGAGTAATGTTGAGGCTGAAAATAAACTACTGGAACTGTTTCATGACATGGACAAATTGGGAAACTTGAAAGGAAGGCCAAAGTTCAGGTCTTAGGCTAGAAATGATTTCAGGTTGAGGCTTTCAGTCTGTGCCACTGATAAAGGTGAAGCAATAAGGAATGGCCTGCGCAGCAAGGCTAAGCTACAGGAAGCTCCTGCTCGCTGCTGCAGAGCCCTTGCTTTAGCACCACAGGGTCAAAAGCTCAGACCCTGAGATGTCCGACTGAAAACTTAGGTAAACGTAAAATTTCTACGATTTGGTGGCAACGATGAGGTCCTGAACGCAAGCCTGGCACGAGACAGATGAGGAAAGCTGAGAAAGCCGTCGTCCACTTCTGTGACAGGGGCAGAAGTGGGGGAAAAAATGGGTAAAGTGGAAGGGCATCCTGTAGATACGCTTCCTCTTAAAATAGGGGAATCTTAGCTTGGGGATGGTAGAAGGAGCTGCTGCTGGAGCCCTGGTTTGTTTTAAACCTGCAGCTGTAAGGAGTGACTTTACCAACAACTTCTTCCATGGGCGGCGAGGAAACCTGGCAGCAGTCAGTTACCTTCACACCTTTGTAAACGTTTAGAATTGGTGTCGTTTTAGTCCAGGGTAAAAGTGGAGGCATAGCAGATAAGACTCACTTGAGTTTTAAGTTCACAGATTCTTTCACTGCCTCTCTGTTGGTTGATAACATACAGAACTTTTAAAAGTCCTGTACATGTGTCTGCTCTTGATGTTAACGTATGCAATCATTAGGCAGTGAGAAGCTAAAGACAGAGTAAGTCCTGCAAAGAATCACAGAAGGGAAAATATGGGTATGAGGAGCTGCCATTTCTTTATGCATAGGGAGCTTCATTTTCAGTTTATTTCACTTGGGACTTTCAATATTCGAACAAAAGAAATCAGTAGGAAAATGATTTTTCCACTGATTTTTTTTTTTTTTTTGTTCTAACATTGAAATTTCCAGGCAAAATGAAAACTAAGGTCCCTCTTTATGGAGCAGGAATGTGCTGGAAGGCTGGACATAGTTGTATGTATTCTGCTGAACAAAGACTCATTAACACCTTAGCTGGTGCATGCAACTTGCTAATGTAAAAGCCTTTTTTCTGATGATAAACTGAAGGGGATTTTGGGGACAGTGTGAATTGATATTTCTTATTCTTTGTACCCATTGCTTTGGCTTGAGACCACAATTTGCACTTCAGACATACTAGAGCTATCCAGCCTTGGAGGTATTTTGTCTGGACGATTTCAGAATCCATCCCTGTTCACAAAACAAACACGAAGCTCTTTAAAGCTAAGATGCCAGTGTACTAAAGCGGGCCCATGTCTGTGCATTATTTTTTTTTAATCATTTGGTCATTTGCTATTGAGTGCCATAGGCAAATGAGACCAGTGCCAAAATAGCAAATGTAGATTTTATACAGACTTCATTGTAAAATGTTTAACTACCTCTCACAGAAGTAATTTTTTTTTTCAAAATGGCAATTGCAAAGTATTTGTGCACGTGCTCCTTGCTAAAGTGCTGCTTTGCATAATTTTTGCTTCACCCTCATTCATTAGCATTGAAATTGTGTTAAAATTAAAATATGCCCATGTATATGCTTAAATAGCTATCTGTGAAAAAGTGAATGCTAAATGGTCCATTAGTGCATTTTATCCCATTCGGCGTGCACCAATAAGGCTAATTTAGTAACATACTGGATAATGCGGGTTAGGACTCTCCCCTCTCTCCATCATGCTGTGCTTTCATCACCAGACTATAAACAATGTGGGGGTGGAACCAGTGTGTGCCTGACTCACTGCTGCTTATGTCAAGCAATGATTTAAAATTGATAAATCGTGGTAGTAGTAATCGCTCATCAGCCGCCATCAAAAGCTGATGTTTGATTAGGTCACGTCACCATACTGTCACAGGAATGTGTATAAGATCATGGTTAAAGGTCTGGCCTGGTGCTTAGAGTGGTCCAAGCCAGGACCATGCCTGACCACAGGAGCTTCAGTCCCACCTCTACCGCTGTCTGTCACAGTTTAAAAAGCAACAGCATCATTGTGCTTTAAAGTGGCATCTTAATGCAAGAGAACACAAAAGTCAAACAAAAGCTTGTGCTCCCTGTCTTACGGCACCCAGTGGAAAACTAGCAAAGATAAACAATAGGTGCAGTCTCCTTTTACCGGGCAAGCTGATAGAGACCTAATCCGGTGCGCTATGCTTCAGTGCAGCCTTGTTTACCCCCTGCAAGAAAATCTGAAAGAGACATTGTGCCAGCACCAAACTCTCTCCCAGCTAGCACTCAAGAGCAGCAGGGTAAATAGCGGTGGGTTTACCTATAGCCAACAGAGGCCAGACTGGGCATAACCCAAACCCACAATATCTGGAAAGCTTCCCTAATACAACACAAGTAGGATAATGCTCTCTACTGAACTCCTACCTACCCCCTCAAGGGTCAGCAGTTCAAACCCTCACACTGATTCTCTCCCTGTGAGCCAGTAACCTTTATTATCCTACTGCGTAATAGTAACCATTGTTTCTTCCTTTTTTCTCCCCTTTGCGAGCTCTCATCCATATGTCACCCTTTCACTCTGGAACCTACATGCATGTCTCTGAATGTGAAGTAATCCACTGCAAGATCCAGTGTGAGATCAGTTTTAAATAAATGATTGTATATTGTGCTGACTTGTCAAGCAGTTCATAAGCATTGTGGTAGAGCTAGTATTTATTTATTTATTTAAAGTTTTTCTAGACCAACATTCGTTGGGAAACATCATATCGGTTTACATCAAAACATAGAACAATAGCTTATAAAATAAGTTTTATAGATTAGATTTGATTTAGAAGGAATAACAGATGAGTGAGCATTTCTTGGTCTTTCAACGATTAGGTTAAATGATTCATCAGGAACGATGGAGCTAGCAACATCACTGAATCAGTTGCAGAGGACGCTATTGGATGTGGAGGTCTGGGGTTTACCCAATGACCCAACTCAATTGCAATCTTCAATCTGTTCAATGAAACTTTTCTCCTTTAGCTTTCTTTCAGATGAAGTCATATTCACTCTTCGCAATGCTTTCCTCCTGCTCCTCCTAGCTCTGTTGGAAATGGCATCTATTAGGCTACAGTGCCACAAGCTTTTTTTCAACTACTATGGGGGTTTTCCCCCTATTTTATTCACCTCCTTCCCCCCCTGCCCCCCCATCCTCAACTCAGCCCAGGCCACAGTCCCTGCCTGGGGGGATACCAACTATGGCTCTTTCTGGAATCCTGCTCCAGGTGAATCTTAAATCTAGCCACCACTGTCAGCATTGCAGGATAGTTAAGAGTCTCTCTCTGGTGCAGCATTGCTATCCCCAGTTGGGCTGGGGACCTGAAGACCAAGAATCAAACCTAGATCCTTTAGTTTATGAATAGTTTTAGTGGTAGCGAACAGCAAGGCTACTGAGCCCCCTGGCCAGTTCACTACTCATATGGCTTGGACCCAGAGGTTACTACACCTGTGAGTTTCATTAAGAGTTCATGAATTAAAATTGCATGCTAATGGTCACATACACTGACAATTTTGACATTTTAGTGACAAGGAACTTAATTAAAATTATCAATTACTAAAAATGTTTTATGCTTCTTAATCATTATACATTGCATTTGTAAAACTTAAAAAAAATGCCTCAACATAACATACAGTATGTGCTAAACCACAAGTTCATCTCAGAGCTGTCAACCTATAGTAGAGAATTGTAGCCCACATTCTAGACTTATTTACCAAAACAATACATTTGCACTATGATACCAAAATTGTTCCTAATTCTAGCACTGTGCAGGGCAGAGATCCTGAATGAAATCCCTTTAGCAGCACCTGAGTGTGATTTTATACTTCCCTGTCTCCTCCTGTGCAATGTTCTCTACAGCTTTCCTTCTTGTGCTGCCTTCAGTAAAATTAATATTCATATTCAGATATGAAAATTGCTAGAAAGTCACCTAGAAATGTGAAGTTTATGCAAGGATCTAGTTTTATGATAAATTACTTGGCCAAGGGAGGTGTTGTCTCTGAGAGTATACGAGCTTTTCTTTCTAATATCCCCTGTCCACACAAGGTCAGAGGCCTTTTTTATACCATCAGAAACATCACTTACGGTATTGGTCAGCTTCTGTCTAGGAGTACTGTTATAATCATGGGGGCATCTCTGAAATATGAATCTGGAAAGAGGGCCAAACCGAAATTCTAGTGTCTGAGATACAAGACAGGACTCTTTAAGGTTCAAGAATACCCTTAAGCACTGTTACATCTAAGCAATAAATAAATAAATAAATATTCCACACAGCGGAATCCACTGAACAAACCTTGTACCTGTTGAACTTCTTAGGTGGTGCCTGAACCGGCTCAGACTGCTGTATTGGACATGGGCAGAAGTTGCAAGAATTCTCTTAATGAGGACCTACTCGCCACTCCTAACTTCTTAAGAGATTGAGCGAATCCAGTGCCGCTAGAGAAAAAAAGGAAGAAGAGGGCCCCATCTACCACCTAAGGACTGACAGATGCCATCACAAGAATGAATCAGTGGGCAAAGGCAATGATTGACACAGCTATCCCTTACCATGTGCCCGTCAAGATAAAGCAGGAGAGCAAGCTGATGAAAATGTGGGAGAATTACTGAAGCAGGAAATGGTTAGAATTACGGCAGCAGTGAGATGCAAGCATAGGTCTGCCATACATAGCATGGGGTCTGGTACCCTGTTCCACAATTACAAGCAATATCGAGCATGCTCAACGCTTGATACCTGCACAGCAGACATTAAAAACATAAGCTCTGCCATTATGGAAGCTTAATAATTAGCAATGTGCTGTCCTGACAACCAATTAAGCTGGCCCAGTCACGGGGGGAGGTGGTGTAAAAAATATAACATAATTTCATTCAAATATATAGAAAAACCTAACCCTTAGACCACATGTGCCACACAGAGAACCTTTAGAGAGAAATTTGCAATTTCAAACACCTCATGCTAAATAATATGTTTGAGTATACATAAACGGAAAAAAAAATGAATGAAAAAAACCATACCAAAAAAAACCAAAACAGAATGAAGAACACCAAAGAATAAGGCATCTAAAATGTAATGCTAAACAATGCAGTAATGCATTGAGGCTGCAAAAACCCAAGGGAGAGCGACCATATAGAGGTGAAATTCTTCTAAACGTGAAAGAAGAGCGGGATCTGGGGGTGATTATATCTGATCTTAAGGTGGCCAAACTGATAGCAAAAGTCAGAAAGATGCTTGGCTGCATAGGGAGGTGATATTGCCCTTGTATAGGTCCTGGTGAGACCTCACTTGGAATACAGAGTACAATTCTGGAGATCGCACCTTCAAAATGGTATAAACAGGATGGAATTGCATACTGAGGGTAAAGTATATACTAAGTTCTCTCTATATATGTCGATGTGATAAACAGGATGGAGTCAGTCCAGACCGCAACTACTAAAATGGTCGGTGGTCTGTCTTCTAAAGCATATGGGGATAGATAAAGATCTAAACATGTACACCCTAGAGGAAAGGTGAGATAGTGAGATAGGAGAGATATGATAGAAACATTCAAATATCTCACAGGTTTCCATGCACAGGAGGTGAGCCTTTTTCAATGGAAAGAAGGTTCTAGAACGAGGGGGCATGAGATGAGGGTGAAGGGTGTAGACTCAGGAGTAATCTTGGGAAATATTTCTTTACAGAGAGGGTGGTGGGTGCATGGAACAGCCTCCCAGTGGGGATGGTAGAGACAAAAATTGTATCTGAAATCAAGAAAGCATTGGTTAAAGATGGGGGATCTCGAAGGGAGTGATGGGAGTTATAAAGCTAAAGTGGGCAGATGAGCAGATTAGATGGACCATATGGTCATGTTTCTATATTTCTTTGAAAGGAGACCATGGGTGAAATGCATCAACATTTTCTTTCAATGTAAAAATTACTCCAGATGGATCCAGGAAAAGAGCCCTAATTTTTAATGGGGAAAAAAACAGGGCAACACTGGAGCAAAACGTTTGGTATGTTGTCTTGGTCTCTCAGTGCAACAATTCCCAAGCCCAGAGTGCATTATTAAGGAGCCTAAATACAAAGCATTTTTCCCATGGACACAAAATGGAAGACCTTTTATCTCTGGCTCCTTACGACAGGCCCATACAGCACGGTGCGCGCGGCTGAGTGCACCATTTAGTCCTCATTTGGTCGCGCGTTTTTGACGCGCTATTATTACCCCTTATACTGTAAAGGAGTAACAGTGCGTGGAAAACGCGCGGCCAACCCCCCCCCCCCCCCAAAACTAATAGCACTCATCACATGCAAATGCTGATGAGCCTATTAGTTACCCGAAATACAGAAAGTAAAATGTGCGGCCCAAAGGCAGGCGTTAATTTCAGACGGCACCGGGCAAGTGTACAGAAAAGCAGAAAAAAATGCTTTTCTGTACCCCCTCCGACTTAATATTATAGCGATATTAAGTCGGAGGCCCCAAAAATTAAAAAAAACAAAACTTCTTTTTAAAAGAAAATCTGCCTGCGGGTTGGAAAACGGACGCTTAATTTTGCCGATGTCCGTTTTCTGAAGCCGTGGCTGTCAGCGGGTTCGACAGCAGATGCTGGTAAAATTAAGTGTCGGTTGTCAGACCCGCTGACAGCCGCCGCTTCCGCTAATACGGAGGCGCTAGGGACGCGCTAGTGTCCCTAGCGCCTCCTTATTAGCGCCGGCACTAATTTAAATACTGTATCGCGCGCCCAGGAGAGGTGCCTGGGCGCACATGGGGAGAGCGGGCACTCGCCTCGGAGCGCCTGCTCTCCTGCAGTTTTTTCTTAATCGGCCTGTGACATAGCAGGTGTTTGCACTGAGGAAGGATCGTTACCTGTGTCAGTCCGGTACACACAGACATGCAGGCTCCTGTAATTAAATTCTTTTGGAGCAGCCTCACCAAAGTTCCAAATATCTGAATATAGGAGTGGATGCCGGCATCAATTGTAGCCCTGCAGTAGTGTTACTGCTTTCAGAATAAAAAAATATGGTATTTAACATATATTCATATTTGGGCTGAAAGTTCATTTCGGTGGGATTTTGTTTACTCAAAGCAGATATTTTATGGGAGGTTCCTCAGCATAGCAAATATACGGGCCGATACAGTAAAATGCGCAGGAGAGCTGGCGCTTCGAGGCGAGCGCCTGCTCTCCCGACGCGCGCCCGGGCCGCTCTCCTGGGCGCATGATTTTCTATTCAAATGAGGGCCCGCAGTAATAAGGAGGTGCTAGGGACACTAGCGCGTCCCTAGCACCTCCTTATTGACAGAAGCGGCGGCTGTCAGCGGGTTTGACAGCCGACGCTTAATTTTACTGGCGTTGGTTGTGGAACCCGCTGACAGCCACGGGTTCGGAAAACAGACGCCGGCAAAATTGAGCGTCCGTCTTCCAACCTGCGAGCCGCAGGCTGATTTTTTTATTTTTTTTTATTTTTGGGGCCTCCGACTTAATATCACTATGAGATTAAGTTGGAGGGTGTACAGAAAAGCAGTTTTTTCTGCTTTTCTGTACACTTTCCCGGTGCTGGCAGAAATTATCACCTGCCTTTGACAGGAGTTAATTTCTGAGAGTAAAATGTGCGGCTTGGCTGCACATTTTACTTTCTGGATCGCACGGGAATAACTAATCGGCTCATCAACATGCATTTGCATGTTGCGGGCGCTATTAGTTTCGGGGGGGGGGGGGGTTGGCCGCGCGTTTTCCACTTGCTATTACCCCTTACTGTATAAAGGGTAAAAATAGCGCGTCGAAAACGCGCAACCAAACAGGGGCTGACTGGAAGCCGTCCTGGAAAGCTTAAGAAAGGGCCACACCTAGGTCAATCTTTGGCAGGTCTTGGAGCCTTCAGATTAGTGAAATATCTGGCGAGGGAGGGGAAATACGACCCAATGGGTTTATGGGGAAAGGGTGCTTTCGTGTACGATTATTAACCTTGCTTCAACGCCAATTCCTTTTTTTCCCCCCCTATGAAGTTGAAGGTGGTAAATCATACAGGGTGTGTCTGTCCTTCTATAGGTTGTTCCCCTGCCTGCCTGCCTTCCCTCTCCCTGCCATCCTCATTTCAACCAAGAACTCTCCCTCTAATGCTCTTAGGAAGAGTTGAAATGGTGACCGTTCACTTCAACTTTGCTCAAAATTCTGGATTTTTGTAACAAAAGCTGGGAAGAGCAGAAATACATTGGATGTGAAAAGCCATAAAATCTCTTGTTAGGATTCTAATCCCCCTGGCTCGTCTTGTTTAAATCTCTGCCAGCAGCAGCAGTGGGCGACTTCTCCAACTTAAATGGGCTTTCAGATGCATTCACTGACCAAAGAGTCCGTCTGGGGAAACCAAACAGGAAGTGAAGGGTGCCAGATGAAGAGAGCAAGGTCATGGAAAGGGGGAGTAAGGAGGGGGAATGAATGCAATCACAGCCCAGGACCGAAATGTGATCCTTGGGTGCTTGCTTTATACATAACAATTCCATTTTGCTAGGAATTTCTCGGGCGACTGTATTTAATTCCTGACACCAGAAGTCTTATACTGAAATTCATCTACTTAAGTGGTAGGGGCCTAGCTGGTAAAATAAATACCTCAACTAAATATACATAGATATATCAAATCAGTTTAAGCTTAAATATATTCTGTTATTTTGGAAAGGTTTGTTTCTCATTTGAGAATTTGTTCTGACCTTGGTTATTGGGAAGCCAAGGAAGATGTTAATTGAGCAATTTAATCTCCCACTAGCTTTGCTCTTGTGGAATTCAGCCAGACTTTCAACATTAAGAATTTTAATGTATATTTATGATATATGTTCTAGTACATTGCCTTGAGCCGCTTCAGAGGGGCAGCTAACTAATGAGAAATAAATAAATTATGTGGTGGGGGCCCCCCCACCATAACTCACTGTCCAGTACTTAGTGCAGCACTGACCCTAAAGTGTAACTCGGATAAGAATTAAACCACCGGTGTAATAGACTGGGTGCCCAGACCCCCTGCCAAGCGATCAGCAGAAAAGTCGCCATAATTCAGAACATGCAAAACAAACCTAGCTCAGGAAAACTTAGTATTGACATCAAATATAAACTCAAAAGCTGCCTACATTTTTGTTCCCAATTCAGAGCGTTGGCAGAGTTCCCAGTTAAGAAATAACTGATGCAGCCTCCCCTGCTCATTTCAGCAGGGATGTGAGGTGGCCTACTGGCCAGGAAGAGTTGGAATCAACCCTCATCAGCTTTAAAGAACAATTGACCTTTATTGGATTCATGTTGTCCCAGTTGTTGTCACAGCCGAACCTGCTCAGTTCGGATCCCCCACTTCTTACCTCACGTGGCAAACGACATTTCCCGTTGTCGCTTCAAACGTGTCCGGTGATGCTGCAGGTAAAGGCCCTGTCCCATCCTTCCTCAGTTACTGCATTGGAGGGAATCTTGTTCCCCAAAGTCTAATTTTTTAATTATCTGGTCTTCATGGTTGTTCTGGCTACCAGACCACAAAAAGCCTATAAACATCTCTCACAAAATATAATTTGCTATGTTTGTGTGTGGATCACTGTCAGTCATGCTCAGAAATGCACATTTTCACTGCCTTTTCATGACTGCTTTTGTTTTCCTAAAGGGGGATTTGCATTCAATTAGTGGTTTTCCCAAACCCTTGCTCAAGATGAGTTACATTTCAGGTACAGCAGGAAAGTCCCTGTTGGCACCTGGGACAACAGAGGGCAACTTAACTCCCGGCTTCCTTGGATCTTAGCCCACTGCTCAGCTCCTAGGCCTAAAACTATCCCTTGGCAATCGTACTTCAAGAAGAAATGCCATTGAATTGCTTTTCTCACGGCCGCGCACGCGCCTATGCGCATAAACCCTGCTTCCGAACATGGTCCGGGATTCCTGCAGCTACCAATGCACGCGCTATGTAAGGGCGCATGGATATTTATGCCCTGCAACAAGCACAGGTGATGTCTACCTGCAGCAGGAGAGAATGCATGCAAGGTCAGGAGGGTGAGGGGAGTGCCTATGTCACTCTGGCTGGGCCTTTACATTCAGTTTAGCGGTGTTTTGCTATAAGGCCAGTTTGTCTTTTTTTCAGCTTGCTTGCCTTTTGGTTCACAGGTTGTTAGGAATGTGAAAAGACTGCCCTCTTCTGGTCCAATTCCTTGCACATCTTTAGGCAGAAAAGTACAAGGCTGGATATTTATTTGGATTTGTTACCTGGCTTTCTGACTAGGAAATCCACATATAGTAGCAGGCAGGGGCAAGTGGCTGAGGCCCTGATCTAACAAGAGGCACGCGGCTCGTTGTGAGCATTTTTTGGGAACACATTACTCCTGATGTAGCAAGTAGTTTTGTTCACAGAAATGTGTGGACATGTTAGCACATCTCTGTGATTGTTAATGAAGGCATTAGCTACTACTCCCCAGAGCAGGGGGGTGCATTATTAATGCTGGAAATGTAACCCCTGGATCAGAGGTGGAGTAAAGTTAACTCGCATTTCTGGGGTTCGTGTAAATCTGTCACTGTGCCCCATTGTGGTTCTGGACCTGGAATTTCCTGGCCTAATGTTTTGCATGTGTACATTTTAGGCTCCTATTTTGTACGCCAAACTTTTATCGGAACTCTTTTTGTGCTTCTAGCACAACTTTTATGCACATATCATGTTTTCTGCACACAAACCGTCAGGATGATGCAATACTGACATGCTAAAAATGTGCATCCAAACCGGATGGCCTTTTTTTTTTTTTTTAACACACACACAATCACCTCTCCCGAGAGCTGGATGCAATAGGCAAAAGAGCCGCCATACTAAAAAGGACATGCCAGGGATAAACTGTGCATCCCTAGTGTGTCCATGGTATCGGGCGCCCAAGAGAAGTGGCTCTGTGCAGGTTAAGATAACGGACACTCAGTTTTACGAGCGTCAGTTTCCCTAACCTGTGACAGCCACGGATTAGGTAAATGGATATTTGTTACATGAGTATCCATTTTCCTAACCTGACTGCGGGCAAGTCTTTTTTTTTTTTTATTATTTTTATTTTTTTTAGGTTACTCCTTTTTTTGGTTCCTCCACCTTAATATTGCCACGATATTAAGTCGGAGGAACTACAGGAAAGCAGTATTTTCTGCTTTTCTGTTAACTTTTGGGGCTCCTCAAAACTTAACGCCAGCTCTGGGCCTGCAGTTAATTTTTGAGGATAAAAATGCGTGTCAGGCGTGCATTTATTTTTTACATAAAGGGGGTAATAGCTAATAGCCTCATCAACATGGTATTTACATGTAATGAGCGCTATTAGCCTCATGCTGGTTTAGTCGCATGTTTCGGCTGCGTGTTTGGGACACGCTAATCCCCTTATTGCACAAGGGATTATGAACGCGCATCTGAAACGTGCGTCCAACCACGGGTTAATCTGTGTGCGCGCTAGCCTGACCACACAGTGTACAATTAGCTTACTGTATCAGGAATGAACTGAATGGGTAAAAAAGCAAATGTGTACTGAAATTCAGTGCACATGTTTTATTCATATTTTATTACATTGGGCCCTGCATTAGCCTAGGTTTGAAAAGTGGGAGCAGTAGCACCACCCATCAAGACTTTTATGAACTCTTCCCTGAACTGTTTACTCTGTAGTACATCTTCGTCTAGCTTCTTAGCAGTGTTTTCTGTAGCACGAGGCCTATGGAAATCCCCTGTGCTAGGAACAAGAACACTGATTGATAGTTAAGAGGAATGGGAGGAATGAACTTGCTGACAACCATGTCCTAATTTAACAAGGTGTGACTAAGAAACAAGAATCTTAGAGCCTTAACTCTCTATTTTCTGTGTTGTCTTCTTTCATTTGTTCCTTCAGTCTTGCTTTCCTTTGTTTGCCTCAGACCTGTAAGAGGTTGGTTGCCGAGTCATGAAATGCAGTGGTTGCTGTAGCGGCATGGAGGAGTCGTTAGCATAACCTGCTGAGACCCAGCGCACTCGGGGTCCGAATCCTACTGCTGGCCCTTTTGACTATTATGCAAATCAGGTCACCCTCCCTTGCCTCAGTCTGTAAGTTCTCTGGGGCAGGTAAATACTTAGTGTACCTGGACTGTAACTTACCTTGGATTTGGAGAGGAGAGTAATGAGAGTCAAATAGTAAGGACAGCTTAAAAAAAAAAAATAATGTGAGCTTTTGTCATTTTCTTGCATATGGTTACCTAGAAGGATCAGAGCCCAGTGCAAAGGAATTGGTTTCCCTTTCATCCCCATCACTCCTCCAAGCTTGTGGCATGGTTTTCTGGACTAAAATGTAAATCTGGCCCTGGCTCACCATCACAATGTGAGTGGTGGAGCAAGGCGCTGGAGAGAAAAGTGCCAGCACCAGCCCATCTCCCCTCTCGGCATGCAGCCTGCTGCTTTCTCGAGAGGAACCTCTGCACCATGCAAATGCTGGCCGCGCCATCTCCGGTGCCTTGAATTCAGTCACTACCCAGCTCCGCCAGTTTTTCATCAGCTTTAATGATGGTGTTCTCTCTGTTTATATTTACATGGAACATAAGAATGTAAGTGTCACACTTTCAACCCATTGGTCCATCAGCCCTAGAAATCTGCCTCCGCCAGTGGCCAATCCAGGTCACTGAGAGGTGCATCAGAGGCGGGTGACTTGCCTGAGCAGCAGTTTCACTTCACTAACTCGCATTTACTCACTTATTCTAGGAATGCAAGGTGTTGAGGTTGCTGTGCATGAATCATGTTTGTATATCACTGGGCATGTCCCGTACATTGAAGTTTGTCATTTGAATACCAAATGATTCACAATAAATAAAGAAGGGCGAGGTATAAAAGTACAAAGGTCGAGAACAGGAAGCAATGAAGGAATGATGATGGAGGCAGAGACAGGCCCAGTCACACACACACACTGATGGCACATGAATGGCAATAGGCTTTCTGCAAGCCAGGATGCTGAGGGCCTTCTGCAGGGTTATCAGATGGATGCAGTCCAGATCATCAGGATCAGGCAGAGCTAGCCCTGAAATAGTCAATGGGGTAAAACCAGGACTGAGAACCTGGACCCACCTGATAATGAGACTGGCCCAAACTCTTGAGTAGAGGCTGCACAATAGATTTAACTTCTTTGCCCATTCTGTTAGCCACCTTGGCTCCTCTGAGTCAAGTTTCATACTCCAGGAATGTACCAGAGAAAATGAGAAATGCCAGGCTGGGCCCTAGCACAGACCTCAACTCTGGAGTGTGTCTCTGTCCATGAACAAGGAGAGAATAATAAAAATAAAATAAACCCCAGCCAAGCCAGAGCAAGGATTTGTTTTTTTACAGTTGATCCTTTGGTCCTCAAGCTCCTTGGAAAAGCTGACGTGAATGCAGCTGTAAAGAAGTTTCACCCGGGCACTTCCATGCATTTGGATTGACTAGCATGGCTACCACAAGTCTTCACACAGACAGGGAACGAGAAAAGCTCCTTTAAGAACAGAGCCCAACTGCCCATTTGGATTCTTTACCACAGATCCCGGCCACTGCCACGTTGATTCGTGCTTCCTGCATGTCACGCAGGGCCGTGGGAATCATGACTGAAATTTCACAGTATCACAAAGCCCTCTGAGAGGTTGCAGGCCTAGTTCTGAACATCCCAGGTCTTGTTTGTGGGATGGCAAGTTCTGAGGCGTGTTTCCTGCAATGCTGCCACCCACTGGCACACGTCATTCGTTGGTATCTTCCTTCATTGTAGCTGCATATTTTGGCAAGGGATGGGCTTGAAGATTGTTTCAATGTTCTCCAAGAGCACAAGATCATAACGGCACAGCTGAAGCCTGCATGAAAAATTAAAAAAAAGACACAGGAGATGCAAAGGACAGAATTAAAATTCCTCCCAGCAGCACAATGCACTTCCTAGAGGAAAATGAGAAGGGCATCTTCAAACACAATATAGGCAAGTATTTTGCGTTTGAAATTTGACTGGGGGTGTGCCTGGGCTGAAAAGTGTGCGTGGACAGTGCCAGCCATGCTCTTGAAAACATTACACTACCATGTAGCCAGTACACAGCTCAAGCCTTGCAGCAGTAGCGTATGGAAGATGGACACTGGATGCACTGCATGAATCTGGCATGTCTCTTGTATCAGAGACTGAGGCAGGAAGTGTCCTTCAAGCTGCTAGTGCAGTCATTTCAAGAGGTTAGGAAAATGCATGCCAGGATTATTAATTTATTACAAATATTTGTAATCTGCATCTTCCAATTTCCATTTCTTAGCACACCGGATATAGTGCAACGTGATCACCGTTTCATATCAGGTTGTCAGCTAGCTGTGCAAGGTCACATAAATCACCCTGGCACTATCTGATTTTACCAGCACGCTAAATCAGCCCACTCACCTCTCTGGATCAGCCAGTGAACGCAGCCTCATCCTGAGCACCCTCAGCTTATACTTTGGGCCTATTATAGACCCCGTTGAAAATGTCAAAGAAATTCTTGAGACTTTTTCAAAATCTTGGTCAAACCTGGCCAGCAGGCTGACTTGACTGTACTGTTCAAATGCTGCAGCTTCACTGGAAGGGACATAAAAAAAAGGACATGAAAATCCAGACCTCATTTTCGCTCAGTCCTAGGTCATGGCCACGGCAGTGCACATTTCCAAAGTCTGTGGCTTTTAATTTTCACAAATACAAAAAACTAGTGCAAGCTTTAGGAAATGGAGATATTTCTCATGCATGAATGAGCCCATAGTGTAAGTCTTACCGCTAACCAGTTCTGCTACCTATCCTGTACTCCCAAAGCAAGCGTTCACTGCTCTGATGATAGCTGCGGTCACAGGAGCCAACTTCTCAAAATGATTGGGGGGGGGCAGGGGAGATCTTAACAACACAAATCACCTCTCCCTTGACACAGTGAAGGGGTTTACTCAATATTGGCGGTGCTCAAGCACCCAGTACACCCGCCGAGCTGTAGGAACAGCCACAGCTATTCCCAGCCCTGCTCTCCCAAACCAGCTGGTACTGAAGTGGTTGCGTTTGATGTCAGTACGGGTTTCATGCACGGCTGCACTGCTGCAGAGCTGTTATTATATGGCTCACAGTGTTTCCCACACCATATACTTTTTCTCCTATTCTTCATTTTGGCAGAATCGTGGTGGGCGTGTCTCTGATGTCCTGCCTCTCTCTCTATAACCGTTTGGCATGCGGTATATGGAAGCTCTGATGCTGCTCTCGCTCTGTGGCCTGCACATTAACATTTACACATAAAAGTAGCAGAAGTAAACAGCAACTAATGTTAGGTGATTCATTTAATACATTTCTTGACCAGCTTCTGGGAGCTGTACCCTCTTATCAGATCAAAACAAAGCAAGCACTCAAAGCAAAAGGTGACAGCTGACAGAAGGTACAAGTGACTTACAGGTTATATTGCACTGAGGGTGGGAGGAGGAAGGAGACGTCGGGGAGAGGTGGATGTGTAATAACTTTCACCCTGCTCATTTTGTTTTTACCTAAGGGGAGTGTAGCTCCCAAGAGCAAGTCGAGAAGTTTTAAGTTAGTCTAATAAAAAGGTATTGCCTTATATAAAGTTTTTTGTCTTTTAACCTTTATTTCCATGCATTCAAGTGAACTAAGATGGCAACCGCACCACTTGACTTAAAAGACGGCAATGAACACCAAGCAAGCAGTTGGCTATTAGAGACAACACCTTGCCTCCCTCTTCCCGCAGCTGGCTACAGTCATGCAATGTGATCCAGGCATACAAATAGTACTTTAAAGAAAGCCACTGGCAGCACAAGCATGCAAGTATACAAAAAAACCTTTGTGTACTGGTGTTTCTTTTGCCTTTAGTCAGGGGGTGGTGCCCAGATCAAACTGGACACTTAGGCTGATGTTATACAACAGCTTCCTAGTACCTGAAGAACCACACAATACCTCTGAATGCAAATTCCACCTCTGATCTGTTCATGCCATCCTATCTCACGTTCACACGCTGGCACACCTGCCAAGAGCTGGAACTTTAACTCACTCCCACAACCCTGAGCCCTTCAGAACCTCCCGCCTAGATTCCCAGCATCACAGTGCTGGGAATATTTGTAATGTGCATAGTGGCATAAGGTGGATTAACAGGATACAGAATAAATAATAATTCAGTGACTGTTTCTAATAGCTAACAGCAATAGCACTGGTTGGCATACTGGGCTTCACGGCATGGTGAAACTTTCAACCCTTGTATAGTTACCATATTGTACCTCTATCGAAGGGCTTGTCCTAAGCACCATATGGATGCAGTACACAAATATTAATAACTAATTATTACTGGCAATCTTTGTCCCTGGCTTAGAGGGATGAAAGGCTGAGATGAACCTGTGGTCCAGAGATGAACCTGTGGTCCAGAGATTTATCCAGACATTATAGGCAGATGAACTCTCTCACTTTATCTTTAATTGCTTCAATTAACTGCTTCAGGTCTCTATTGGTAAAGAATATGCATTCCTACAAATATCCTCCTTATACTGTCTCTGCTGTATCAGGTAAGCTCCAGCTCTCTCATGGACTATGCTCTGCAGTCTGAAACCAGCTCATAAACCACAAGAAGACTTACTGGTTGATTTTTGATTCCGTTGTGTTTCCTGCTTTGGTCATCAATTTAATTGTAATGTAACCCCTCCTAGTGTTTTTGTTCCAGCTAATAATGTCCAAAAAATAATGAGTAACTGTAACACAGGAAAAGGAAAGAGCAGGTTTTACAAACATTACACTTTTTCACATATCTTGTGATATTTTATTTATTTATTTGAATTTTTTATATACCGATATTCCTATAAAGAATATAGATCACACCAGTTTATATAGTTTTATATATATATATATATATATATAACCGATATAGTTCCCATGTTAATTTACTTCAGTTTTTCTTTATTTGTAATGAGGGAGAAAACTTTTATTCAGTGCTGCACACTCTCATACTCAACTCCTTGGATTACAGCCATTCTGTTTATCTTGCATTTTCTTTCTGCCATGCGTCCTATACAAATTATTCAAAAGGTCACTGCAAGACTTTAACTGGTACCAAATGGAAGGAAATTATTACACCTCCCCTCAGGAAGCTGCATTGGTTACCCAACGCATGGAGGTCAAAATACAAAATCTGGAACAGGTTTTACAAGCTGCTACCCAACGACTCATCTATCTGCCAGTTGCGTGCAATGATCTCGAGATCACCAGAAACACAGTGCCCTCGGTGGCAGGTCCTAGACTGTGCAATCTTTTACCAGAATCTTAGCACACGGTATTGTCAATGAAATTATTTCATTAAGTGCTCAAGACTTGTTTGAGCAGGCTTTTCAGTAAATGAAGGCCCTCTATCTTTTACTTTTTATTTTTAAGTTTATTAAAATATGTATGTCTCATGATAAATGGTGGGGGGCGGAGTTAAGATGGCCGCCGGACTGCTTAGCTCGGCGTGAGACTTCTTGGCTAAGAGCAAAAAAAACTTATTTTTCCTGCAAAATCTTACCTGAAATGGGGAGGAAGCGAAAATCGAGGGGACAGTATCCTGCACTGACCCCCGGGACGCCCATAACTGGTCCAATGGACTCTCACGTGCGTCGCAGCGAAATTGGAGCGGGGCAGCAGCCGTTGGAGAGTGGGGGAGGAGAAGCTGAGCTCCCTGCTCTCCCGGGCTCAACATCTTCGTTTAGCTCCGCAGAGAGGACCCCCCCGGTAAATCCTGCGGTTGCAAGGAGAGCCTCATCGGAGGTGTTTGTACCTCAGGACCGAAGTGTTATGGGGACAAGCCTGTCAGGACCGGGTGAGACTCTAGCTGCAACCCAGAGCCCGCTGGAATCAACAGGGCTAACCGGAGTGGAAAGGGGAGGAACACAAGAACCCGTTGGAGCGAGCAAAGTAAACGGAACTGAAACAACAGCAGAAATCCCTCCTCTGGTAAGACCTATGACTTTCTCATTAGAAACGCTGTGGGAGGCTATAAACGATATGAGAAATTCTATTCTCCAGCAATTAATTCCGGTAACGGAGCAAGTTAAACAGCATGACCTAAAAATTGAAGTGGTCTCAAATGAATATGTACAAATGGGAAATCAGATATCAGCGATAAGAACTGAGTTGGATAAAGTACAACAAAATCAAGTGGTAATTCTCAAAGAAAGGCATAGTACAGCTTTAAAGATGGAAAGTCTGGAAAATTTGGTCAAAAGCAGAAATCTGCGATTTATTAACTTTCCTCAGTTACCTATGAGATCTCCTAGAGAGGTCTTTACGAGTTACCTAAAAGATTTTCTTAAAATCTCAGATTCTGCGTTACCACCAATAATCAAGATATTCTATCTGCCTAAAGCAAGAACATTATTGGGAGAACAAGGAGGAGAAGTTGAAACTTTGAGACCTGCAACTAGTCAACCTTCGGAATTGGACTTATCAGCAATCCTTGAGACATCAGATTCAGAGATGGCCGTCCCTGCAACTCTTATAGTGACTTTGGCACTAGAGACAGACAGGGAATGGCTTTTGAAATTAGTATTGAGGAATCGGAATGTAAATTATTTGGGCTGTAGAATACGTGCTTTCCCAGATGTATCTAGAGAAACTCAGAAGAAGAGAAAGGCTTTTCTGCTGCTAAGACCACAAGTTGTATTAATAGGAGGAAATTTCCTTTTGAAATTCACGTGTAAATGTGTAGTCAAATACTTAGGGAATACCTATGTATTTTTTGACCCTCCGCAGCTGACCCAATTTTTAATTGGGAAAAAACCGTTGACTCCAGTAGCCCCCATGGAATCTTGTATGGATATCCCTAGTCTCTCATGAATGGATAAATGTTCGTTGTAACAGTCTGGAATTACTTTAAAGATTATTGTTATTATTTCCTTAGGTTGTGGATACTCACCCCCCCCCCAAATAAGGGGACTTAAATGTTAGAGAATGGGAATTTAAAATATTTTTCTTGTATGATGTATAAGCAAATGTGGCATCTTGTTTGTGTATACCCTCTCTACTTTTCTTTTTCAAGTTTGATCTTGATAAATATTTGTAAAATTGCATAAATAAATAAATAAATAATAATAAAAAAAAATACGTATGTCTTTCAGTCAGAATTTTTAAACTTTTATGTATATATATTGTAAGCTGATGTCAACTGCTGTATGGAATAGGTGGGTTATAAGAATCTGTACTAGGACTGGTGCTTTTTAATCAATACCTATAAACGACACTTGACCGACGTGCCGCAAATGCGCAGTAGAGACCAGCTCTACCGCACATGTGCGGGCGAGCACGTCGGCCTCAGGCAGCATCAGGGAAAACAATGGCGGCGTCGAGTGGCGGTTCGCGGCGGCGGTTCGCAGCGGCGGTAGCGACGGCGGCGGTTGGCGGCGGCGGTTGGCGGTGGCGGTAGCGACGGCGGGCGGTTGGCGGTTCGCGGCGGCGGCGGGCGGCGGTTCGCAGCGCCGGCGGGGCGGCGGCGGTTCGCAGCGGGCGGTGGCAGCAGCGAGGGAGGGAGGAGGGAGGGAGTGGGAGGGAGGAGGGAGGGAGAGGGGGGACTGAGTGAGAGGGGAGTGAGTGGGACTGAGGGGGGGAGGGAGGGAGTGGGACTGAGGGGGAGAGGGAGGGACTGAGTGAGAGGGACTGAGTGGGACTGAGGGGGAGAGGGAGGGAGTGGGACTGAGGGCAGAGGACAGAGGGAGTGGGACTGAGTGAGAGGGAGTGGGACTGAGTGAGAGGGAGGGAGTGAGAGGGAGGGAGAGAGTGAGAGGGAGGGACTGAGTGAGAGTGAGTGGGACTGAGGGGGAGAGGGAGGGAGTGGGACTGAGGGCAGAGGACAGAGGGAGTGGGACTGAGGGGGAGAGGGTGTGGGAGGGAGAGGGGGGGACTGAGTGGGACTAGGGAGGGAGTGGGACTGAGGGCAGAGGACAGAGGGAGTGGGACTGAGTGGGAGGGAGAGAGTGGGAGGAGGGAGGGGAGGGAGACTGAGTGGGAGGGAGGGACTGAGTGGGAGCAGTGGGTGGGGGAGGGGGTGGTGAAGAGTGAGGGGAGAGAGAATGAGGGGGAGGTGAGAGACAGAGGGATGTAGCCCGTTTTAACGGGCTTAACGGCTTGTATATTTATAAATAATCCGAAAAGGGGCATGACGAGTGAGGTGCTTAAATTTACGGATGCCACAAAATTATGCAGAGTAGTTAAAACTCAAGGGGATTGTGATAAATTGCAGGAGGACCTTGTGAGACTGGAAGATTGGGTATCCAAATGTGGACAAGTGCAAAGTGATGCATAGAGGGGAAAATAACCCTTGCTGTAGTTACACAATGTTAGGTTCTACCTTAGGAGTTACCACCCACGAAAGAGATCTAGGTCTCATAGTGGATAAGACATTGAAATCATCAGCTCAGTGTGCTGTGGCGATCAAAAAAGCAAACAGAATGTTAGGAATTATTAGGAAGGGAATGGCAAATAAAACGGAGGCTGTCATAATGCCCCTGTATTGCTCCAGGGTGAGACCACACCTTGAATACTGTGTGCAATTCTGGTCACTGCATCTCAAAAAAAAAAGATATAGTTACACTGGAGAAAGAACAAAGAAGGGCAACCAAAATGATAAAGGAGATGGAACAGCTCCCCTATGAGGAAAGGCTAAAGAGGTTAGGGCTGTTTAGCTTGGAGAAGAGAGGGCTAAGAGGAGGGAGGGAGGGGGTAGAGAGGGCTAAGGGGGGGGAGGGGGTTATGATAGAGGTCTACAAAGTCATTAAAGGACTTGAACGGGTAAATGTGAATCGCTTATTTACTCTTCTGGATAATACAAGGACGAGGGGGCACTCCATGAAGTTAGCAAGTAGCTCATTTAAAACAAATCAAAATTCTTTTTCACTAAACACATAATTAAGCTCTGGAATTCATTGCCAGAGGATGTAGTTATGGCATTTAATGTAACTGGGTTTAAAAAAGGTTTGGATAAGTTCCTAGAGGAAAAATCCATAAACTGCTATTAATCAATAAGGATTAGTAGCTTGGGATCTATTCATTTAGAGTTGATTTTAAAACCGCGGCGTGCGTAAATCACGGGTTTATGCACGTTGCCAGGCTTTATGCACCAGGCCAATTTTCAAATAGGCCCAGCCACGCGCGTAAACCCCGGGGCTTTAAAAGGGGGTGGTCCGGGGGTGGGATGGGGCTAGAGGCGCCCAGCACAGCGGCCATTTACAGAAGCAAAAGGTAAAATGAAAAAAATTGGGGTAGTTGGGATAGGGATAGGGGGAGGGTAGGATAGAGGAAGGGGAAGGTAAGTTAGGGTAGGGGGTTGGGAAATTCCCTCCCAGTGGAGGGAACTGGGGAAGGCCTCGATGTATTGCCATGCAATTTTGCAAAATTAGACCCCCTCTCCTGCGTGCGCTGACCTGGCATTTTATAACATGAGCACGCCAACGCGTGCATATGATAAAATCACGCATCCATGTGTGTTTAGGTAGTGCGTGCACATGGACCCGCGTGTAGTTTTTGAAAATCTACCCCTTAATGTTTGGGTACTTGCCAGGTACTTGTGACTTGGATTGACCACTGTTAGACACAGGATACTGGGCTTGATGGACTCTTGGTCTGACCCAGTATAGCATATCTTATGTTCTTTTAAATAAATAGTGTGTGTGTGTATAAACCCCAATGCATGCTTATGTATATATATGTAGATAGATAAATAAAGATAAAGAAAATAAAAATAAAAGTAAAAATAAAGATAAAGAAAAAGAAAAAGCTAAAGACGTGGTTATTCAAACAAGTGTTTCCCTAAAGAACAGACACCCTCTCGCGGACCCTATTTTTTCGCCCATTCTCAGCACGTTCTGGATCTTAAGTATTTTGTCTTTTGACTCTAAGCTTCATGTTCTAATCAATCTTCAACATGGTTCTACCCTCTTAACACTCCCATTTTAAACCCCCTCAGCATCAGGCCATAAGGCACCTCTGGTCTGTATATATTTACTGACCGGGTATCCTAACTGACCTGCATATTTTGTTTCCTTGCTATCAGCCGTTATTATTTCTCACAGTTATGCATTTATTGATGGATGCCAACCTTGTACTCTAGTGTTCCGGCATATCCCTTGTTTGATGTTATCCTTGTTCGATGTAATAATATGTTTAACCTTGGTTCGATGTAAACTGATGTGATATTTCTATTCATGAATGTCGGTATAGAAAAGTGCTAAATAAATAAATACACACAAAAGCAAGAGATGCTTAAAAATAAAACCCAGTGAAATATTAATTTTAATGAGGTGTGCTCTATTACTTCAGTGTTGGTCCTGTATCTAGAAAGGTGCAGCATTTTGAAATTGAATGTAGAGAATGTTGCATTAGTACTCACGAGTTGAGGGAACCAAGTTTAAAGCTGGAAGAAAGATCTCCTTTCTATCATGCAATGGGCTAGCAGTACGCTCTAATTCTAGGTGTACCCAATCTGAAATTAAACTTGTTTTCACTCACTGCAAAATGGCTCTTTGGTTGCTGTATCAAAAAAGGCTTTGGTCACTGGAGGATTCTTTGGTACCAAATAGTCTTTCCATTTATCAGCATAATAACCTACAAGAGGAATAGCAAACTCTCAAAATGGTTCAAGAAAACAGAGAGAAATAATTAAGGATAAAATGCCACAACAAAATTTGCCCTAATCTTGATTTTATGTGTAATTCAACCATCATCAGGCCTTGAAGATAAGAGGGTTTGTGTTTTTTGCACAGGGTGGGACTACTTTAACAGCACAAATCAAAACCACGCTAACATTGCACAGGCAGCTGAAGCAAAATCTCAGAGGAGTAGGATGTTCCACGGCTGCAGGTGCAGAGGGCCTCAGCCAGAAGAACGATGTCCTCCTTTTCAGCAGCAGAAGAAAGAAGGGACATGAGAGGGAAGGAATGGGACCACCTCTGATTCTCACAAACCCACGTTGCCGTTAAACCTTGGGAGGCTCTAGAAGCAGCCCTGACTCTGGAAGCAAATCCCCGCTAATAAACCGCGTGATGAACTGAGAAGGCACTTGCCTTACCCAATACTGGGCATGTCAGGGGTAGGAAGGCTTTGCAGTTGGCACATTTTCCATTCCTGTAGTCCTTGTATGAATCACACGGATAGGTGACTATATTGCAGGTCTCCTGCAGCGAGGACACGTACAGAAAGACAGACCTCTGGTGATCACACTTGAAATACTGAGAACCTGGACAAGGATAAAAGGAAGAGAACATTCATTTCACGGATGATTGCACAGGAAGAATTTTAGCAGAACAGCCTTCAGCCTCCTGCATGCACAAAGGGCAATACTAATTTACTAATGAATCTTCTGAAATGGATACATTACTGCTCACATTATACTTTACATCCAGGCTTCCCAAACCTGTCCTGGGGCCCCCATAACCAGTCAGGATATCCACAATGAATATGCATGAGATAAATTTGCATGCACTGGGCTTCCTTGGTCATAATTCTGCAGAGGTGCAGCTGGTGTCTGCACCTACGTATGGTGGTGAGGTCCCCAGGACAGGTGTGGGAAGCCCTGCTTTAAATTCTACAATTACTGCCCTTGGAATCACAATATATTCAAGTAATTCCTACAGGAACTTTCATTTAATGTGATTTGAGGGTGTTTAGCCCCTTCATCCCACCCCCATAAGTTGAAAGAGGTTCAGCTCTCACCTAAGATGACTTTATCCATCCCCACTGTAAAGACAACCAAAGAATGAAGGTGGAGTACAAAGAGCCCTGGGTGCAGGACCCTGGTTGGAGGACCTAAGGGGAAAATGCTCTTCTCTATCCCTCCCTCCCCTCCCCCCAAAAAAAACAATACTGATTGATAAAAATTAAAATATTCTTACCAGAAAATATTGTTTGTGGACAACCAGGTTGGTCATTCCCTCCGTTTGGATAGAAATCTATGTGCCCTAATTCTTCTCTGTAGCCAAGAGCTTAAAATAAAAAATAAAAAAAAAAACATCCCATGAGGCACAGAGAGATAGAAATGAAATTTCTAATTAATGTAGAACTCGCAGGCCTTGTAAAACTCCCAATTACAAAATAATCCTGAATTTCAAAAGTGAAACTGCAAGAGCAGAATTAACTACAGATCTCACTGATGTTTTCTTTTCCCTGTGGGAATGTTTTTATCACATGATGGCAGACAAAAGACCATACGGCCACATCTACGACTCAGCTCTACGAGGGCTACCCTGCCCTCAGAGATCCCCTGTGCTTGTTCCGTGCTAGCTTCCTACTGGCTGCTGTCCTTGTCTCCACCACCTCCACTGGGAGGCTGCTCCATGCACCCACCACCCTCTCTGAAAAGAAATATTTCCCAAGATTACTCCTAGATCTACCCTCTTTCACCCACCTATTTCTGATTCTGTACACCTGCTTCACATTGGCAGTACTTCATCAGTACATTTTGCTGGCCAGCACCTGAATGATTCATTGATAAATCCTGGTGCTCTGGCATCTGCACAAAACTAACTCTGCAGTGCCTCAGGCACCACATCTCTGACTTGCACAGGTGCCCAGACTCAAATAGGCAGGAAACAATGATCATAATTCTGCAGAGGAGCAACTGGTGTCTGCACCTACTTGTGCCACCAGAAAAGGGCTGATAGCTTGCCAGGCTAAGCCAGTCCTCGCTTCACCCCAATGGAGAGGATGACAGAGGATGGAGTACAAAGAGCCCTGGTTGGAGGACATAAGGGGAAAATGCTCTTCTCTATCCCTCCCTCCCCCCAAACTTTGCATCTCATTTACATAGCCTCTTCTCAAGCAGTAGAGAGCACACCACTGCCTGGGCTCCCATCATTTCGGCTACAACACTGCTGTGCACTCTTGGAATCACTGGAGGAAGACACGCAATGCACAGAAGAGAGCAACCAAAGAGAAGGAGAAGGGGGTGGTGTTGCTGGAAATTCTCTTCGATGAATTCAAGCTGCCGCCCAGATAAGCTGTCTGGGCATGTGCGCTGCCTGCTGGGACCCCAAACCCGAGATGTAAGAGAGAGGGGGGCCCACTGACCTCTACTCCATGCTGCTCTTCCCACGTAGGGGTCCTGAGCAGAGCAGAAAGGGTGAAAGAGGGAGGGGCACAGGTAATGTGCTCGTTTGTCCTTCTGTTCATGAGCAAAGGCCCCGTGATGAGGGAAAGACTCTCTCTTTATGACATGGAGGCAGCTGGCAAACCTTAAACTTGGACTCCATGAGCCTTACCATCGGTATCTGAGTGGATGACATCGACAAACTGTGCATCGCTAGGATCTAACCTATCTTCGGGTGGTTTCCCTTTAAATAAAGGACCAGCAGGATCGAGACCTGAAACGTAAGGAGAAAGATATGGCTCAGTAAACAAAGGCAGCGGTGCGGCACGTCAATAATACTTCTCCCTCCTCTGTACTACTCCCTTTTTTTTTTTTTTTTTTTGTAACAGAGTTGCAAGGTCAGGTGCTATTTCTTACGTAGACACTGCACTATTTGGCAGACCAGATATTAGATTTATGAGGATGGGAGTATCTGAGTTGGATGAGATCTACCAAATCTTTAGGCACCAATCTCTTTTCAAATGTTTCAGAAAAATCATCATTTTAAATAAAATGAGGCCTGCAACCGTTTAACCCATCGGTGGCAGCCGGGCTGGATCTAGAGGGGACAAGCAGGGTAGCTACCCAGGGTGCAAAGCCCTTTGGGGAGTAGAAAGTGTGGCAAGTGTGGTCTGTCCAGCTTGAAGGGAGAGAGAGCAATAATGGACTGGGAATCAAGTAGAGAGGGTATCAGGGGCAAGAATCAGCAGCTGGGAAACAAATGTCCTTATCTGCCTCGGCTGTTGTATGACATTTCCTTTTCCACTGCGGCTCTTAAAATGAGAAAAAAAAAAATATCAATAGGCAAAGGTCTGACACAAGTTTCCACGAGGTGCCTGCCATGGATTGCTCAAAAGATCCAAAAATACCGCACCACACTTTGGGGTGGATTCACAGGATGGCCTGGGACTCTGCTGTGGGTCCCAGCAAGGTAAGAACATGACAACAGAGGTTCATCCTTTGCCAGACTCGGGCAAAGAAATACCCCAGCAATGTTTGTCTGTGGCATGCGCCCAAGTGATAACGCCTCGTGGTATTTCCATGTATGAGATGATGCAGGCAAGCAGTCAACACCAGGGTAAGATGCAAGACACCCAGAAAGCTATTTACATACAGGTCCATATACACACAGGCTCCGTACAGACCGGTATGTGGTCCAGTTCTTGGTATTGGCTGCCTGCCATGTAACCACTGCCTAGGTCTTGGCCTGGTAGCAAGACTGGGAAGTGCCTACCAGATCTGGAGGGAATTCCTACTGCCTGTCCTACTGGTGACCCTGACTTGCAGCCTTGCACATTTCCTTAAATTAAAATAACACCTAGCAGCATCTAAGCAGAGGTCCCAAGTGCCTCTCAAACATGTGCACAGCAATTTAAGCTGATTCAAAGTATGATCGAATTACAACATTTTGCAATATGAGAATGGGTATGGCAGGGCCCTCAGATTCACTGCTTTACCGCATGGCCTTACCTGTAATCCTCCCAAGTCTCCCATTGTACATGTGTCCAACAAAGCCAGAAATATGGGCTCCAAGGCTAACTCCTATCATGTAAATATCATCCAGTGAAGCCCCTTCATTCTGTGAAAGAAGGAACAAGGAAGAGATGGTTGATCAATTGATAAGGGAAAGGAAGGGAGCCTTTTCAGGCCCACAGGAGTGAATTGGAGCTCATTTTTTGCACTTTGACAATTTTATAATTTCATTTCTAGGAGCTGAAGGCTGTTTTTTCTATTACCAGTGTCTGCCCCACAGCACTATCCTGGACCTGGGCCTGGAGTACTACCTCAAGGCCATTTCAAAGCTCTTATGCTCCTTTCCCTTGCTATCTGAAGTTCAAGGAAGGTCATGAAACAAGGATCTCAGCAAATTAGCCTGTTCTCTCATGACCGCTGCCAATTTAAATGTGGCTGAGAAACTGCAAGGTTGGCCTCGCCAGCAATCCCATCTGTGTGATCGGTAACACAAGCCCCCCTGCTGCAGGATGCAGAAGAACTAAAATGGAAGGTGCACACAAGTGGTAGCCAGGACAGCAAGTCAAGCAGGAGCCCGATGAGCTTAAGACTTTAACTGATGCCTCCAGCAGGAGCTGCATCCTTTACTGCATCCCTGTGAGCAAGAGAGGTGGGGGAAGTCCTAAGCAGAGGCTTAACTTGGATGGAGCAAAGCAATGAAATAGAGAGGCCTCTTAACAGTTAATGCTGGTAAAGGCCATCCTTGGCCCATGCTGATAGCACTGAACAGTAATTACATGAAATCTGACTTAAAATAAGTCAACCGAATGTTTTTTTGGATGCCTTGAGACAATTTGTTCCTTGAATTAATCATCACAGGCTGGGGCCCTCTGTATCCTGACAACCAGTTAAACTAGGCTATTTTTTTTCCTAGCTAGGGAGCCTAGTTTATTAAAATACTCAAATTTACATGGCAAGGCTAACTAGTCTTTGAGTAAACTATTTTAGCCAAAAGATCTTCATTCAAAAATTGGAAGAAGGATCCAACAGAAGAAAATAGGATAATGCATAAATGTTGGCAAGTTAAATGTAAGACATTGATAAGACAGGTGAAGAGAGAATTTGAAAAGAAGTTGGCCACAGAGGTAAAAACTCACAGTAAAAGCTTTTTTAAATATATCCAAAGCAGAAAGCCTGTGAGGGAGCCAGTTGGACTGCTAGATGATCTAGGGGTTAAAGGGGCACTTTGAGAAGATAAGGCCATCGCGGAAAGATTAAATGATTTCTTTGCTTCGGTGTTTACTGAAGAGGATGTTGGGGAGGTACCCGTAATGGAGAAGGTTTTCATGGGTAATGATTCAGATGGACCGAATCAAATCACGGTGAACCTAGAAGATGTGGTAGGCCTGATTGACAAACTGAAGAGTAGTAAATCACCTGGACTGGATGGTATTCACCCCAGGGTTCTGAAGGAACTAAAAAATAAAATTTCAGACCTATTAGTAAAAATTTGTAACCTATCATTAAAATCATCCACTGTACCTGAAAACTGGAGAATAGCTAATGTAACCCCCATATTTAAAAAGGGCTCCAAGGGCAATCAGGGAAACTACAGACCGGTTAGCCTGACTTCAGTGCCAGGTAAAATAGAGGAAAGTGTTCTAAACATCAAAATCACAGAACATAGAGAAAGACATGGTTTAATGGAACAAAGTCAGCATGGCTTTACCCAAGGCAAGTCTTGCCTCACAAATCTGCTTCACTTTTTTGACGGGGTTAATAAACATGTGGATAAAGGTGAACCGGTAGATGTAGTATACTTGGATTTTCAGAAGGCATTTGACAAAGTTCCTCATGAGGCTTCTAGGAAAACTAAAAAGTCATGGGATAGGAGGCAATATCCTTTCGTGGATTACAAACTGGCTAAAAGACAGGAAACAGAGAGTAGGATTAAATGGACAATTTTCTCAGTGGAAGGGAGTGGACAGTGGAGTGCCTCAGGGATCTGTACTGGGACCCTTCCTTTTCAATATATTTATAAATGATCTGGAAAGAAATACAAGTGAGATAATCAAATTTGCAGATGACATAAAATTGTTCAGAGTAGTTAAATCACAAGCAGATTGTGATAAATTGCAGGTACAGAGAAGGGCTACCAAAATGATAAGGGGAATGGAACAGCTCCCCTATGAGGAAAGACTAAAGAGGTTAGGACTTTTCAGCTTGGAGAAGAGACGGCTGAGGGGGGATATGATAGCGGTGTTTAAAATCATGAGAGGTCTAGAATTGGTAGATGTGAATCGGTTGTTTACTCTTTCGGATAATAGAAAGACTAGGGGGCACTCCATGAAGTTAGCATGGGGCACATTTAAAACTAATCGGAGAAAGTTCTTTTTCACTCAACGCACAATTAAACTCTGGAATTTGTTGCCAGAAGATGTGGTTAGTGCAGTTAGTATAGCTGGGTTTAAAAAAGGATTGGATAAGTTCTTGGAGGAGAAGTCCATTACCTTCTATTAATTAAGTTGACTTAGTTTTTGGGTAATTGCCAGGTTCTTATGGCCTGGATTGGCCACTGTTGGAAACAGGATGCTGGGCTTGATGGACCGTTGGTCTGACCCAGTGTGGCATTTTCTTATGTTCTTAAACAAGGACCTTGTCTAAAGATACTGGGAGCTTGGCAGTTGCATATAACTGACAAGCTCCAGTACTGTGTCCTCTAAAAGTACAATTCAGGCACTAGACACCCAAAAAGGCAGCAGAAAAATTAAGAGGATCCTGAAGCAACAGCATATTTTATTTCAAATCATAACACCCTCCAATATGCGGGCTTCCCGAGTGGTAAAGGTCACTGGATTTGGATTTAATTGGGCTACGGCTTTGTCTACACAGTACCGTTGACCTGGGCTACATAAAGGAGATGCCAGTTACTGTATACAAAAGGTGCTCCTTCCCCACTGCATCAGAAATAACATGGCATTACCAACACTGTCGAATTGTGAATGTAAAAATGTTATCAACTGTATGTGTGGGGAGCTTGAAAAATGTCAAGTATAAAAGTAATAATAATAATAATAATAATAATAAACTCCCATGATGGAGCTGTCAAGGTTGGCAGGATCTAGAGACCCCCCATGTTGATCCATGCAGCCTCCTTGTCTTACCAGCATCTTGTCGATATGTTTCTTCAGGATATCTGCAACCTTCTTGGTGTTTTTTGCTGCGTGGTGATAGATGAGGGTGGTTGCCCCTCTGTTCCAGTCCACCAGGACCACATTCATGTCCTGCAGGGTCAGCAAGCGCTGCACAATGCCCTCCAGCCAGACGGGTGGGGACCCGGTGGGTCTGTAGCCATGGACCACGAAGACGGTCTTCCGGCTCACCCGCAGGTGGCTGGAGTTGCTGGCGCTCTCCTGGCTGAGATCCTCCGCACAGTCCTGGTTCTCCCTGGTGTAGAGCAGCAGCTGCACCTTCAGATCGGTCCCCACGATGGAGTTGTGCAGGTTGAGGTCCGTGAATCGGTGGCATTCCTCCGCCGCGTCTGCAAGGGAGGCAAGCGGGAGCACGTTACATTCCCCCTGCGGGGTGCAGGCTTTCCAGAGGCAATGGCCTCCCTGATCCCCCTCACTCACCCTGCGCAAACCCTCTCCCCACCCCCCCCCCCCCAAGCGAGGACTTTGATCCCTAGTGCAATACTCATTGGACTTCTTCCCCGCCCCACTCCCTGCAGCACTGCACCCCTTCCCTCCTGGGTCCTGACAGCAGGCGGAGACTGCACGTAAACCTTCCAGGGGGGCTGATGACAGGTGTTGCTCTGCTAGGACGCGGAAGGGGTAAGCAGCAGTCAGGCGCAACCCGAGTTTCGGAAAGCCAAGTTCGTTCGTCAGGAGAGAGAGCTGCGCTGGGAGAGCCTTCAATTCCTGGGGAGGGGGGGGGAACGAAAGTAAAATCACCTGCTCTCCTGCTCCTCAGCTTCCCACCACCACCCCACGGGCTCCTCCTGCGATCCCTAGCCCCCGGCAGGAGGGGGGCTCAGGCTGTGTCTTACCGGCTGTCACCGGGCAGCAGCTCCGGAGGAGGAGGAGGCAGCAGAGCGCCGGCAGCAGCATGAGGAATGGGGGTGAAGGGAAGCGGAGGGTCGGCAGCAGCCTGGAGGGAAGAGAGAGGATCCGTGCAGTCTCTCCTGACAGTCGGGCTGGGTGTGAGATGCAGAAGCAGGAAGTGGAGGTTGTACAGTAGAAGGAATGTGTGTAACCTTCACTTTGACAGGGACTCCTCCTCTCCCTGCTCTGAAGGAGCGGCGGGCCCTCCTTTCAAGGGTTTTTTTTTTTCATCTCCTCGCCCTGTCTCGGGGAGAAGGCAGCTCTCAATAATCCATGATTGCTTCAAGACCTCTGCTGGGCTCCTCTGCTCTCTCCTGCGTGTGGTTTAGCAGCAGGAGGCGCTTTCAGGGAGGGGGAGAGAGCGATAATTGCAGGGCCTGAGAGGGGGCAGCGGTTCCACATCTGGAGTGGGAGGGCTGGCAGCCAGCTGGGCAAAAGAGCAGCCTGATGCTGGGCTCCAACTCCGCCCCCCCTTTCAGTGCAGAGGTTTGACCCGATCAGAATGAGCCTCTCCCAGAAATCAGGAGATCACCAAGTCCTCCCTGCCTTCCACCACCCCAGGTCATCAAGAACCAGGCCCACGGACCGGCACCGCTTCCCCTCTCTCCGTAATCGGACATTCCCTCAGTCAGGCTGCAGTGAGGACAGGTTAGGTAAAGTTTACTTGGGAACAGGGTATGAACATCTGGTTCGCACCCAGCGCTTTCAGCAAGACCTTCTGCACGGCGATTTCGATCGTCTGTCGCGCAGAAACCACTGGAAATAGCAGCAGAATGGCAGAGGGAATGGGGACGTATTTGACGAGAGAGAGAATGTAACAGAAATCAAACTGTAGGCAGTGATGGTATCAGGAGTCAGAGGAAGGGCCCGACCCACTCAAGGGACTTGACCATTTTGTGTCTGCTCGGTAGTTCTGGCCCCGACCCAGTATGACTGTGTGTGCGTGCGTGTTTGCCGGTAACCAGGGAGGAGCCCAGTGCGCTGGGTCAAAGTCCTGTTTCCCCGTGCGTGGGCGAGCCCGGCCCGAGCTTCCCTTGCCACATCTCTGGCCAGTCGTCATTTTCTGAATAAAAATAGCACGCGGTTGGTTCCGGCCGTGGCCTCCCCCCTTCCATTCCCTCTCAGAGGGGAGCAGGGGCTCCCGCGCTTCCTTGCAGCGGGCGCGGCTCATTGGTGCTCCGGCGGAGGTGGGCGGGGCCATTCGTGCTCTGTTTACCTCCGGAGAGCGCGCGCCGCCTGTCACCCAGGCCCATGGAACCTGCAGCAGTAAAAGCGGGGCCAGGGCCAGGGCCAGGGCCAGGGCCAGCTCTGCGTGATCCTGGGATGGCTGCCTGAAACCCGGCCGTGCGGCACTCCTGGGAAAAGCAGAGGGGCAGCCCCTACCCGATACTCCAGAAGGGGGCATTTCCTGGAGTGAAAAACGAGGAAACGCCCCGAGTGACTGTGACTGGTAAGACTGAGCAATGCATATGGGGGGAGATGATTCAGTTTATGCTTCCATGTCGTATTATTTCGGGAATTTTATTGTGGATACGGCTTGGATATCCTGTTTCCATTTATTCATTTCATTTCCCACCTTTCAACAAAAAAAAAAAACAACCCACAAAGCAAGTGACAATATAAATGACCGGGATACATTCTATTTCAATACATTAAAAACAAAAAAATCAAAACGCGAACACCGTTTATATAGTGTTTCATTTTTAGGGCACGCTAATTTTTTTGGGAGGTGCTCACATTTTCGCAGCACAAGTCCTTGGGATTTTGTGGATACCGTAGCAGGCACTGAAAATGAAAAAAATATTCAGGAAAAAGACACAAACCCTGTAACAAAGACGCACGATTTCATATTTTAAAATGGCAGCACATCCCTCGCTTGGTCTGGGATCCGACGGACACTTCGGGTGTCAAGTGGCATTAAATCCCCTCCGGGTGGTCCTTACACACGCCACAGGTTGTGAGATTTCTTTAGTTAATTTGATATTTGACCCATCCTATCGTGAAGACATCTATCCACTACCTAAAATCTGCTTTTGCTGCCATTTAATTTTGTAACAATGCTGAGATTTTATCCTAAAAAACGCCCCCAACCTCCAGCAGAACTTCAAGAAACCTCCCGGGAAACCCACCCACGTGGTGCAAGTCCAGATTTCAGCAGCTGCTAAATATCTCTGAGAACTTGGGTCAAGGCTCCACTCACCCACCAGCGGAGGGAGAAGGAAGCAGGGAACAGGGTTGTCCAAAAATAATCCAGATCCAAATTAAACGAGTGTTTAACCTAACAGAAAAGAAAAGCTACCTGAAACCCAAGCTCTCCTCCCCCACACCAAGTTCTGGCACTCTATTTTTTTTAACTACATTTATTTCACATCTGTTGCTACATTTCTTAAAGCAGATGAAACGTGTATTACAAAAATGCAAGGCAACTTCCACAATAAGCATGGCTAGCAGGAAAAGCACCTGGAGATTAGACATGTAAGACCTCTGACATAAGCAGGGTAAAGGTGAACAGGTGCAGTTTTAATAATAGCACTAAGACATGACAGAATTTGGGATGATCCATCTAGTGTACTAGGCATTCCCCGTGCCGTGAGTCACGCCGAGTGAAACCAGCCGGGTGGGCGTCTTTGGGTTTTACCTCACTCTGCTCTGCGCCATGTAGCGGGCTTGGCTGCAGGCCAGACCAATCCCTGTCTCTGGCTGGCCTCCGAGTTTGTGGTTCCAAGCAGCAATTAGGGATTTTAAGCCCGTGCAAGAGCGCAAAGCAGGTGCCAGAGCAGATGTTTGCCAGGTGGTGAACGTTCCTGCAAAGGGAGGAAAAGGTGGGCACACATCTGGAACCGGGGGGGGGGGGGGGGTGCAAGAGTTTTAATAACAGGGCATCAACTAGAAAGCTGGGAGACTGCTAGTACAAAAGTAGATGATTTTACAAAAAGATGGCAAAATTAATAGCATTTGGTGATTTTTACCCCATGATTTTTTTCTATTCTTTTCCCATAGACTAGTTTTTGAGGGTTTCCTTTTGCTCCTTTTGGGTAGCAGCTCATTCACAATTAGCCTCTGCCAGGCTCTGGAGCCCAGCGAGCCTTTCATTCGCTGCCCCTGATTTTATATATCCAGTCCCGAAGCCCGGCCGGGGCCTCCTTCCAGAACGCTGCAGTCATGGGCCCTGAATCCTCCAGCGGCTCCCTCCCCCTAGGGGAAGCGAACGTGGTCTCCACCAGCCCCCCCTTTTCAGAGGCAAGCTTTTAAAAGGGACATTTCAGATCGGGGAGGGGGTGCCCAGTCTCCCTCTTTTCTTCCACTTTGTAACATTTGCTGTCCATTAGGTCTAACTGTGCGAGGCGGGGCAGCTGTCACGTCCAGCTTGGCATTCGCTCAAGTCTGGCTTATAGGTGACAACACTGTAGCTTCCTTTTTTGATTAATAACATTAAAGAGACACACTTTCACTTGTGAGATTCTGAACTGGAAGACATTTATTTTTGGCTGGTGCACAATGGTGACACCTGGTGGCCAGGCTCGGCTTTCATATGTGTTAGACCTTGGGCGCAGTCTGTGAGCCGCCCGGGTCCCTCTGATAGACTGGATTAGACCTAGGGGAGAACCTGGGGAGTTGCGAATGAAGGCTCATGGCCCCATGGCCCAGGGGAGGCTGAGCTCGAAGCCCAAACAGAGCAGAAGGAAACTGCCAGTCCAAACAAACGCACACAGCAATGCGCTTTCCGAAATTCCACCCTCCTGTGGCTTTCTGGGGGGCATTAACAGCAATATACTTTTCATTCAAAGAACAATTTGCAGGCAGGGCCTGCTTTCAGGCTCGCTCTCAATTTCTACCCGTGGCAGCATGATTCTTTCCACAGGTCTCCAGCAGATGTGTTTAAGCTCCTTTCCGAATCAGCGCTCCCAAAAAGTCTATTGGCATGGGGAATACGATGGTGGAGTTTTGCTCCGCTGAGATGGTATTGAGCGTCTGCAGGTAACGCAGTTGTAAGGCAGCAGGTGTGTCCGACAGCACCAGGGCAGCTTCCTTCAGTGCTCGGGAGGCCTGCATCTCCCCTTCTGCTGCAGTGACCTGGAGCAAGGTGTGAAAAAGTAAAAAAAAACAAAATAAACCCACACAACTGAGGCACTCATCCAAAGAGGGCTCAAACAAAGATTATTTGCAAAAGGAATCAAAGCTGACAGTGGTTAAAGCCACCCGAGATCACGCTACATCCTGCGCTCTGTGACAAGCAAAAGCTTCTTCCCTTGTTTTCATTCACCAAGGCTCTCATGTAAACTTCTTATTCTAGACTATGTCATGCTGCCTCCTCCCACCTCCTGCCCGTTCCCCATACACCAGGGCTTTTTGGATACATAAAGCTCTAAGAAAAAGGTGAGAGGGCCTAGAGAAGGAAATTTGGCATCAGGCCCTTAGTTAATTGTTTGGTGCTGTCTGCTGATCCCAGATGGAGCGTCTTCATCTCATCTGATTAGTGGGAAATTATTACACAAATTACTTTAATATGTCCTGAAATGTTCAGCGCTGATAATGCCAGGACTCACTGGGTAAGGAGTGTGTCTCCAGGTCAACCGGCTTTTTTTTTTTTAATTTGCAGTTTTCAGATGTACTGCATTTAGCTGGAATATGGCAAAAACGTACATAAGACAATGTACAAAACATATCATCGTTACAGGTACAAACAAGATTCAGCCTTGTAGTAACAATAAAAACCACAAAAAAAAAATATTTTATATATATATATATATACATACATATATACACACACACACACACACATATACATACATACATATACATACATATACACACACATATACATACATATACATACACACACACACACACAAACACACATACATACATATACATATACACACACACACATATACACACACACACACCCCCCACACAAAAATTACTCCCAATGGAGAATGGAAAAAAGCACATCAATCTATATTATTATAAACACCATAAATCAAAAATTTTTCATTGGTTATATACAAAACTTTTATTATTTCAATTATAAATTTTATAATAAAACATTCTCATTTCCAGTATTTATCACAATTTTTTAATATAATCCAATTACTTTATGTAAAACAACAATTTAACACACATTAACTAATGTGTAAAAAACTGGATACATCACTGTTCACAGCCCTCACCTCTATGCTGCTACTAAGCTCAAGCCGACCCTCAATAATTGTATATCTCTTCTAAACCATGCAATATTTATTTATTTATTTATTTAATTGCTTTTATATAACGACATTCGATTGAAATATCACATCGGTTTACATGAAAATAAACAAATAAGGCAGAGACTGCTTATTTTACATTGTAACATGGTAACTTACATAATGGTTAAAGCAATACATTATATTAACTGATTAATACTGATAACGCATAACATTGTAACTTGAAAGGAAACGTAAACTGTAGAGATCAATGTTTAGAGTGTAACTTGAGTGCAAACGTTGTAGATAACGACCTGCGTGGAGACTCAGAATGGTTCGCTGGGGGTTGTTCCTTTGAGGGTAGCATTTAGAGGGTGGCTGTGGGGGGAGTAGGGTGGGATATATATAAATAATTATGTAGGGTGGGTTACATCAGGGCGTAACAGTGGAACGTGGTTATTATTGGGAGGCAGCGTGGATCCCAGGTCGGGGGTTATGTATCTGGGTTTTCATCACCAGTTCATCACTGATATCACCAGTGATATTAATCACCGGTGATGAACATCATAAGTTAAATTAACCTCTTCATTAATCATCATATCCACAAGATAATTTTTTTTTACCAACATTCATTTGAACATACAATGTAACAGATGGAATTGAACCACTTGTGACATCGTGTATATTCACATGATAATGTATGAATTATAAAGTGGGGGAAGCAATGTTACATTGTATGTTCAAATGAATGTTGGTAAAACAAAATTATCATGTGGATATGATGATTAATGAAGAGGTTAATTTAACTTATGATGTTCATCACCGGTGATTAATATTGCATGGTTTAGAAGGAGATACACAATTATTGAGGGTCAGCTTGAGCTCAGTAGCAGCATAGAGGTGAGGGCTGTGATGTATCCAGTTTTTTACACATTATTTAATGTGTGTTAAATTGTTGTTTTACATAAAGTAATAATTGGATTATATTAAAAATTTTTGATAAATATTGGAAATGATGATGTTTTTACAAAATTTATAATTGAAATAATAAAAGTTTTGTATATAACCAATGAAAAATGTTTGATTTATAGTGTTTATTATAATATAGATTGACATTCTCCATTGGGAGTAATTTGTGTGTGTTATAAGCAGCACTAGTTAGGTGTACACATTGCCGTTTTTGTGATATAGGCAGCACCCCTCCCCCAGCAAGCCCCATTCTGCATTCCGGTAAAGTTCATCCTCCAACTGCAAGCCATTAATCTAAACCATAATATTCAAGATACCTCCCCCATATTTGACAATACTTGAAGCTTTTGTTCAACAAATCATAGTGCAACCTCTCAATGTCTGCAATCTCTCTAATCTGGGCTCTCCGATATTCCAAATCAGGATTAAATTTCCACGAGGTTCCAATTGTAAACCTCGCAGCTAATATCAATTGGCCCACCAAAGGCTGAAACTCAGCAGGGAACCAGCGAACCCCGCCATACTCCCAACAGCCCTAATTTGGGCTGCAACTGGATTGCAATATGCAAAATATCAGCAATTTCTTATTCCAGAACCAAGCCACCCCATACCTTGCTCTCCACCATGTGCTATTGTTTTCCGGGAACAGTTTTGTCTGGGTACGATAGGTCCTGTGAAGTAATGCAATGTTTAACTCGGCCCCTCTTACAAACAGATAGTGACTCTACTGGCGTGAACCCATATACCTTTCCACTCTTTGTTAGTTAACGTGAGGCCTAAGTTCATTCCATTTATCTATCGAACCTTGACAGGTAACCACCCTAAATTTCTGCAAAAGAATTCTTCAGAATGCATTCGGCACCCCTTTGCTGATCCAGTCAGGGTCACTCAAATAGCACTTCACTGTGCTGAGCGGCCGAAGCGGGTTTAGCAAGGCCCTTCTTCACTGTAAACAGGGTGTGTGTAACTCCGCCGGCAGTTCAAAATCCTGCACCAGCTCCTGGAATGGCAGGAACCCCTGCCAGGGTCTCCCCACAACCGAGCAACACAGATCAGCCCTTTTTTTGTTCCAAATCTCAGAATCTGGTAAAAACTTACAGACCCCAGATATTCAGATTCTTAATATATGGGAGAAAGAAGTGGGATTCTCTCTTCCCATGCCCCCCATATATTTAATAGTTTGTTTCCAGATTTGTAGCGTGTGCATAATAAGTGGGCTGGGCCTGCAGATGCCTACACAGAGACGAGGAAGCTGGCAAATACAAAAGCACAGGCCTCACTTGGTTGTTCCTTCTCCAGCACCATACACCCCGGATCCTTATTGTAAGATCAATATTTCAGGCACACCAATCTGGCCGTCCAGTAATATAGCCTAAAATTTGGTAAGTTACTCTTTTGGTAATTAAAGAGTTTTATTCTCGCTGGCTTATGCTTTCAAATACATTTACTTGTTTGGCTATGCAACTTTTGGAAAATTAAAGCTGAAATTATACCCGGAACATGCTGAAAAATATGTAGCCACTTCAGGAGGATCATCTTGATGCAATTAATTCAACCAGCCCAAGAGACAGAGATTTCCTCCCAATCTTTTAGAAACTGGTGTCATCTAATGGTGGGACCACATTTTTACTGTAAAGATCATTATGCTTCTTAGTGATAAAGATCCCTAAATACGTGAACCCCTCTCGTACCATCTGCATCCCAGCTAGGCACCCTGGTATCCTAACTCCACTCCCAATGGGAATATCTCAATCTTAATCACAGTTTAATTTATAGCTCACCAAGGTGTCAAAATGAGACACCAAGTCCAGAAACGCAGGCCCAGATATAGCTGGTTCGGACAGGAACAACAGCAAATCATCTGCATAAACTGAGACTTTATGCTCTCTACCACCCACGTTGATGCCCCTAATATCAGGGCTACTGCCAAGGACTCTCTGACAAGGTGAAAGAGACATCCCTGCTGGGTACCCGTTTGAATATGTTAGGGAAAGGTTAATGATCAAACGAGCCCAAGCCTCATATATATTACATGTATCTAGGTGAGCAACTGGTCTGGGAGCCCAACTGCCTGCAGGACTGCAAACATATAGGGCTAAGACACCCTATCAAAGGCCTTCTCAGCATCTAATGAAACCAAAAGAGCGAGACCCTTTCTGCTCGCACTTTGCAAAATATTGAATACCCGCCTCGTATTATGGGTGGAACCTCTCCTTTTGATGAAGCCAGTTTGTTCCAGGTGTGCTAGTTGGGGCATCAAAGCCTCTAGCCTAAGTTGCAGCACCTTGGCCAATTTTGTTTTTCCAAATAGTAGAAAATAGAGTATATTTGAGATCACAAATCTGAACAAAAGTGCGAACAATGCTTACAGATAGCAGAGTTGCTTACCTGTAACAGGTGTTCTTCAAGGACAGCAGGATGTTGGTCCTCACACAGGGTGACATCATCAGATGGAGTCCAGCCTGGAACTTTGATCTCAAAGATTCTAGAACTTTCAACATGCTCTACTGAGCATGTGCAGCTATGGTCATAACCCTGCCCCCTAGGCAGAGTCCCTCAGTCCATGATATAGCTAAAACATTGAGAAGCTAACTCCCAGGGGAGGCGGACAGGTTTTGTGAGAACTAACATCCTGCTGCCCTCAGAGACATCTGTTACAGTTAAGCAACTCTGCTTTCTCTGAGAACAAGCAGGATGTTAGTCCTCACACATGGTTGAATCCCTAGCTATAGGCTGTCTGAGCAAGACAAAGAGGGAAACCACACAGTGCAGAAGCACTACCCATCTCCCTTTTGCCATTGAGGTAGCCATCCCACAAGGGGTCCAGGCTGGAGAAGAGTTGGGTTTTACAAAGAAAAACCATAGAAATGACTCAGACACAAAACTCTCATGCCTACTAGGGGCACCCAAAGCAGAGGAGTGATGCAAGTGCAAGCAGAAGCATACTCCACATCACAGAAAACATAAGCAGGGTTTTGGATCAGTAACTCTGACAATGAAGTAGGCCTAGAACCTCCTGGGTACAGGAAAAAGCCTAGAGATGTAAACAAGAGAAGGACTCTTGGATGAAGACCACAGTTTCCTTCGGTGTTAGACAATAACCAAAAACTCAACTGGGAGCCTGAGAACCCCCCAGAAAGAAACGGTGGTCCACTGACATCCAAAGGACAAAATATCTCTGCAAAAATGTGCCCATTGTGAGAGATAGGCACAATGGGCAGAAAAGCCCAAGCAACGCTTGGAGAATAATCAGCCAGGCCTGAGACAGACCCTATGTACGAAAGCACCAGACCTAGCTGACCGACAGTGTCAAGAGTTTCAGAGGATGAACAGAAACCCCTGAATAGATCACTAGCTCAACTCCCGAGCAGGGAGAAAAGTTAGGCCTGAAGCTCACCCACACTGCACCCTGTCAAGGGCAGAGCCATCTATCCTGTCTACAGGAACATCCAGGTGAGCAGAAAGGCACTTTGGGTGACAAAGTGAGAAAGCCAAAGGTAGCATGGGCCACATGCTATTAGCTTTTCCTCCCCTCACTCCAACATTTCAGCTGAAAGTCAGAGGGAGCAAGAACACAAGGAGGCAGACCACTGGACTGCCGGAGTAAGCCCAAGTTGTTAGGTGGTATTTCCCAGCTCCAAGCAATTAACTCACTGCCAATTCCAGTAGAGAGTTACCCCCTCAGCCTGCTTGGAACAGCAGAACTGAGAGCAAATTCCCTAAGGAAGAAATCCAGGAAATACTCCACTAAGAGACAGGAAGGTTGCCACAAGTGCAACCTCTGTCGAACAGGATTTCTCCACTGGCCCAGAAATCCAAAGGGCACCAGGGCAGGGTCAGAGAGTGATTTCGGAATAGATTACCAAGCACCTGGCAAAGGTATTAATACCCCAGCCATTAGTGCAAATACATCCCCCCAGGAAGCATGCGGTTCAGTAATGGAACATTTGTTGCATGAACCAGGACCCCTCCCCCCCCCTTGTCCACAGACAAGGTTATCTCCAAGACGGGGAAGTATAGCTTGCAAGCCACTGTAACCAAAAGCAGCACCTCTGTGGTGGGGTCCCTCGTCTCCCAATTCTCTTTGCCATGGATAATGCGAGAGGTTGAAAGGCATACTCGCCAAGTAGATGGACTAGAACCCTCCTCACAGGCAAGGTCCTGCAGGCGAGAATAACTCACCATAATGGCCCATTGAGCACAGCAGGCATCAAAGTGACTCCTGGACAGGAGAAACCCTGAAGGTTCACCTGGGAGCTACTCCTGAGAGACGCCCTTGCGAAATAGGTCTGTTGTGCCTTAGAGAGAAGGAGAACGCTACTGCTTGACTGGCTCTCGGCGCTCACGAAGAACAGAGAGCAGCCACTAGTAGAAGCGGTTACTTCCCTTCTCCGAGAACGGAGAACAAGAAACACCCTTTATAGGGGTGGACAATCAGGCTTCCAGAGGGGAACCCTTAAGGTTTGCCCTGGAACCCAGTCAAATTTCCCCTCCTTGAAGGGAAAGGAGTAATGGGTATCAGGACTTCCCGATCCCAAAAACCTTTCAACTCTAAGGAGAGCTGAGGTACAATCACTGATAAGAACATAAGAACATAAGAAAATGCCATACTGGGTCAGACCAAGGGTCCATCAAGCCCAGCATCCTGTTTCCAACAGTGGCCAATCTAGGCCACAAGAACCTGGCAAGTACGCTGAGGTTCAGAAGCAACCAATCTATCACTGGCAACTATACTCAGAAGAGTGGGTCACAGTAATCAATGGAGGAGCCCCAGCAAAAACGATCCAGTGACCGCCTCTGTTGTTCCCCGGTTCTGGCATCCTAGAAGAAGTGCCGCATCAAAAATGGCAGTAAAGGAGGACCGGAAGGTTCATCTGCATACTGCTCCCAGCATCCCCCGGGAGAGGAGTCCAGAGGTCACCGCAAGCGATGCAGGGATTGACTTCCATAGCCCCAGCTTCCAGAGGCTCCGCACCCTTTGCAGTAGAGGAGGACTGGAAGGCTCATCTGCATACTGCTCCTAGCATCCCCCGGGAGAGGAGTCCAGAGGTCACCGCAAGCAATCTTCCACAGCTCCAGCTTCCAGAGGCCCCACACTCTTTGCAGTAGAAGAGGACCGGAAGTACGCGCCAAATCTCAAATCCTTCCATTAACTGAGTGAAAATTAATTTAACGGTGGTTAAAGAGGATTGGTAAATATAGCTTTCAGAAATTTTTGGGCTTATAAAAGTTTGGTGAAAGGTGAAATTAAGGGATATATTCTTTAGTTGTGTGTATCTGTGGTAATAAGCAAGCCAGAGATAGTTAATTCTAGTGTCTGTCTTTCCCACCCACTCAACCCTTGATTTTTAGGCAAGAGACACTTTCTCATTAAAAATCAATCAGGGTCTTATCTAAATCATACTATTGTACCAGCCCATATTAAAATTTTAATTATCCCCCTGTAGGACACTAGATGAATTATTAGTAAATTCACCTGTAAATTTAAAGTACTTTCATTCCAACTCCCTTAGTATCCTAAACTTAACCAGGAATTCAATAAAACTAAGATGAAGGCAGCAGTCCAGCAGCAAGAGGGGGGGCTTTCCAGTCTTTTGCATTGAGTGTCACATGTATGATTTTTTATCTGCTAGTGAGAGATTGTATGTGTGCACTCAGTGCAAAGAGCTCCTGGCTCTCAGGGAATGAGTCTGATCTCTGGAGGCTAGAGTAGCAGACTTGGAGGAGCTGAGGGAGACAGAGAGGTACATTGATGAGACCATCAGGGACATAGTAGCCAAGTCCCAAATCCAGTCTGGCAGCCCCAGTGCTGCCTTGGATCAGAAAGGTCTCCCAGTAGGAGAACATCACCCTGGTTTAGCAGGAAGTGATCCTGTAGCAAGGACCTGCTCTCCAGGTGATGTATTGTCCTCTCGCACTGAGGACAAGTCTCCCAGGGCTACTGCCCAGGAGGGAAGGGTTAGGCCGGCCATCATAGTTGGTGATTCGATTATTAGAAATGTAGATAGCAGGGTGGCTGGTGGATGTGAGGACCGCCTGGTAACTTGCCTGCCTGGTGCGAAGGTGGCAGACCTCACGCATCACCTAGATAGGATTATAGCAGGGCTGGGGAGGAGCCAACTGTCGTGGTACATGTGGGCACCAACGACATAGGAAAATGTGGGAGAGAGGTTCTGGAAGCCAAATTTAGGATTTTAGGTAGGAAGCTGAAATCCAGAACCTCCAGGGTGGCATTCTCTGAAATGCTTCCCGTTCCACGTGCAGATCCCCAGAGGCAGGCAGAGCTCCAGAGTTTCAATGCGTGGATGAGACGATGGTGCAGGGAAGAGGGATTCCATTTTGTAAGGAACTGGGGAAACTTTTGGGGAAGGGGGGAGACTTTTCCAAAAGGATGGGCTCCACCTTAACCAGAGTGGAACCAAGCTGCTGGCACTTTCAAAAAGGAGATAGAGCAGCTTTTAAACTAGAACAAGGGGGAAAGCAGACAGTCACTCAGCAGTGCATGGTTCGGAGAAATGTATCCTTGAAGGATACTAATGAAACAGGAGAGTTAGGTCATCCCAACAGAGAGGTTCCATGAAAAGCAAACATAGTCCATGTGCCTATATGTAAAAAATCACCGAAGCTAATGATTTCCGAATTATCCCTAACAACTGAAAAGCAGGTTAATACAAACAAAAAACACACTTTGAAATGTCTGTATACCAATGCCAGAAATCTAAGAAGTAAGATGGGAAAGTTAGAGTGTGTAGCAGCAAATGATGAGATTGACATAATTTACATCACAGAGACTTGGTGGAAGGAGGATAACCAATAGGACAGTGCTATACCAGGGTACAAATTATATAGCAATGATAGGGAGGATCAACTTGGTGGGTGTGTGGCACTTTATGTCCAGGAGGGTATAGAGTCCAACAGGATAAAGATTATACAAGAGACTAAATGCTCAGTAGAATCTATATGGGTAGAAATCGCATTTGTGTTGGGTAAGAGTATAGTGATAGGAGTATACTACCGTCCACCTGGACAAAATGGTCAGACAGATGATGAAATGCTAGGAGAAATCAGGGAAGCTAACCAGTTTGGCAGTGCAATAATAATGGGAGTTTTCAATTACCCCAATATTGACTGGGTAAATGTAACATCAGGACTTGCTAGAGACAAAGTTCCTGGATGTAATAAATGACTGCTTCATGGAGCAATTGGTTCAAGAACCAACAAGAGAGGGAGCTATTTTAGATTTAATTCTTAGTGGAATGCAGGATTTGGTGAGAGAGATAACGGTGGTGGGGCCACTTGGCAACAGTGATCATAACACGATCAAATTTAAACTAATAACTGGAAGGGGGACAATAAGTAAGTCTGCAGCTCTAACACTAAACTTTCAAAAGGGAAACTTTGATAAAATGAGGAAAATAGAAAAAAACTGAAAGGTGCAGCTGCAAAGGTTAAAAGTGTTCAACAGGCATGGACATTGTTTAAAAATACAATCCTAGAGGCGCAGTCCATATGTATTCCACACATTAAGAAAGGTGGAAGGAAGGCAAAACAATTACCGTCATAGTTAAAAGGTGAGGTGAAAGAGGCTATTTTAGCCAAAAAAAAATCCTTCAAAAATTGGAAGAAGGATCCATCTGAAGAAAATAGGATAAAACATAAGCATTGTCAAGTTAAGTGTAAAACATTGATAAGACAGGCGAAGAGAGAATTTGAAATGAAGTTGGCCATAGAGACAAAAACTCATAATAAAAACTTTTTAAAATATATCTGAAGCAAGAAACCTGTGAGGGCGTTGGTTGGACCATTAGATGACCGAGGGGTTAAGGGAGCTCTTAGGGAAGATAAGGCCATTGCAGACAGACTAAATGAATTCTTTGCTTCCGTGTTTACTAATGAGGATGTTGGGGAGATACCAGTTCCGGAGATGGTTTTCAGGGGTGATGACTCAGACGAACTGAACAAAATCACTGTGAACCTGGAAAATGTATTAGGTCAGATTGACAAACTAAAGAGTAGCAAATCACCTGGACCGGATGGTATGCATCCTAGGGTACTGAAGGAACTAAAAAATGAAATTTCTGATCTATTAGTTAAAATTTGTAATCTATCATTAAAATCATCCATTGTACCTGAAAACTGGAGGGTGGCCAATGTAACCCCAATATTTAAAAAAGGCTCCAGGGGCGACTGGGTAACTATAGACCAGTGAGCCTGACTTTAGTGCCGGGAAAAATAGTGGAAACTATTCTCAAGATCAAAATCGTAGAGCATATAGAAAGACATGGTTTAATGGAACACAGTCAACATGGATTTACTCAAGGGAAGTCTTGCCTAACAAATCTGCTTCATTTTTTGAAGGGGTTAATAAACATGTGGATAAAGGTGAACCAGTAGATGTAGTGTATTTGGATTTTCAGAAGGCATTTGACAAAGTCCCTCATGAGAGGCTTCAAAGAAAACTGAAAAGTCATGGGATAGGAGGCGATGTCCTTTTGTGGATTACAAACTGGTTAAAAGACAGGAAACAGGAAGTAGGATTAAATGGTCAATTTTCTCAGTCAAAAAGGGTAAACAGTGGAGTGCCTCAGGGATCTGTACTTGGACCAGTGCTTTTCAATATATATATATAAATGATCTGGAAAGGAATACGATGAGTGAGGTTATCAAATTTGCGGATGATACAAAATTATTCAGAGTAGTTAAATCACAAGTGGATTGTGATACATTACAGGAGGACCTTGCAATACTGGAAGATTGGGCATCCAAATCTTGCATGCCCAAGATTGGGCATGCAATTAATAGCAGTGGCTATTCCCTAAGTAAACTTGATTAATAGCAGTTAATGGACTTTTCCTCCAAGAACTTATCCAAACCTTTTTTTGAACCCATTGGGCATCCAAATGGCAGATGAAATTAAATGTGGACAAGTGCAAGGTGTTGCATATAGGGAAAAATAACCCTTGCTATACTTACACGATGTTAGGAGCTACCACCCAGGAAAAAGATCTAGGCATCATAGTGGATAATACTTTAAAGTCATCGGTTCAGTGTACTGCAGCAGTCAAAAAAGCAAACAGAATGTTAGGAATTATTAGGAAGGGAATAGTTAATAAAACGGAAAATGTCATAATGCCTCTATATCGCTCCATGGTGAGACCGCACCTTGAATACTGTGTACAATTCTGGTTGCCGCATCTCAAAAAAGATATAGTTGCGATGGAGAAGGTACAGAGAAGGGCAACCAAAATGATAAAGTGGATGGAACAGCTCCCCTATGAGGAAAGGCTGAAGAGGTTAGGACTGTTCAACTTGGAGAAGAGACAGCGGAGGGGTGATATGATAGAGGTCTTTAAGATCATGAGAAGTCTTGAACGGGTAGATGTGAATCGGTTATTTACACTTTCAAATAATAGGACTAGGGGGCATTCCATGAAGTTAGCAAATAGCACATTTAAGACTCATCGGAGAAAATCTTTTTCACTCAACGCACAATAAAGCTCTGGAATTTGTTGCCAGAGGATGTGGTTAGTGCAGTTAGTGTAGCTGGGTTCAAAAAAAGGTTTGGATAAGTTCTTGGAGGAAAAGTCCATTAACTGCTATTAATCAAGTTTACTTAGGGAATAGCCACTGCTATTAATTACATCAGTAGCATGGGATCTTCTTAGTGTTTGGGTAATTGCCAGGTTTTTGTGGCCTGGTTTGGCCTCTGTTTGAAACAGGATGCTGGGCTTGATGGACCCTTGGTCTGACCCAGCATGGCAATTTCTTATATACACACAGAAAAACATTCATACAGCAGAGGGCAACCGGAAAAAAGAGCTCTTCGTTGTAAATACACTGTGTGAGTATTGGTCGCCATGAAGGGCTGGGAAGCACTGGTGGGGAAGGAGTCATCACACACTGTAGGTGGCTATGCGCTGCCAAAAGGCAAATAACAGTGTGTGTGATGATGCCTTCCCCGCCAGGGCTTCCAAGCATTTCACAGTGCAGAACTGACGAGGAGGCCGAGACCATGATGTGACAATGGCAGAATCCTGGCTTGGCAGAAACTGCACAGACAGGGAAAATGCTGTCTGTCACCACCCGAGGCGCTCAGATGCCTTGACATACATGACCGTGCATGCTGCGCTTCACTGTCATAGTACCTCACAGTGGAGGACTACTGGTGCACTGGGCATGGCATGGTGATGGGTAGCATTCCATGGCATCATCCTCTGAGAATACTCCAAGAGGCTGGACACAGGCCTTGCAACTGCATCTGAAATGGCTCACCTTCGTTTCCCTCAAGGAACGATAGTGGCAAAGTCCATGGTGATTGACTGTGTCCATGGAGCCCTGCAGTAATGTCTTGTGGTATCCGACCACATTCACTGATGCCTGCAGTGGTGACAGTGCCCATAGGGCCCATAGCGCATACCGACGAAGGGTCACATCAAAGGTACAGAATGATACGGCGCCCAGGGTTTCAACGGCAACTGATTGAATCAGGATCAGATCGGTTGTATATAGTGCCATCCCGGTGCCACAGGCATCCGCTGACCTCAACTGGCCGGTGCCTGATGGCATCGATGGACTGGTGGTACCAAGGATGCCAGGGACAGCCTGCAGGCAGAGACTCTGTAGCAACAACACAGCACATCGATGCCCAAAGGAACTGATGACTGCCAGCGCCTTTGACTATTCCTCTCGGCTCATCTATTTGTCTAAGAGCATCAATGTGGCGAGCTCTGTTGTGTCTCTCATCAGCAGCTATGGCCAACGAGAGCCTCGCTAGGGCACGAAACCAGGTGGGGCCTCAAACGCCCCCAAACCCAACAGTACAGGGCCCCTGAGATCAGGGGCCCTGTACTGTTGGTGCACAAGAGCCGCAGCTCATGATGGACAGCAAAGAGCTCTCCTCAGAGCCCACTCGGGACACCATCAAGGAGCCCCGAGGGCACCAGACAACTGCGTCCGGATGCTTCGACGCTCCAGGGTGCCTTGTGTAGTTGGCGACTCTGGCGCTCAATCCATCCAATGATGATGGTTCAAGGATGACTAGGGCGCCCAGCGGTGATCCCAGTGCCTCATTGGTGGTGCTCGATATAGTCAAGAGCAACAATGAAAGGTACCGGTGGCCAACACACCCGATGGCCTCCATGGCGGCTCTGCACCCCGATGGCACTGAATGCGCCAGTGGTATTGGGGCAGCTCCGCATCATGACAGCATTAGTGACACGCCTTGCAGTGGCATCGTGGTCACTCACCACGACGGCCTTGAGGGCACCCATGGCAGCAAAGTCACGCATTAAGGGATGCCGCAGCATTGAGGCCATGCACCTCGACTGCAAGGAAGGGTGCCGCGGCACCAAGCTACATTACCTCGACAGTTCTGAGGGTGGTCAAGCACAGATCTCGATGAAATCGAGGGCACCGTGGGTACTGCGGTATCTGGCACAGCAGCATCAATGGTACCATGGCATCACAGTATCGATGGCCAAGAGGCCTCAAGTTGATAGCAGCGAGGGCATAGACATCAAAGTCAGCCCCGAGGGGAACCCTGGAGCTAGATGGCAGACCTGGTCCCTGATGCTAGCTGCTACTCCACCACATCGATGCCTATAGCTCAGAGGGCCCTTATGGTACAGAGGGTGGTCCCGCACCTCAATGACCTCGAAGGCGTCCTGGCACCTCGACGGTGTCAAGGGTCTCCATGGTGCTCAATGGCAAACCTGGTCACCGAAGCAGTCCTGACATTGATGCGTCAGATCAACGGTGTGCTGGTCACAGATGTGCACGGGCAGCTGTTACTGGCAGCAAGCTGCTTGCCCAGGCTCCTGCTTACCCTCTCTCCCAGGGAGACTAAACTACCATCACCAGCAAGCAGGAGGGGAGAGGCTATGACATCCAGGGCTCCTGTCTGGGGAGACTAGTTCCTTTGAGTGTGGGGAGGATGAGCTCTCCCCTCCCCAGTATGGTCCTCGATCTCTTCACTGTCTGACCTCTATCGATGCCGACTGATCAGTGAAATGACATGGAACTCCTGCCCAGGTGGAACTCAGGCGAGTCCCCAGGCTCAGCGGCCTTACATGGATCACCCATGGACTGCACTCAGTCAGTCCTACCAGCACCAGACAAAAAGGTACAAGAACAAACAGAGCCAGAATAGGACACAAAACTAAACTGCTGGTGCTATATGTGTATTTATTTTTAAAGGAAGAAATAGATTCTGCCGGATTACACAGTGACTAAGGCCTGCCATGAGGCTGGGAGACAGAGGAGAAAGGAAGAAAACTACCATAAGCTAAAAGAAAGAAAATAGCTGCATCTCTAGAAAAAAAAAATCACTTACAAAGACTGTAGAGGAAGAGAGCACAGCTGAATACCGTGAGCACAAGGCTCCATGGGAAAAAAGGGACCGAGGGACTCTGCCTAGGGGGCAGGGTGATAAATTATAACTGCACGTGCTCAGTAGGGCATGCCGAAAGCTCTAGATTCTTTGAGATAAAAGTTCCGTGCCGGCCTCCATCTGATGACGCCATCCTGCTTATCCTCGGAGAAAATGAATTACTCCACTCCTTGCCCTTGGAGACAAGTGCTGCAAATAAGGGGTCCATATTTCGATAAATTGCATCTCACTTTGAATTGAATGGGTAACAAGCTGATTTTCCACCTGCATTAATCCTTGCATTTTATTTCTCCAATACCAAAAGGAATCTGGACTATTTTTATACCACATAAAAAGAGAATGGACTTTTCCCCCAAGTAAGCAGGCCTTTCTAATCAATTTTTATATCAGAGTTTAAAAGAAGGTAGGCCTGTAAGAGCCGCACTCCAACGGGTCTCTTCCTTTCTTGTGTATTATGGGAACGCCCAGCTCATCAGGCAAGCTGATGGGAATAAGGTCAAGGAACAAGGTCAGTCAAATCATTCTTATAGAAAAGTCAATGGGATACCCATCTGGACCCGGCTTTTGCCTCCATATAAAGCCCCATCTTGTATTCACGGGTGCAGCCAACCACACCGCCTGATCTTCCGCCAGCTTAGATAAAGGCAGCGAGGAAGCAAACATCTGAGTATCAGGAGGACAGGCTAAAGAGCCCTCTGTATACAAATGCTCATAAAACTTAAAATACTGCCTTTCAATGTCACCTAAATCCGAGGAGAGCAGATCAACTGGCTTTAACGGTTTTGTAAATAGTTTATAAAGTAGTGGAATAGTCCAACAAAAAGGTAATGTAATCCATTTCTTGATTTAATTTTCAGGAGCTGACACTGCCTTCCGAAGGACAAAGAAATATTTTCTGGCAAACATCAACTTTTGCTCTGATCTCCTCATTCTGTTTGAGCCTGAAGCTTCACTCCCAAATATTAGTCAAGAAATGTATTGTTAGTCCAAGAAAAAAAAGCAACACCTTATATTCATATTTTGTCTCAAATTTCCATTAATAGTTGAAAAATTATTCTTTCAATAATCACAAGCAGTTTAACACCCGATTGCGTACTTTGAATTCATTTGCACTTGCCTTTGCTTTTTGGTGCAACACACACAAGCTTGCATGGCTTCCTTCCCATGTGCCTGTAAACTAAAGGAGATCCTGCTTGCCGGCAAGCAGAACACAGAGGAAATCATTAACAAAGCAAGTACCTAGCCTTCCACTCCAAGCGAATGTGGAGGCAAGCTACAAAAACAGACGGCCCGTTTTGTCCCTCCTCAATATGCTCTTGCTTTACATTCTGACCCGTAATAGCCTCTGCAAGTTTTCTTCGTCCCATGCACTGCCCAGAAAGCTTGGCTGTGCTGCCCCTGCCGAGCTGACAGGTCCTATTTGGAGCACGCTCTTATATCAGGCTGTGACAGAGAGAGAGGCTGTGTCTGCTGCTGTGATTGTGGGGAAGAGCACAGCTGGAATAGGAAGGTTTTTATTGTCAAGAGGACAGTGTTTGAATACAAAGTTTCCCATGGCAGTGGAAGATACTACAAGCCCCAATCATCAGCAGCAACTGGAAAAATTTACTTTTATACTGTTGCCTGGGAAACCAGATTGTTTGAGCAGTCTTGTTTGCTTTAAGGGCAGAAACAGATTCAGAGATATGGCTGTAGACAGAGAGAGCCAACACTAACTAGCAAGTTTCACAGTCAACAAATCCACTTCCAGCCCCTGCTGCTTTTGCTTTTTAATCATCTCTTAAAGCATTCAGTGGTTTATAGCCCAATACATGGCACTGAGAAAAGCAGCACTACAAATCCCAGAATGCTTCAGGGCAGTCAGAGTGCCCCTGATAGCTAAACTTGATCTCACATAAGCAAGGCTGGATTTAGCTTTGGTGCATCCCTAGGTACAGTAACAGGGGGAGCGGTTTTTTCTGAAGTTGTGAGAAGGAGCAGAAAATGGCAGGGACCTCTTTTGAAGCTGTGGCATCAGAGCAAGGAAGGAGGAACCCTCCCTAGAGATGGGTGCTTCCTCCTCATTTCTTTGGGTGACTCTCTCTCATATCGGACTCACTCCCTTAAAGGTGCATGGTACCCTCCAGAAGCAGTATAATAGAAAATCCCAACCTGCCCATAGGCCACCCACTGTCTACCAGATAACAAGTTAAGCCTGTTATTTTTAGCAAGCTTAAAATGGCTAGAAAAGAAGGCCTTTGGATCAACAATCAAACGTCCAACAAGCAGTATGGACTACTCAAAAGCACTGATGAACATGCACACCTGCAGTGGGCTGCAATTCTGATGCACGAGTCCCCAAACTACAGTTATCATAATCTGCCCAGGCCAAAATTTTCAAAAGAATTTCTGCCTTTTGTTTTTACACGTATGACTAAATCTAAAATATAATCCATGCCGCCAGTGCGGCTCCCTCGGCTGGGGAATCAGAAAGCACATATTACGGCGTTCTTGTCCCCATGTAAGCTTATGTGGCTGAATTTTCGTTCCTTGCATCCGCAAGATGCACTTCAGCCCAGGCACCTGTCTTAGAATCAAGGCGGCAGAAGAGTGGCTTTTGCCGTGTGCCAGGACGCTTCCCACCTTAGCTTTGGCCTCCCTCGCCGCCTCGGCTTCCGCTGCCATGGCTCTCTGCAAGTTCTCGGGCAGCTTCACGTCCTTCAGCTCTACTCCTTCCACTTTCACGCCCCATTCTAGGGTGGTATCACGCAGGTTAAGCTGAGGGCAACATACAAGAATGAGAGAGGAGCAAAACACTTTCCAAGCCAAAAAAATACAGAACGCAGGACTTCATTTAACTTCACTTGGCAGGCTCCCCTCAAAAAAAACAAATGTGTAACACATACAGAAGAAAGAGTTGAACATGTTAACCTAGAAAATAATAGAATTTCCTGAAACTCCAGATTACAGATTCAAATGTGAAAATTAATGAGAACACTGTGTTTGGGTACTGAATCTTCTGATTTTCAAAAGTAAAAACTGCATTTAATTTCACTGGAATACTTAAGAGTCAATAAAAAAAATCAAAGCAAGCATGGAGAAAACCTCTAGTGCAAGTCTTCTGATAAAATTGGTTCTTAACCGATAATTTTCGTTCCAATGTACCAATGATCAGTCAGACAAGTGGGTTTATGCATCCCTACCAGCAGATGGAGGCAGAGAACAAAACATTGAGGCACTGCTACATAACCTAGAGTACCACCTGCAGCTCCTCAGTATTGACCTGTACCCAAGCCAACATGTCTGCCTTAACAAACCCCAATAAACCTGGGGCGAACAGATAAAGATTGGAGTCCCTTAAAAAAACTAGGCCCTCTTAACCTGACAGATCACACATCTGAAACTATGTACACTTCTCATTACTCTGAATATATCACATATCAGCTCAGCAACATCCAGAAGCAAGGAAGTCTTTCAAAAGATAGGGATGGGTCTCTGGACTGAGCCGTGGTATTCAGGAACGAAAATGAGCAGGTAAGAACAAATTTTCATTTTCAGTTTGTACCCTGGATCAGTCCAGACAAGTGGGATGTACCGAAGCCCCTCTATTCTGGGAGGGAACTCGAAAGACCCCCGCGCAACACTCTTTCCCCAAAAGACGCCTCCTCTGGTGCCCGCTCATCCAAGCGGTAATGTTTGGTAAAAGTGTGAAGCGAAGACCATGTCACCGCACAACAAATCTCAGGCTTAGAAAGCAGTTGACACTCCACCCACGAGTTTGCTTGCGCCCTAGTGGAATGCGCTGTCAACCCCTCTGGCATCGACCGGCCCTGACAGATGTAAGCCGAAGCTATCATCTCTTTCAGCCATCATGCAATAGTGCCCTTGGACGCCTTATTTCCCTTCTTAGCGCCTCTGCACAGGACAAAAAGATGATCAGAACTCTGAAAGGCATTTGTCGCCTTAAGATATTGCAAAAGAATTTTGCGCCCATCCAGCAAGTGAAGCTCCCTCACCCATAGAAGTATCCACAGACAAATTCGGAAAGGCCGGTACCTCGATCACCTGGTTAAGGCAAAAGGAGTAAACCACCTTAGGCAATAAAGAGAAGGAACTGTACGTAAAGAAACCCTTTTCTCCAAAAAACACAGGAAAGGGTTCTACACAACAAAGATGGCAGTTTGAAAATCCTTCTAGCTGAACATGTAGGCAACAGGAGAACCTTCAGGGTTAAGGCCTTTAGAGAAGCCCTCCTAATCAGTTCAAAAGAAGGACCACACAGCACCTGAAGAACTGTTCAGATTCCATGCTGGACAAATCTTCTGAACGGGAAGATGCAAACATTTTGCCCTTTTGAAGAAACGAACCACGACGCCAACAGTCTTCCCTGAATCCTACCTCGATGGGAACCTAAGGCTGCCACCTGAGCCCGAAGGGAATTATAGGCAAAACTGTTAGTCAAACTGCTTTGCAAAAAGGCTAGAATCTATGGAACGTCCACCTTCAAAGGCTGCACCTTGCTCTGCAAACACCAGGATTCAAAGACACTCCACACTCGGACATAAGCCAAAGACGTGGAAGGCCACCTTGCCTGAAGCAAAGTCACAATCACTGGCTCTGAATAACCTTTGAAGCGGAGCCATCGCCTCTCAAAGGCCAAGCCGCTAGACAGAATTGATCCTCCTGGTCTGAAATTATGGGTCCCTACCGCAACAGCCCTGACAGATGGGCTAAGCGAACGGGTCCGTCCACCGCCAGAAAAAGAAGGTCCGCAAACCATGACTGGTGTGGCCACCAGAATCACCCTGCCCGAATGAAGCTCTATGAGCTGCAGCACTTGACTTACAAGAGGCAGCAGTAGAAACACATACAGCAACAGGTGTGTTGGCCACGGGAGAATGAGAGCATTAATGCCCTCCAATCTGACCTCCCTTCTGCGACTGAAAAACCAATCTGTCGTCGCATTTCCTGAAGTCGCCAGGAGGCCCACTGCTGGTCTGCCCAGCCTGGCCTGAGTCAAGGAGAAGGCCTCCGTCAACAACTCCCACTCCCCCAGATCCATAAGCTGCTACACTTGCCAGATGTTTCTCCGCCCAAACAAAAAGTTATTGCGCCTCCAGCACTGCTAGACGACTCTTCATTCTGCTCTAATGGTTGATATACGGCAGTGTCGTCGCATTGTCCGAGAACACTCGCACCGATTTGCCCTGAATGAGCGGGAGAAACGCCATTAAGGCTTCGCACACTGCCCTGATTTCCAGCCAATTTGAGGGACCAGGTTGCCTCCTCTGAAGACCACTGCCCCTTGACAGACTTTCCTTGACACATCGCCTCCTCCCAACCAGAGAGGCTGACATCCGTGGTCACCACCCAGTCGGGCACTTCCCGATCTATCCCTTTCTCGAGATTGCGCCAAGACAACCACCTTGAGAGACTGGAACTGGCATCCTCTGGCAACGGCAAAGGAAGCTGAAATTCCTCCAAAAGCAGATTCCAATGGGAAAACAGCATCCTCTGTTGCAGGCGCATGTGAGCAAAGGCCCATGGAATTAACTCCAGTGTAGAAGCCATGGAACCCAGGACCTGTTATTAATCCCAGAACCTGGGAACCGACAAATGCATCAGCCGAAGGACCTGACTCTGCAACTTGACTACCCGCTCCATAGTCAGAAACATCTTCCCCATCCGGGTATCGAAGAGTGCCCTCAGATATTCCAACGAGAGGTTCGACTTTAAATGGCTCTTTTCCAGATTCGTCACCCAGCCCAATGAATCAAGGAGCTGCCGGACCCACTGGACTGAGTGACTCCATTTCAGATTTTGCCCATACTAACCAATCAACCAGGTATGGGAGCACCAGGATACCTTCCTTCCTGAGTGCCGCTGCCACTATCACCATCACCTTTGTGAACGTGCGCGGAACAGCTGCTAACCCAAATGGAAGGGCTCAAAATTGGAAATGCTCCCCCCAGGAGCCTGAACCTCAGGAACCATTGGTGTTCGGCCCGAATGGGGATATGGAGATAAACTTCCGACAACTCCAATGATGCCAGAAACTCCCCTTTGTGCACTGCTGCTAACACCGTGCGCAACGTTTCCATCCTAAACCGTAGCACTCAGAGGGCAGCATTGACCTTCTGCAGATCGATAATGGGCCGAAACGTCCCCTCCTTTTTGGGCACCATGATATATCGACCTTGCCTCCTCTCCAGAGGGGCACTGGAACAATGGCGTGCAGGAGGTGAAGCCGTTGCAACATCTCCTGAACTGCCTCTCGCATGGTCCGGGAGAAACAGTGGGAGATTCAAAGGTGTCCTTAAGTAGATGAGAAAATTCCAAGGCATAGCCACCTCTCACTACCTCCAGGACCACTAGTCTGACGTGATCTTGGTCCACTCCTCTTAAAAGAGGGAAAGCCTTCCTCCAATAGCCTCTGGAGAGGAGTGGACCAGCGCACCTTCAATGACCAATCTTACTTCCGCCTCCTCCTTGGGGTCTACCATCCCTTGGAGGCCTGCATTGGGCTGGAAAAGACTGCTGCCTGCCTGAATTCTGCTTTTGCAGCGCTGGCCCCGGGCTTCTGCTAGCACAAAACCACCTCGCTTCTCGGAATCGAGCTCACGGAGGAAAAAACTTCTTGGGTGTTTTCTTCTCCTCAGGCAACATATTACCTTTCGCCTCCCCCACTTGCTTCATGAGCTGCTGCAAATCCTCTCCAAATAGCAGCTTTCCCTTGAAGGGGAGGTTAGACAGCTGCACATCCTTCAACCAATTTCGTAGCCATAGGAGTCTCCTCGCGGTTACCACTATCTTCTGGAGAGGTCTGGATCATGTCGTACACAGCATCAGCCACAGAGGTCACTCCCGCCTGTGCTGCCTCAGCTGCAGTCCCTTACCGTTTGTGTGCCTTATGTACCCAGCACACACACTGCATCAAACGTCTGCACACCGTGGCATGAAAACTCCAAGCCAAAACCTCAAACCGTCTTTGAGCAGGATCTCCAGATTCCGAGCCTGGACATCTTTTAGAGCTGCCGCTCCGGCTATCGAAATGGATGTTTTCTCCAGGACTTCAAGATCTGCTCCGGCCAGGGGTATAGCTTCGCCACAGCTCTCACTACCTCCAGGCCCGCCTCAGGAGATTCCCCTCCCAATCTACCAGCATCTTCACTGTCGTCTGCAACGGAAAGGCCTTAGAGGTTCTTCTTAATCCTTCCAGGACCGGGTCAACCCTTCATTATCAGAGTCCTCCCAGGTTTGTTCCAGCAAGGGATATAGCTTAGCCATAGCCCTGGCTGCCTTCAGGCCCGCTTCAGGAGACTCCCACTCCCGATCCACTAACATCTTCACCTTCTTGGGTAAAAGAAAACCGCCTTAGGAAGCCCCACGCAGTCCCTCTAGGACCGGGTTCACCCCTTAATCCCCAAATCTTCCAACACCTGGGGAACCAGCAGACCTAACTCCTCCCTGTGGAACAACTGAACTAGCTAAAGGCAGTCACTTTCAGCAGTCGGGACTTCATCGAAAAGGATCCAGTAAATCGCTGACAGGGATTTTTCCAGCACCACCGCAGTATCCTGCTGATCGGGCCCATCCGACTCGTCTGACATGTTCCCATCCTGAGGCGCGGATTGTCCCAGCCCAAGGAGACATAGGATCCCCTCCAGCGCCCGTCTGCTCCCCCCGAGGCTTTTTAGTCACAAGGGTTTTCCTGGGAAGCGACCGCCTGGATCCTGTCTCCTTCTCAGTCAAACAGACCTTGTGAAGAAGCAGGACAAGATCCGCTGACAACTGCACCGAATCCGAAGAGGAGAGATCCCGCCCATCATCCCTCTGACCCCCGTCCCTTCCCTGTCACCAGAACAGCTTAAAATCGACAGGCAAAAGCGGGGGAGGGGAGCCTCGAGGCTCTGAAGCAGCCTTTTAGATCCTGCCATGTGCTCTCAAAATGGCCACCGGTGCCTCCCCCCGGGCCTGCAGCACCGACCCGGCCGACCTCTTGGTCCAACCAACCCCGATCGGCCCGCGGAGGTCCCAGCCCCTTTCGAGGCACCCTCCGCATACAGCTCATTTGTACAGAGTCAAACTCCTCTCACACTGCAGCCGCAGCAACTTTTCCATCACTAAGCGAGCATCGGCCTGAACCGTGGTCGGGCCTAAAAATAACCCCTGCCGGTGGCGCGTCCCCGATGGAAGTAAGCCCCCGGCCCAGGAGGTTTTTGCCCTCACTCACCTGGCCCTGACTCCTGCCAGCTCAGCCAATCAGCACCTGAGCTGCTCCCTTCACAGTGCTGTTTTTTTGGTTTTTAGTTTTGTTTTTTTAAAGGCACAGACACCGAATAAAGGAAATAACCAGCAAACAAGGAAAGCACAAAGAAAAGGTCTACTTCCCTGCTTCTGGATGCGGAGGGAGCAGACTCTGGGGGTGAGGGAACCAGTACCCCTGGCTTTCACCTACCCTGAACGATAAAGGCTGAGCCAGCTGAGGTGTCACCAACCCCCCCCTCGCCCTGCTCAACCCAAGGGATGGCGCACGAAGGAACCCAAAACCTCGGGGAGCCTTCCAGGAATCTTCTGTCTTTTGTTTGTTTTTTTTTAATCAAACTCCAGACTGCAGGTTTGCACCTCTACCATCTGCTGGAGACAGAGAAATACTGAGGGACTGCAGGTGGCACTCTCAGTTATGTAGCAGTGCCTCAAAGATTTTGTTCTCTAGCTCCATCTGCTGGTAGGGATGCATAAACCCACATGTGGACTGATCCGGGGTACAAACAGGAAGACCACACTCTTTATCATTTACTCTAGCTTGCTCTGGCTGGAAATGATGGTTCTTTTGAAGAACCGTACTTCCTGTTCAGTGAACAAATGCCCTCTGTGCAGTGAAATGAATTCCTTTTCTGTCTGCTAACAGCGCGGAGAGGTCATGCAAGTTTCACCCGTCAGCAACATGCACAAATCTCTCCATAGCAGGTGCCAGGTCCAGAGGGCCGGATTTAAGATTCGAGTGCCCTTAGGAAGAGGCCAGGGTGTTGGGGGGAGGGGACCTTCCAGATCAGAGTGCATGGGGGGTGGGGCTCACCGTCTCTGGTATCCTAGTCACGCATCCATGTTCCCTGTGCTTAGGTCTGGCCCTGCAAATCTCCGCAGTATTTCAATAATAATCTAAAGACCACATTCACAGAAAAAAAAAAATACAATTGCAAGAGCTTAATAGTAACAGTAAAGACTTAAAAGTTTTAAATGAGACAAGAAAATACATTTTCAATTAGCTTTGGGGAGCCCTGCATCAGGTTTGTGCAGAAGAAAGCAGGGAGTATATAAGTAAGTTACAGCTCGCCTTACAATAGTGGCATTTCTTTTTCATGCTGAAGAAGAGTTGTAAAGAAAAGGATGTGGAGGAGCTTGTGTGTTTGCAAATGGGAACGAGAGAGACAGCAAAATTTAGGGCTAGAGCAGAACGATGTCCAGGAACGTATGGGGGCACTTTACTGAGCAGTGAGAATGAAAACTTCGGGGACCATGTCATCTCCTTCCGACTACTTACAGAGGAAATGGACTGGCGCCCCCTAATGTCAGGACTTAAACTGATTTCTGTTTCCCCTCGGAGGAATGCTCAGAAAGTCCTGTGACCAAACAGCACCGTCTGGCAGATAATTCCCCATCTTCTTGCAAAAGGGAATTGCTGGAACATTGCTTTCCTACAGAGGCACCTTCCAATTTAAACCACTTACTAAAGAAATAATCATTATAATTAAAAAATAATTGAGCTCTCGTGCTACCTGCATCGTTCATATCTGAGGGGGGTCCCTCACTGACCCTTCTTGCTTACCGGCAGCTTCTGGAACGGATCCGAACAGAACCACGGGGTCCTGCAGGATGCTTTGCAATATGCCAATCCCTGCTGCACACAAACCACCCTGTACACAGCCCAGGATTTTTCTGACAAACAGTAAAAGAAATCGTTCAGAGCACTGGACGCCCACTAGAAGCCACAGAGAAAGTTAGGGTTTTGTTTTTTGATGCCATTTTGTAAAAGGAGTCACTACAAAATGCAGTGATATAAAAGTTTTTTAAAAAATGTAAAAAAAAGTCTTACTTCCATCTGTTTTGCCATTTCCTCCCGCTCAACCAAAATTTCCGAGAGGTTTTTTAAGCCCAGTATGTTCCGGAGCGTGGTCTGGGCGAGCATCTGAGTTGCCAAAGTCACATCGTCCAACTTAAAAACTGAAGCAATGGGATCCACTATATGGTAATACAAGACGGCATCCACCGTGATTGTGACAGAGTCCTTGGTCAGAAGCTGAAAGGAGGAGACAGACAAATGTGAGGCTACCAGCAGGAAGAGAGCCCAGAGCTCAGAATTCTAAATGCTACTGAAACGCACAAGCGTTTATTATTTCAACTGACTAGACAACAAGTTTTAATTACGCACAAGAAGGATGGAGGTACCTATTTTATTCATAAGATGTAACAACTAGAATGGGAGAGTCATTCATCAGTGCCCAATGGAGGGATTTATTTGTTACAGCACTGCAATGTGAGATACCAGGAGACCCATGTTCAAATCCTACCACCAAAAAACACCACACACAGCAGTTAAGTGGAGCCTCTGGAAAGTGTCGGTTTCTTTGGATTTTATTTTGTCATAGCGGGGATGCCCCATTACTGTTGCTTATGTGCATTTTGAAGCTACTATGGACAATCCTTGGAATGCAATGATCTCCCCCATCCTGTCCTGCATTTGTAAGTCAGACATGCTGGTACATTGCACGACCATTCATTCTGCTCCTGTTTGTGTTTTCAGTTCATGCATAAATAAGAAAATACACAGTGAAATTAATCTGGTTTTGTTCTATTAATCTTTGCAAAAAAAAAATAAAAAATTAATTTCAAACATACTGGACCCAATCTAAATAAATCACTCTTGTGAAACTTAAGTAGAACTTGATTTTCTGCAATGCTTAAAAGGTTTAAGCCCGACTGTGCTGAGATAATACGTTTGCAATACTACACTATGCCACTAAATGGTGCCTAGAACATGCCTGCACAGTTCTGAAATGGAATCTCTCTTGTCCAAAGCTTGTGGAACAGAAACTTCAATGGACAAAAGAAAAGTATTTGTGCATGGGTTTTTCAATGCACAAAGCACGCTTGGGGACCTCTGAAATAACTGGGACCTACCAGGACAGTTCTGAAAGTTCTACATTAAACTAATTTTTTGTTGATCTTATTTTAGTTTTATAAAAGCTCCCAGTGGGAAGCTTACAGCAGGCCCAGGGACCATCAGGCTAAGGCATCTCCTGCATTTCATGGGCCCCGGCTTCACCTCTTTCCTCCAGAGCTTAAGAACCAGGAGATGTTTAATGGCGAGAGCTGTGGCAAACAGCGGGAGGGACACCAACAGGCAAAAGAGAAAGATGGCAAAGGAAGCCATAACTGCAAAATAGGAACTGACTAAAAATACAAATGAAAATGAAAAGGGATTCTCAGATAAATAGTGGGAATTAAAACTTCTGAAAACATCTATCGTCACAGATCCCAAAAGCTTTTTAACAAGTGTACACTGCTGAAAGATCAAAAAGTCTGTGTGTGTCCATATTCTTAAAGGATTCAATAACAACAAGCACAACAAGTACTTGCCCTAAAGTCAGAGGACTCCAGGGGAGCTGCAGACAGCAATGGACCAGTCTGAAGATGCGAGCAGTCCAAACCACACTCTACTGCCCCCTGCTGTCAACTCACATGAAGTGCTATCAAGAGCAGAGAAATCCATGTTAACCTGCTTTCCTCTGTTTCTAGGGACAGAATAGACGCAGCTGCAGGAGATTTAAAGTGGCACTGAAGTGGGGGGGGGGGGGGGGGAGAGAGCTCAAGTGGCAGCACAGCCAACAGAATCGGAAATGTTGCAAGAGACCCCAAAAACTGAAGCCACAAACATGTGAAAGTGCCCTTGTCTGGGGTGCGCCAATGTGTTTGGGTGGGACTGCTGTATCTGTGCCACTATTACTTCCCTGCAGGGTAAAATTAATCTGGTTACACCTCTTATCTTCACTCAAATTCTTATTTATTTCATTTATATTCTGCTTTTTGACATTTCAAATCAGATTACATTCAGATACTTTAGGTATTTCCTGGTCCCCACTGGGCTCACGATCTAAGTCTGTACCTGAGGCCATGGAAAGTCAAGTGGACTTCACAAGGTCACATGGAGTGGTGGTGAGATTTGAACCCTGGGCTTACCTGGTCTGCAGGCACTGCTGTAAGCACCAGGCTACTCCTCCACTCATTCTTTAAGAAGAGCACATTTTGGACACGTATGGTTTGTAAAACAAGTACTTTGGGATCTATGATTAGAGATCTTTAGGGAAGCTTTTAAACCCCCCTCCCTTTAAATGAGAATCCTTTTACCATTTTTTACTCCCATTCTGAATCTTGTAGTCGCTTTGCCACATCTTGCTCCGGCTTTGGTAATTGGCTCAGATTTGGATTTCTCCCAAAACTTACTTCCTGGGGTGGAACCACAAAGGCAGTCGTTCTTAGGTCAATTCGGCGAAAGTCATCAATGCAGGGGAAAATCCAATATATGCCTTGGGAGGGGTTACAAAGAGAAAAACCAGATGAAGGACACAGAAAAGTAAGCCACACCTGCTTCATGTCTTCTGACAGTCCCAGCACCATTATGATAATATACTGCCACGACTCCAGCTAGGCTAGGAATGAAGGTTATTACTACTGTAAAAAGGTGAACTCAGAAGTACAAGAAATAAATAATCTGTGGAGTTATCCGCTTTTAGTAAATTATGTATTGCTCCACCTTGACCTGCAAGCCTTGATTTTTTCCCGCCCGATGCCCTTAACTCCTTGTGCTCTGGCTTACTTGCTAGCTCCCCAAGGCCTCTTCAAATCATACAGAATTCCGCTGCCTGCAATCTTACTGGTTCAAGGAGGAATCATCATATCACTCCACTGTAAAATTCAAGTGTAAAATACACTTATGTGTAAACTTATCAATCCCACCAGCATTCCTTGGATTATCTCCCTCCTCTGTGATGATCTGCTCATCAAGGGAAGTTAGAGGTGCCAGCCTCTTGAATATCTGGCTGAAACCCGCAACTGGGCATTTTCGGTCACAGGACCTCTTTCAGGCTGATGCAATATCGGTGCACGTTAAAGAGGCGCTCCCTTAACGCCTGCCAATCCACCTCTCCGGGGCATCCAATGCAAAATGCAAATGGGCGGCTGCAGTAAAAAGGAGGTGCTAGGGGAAACTGCGTGCCCCTAACACCTACTCGGCAGTGGGCGCCCGGGAGAGGTGGCTGTCAGCCGGTTAGGAAGACGGAAGCTCGATTTTAGAGCGGCCATTTTCCTAACCTGACTCCTGGCACACTTTTTTTTTTTTTATTTTATTTTGGGACATTTCTACATTTTTAAGTTCCTCTGACTTAATATCGCCATGATATTAAGTCAGAGGCAGCATTTCCTGCTTTTCTGTATACTTTTTGGGCTGCTCCAGAGCAGGCGTTAATTTTGGTGACTAAAAATGTGCACCTTGGCCTCACTTTTTTTTTTGCATGGAGGGGGAATCGTTTGCATGTGATGAGTGCTATTAACTGGACTCGCTAACCCCCCGTTTTGCATCGGAGATTATGAACATGCATCTAAAATGCACGCCCTATCATTGGTTATGCAGCCAGCACACAGTATAGCATTGGCCTGTTTGTTTGATAACTGATGCTCGCCCTTTTAAAAAACATCAAAAACTTCTCTCTTTAAAAACATCTTTAACTTGGTGGATTAGCTTTATCCCACAGCCTGCTCATGTGCTTGCTGTAAAGCTTTGTCTGCTCTCTCATTGCATGGTTTTAGTTTATCCTGGGTCTTTCCTTATTTTGAATGATATATTTTTATGTATGTTTTATTTGTAACCTGCTCCGAACTATGGAGGGTGGGAAACAGAAATCTATTAACCTGTTAATCAATAAATATAAAAATGTTTTTTAAATATATATAAAATCTTTTAATCTACAAGTTAAAAGTGTGATACGCAATCAAAATCTACCATTAAAAAAAAACAAAAAACCAGACATCATTAAACACACTTTTCAAATATAGAAATATCTACAGTAACTGAATGTAATCCGCTGTGAAGTGCCCAAAAGCAGAATAAAAGTAAACAAAAAAATAAAAAAAATAAACCCGACATGACCATGTTTCAACAGCCACGCCTGCTTCGGGATAAATTACATTGAAACCACAAATATAACATGGGATCCGAATAGCTGCTACACCGCAAAAGTCATAAAACCAGAGTGTGCAGATAGTAGTGCATGACCAGCCTGCATAATTCAACTGGAAATCTGGTACTGATCATCAGAAAACGGATATGCAAAGGGCTGTGGTGCCAGGGAAGCCCAGCAGGATCAATCTGGCACTGCTTCAAGGCTGCCCTACAAGTTTCATCTATGTATAAGCAGGATGCTTCTGTGCTACTATACTTGTAAACAGTCCCAAGATCACAATTTTGTGCATTGAGCAACCCCAGAACTCTATACTTAAGGTTCAATTAGGTCTTACCTGCTAATTGGCTTTCCTCAAGTCCTAACAGACCAGTACCTGTGGGATTCTCCCTCCCACCAGCAGAGGGGGGCAGAGTGCAAAAGCTTCCTCTATTAAGTCACTACCATAAAGGCTGGCCCAGCAGAGGAGAAGTCAGTAGTCTTTTGCCAAAGCATGGCTTGTTGCTTGTATTCTTATATCTCCTCTTTTTTTTTTTAATTTAAGGAGAGCTCATTACCTGGCCTGCTCCTTTGTCTGTCTTGTTCTCCCAGGATGACATTTTCCCGGGTATTATAGGACGCTGGTTCCCTATCTTCTGCAGTAAGGGATCCAGGACACATCACAAAACGAAAGAAAATAGTAAGTGGAGAACAGCCTGCCTTCGCATTCAGCTGTGCTCCCTTGTTCCTTATGTTTTAACTTACTTATCAGACTGCTTATTCTTTTCTTACGAGCAGGATCTAGTCTGGTCTGTCAGGACTTAGAGAAAGCCAATTAGCAGGTAAGACCTAACTGAGCCTTCCTCTTCGTCCTGCCAGACCAGTAACCTGTGGGATGTACCTAAGCTGTACTTGCCCCGGGTGGGACCCCTAGTGCTGCTTCCAAGACCCCAATACCAAACGGTCTCCTCCCTTTCCTGAAGGTATAATCTATAGTGTTTTTTTATAAATGTGGACAGATGACGACGTGGCCGCCCTGCAAATGTCCCTTGACACAACTGCTCTGTATTCTGCCAAGACGCAGCTTGAGCTCTCATGGAATGCAACCTTGGCCCCTCCAGCACTGGTTTGTTCTTCATTATATAGGCTGTTGCTATTCTCTCTTTAATCCATCTCACGATTGAAGCTTTGGATGCTGCCTGCCCTTTTCTGGGTCCTGTGAACAAGATAAATTGTCTGACTTCCTGAAGTCATTGGTCTCTTCCGGGTACTTTAAGAGGCACCTGTGAACATCTAGGAACCTCAGATCTCTGTTTCCCTACGCATTCCTCCTTCCTAAATCCAGGACGAGAGATGGGCTGACTGAGATGAAATTCTGATACTTCCTTGGGTAGAAAGGTGGGTACCAGTGTGATTGTAACTTTTCCTTTGCAGGACAGCACTTGCAACTCCAAGATCCTTCTGGCCAAACACAGGGCCACTAACACTTCCATCTTTATTTAGTGTTAGCTCTTTCAAAGAAACCTCCCTGATGGGCTCAAAAGGCGCTGACAAGCATATTCAGCACCAAGTTCAGGTCCCATGGTGTTACTATGACCTTCCGAGGAGATCTCACCTGCTTTGCTCCCCTGAGAAAATGTACCACATCAGTGTTAGCAGCCACTGATATTCCTCTGCATGGCTCTCTGAAACTTGCAATCACTGCCACTTGCACCCTCAATCTGTTAACTGCTAGGCCTTTCTCTAGCCCTTCCTGTAGAAACTGCAAGATTGAAGCAATCCCTGCTTTCACTGGGGGCCAACCCTCTATTTTTACACCAGGCTTCGAAAACTGTCCAAATGTGACTATATGTGACTATATGTGAAGGAGGTAAACTGCTTTCTGGCCTTTAACAGGGTTGCAATTACTTGCTCTGAGTAACTTCTTCTATTAAACCTTCTCCTTTCAATAGCCAATCCGTAAGAGAGAATTTTTCAGATTGTGCCCTTACTATTGGCCCCTGCTTGAGGAGTGCTGCTATCCCTTTGAATGAGATCGGCTTTGCCTTCTTCAATCTTATCAGATCTACGTAACAGGGATGTCTTGGCCAGTCTGACCCTATCAAGACCACCCAGCCTTCGTGTTGAGAAATCTTCCTGACCATCTTGCCTACCATCAGTCAGGGGTTGAAAATGTATGACATCTGATTTGCTGGCCAGGGTTGGGATTGTACGTCCACTCCCCTGCATCGCTATTCTTTCCTTTGGCTGAAGAACCGACTGGCCTGGGTATTCTTTTTTGTTGCCCTTAAATCCCACTGTGGGTGCCCCATGCACCCGTTATGAGCATGAATGCCTCCTCTGACAGCTCCCATTCTCCCGGGTCTAGCTTCCTTCAACTGGAGGAAATCCGCCTGCAAATTGTCCACTCCTGCTATGTGCACTACAGAGAGATCCAAGAAATGCCTCTCTGCTATGTCCATGATGAGGCAGGCCTTGGATCCCCCTGCTTGTTCACATAGGCCGCTGCTGTGGCATTATCCGGGCAGACCTGGACTGCTTTGTTCCCTAACCAGGATTGAAAATGGCCTAGGGCCAACCTGATTGCTCTTAACTCTAATACATTTGTGGAACTTGGAACCATTTGGTATGGCCAGGACCCCTGAGCGTGTGCTCCCCATCCCCGATGACTCACAACTGCAGTTACTATTGTCAGAGGGGCTCTTCCGGAAAAGGGTTTTTTTGAGTCTAGCCACCACCACCGACTCTGGCTGCTTCGTTACGACAGAGGCTAACTTTGTGGCTACCAGTTGTACCACAGGTGTGCCTGGTGCTCTCGTCCATGGCACTACCCCTATTACCATTGCCATGGAGTCCAAGACCTGCAGATATCTGCACATAGATGGGACTGGGGCGTGTGCAGGGCCTGCTCTTGCTCCTGCAGCTTCCCTATCCTTCAGTCTGTCAGACACTCTCTCCCTAACTCAGCACTGAAAAGTACGCTTAAGTACACTAGCATCAGACTGCCTTGTTCACTGTCCAGCCTAATTTCTCCAGGACATGGACTGTTCCCTCTGTGGCCCGTCAGCCTTCCTACTGGGAGTCTGCTCTTATTGGCCAATCGTCCAGGTAAGGGTGCACTTTGACCCCTTCCTTCCTTAAGAAAGCCGCCACTACTACCATCACCTTTGCAAAGGTCCTTGGTGCCATGGCCAGTCCAAAGGGGAGTGCCCTGAACTGGTAATACTGACCCGCTAGCTCGAAGCCTAAGTAACGCTGGAAATCTCTCCTGATGAGAATGCGAAAATATACTTCTGTCAGATCTAAGGCTGCCAGGAATTCCCCTGTCCTTATGGCTGCCTTTACTGTAGCCAGCGATTCTATAAGGAAATGGGGAAATACCAGGACCCCGTTTACTCACTTTAGGGTCCAGCACTGGCCAAAAGCTTCTTTGGTACTAGGAAACAATAGAGTATACCCCGTGCCTTCCTGACCGGCAGTACCGGGATAACGGCTTGCAGCTGAATTAACCTAACATCTGCATGACCGCAGCTCCCCTGCTTGCCTTGTATGGGGAAGAAATCTTCTGAAGGGAAATCCAGTGAGCACCCTGAAAGGACTGCGGCCATCCTGAGGCCTGCTTTTGCCCTGAGCCAGAGGCCATCTTGCCAGACCGAAAAACACCACAAGCCCCTAAATCGGACACGCACAGAAAGGTCTTCTTGACGGTTTTCTTGTCCTCTGGCATTCTATTCCCCTTGGAATCCCTCACGGTTTCAGGTCTTCACCAAACAGCCACTTCTCCTTAAAAGGAAGATTACACAGCTGTGACAGACCACACATCCGCCAGCTTGCCCTTAAAAGAAGAGATTACCAAAAGGAAAAGTAACAAAAAGAATACTTCCCTGCTTCTGGCTAATAGCTGAAGATGACAGGACCTTAGAGAGATCCCTGGCTTTCCCTCCCTCTGGAAGATGAAGGCCGAGGCAGATCAGGGATTACCAACCCCCCAACTCACTCTGCTCTACCTGAGGGAAGGCCCATGAAGGAACCTAACACCTTGGGGAGCCTCTTCTCTTCTTCTAAGAATTTAAGAAACTTCTATATTTTATTTCTTTTTTTTTAAACTCCAGATTGCAGGTTTGCACCTCTATCATCTGCTGGAAACAGAAAAATACTGAGGGACTGCAGGTGGCACTCTCAGTTATGTAGCAGTGCCTCAACGGTTTTATTCTCTGCCTCCACCTGCTGGCAGGGATGCAAAACCCATTTGTCTGCACCAATCTGGGGTACAAACAGGAAAAGGAATTCTTCTTCTTACCAGGTCTCCCAATATTAGGAATAGGGGTCTGGAACCCACCCAGAAAGTCTCCCAGGGGGAGAGAAGGCAGAACCCAAATAGAAAAAAAAAACTTTTGAATGCAAGCAGATAAAAATTTTACAAATTCTGAGCTATGACTCAAGATTTATTATCACAAGTTTAAACAGTGAGAAACAAGTAATGAAAATACTATAAAGGTACTGTAAGTTTTCCACGGTTAACACAACTTGGTTTTCTTTTAATTCCCAGATGATAAGTATTTCAAACTAAGAGAACCGGTTCTCCTACCTTTATCATAAGACAATCAGATCCGTGTGGTTTGAGTATTAACTGCTATACTTTCTATAACAAGAATTGAATAATGCTGCTATGAAGAAAGTGAAGCTTTCTGTTCTAATTCTGCCTTGCAGATCCAGCAGGACAGAGTCAACACTAATTACAAGTCAGTACATAAAGTATTTTGTGTTTCTTGATTCTGAATGTCTGTTTAACCTTTTTTTTTTTTCCTTTGTCTCTTTCCAGTGAACTCTCAAAGCCCTGTGAACTCTGAGGCTTTTGTACTGTGTGTTCTTCACGTCTCTGGTACAATTACTTATGACGGCTGCTGCAGTGATTCTATACTCTTTCTTTGTATTTCTGTTTGCAAGTTCCATGTAAACCGATATGATGTTTCTCACGAATACCGGTCTATAAAAGCTTTTAAATAAATAAATAAATAAAATTTAAACGTTCCAGTCCAGCTAGACTTTACGGTAAGTATGCACTTAGCTGACTTTATTTAGGATGAATCTTTGTATGCTCTGCTGTTAATAGGGGCACGGCTTGAGTGACCTAAGGTTCCGTATGCCGCTCCCCAACTGTGATCCTCATGTTGTACTGGGTACGTTGGCTCTGGAGCAGTCAGAAACCTATCTGTACGCTTTAAATAACAAAATAGCGTGTTCCTCCACAACACTAACCGCATTGATCTTCTGGACTGTAATAGGAGTCCTCCCTCAGGGGCCGATGCAAAAACTTTGTGCTGAAAGTCGGCACTGTGTGTTCAACACCCGCTTTCCTAACACGCCCCCAGGCACCTCGCCTGGGGGCGCGTTGCAATATTTAAATTAGGGCTTGCGCTGTCCAGGACGCGCTAGGGGTGACTGCGCACCCCTAGCACCTCCTTGATAGCGTGTGCACATGCACGGGTTAGGAAAATGGACGCTGATAAATTCAGCGTCCATTCTCCCAACCCGACTATTGGCTGTTGCGTTCAGGCCTGCTCTCGCTCTCGCTCCACCCTGTCTACCTTAGTGGCGACTCCCTTCGGGTCTGACGGACAGATGCTGCGCGCGCTCCAGAGTTTGTACCGGCAAGGGGCGAACCTCGGGGGCGTCCCCCCGTAGTGACATCATCCGCTTCCACCTTAAAAGGTCTTTGCTTGCAACTATGAATTGAGTTAGCAAGGGGAATTCTTTCTCCGCTGCTCTGCCTCCACCAACTTACCTAGGGGTACCCGCTCCTCGGGGACCTCGCTCTCTCTTCTTGATTTCAGATTGCTAAGACGGGATCCGGTACTCGCTCCTCGAGGGCCTACGTCCCTGAATGCTCAGAAGACTCCTTACTACCTGGAAGCGATCGCAGACGTGAATACTATGAGTTCTATTACAGATAGGAACCGGTACTCGCTCCACGAGGGCCTATGTTCCTAATCTCCGAAGACTCCCTTCTGTCTAAGACGTTATCGCAGGTACGGAGATCGTGAGTTATTATTGCAGATAGGAACCGGTACTCGCGCCACGAGAGCCCATGTTCCTAAATCCCTTCTCAACTCTCTTCTATATCAGAAGCTATCATATATCTATATCTTGTGAATTACTATTATAGATTGCAGATAGGAACCGGTACTCGCTCCACGAGGGCCTATGTTCCTAAAACCCTCCAAAGAATCTCTTCTATTCCATAAGCCATCTCATACACAGATATTGTGAGTTCTCATTCCAGACTGCATATAGGAACTAGTACTCGCCTACGGCTCCTGTTCCTGAATATACTGAAGACTCTCTGTTGCATGGAAGCCATTACAGATATCTACAATCCTCAGCAACCCAGAGACCGCAATTCCAGTATCTGAAGGACTTCAGCCCTGCCGGGCACATCAGCTCACTACTGCCACCTCTGGTGGTTCTACTTCCTGTCTCATAAAGAACTATCTGTGTTTGTCTCCATATTCCAGCCTAGTCGGTGGTCCCTCTCAGGATATCCTCCTGGGGGCGCTGTCATCTGCCATCGGCCCAGGGATTCACCAATTTACTTTGAGTGTTCATTCCTTGCACTACTAGAGCGGTATTATATGACTGCCACTCTGTGGGAAGCCAACCCACAATAGATCATTAACTCCACTTACGAAGTATTACAACTGTTAGCTCTTCCCCTTGGCAGGGTGATCCATAACAGATTGCTAGCTCCCTGGTGGACTTATAACAGATTGCTACTCCTAGCAGCAGGGATTGATAACAGATTGTTAACTCCTCCCTCTCCAGGAGGAGATCCATAACAGATTGCTAACTCTGAGCAGCAGATTTATAACACTGGCACCAGGAGGAGTGTATTAAATCAATATAAAAATGTGGGGCACTTAATATTAATTTATTCACTCCTTCACATTGCCGATTGGGCAATAAGTGAAGGAGTGAATAAATTAATATTAAGTGCCCCACATTTTATATTGATTATACACTCCTTCTGGTGCCAGTAGTCAGGTTGGGAGAATGGATGCTGAATTTAACAGGAAAGGGACGCTTGTCAACTGAGCGTCCGCTTCCTGCACCAGACAGCCAGCGCTTTTTTTAAACTTTTGGTTTTTTTTATTTTTTTTTAAAGAGTTGTTCCTCCTACTTAATATCCCAGCGATATTAAGTAGGAGACAGTACAGAAAAGCAGTTTTTTCTGCTTTTCTCTACTAGTTTTAGTAGCGCTCAGCAATTAACGCCTGCTCCGGACAGGCGTTAATTTCTGATTGCTGAAATGTGCTTCCTAGACACTTTTTTTTTGCATAGGGAGTGAATAGCTAATATCCTCATTCACATGCATTTGCATGTGATGAGCGCTATTAGTTTCACTCCGCGTTGGCCGTGTGTTGTAGAGGCGCTAATCCCCTTATTGCATAAGGGGATTAGTTAGTGCCTACAGAACCTGCGTCCAACTGTGGCTTATATACAGGCCGATACAGTACAGTGTGCTTCGACGGAGCGCACTGTTAACCCGCTACTGGACGCGCGTTTTCCCTTACCCCTTATTCAGTAATGGGCCGAAAACGCGCGTCCAATCCACTGAACCTAATAGTGCCTGCAACATGCAAATGCATGTTGATGGCCCTATTAGGTATTCCCACGCATTACAGAAAGTAAAACGTGCAGCCAAGCCGCACATTTTACTTTCTGAAATTAGCGCCTACCCAAAGGTAGGCGCTAATTTCTTCGGGCACCGGGAAAGTGCACAGAAAAGCAGTAAAAACTGCTTTTCTGTGCACCCTCCGACTTAATATCATGGCGATATTAAGTCGGAGGTCCTGAAACTTTCCAAAAGTAAAAATTAAAAAAAAAAAAAAATTAAGTTGGTCGGCGGCTGTCGGGTTGAAAACCGGACGCTCAATTTTGCTGGCGTCCGGTTTCCGAGCCCATGGCTGTCAGCGGGCTCGAGAACTGACACTGGCAAAATTGAGCGCTGGCTGTCAAACTCACTGACAGCCGCTGCTCCAGTCCAAAAGGAGGCGCTAGGGACGCGCTAGTTTCCCTACAGCCTCCTTTTGCCCGTTTTTACCGCCGGGCCTCATTTAAATACAGAATCGTTCGCCCGCTCTCCCGCGGACTTTACTGAATCGGCCCATTTGTGTGCTCGGCTGAGCACACTGTATTGCATTGGCCTCTCAGTGTTTATTCGAAGCAACTAACAGGAACTGGGCTAGCTGATTGGGGAAAACAAAAGATAGTGCCTACAGCTTGGAGAAGAGACGACTGAGGGGAGATATGATAGAGGTGTTTAAAATCATGAGAGGTCTAGAACGGGTAGATGTGAATCGGTTATTTACTCTTTCGGATAGTAGAAAGACTAGGGGACACTCCATGAAGTTAGCATGGGGCACATTTAAAACTAATCGGAGAAAGTTCTTTTTTACTCAATGCACAATCAAACTCTGGAATTTGTTGCCAGAGAATGTGGTTCGTGCAGTTAGTATAGCTGTGTTTAAAAAAGGATTGGATAAGTTCTTGGAGGAGAAGTCCATTACCTGCTATTAAGTTCACTTAGAGAATAGCCACTGCCATTAGCAATGGTTACATGGAATAGACTTAGTTTTTGGGTAATTGCCAGGTTCTTATGGCCTGGATTGGCCACTGTTGGAAACAGGATGCTGGGCTTGATGGACCCTTGGTCTGACCCAGTATGGCATTTTCTTATGTTCTTATAATTAAAATATCCTTATTCTAGTTAGCACAGAGGAATTAAATTCAGATGCTCGCTCGTGTATGGTGAGGATTATTTTCATTCTTTCACTCACCTCTCCCACTGTTACCACAGGTGCTCATCAATATGTAGTCATCACCAGAGGCTGTATGCGTAATCTGAAAAGGTGCCACCAAGTATTTTCATACTAGGATGTTATAAGTATGAAAACACTTCTCTTTACTTCTGTGAACTCTGCCTGTATTCTCAACCTGGTGCACAGAGTGATGACTCACACCTAAAATAAATAAAATGGTTCCTCTCACTTTACAAGCAGCTCTGCCGTTGGTTATACCCCTTTTCTTTTAGCTTTCTCAGTGGCTTCTGTTATCAGCTTTGCTATAAGCAAGCTTACAGTTTTTTATAGCCAGCTCGTCTCTCACCACACCACTTCAGTAAACCAGACCTTCTCCTGGGTCAAACTCTGGTTCTCCTAGATCAGTTCAACTGAAGAGAACATACTTCTTCAGAAGATATATGTATTCTCCTATATTATGAGAACTGTAGCCCTCTCCTTGTCAGAGGAAGCCAGGACAGTGGCAGATACAGCCATATAGTGAAGGGAAAAATCACTCGCTTTATCCACATTACATTTGCCAAATTTCCAGCCAACTCTTACAAAGCTATCAATGGCTGATGAAAATTCACCACGACACAGCCAGGTTAATTTAATATTAAACTGCCTACGCTGAACCGTACCCAGAATTTACCTTCTTTTTAAAACAAATATCACACTAACAGTCACATACACTTCAAACAACCATACTGGAGATATGTGCCTTCCTCTCTGTGCTTCACCGTTGTGTATTTCTGGGATTTCAGAGGAGCCTCTGAATAACAGGCCGATTCAGTAATAACGCAGGACAGCGGACGAACGCCCGCTCGATACAGTATGCAAATGAGGTGGTGCAGTAGAAACGGGCAAAAGGACGCGCTAGGGACATTAGCGCGTCCATAGCGCCTCCTTTTAACCCGGAGCAGCGGCTGACAGCGGGTTTGACAGCCGACGCTCAATTTTGCTGGCATCTGTTCTCGAGCCCGTTGACAGCCACGGGCTCGGAAACCGGACACCGGCAAAATTGAGTGTCCGGTTTTCGGCCCGACAGTTGCGGGCCGAATTCAAATTATTATTATTATTTTTTTAACTTTTTTTTACTCTTCGGGACCTCCGACTTAATATCGTCATGATATTAAGTCGGAGGGTGCACAGAAAAGCAGTTTTACTGCTTTTCTGTGCACTTTCCTGGCGCCAGAAGAAATTAGCGCCGACCTTTGGGTCGGCGCTAATTTCTGAAAGTAAAATGTGCGGCTTGTGAGGTTTGCAAAATCAAAAACAAATACTGTTTTCTTGTTGCACTGGCCACAACAGTCTCAGTGGCAGCATTTTCGCCAGTTATTTTCAATAAGTATTGCAGGGACCATGACAGCCTCATTGAATATGCAGAAGTCATAGCATTCAGACGGAACCATAGCAGCTCTCGCTCCTTGCAGGATCTCAGGATACAGGCACGTGAGCCATAATACTCCCAGTAGCACAGGGAGGGGAGCAGGAGCTCTCACAGCTTGCCCGCACATCTTCCCCATGCAGTAACATGCCCAGTGAGAGAACTGAAAAAAACAAACAAACCCATGCCACATCCCAGCAATGCTCTGTTAAAGCCCAGGTTTCAGGTCAGTTAAAAAAAAAAACCTTTACCCACTAATTTCTGTATTTTAATCTTTGGCTATTTCCTCTTTCAGACTTAGGACCTGGGAGATTTTTTGTAATTAGGGCCCCCAGCTCATCTGCCCTCAACAAATGCATAACTGAGTCCCTAGCCTCCAGTTCTTCCTCATTTAAAGTATCTTCCTGGGAAGAGCCCTCCTCCTCCCCAAACTCCACCCGGATTCCACCCCAGGTCTTCGATCTTACCAGCCCAGCTTTTCCCCTGAAGAAACAGCCTTATTCTGCTTATCTTTCATCTGGAAAGCGGCTTCCCGCGTAGCCAAGATGAAGTCTGAGGAAAACTCAAGCTCCTTATCCCCTGAGGGCTCCTCGCTGCCCCACCCTGCAAAGATGCGGAAGGAAGGAAGCACCCCCCAGTGCAAGCTGTTCAAGTGGCCCAGCCTCACGCCCTTCCTCCAACACAACTGCGGCAGAAAGCGCCAGCGACGCTAGGGACCCCCACCTGCTGCACTTCTTCCCCGTGTCCATACTTAGGGCAGGGAGCAATGGTTCGGGACGGGCTGCTTCTCCGCCTTTTTTCTTGTTACATCAACAGGCAATTTCATCGGGAAACCAGGAGACCTAAACAACCCGCTGACCAGGGGAGAAAACATCAGACCTACGGAGGCTGTCATCCCGCAGGTTCCCCACCCCGGCTCCTAGGGAAAGCGACCTTAAAAAAGGCCGTTACCTTAGAGCCCTTCTTGCACTGCTGGACCACCGATGTCAGTGCTACGTCCCCTCTGCTGGGCCAGCCTTTATGGTAGTGATGTCAGAGAGGAAGCTTTTGCACTCTGCCCCCATCTGCTGGTGGGAGGGAGAATCCCACAGGATGAAGAGAAACAATGCATTTTATTCTATAGTTACTCATTCCTCAAAGCAAAGAGGGCGGGGTATGCTGTAACTTCCAGTGTGTCCTACTACAAGTCTCACTGTAGAAAGCAGAGGGTGGGCTCTGTCTGTTGTTGATTTTGGTACTGAGGATACAGCCTGAGCAGGTTCAGCTCAGGGGAGGTGTGTGTGGGTGGAGGCAACCAAAAAAGTGAACAGGTAGCACATGGAAGACAGACAACTGGAGCCCAGATGGACTGCGATGCCTGCTCTCCCCTCCCTCACCTACTTCCAACGTTTTGCAGAGAGATAAGGGAGTAACCAGTCTAGGTTCTCTGTCAGACTGCAGTCTTAAAACGGCTTTGCTAGTGCCGGGATACATAGTGCTCCTGTCTGCAGATCACTCGATGGTTGCCATTGACAATGTACAAGACAAAGAAAGCTCTCAGAGTGCTAGTCCAGTAAACTTGAATTAAATGAAGAGGACACTGATGAAGCGATAGAAAGACCTATTATTTGAGCCCAACAATGGCACAAACCCAACTGGCGAGTGGCAGGGATCTCTCCTTTATTTCCAGCATCGTTTCGCTGCCCATGGACTAAACTCATGGCATTCTGCATCTCCCAAGTTCAGCGCGGCCTGCTTGGCAGGGACAATGTTCCAGGTGCACGGAGACTCTCTTACCTGGTCCTCTGGCTCCATGTCGATTGATTTTACCCAGTCGAAAAATGACTGCTCTTTCATATTCTCGGACTATCTAAAAGTGAAGGGGACAAATGTAAAACTCTACCCTGCTGCTTCAATAACTACACATCACACAAATAAGCCCACAAACATGCAACATATTGGTTCCACTAGCCAGCCAGCTACCCACCCACCCAGTCTCCAACAGTCATTGTGCCATCTTTTTCTAAAAACATGACAGGGAATCCCACAGGCCAAGATATGAACCTTGTTGCTGGAATAATCTCTCTCTGTTAACTCTGCTTTCTGTTTTGGTTTTGTTGTAATGGGCATGTCACAAAAATTATACCCTTCTATATAATTAGTGATTATAAACATTATGTAATATTATTAGATATCAAAACTACATGTTCATAAATTCATAGTACTCTTTTCAGATATTCTGCCTCATGCTGACTTGCACCATCAAAATTCATCATCAGCTGTTTTAGCATTTATTGTTGGGCAGCAGGATGCATCAACAAGGAGCTAGATATTGCTCTTTTAAATACTTATCAATTGTTACTGTGTATGCCCTCTCTCCCCCAACCAAGCAGCTGTCACAGATATCAGTCCCAGCCTGGATCATCCTCCTATTCTGTCCCTATAGTGCTAAGTTGTGATCAAGCACCCCAAAAACATACTTAGCCTTAATAGTTAAAATAAATAATTAACCCACAGGTCACCCCCACATCAGCCCTCCCAATTTAAAGAGGTCTGAATTATCTTTAAGTAATCTAGAAATTACTAACCATTCATAAAAATTAATCTAGACAACAGCAGTAGCAAGAGTAGGGAGACAGCAAATTCATATTCTTGCACTGATAGCATGTGTTACTCTTCACCCAATACAAACCAGAACTAAAAGGTTTCCCCAAAATAGATCCTGGGGACCCTCGACCACTAACCAAAAACATGCAAATTAAAAATGTATGCAAATCTAGCTCATTATTCATTGCAGCTGACCTGAAAATCAGACCAGAGTTTGGGAGCCCACACACCAGCTCTTGTTGCTCTGAGTCAGTCCATCCAGGAGACAGATTAATGTGACATTGTCATCTACTATGAACTCGAAAAGCACAGAGTGCCATCTCTTTTCTTTTCTGAATTTAAACCAAATTCAGTGGTGCAAGGAGGAGCCCATGGTGTAGAAGGCACAGTGAAGCCCCTCCCGGGATTTTCTGCACAATGAATCTGAGATGGGTTTTACCACCAGCTTCCAGAGTGCTTCAAGACCATTTCTGACATGTAGCTGCAACTTACAAAATGCTCTGGCAACTGTGTCCAGAGAGAGGGGGAGGAACTCCACATTCATGCAAAAACTGTAAAAGAACTGCCTTTTAAGCAGGTCTGAAACCTATTTTAGATGCACTGCGGAGCAAGTTGGGACCAGAAAGAGGAATTTACCTTGATACAGCACCAGATAGATAAAGGTAAGGTGACAAGAATCAACAACAAAGAGAGGAACATCAGGGTCCAGCCACAGCAGCCAATACCTTCATTTTGGCTTTCTACAGGGGCACAGAAGGATACAATTATATAAGCCAAGTATTTATACAGAAAACATATTAGAATGCATTTCAAGAGGAGCAATGAGAGCTGAGAAATCCAGCGATTTCTTTCACTGGTCTAGAATAACGTTTTTACAACCAAGAAAATGTTTAAGAAGCTGCGTACTGTAAGAAAGAACTTCCAACAATTTTGCAAATGATCTCAGACCCTGCTCTTTAAAGTTTGCTGTGCGATTCTTTTTTTTTTTTTTTAATATGAACATAGAATGGGAGAAAGCACCTGGGAAACCTTTTGATATTGCATCGGCCTGTACATTGTTTGCACGGGCTCCGGATACCGGATGCAGAGTTTAGAAATCCTGATCTCTCCTGCCACTCACAAAACCCGTATTTAAAGGACAGATCTACCATAGCCAAGACAGGAACAGATGCAGAGGTTTACCAGGTCCCGGCTTTAATGCCATTTACTGATTTTAAAGAACCACGTGCAAGACAATCTTTATATGTAATGATGCTTTCTCGCCGTAGAATAATCTGTATTTCCAGCGCGGCAGGAGGACAGAACAGTACCGGGAGCCCCTTCCTCTTCGGGCTTCCCCTTCTCGGCTTTCAGGGGCTGCAGCTGCTGCTCCTGGGCGAGTTCCATGGCTGCGCTTATCGGGTTGTGTTTACAGTGTGGTGGGGCTGGGAGGGCGGAGCCCGGCCCATCCCTGCTCATTCCTGGGAAAAGCAACAAGGGGGATGGGGGTCCCTTCTAGCAGTAGACAGCAGAGGTCGCCGTTTCCCCTTCCAACGGGCAAAGATGCAGCCAGCAGCTCAGCCCGGGTACACGCTCGCAGGCTCGTAGTGAAGACGCCCCCGAAAAACCGGGACCCCTCTGCTGCTCTCAGATTTCCGGGAACAAAATCTCCCAACCCCTAGTCCTGTACTCTAGGAGCGCTATAAAATCTCAAATCCTGCCTTGACTGCAACGGAAAGGGAGAACAAGAAAATAATTTCCACCCCCTCCTTTCAGCATGTTGCCAGTTCTTCCTCCCCCAGCCTGCTCACATAAGGAGAGCGAGGCAATCAAGAACAATCTTAAAATAATGCGAGTGTGTTTTTAAATACTCTGCATTGAGAAATGCTAAAGAGCAATAGCTTAGATTGGAGGGAGGCAATTTGCAAAAACAGAATTGTAAGCACCTAATAATTATGCCTAATGGCTCAATGGGGCTAAAGCTTCTTAATACATAAATAAAATCCATCTGCAGATTTAAGCATAAAATTATGACAGGAGAAGAACCGAACAACTCCCCACCCAACATATCTCAGCCGAAAGCGAGATTGCTGCTTTAAAACCTTAACGTCACTGGCGGGAGCCCAACTGTAATCAAAACCACTTTAGTTCGTTGCTATAAGACAAAAAAAAAAGGGGGGGAGTAGCAAAATCCACTCCCAGAAGCAAATACCGGAGGTTTAATGCGCCGGCTCTGTCTTCGTTCTGCGCATGCTCCGTACATCCGCCGCCGCGCACCCCGCCACTGGATCGGTTCTGCGCATGCTCTGCTGCTCCGGCGTTCGCTTCCGTTTTGCGCATGCTCCACACTGCAGCAGGTATCCCTGCAACCCCCATGGTAAAAGTGATGCAAAGCAGCTTCTTTACGGCAAACAGCAAGTGTATGCTGAGGAGGGGGCGTGCCAGAGTCGGCAGCTATAAAACATCTTCCTCTCATTCGCGCCTCTGTCACTGAGACATTCCCTGTTCCAGAGACCCTTAGAAACAGCCCCTGGCCCACAGCTGTGAGTGCTGCAGGGACTATAAGAGCCAACCCCACCTCCATTCCCGGAGAGCTGGCACTGCTGCAGTCTATAAGAGACACCCTCGGAGAGCTGTCACTGCTGCTCTGCCTGTGAGATAATCCCACAGACACCTCCCAATCCCTGGAAGGCTGCATTCTCAAACAGACACCCCACAACCACTCCCAGAAGGCTGTCACTGCTGCAAAGTCTCAAAGAAACATCCCCACCCCTAGAGGGCTAGCACTGCCTCAGGGTTTCAAACAGATACCCCCAACCTTGGAGGACTGCAGTGCTTTTATAAGACCCTCTTACTCCTGGAAGTTGTCACTGATCTAGTCATTCTGAGAAATCCCTTAGTTCTTAGAAGGCTGTCTGCTAAAGTGTCTCTTGAGAAATATTCCTTGACTGGCTGTTACTGCTACACAGTTTACAGAGATGCTGAAATGAATGTGGATGTATCTGACCATGTTCCGGACACAGGATGAGAAGGATAGGACCATATTTGTGGGTAACTTGGACAGTGGTGTAAAAGAAGAAATTCTTTATGAACTTTTCCTACAGGTATGTTGTGTTATATGAGAAGGGAAATTGAAGGGGCAAACGTGTAAAAAAATACTAAAATCCAATAAAATGGGAGGGGTTCTGCTTTTTTCTGTAAATGCTGCTAATATGTGTACTAATATGCACATATATTAAGTCTAGTTTAATACAAATTCTATGTACAGATCCAGCTGAATGCCATAAAATGAATGGAATACTCAAATTTTAGAAGCCACCAGGACAATGGGGTGGAGCGTGGGATAGGTCCCATCTCCAAGCAATCTGTAATTTGTAGTCCAGCCTCCATCAGTTTTAAAATTGTGAATTCCTGCGAATGCTCCTTAAAGTTTGGGGATGGTTGGAAGTCTTTCATATTGAGCCATTCCTCTTAACATTTAATTTTAATTAGAGAGTTGTGGAGCCCAAATTTAATAATTAAGCTTGTTTATCTCTTTTATTGATTACTACTTATTTAAAAATTAAATTTTCTTCTGACCTTTTAGTCAGGTATATGATTACTCAGACATTATATATCTGAAGTAGTGATCAGTTACTCCAAGCTGCCAGAAATATAAGTACGACTTGGTAGCTGAGTTTGCTAATGGGCCTCTTCAGAGGGCTAGCCCTGGTGTAGTCTGGTGTAGCAAAAATGAGAAAAGGTGGGTGGTACATTATCCACTAAGCAAATTATTGAGGCATGAACTTAAGAACATAAGACTTGCCATACTGGGTCAGACCAAGGGTCCATCAAGCCCAGCATCCTGTTTCCAACAGTGGCCAATCCAAGTCACAAGTACCTGGCAAATACCCAAACATTAGATAAATCACAAGCTAATATTTCTTATTAATTACTGAAATAGCAGTTTATAGATTTTTCCTCTAGGAACATATCCAAACTGCTGTAACCACATCCTCTGGTAATGATTCCAGAGTTTAACTATGCGCTCAGTGAAAAATAATTTTCTTCCATTTGTTTTTAATGAGCTACTTGCTAACTTCATGGAGTGCCCCCCCCCCCCCCCCCCCGGTCCTTCTATTATCTGAGAGAGTAAATAACTGATTTACATTAACTTGTTCAAGTCCTTTCATTATTTTGTAGACTTCTGTCATATCCCCCCTCAGTCATCTCTTCTCAAAACTGAACAGCCCTAACTTCTTTTGCCTTTCCTCATTGGGCAGCCATTCCATGCACCTTATCATTTTGGTTGCCCTTCTCTGCATTTTCTCCAGTGCAGCTATATCCTTTTTGAGATGTGGTGACTGTTGCGACCGTCGCTGCCCGACATCTCCACTCCGCCCTCCTTACCTCTTTGGCGACTCCCTCCTGGGTCGATGGAAGTTTGGCTGCCGCGGTGTCATCTTGCCGACCTCCTCCGGCGTTCCCGGACCGGCTAGATGCTACCTTCCGCCATGTTCTCCTGAGGCCTAAGGGCATGCGCACAGCCCCGACTCAAGTACCAGCAGTGGCGCGAACCTCAGGGGTGTCCCCTGAGATGACATCATCATCTTCGCATATTTAAAGGTCTTTCATTTCGCTAACTAATCGAGTTAGCAAAGGGTTTCCTACCTAGCTGCCTCCAGATATCGCTGCGGATGGGATTTGCTCTCCGCATACCTTGCTACTCTGCCTCCTTGGACTTTACCAGGGGTACCCGCTCCTCGGGGGTCTCGCTCTCTCTTTTACTTTTCAGGTCGCAGTCTGGAACCGGTACTCGCTCCTCGAGGGCCCAAATTCCCGGACCTGCTACTGAATATAACTTCTGCTAGGAAGTCACCGCTGCCTACAACACCAGTGATTTACCATCTCTCTCTCAGAGCTTTCCCTGGAACCAGGTACACGCTCCTCGAGGGCCTACTTCATTCCAGCTCCTGGGCTGTTCTAAGAGACTACAGTGTGAGTGTTACCATTAAGGTTCTGTTCCTGAACTCTGCATACTCTGCCTACTCACTATCTCAGTTTCTCTACAGCTCAGCCTTCCTGGGATCGCTGTTCCAGTGCCTGAGGGACTAAAGCCCAGCCGGGCCAGCTCACTACTGCCACCTCTTGTGGTTCTCAAAAACTGTTTAATAAAAGAACTTGTGTGTGTCTGTCTCCCAACTCTGAGCCTGACCGGTGGTCCCTCTTGGGATCTTCCCCCGAGGGCGTGGGCCACCGGCCCAAGGATCCACCCACAACTATCACAAATAATAACAGTGACCAGAGTTGCACACAGTATTCAAGGTGCGATTTCATCATGGTCCTGTATACATGATCCTGTATACATTAATGTATACAGGATCGCCATCCTCAAAGCCAAAAAAGACTTTTTTGCAAAAAAAATACACAACTTCTCTTTCGACCCCAAAGCTTTATTCTCCTTTGTATCATCTCTTACAAAACCTGCGCCCCCTATCATCCCTGACGATCAAGCTTCCATCAAAGCTACTGAACTCGCCATCTACTTTGAAAATAAGATAACCAACCTCCTCAAGCCTATCACTATCGCTTCAGCTCAACTGACAACCCCTCCTTCCAGTACCCCATCACCGACAAGGAGTTCCAACCTTTCATCCTTCGAGTCACCATCCTCTTTAGAGATCGAAAGCATCCTCAAAAAGCTTAAACCTTCTTCACACCCGTCGGATGCAATTCCCTCCAATCTTCTCCTCTCCATTCCCAAAATCATTTCCAAATCATTGACAGACATCATCAACTGCTCTTTATCTCAAGGAAAGGTTCCAGAACAATTAAAACTAGCCATTCTAAAACCCTTACTAAAAAAACCTAACCTTCCGACGTCCGACCCAGCCAACTTCCGTCCAATAGCCAATCTTCCCCTGATCTCCAGAGTAATGGAAAGAATTGTTAACAAGCAACTGTCCGACTACCTAGAAGAGAACAACATACTCTCCCCCTTCCAGTTCGGATTCAGAAAATCTCAAAACACGGAAGCACTACTATCCTCCCTATCAGACACCATCTTACTTAACATGGAAAGAAAACAACCCTACCTTCTCGCCTTTCTTGACTTATCCGCCGCTTTCGATACGGTTAATCATGCCATTCTACTTGAGCGCTTATCAGAGATCGGCATCCAAGGAGAAGCTCTGAGCTGGTTCAAATCATTCCTCGAAAATAGATTTTACAAAGTTAGAATTAACAATAAAGAATCACTCCCTATCAAATCAATCCTGGGAGTCCCACAAGGATCATCCCTCTCCCCCACGCTTTTTAACATCTACCTGCTACCTCTCTGCCATCTTCTCTCCAACCTTAAATTAAAATTCTACATTTTTGCCGATGACGTCCAAATTCTACTTCCCATCTCCGAATCCCTACAAAAAACATGGGCACACTGGAACTACTGTCTACAATCGATCAATACCTTACTCACCAGCCTGAACCTTATTCTTAACTCTAATAAGACAGAAATTCTCATCATCTCCCCAGACGACTCCCACAATCCCCTTAATTCACAAAACGCAGCTCAATTTGCAAAAACATTCATCAACCACTCCCCATCGGTCAGAGACTTAGGGGTTCGGCTTGATAACCTCTTCAACCTTAAATCATTTGTCCTAAATACAACTAAAGAATGCTTCTATAAACTCCAAGTTCTCAAAAATCTTAAACCTCTCCTACACTTCAGCGACTTCCGGCTAGTAGTCCAGGCTATCATCCTCACTAAGCTTGACTACTGCAATTCTCTTCTCCTTGGCCTTCCTGAGATAACAACCAAACCCTTACAGATGGTCCAGAATGCTGCGGCTAGATTACTCACGAACTCAAACAAAAGAGCTCACATCACACCTCTATTACAAGGACTCCACTGGCTTCCCATAAAATCCAGGATCACTTTCAAAACATTGATGATGATCCACAAGGACATTCACGGCATCGCCCACCTCAAATTAAGCTCCCAGCTCAGCTTACACACATCCGATAGACCGATCAGATACGCTTACAAAAGAACCTTATACGCCCCACCAATCAAAACCACTCTAAGAAAACGCGCCATTTCTACAGCCGGCCTCACCATTTGGAACTCGCTACCTCCGGAGCTACGTCAAGAACCTTGTACCCAATCTTTTAAGAAACACCTCAAAACTTGGCTCTTTAGAAAAATTTTCCCGGAGTCTCAAGAACACTCAGACACGGGTCAAAGGACATATCTGGACAGCAGAGAACCAAACTCTCGTCCCTGACCACCTTCACTAGTCCACCTTAGCAAGTGTCTATGCCACTCCTCCCCCTCTCTTCTATCCCTTCTCTCATCCTACCCTTACCTTCCCGACCTCCCCCATCCTTAAACTTTAGAATACGCCTATCAGCTACAACACCACTATGGCACTGTTGCTCTATCTAAATGTGCCTTTGTTCTTTGTCACACTCATATTGGGTTTAGTCTCGAAGATGGTTTGTTGGTTTGATTTGTTGATTTTTACTTTTTTTTTTTTACTCTTTACTTATAACGTTTTCTTATAATATTACTCATAATGTTATTGTTTATGATAACTTGTTTCAATGTAACGCCACAGCTGCGATAGTTCAGTTTTTATTGGAAACCGATCTGATTTGATATCTTCTTTCAAGAATGTCGGTATATAAGAATTCTAAATAAATAAATAAATAAATGGAGCTATACAGAGGCATTATGACATCTTCTGTTTTATTTGCCATTCCCTTCGTAATAATTCCTAACATTCTGTTTGCTTTTTTGATCACCACAGCACACTGAGCTGATGATTTCAATGTATTATCCTCTATGACACCTAGAACTCTTTCCTGGGTAGTAACTCCTAAGATAAAACCTAACTTTGTGTAACTATAGCAAGGGTTATTTTTCCCTATATGCATCACTTTGCACTTGTCCACTTTACATTTCATCTGCTATTTGGAAGCCCAATCTTCCAGTCTCACAAGGTCCTCTTGCAATTCATCACAATCTGCTTGAGATTTAACTACTCTGCAAAATTTTGTGTTATCCACAAATTTGATCCTCACTCGTCGTACCCCTTTCCAGATCATTTATAAATATATTAAAAAGCATCGATCCAAGTTCAGATCCCTGAGGCACTCCACTGTTTACCTTTTTTCACTATGAAAACTGACCATTTAATCCTACCCTTTTCCTGTCTTTTAACCAGTTTGTAATCCACGAAAGAACATTGCCTCCTATCCCATGACTTTTTTGTTTTCTTAGAAGCCTCTCATGCGGGACTTCATTGAACGCCTTCTGAAAATCCAAATACACCATATCTACCAGTTCACCTTTGTCCACATGTTTATTATCCCTTTCAAAAAATGAAGCAGATTTGTGTGGCAAGACTTGCCTTGGGTAAATCCATGCTTTGTTCCATTAAACCATGCCTTTCTATATGCTCTTTGATTGTGATCTTTAGAATAGTTTCCATGATTTTTCCCAGCACTGACATCAGGCTTACCAGTCTATAGTTTCCCGGATCACCCCTGGATCCCTTTTTTAAATATAGGGGTTACATTGGCCATCTTCCAATCTTCAGGTACATCAGATGATTTTAATGATAGGTTACAAATTAATTGAAATAGGTCTGAAATTTTATTTTTTAGTTCTTTCAGAACCCTGGGGTGTATACCCATCCAGTTCAGGTGATTTATTACTCTTCAGTTTGTCAATCAGCCTACCACATCTTCCAGGTTCACCGTGATTTGGTTCAGTTGATCTGAATCAACATCCATGAAATCCTTCTCCGGAATGGGTATCTCCAACATCCTCTTCAGTGAACACCAAAGCAAAGAAATCATTTAATCTTTCCGCAATGATCATATCTTCTCCAGGTGTCCCTTTAACTCCGATTATCCAACGGTCCAACCGACTCACTCACAGGCTTTCTGCTTCGGATATATTTTAAAAATCTTTTATTGTTAGTTTTTGCCTCTATGGCCAATTTCTTTTCAAATTCTCTCTTAACCTGTCTTATCATTTAACTTGCCAATGCTTATGCTTTATTTTATTTTCTTTTGATGGATCCTTCTTCTAATTTTTTGAAGATCTTTTGGCTAAAATAGCCTCTTTCACCTCATCTTTTAACCATGCAGGTAATCGTTTTGCCTTCCTTCCACCTTTCTTAGTGCATGGAATACATTGAGAGATTTCAATTACCCCAATATTGACTGAGTAAGTGAAACATCAGGGCATGCTAGAGAGATAAAGTTCATGGATGGAATAAATGACAGTTTTATGGAGCAATTGGTTCAGGAACCAATGAGAAAGGGAGCAATTTTAGTGGAGCACAGGATTTGGTGAAAGAGGTAACGGTGGTGAGGCCGCTTGGCAATAGCGATCATAATATGATCAAATTTGAATTAATGACTGGAAGGGGGACAGAAAGTAAATTCACGGCTCTAGCGCTAAACTTTAAAAAGGAAAACTTTAATAAAATGAGAAAAATAGTTAGAAAAAAACTGAAAGGTGCAGCTACAAAGGTAAAATGTGTGCCACAGGCGTGGACACTGTTAAAAAATACCATCCCAGAAGCACAGTCCAGTTATTACTGCTCTCCAGTTTGGTTAGCTTCCCTGATTTCTCTTACCATTTCACTGTCTGTCTCACCATCTTGACCAGGTGGACGGTAGTATACCCCTATCACTATTCTCTTCCCCAATACACAAGGGATTACTACTCATAAAGATTTGATTGTGCATTTTGTCTCATGCAAGATCTTTAACCTGTTGAACTCTGTGCCATCCCAGACATAAAGCGCCACCCTGCCACCAAGATGCTCCTTTCTGTCATTGCGATATAATTTTTACCCCGGTATAGCACTGTCCCATTGGTTATCCTCTTTCCACCATGTCTCTGAGATGCCAATTAAGTCTATGTCATCATTCACTGCTATACATTCTAATTCTCCCATCTTACTTCTTAGACTTCTGGCATTAGCATACAAACATTTCAAAGTGTGTTTTTTGTTTGTATTTTCATTCTGCTTTTTAATTGATAGGGATAAATTAGAATCTTTTAGCTCAGGTGAGTTTTTAATTATAGGCACTTGGACTACTTTTCTTATTATTGGAACCTCTCTTTTGGGATGCCCTAACTCTAATGCTTCATTAGTATCCCTCGAAGATACCTCCCTCCAAACCAGTTTAAAAGCTGTTCTATCTCCTTTTTAAAGGTTAGCGCCAGCAGCCTGGTTCCACCCTGGTTAAGGTGGAGCCCATCCCTTCAGAAAAGACTCCCCCTTTCCCAAAAGGTTCCCCAGTTCCTTACAAAACTGAATCCCTCTTCCTTGCACCATCGTCTCATCCACGCATTGAGACTCCGGAGCTCTGCCCACTTCTGGTGACCTGCACGTGGAACAGGGAGCATTTCAGAGAATGCTACCCTGGAGGTTCTGGATTTCAACTTGCTACTTAAGGCATGTTACCAGGCAATCCTCTCACCCACCAGCCACCCAGCTGTCTACATTCCTAATAATCACCAACTATGACAGCCTTCTGGGCAGAAACCCTGGGAAACAAACAAACTTCTATTTGTTGCCTGCCTTTCTGACTACCTATTTAAAAAAACCCACAGAAACTTTTGTTTGTTGCCTGCCTGACTACCTACTTAAAATAAAACACACAAACCTCTGTTGCCTGTTTTCTTTTCTGACTACCTATTTAAAACAAAACACACAAACACACTAAAAATATACCCCAATAGTTTACTTCTCCCCAATACTTTTACATTTTAAAAATGTCTCCAAGGAGTACTTACTGATTCTTTCCAGCCACCAGCAAGGTGATCCTCTCCTCTCAGTGCTCCCACTAGGAGGAGAGGATCACAGAGTCCACTTCGTCAGGTGCCACCCGCCTGTTGTCATTTCTGTAATTGGATATAGGTGCACTGTAACTTTTCAGGGAAATACAAACACAGCAAGAACTATTAGCAGAATCTGCTGGAATATCCCGTTTGTCAAAGATCTTGTGTGCAAGGGAATTCGGTGACGTGCCCTTAGTGTATGCATGCGTGTGTGGGGGTCTCACAAATTCACCTAACATGTAAGAAGAATACAATCAAAAAGGAATTTTGTACTTTCTTGCAGGCTGGGCCATTAATTAAAGTGAACATAGTTAAGGACAAAGAAGGCAACCCTAAGTCGTTTGGCTTTGTGTGTTTTAAGCACACAGAATCAGTGCCCTATGCTATAGCTTTGCTGAATGGCATCCGTTTATACGGCAGACCAATTAAACTAGCCTACAGATCTGGTAAGTATGTCCTCTCTGAGCTGTGTCAGCATTTGGCTCTCTGAGATAGATGCAATGTGCCTGACAGTCACCCTCTAGGAGGTTCAGCTGCAGCAAGAATATCAGCAAATCCTTGGCTGTAAAAATTGTCTTTATTTGTAGGGACTGAGTGTGACTGAGAAAAATGTAACTTGTCTCTTAGATTTTCTGCTATCGTGTATGTGCATGCCAGAGTTTAGCAGGAAAAGGACTGAGGGAGCAGGAGAGATGAGAACCTGCCATTTTCTAGTTCATTTGTTAACCAGGGCTTTGTTTGTTACTGTGCTGTTACATTTCTAAAAGAAAGAGGGAGGAAAATGCCTTCATTCCCCATCATTCCCCTTTGCCTCCCAATCACTACTAATTTAAGTAGCAATTACTTATTTATTTAGATTTTCTTTTTCTCTTCCGCCTTTCGGCCACTTCAGAGAGGATTACATTCAGGTACTGTCGGTATTAAGATCCTTCTTTTTCAGTTGTGCTTTAGTCCTGGAGAGTTATTAGGGTTTGTGTTTCCCAAATTCTCTTTCTGTATCTTGATTCATTTACAGGAGCAGTTATATTGATCTTCATCAGATTGCATACAGAGTAGTCTGTGGCCCTTTCATTTTAAGAATAGACTCAGAAGGCACAAGCTTTTATTTCCAAAATATTATAAACATAGTTAAAATCTGAAATACATTAAAAGAAAAAGAGATGAAGGAACCAACAAAAGAAATAAGGAGTTTTGGAATACAAGTTGTTACTTTCATATGGCACAGTATATTATTTTTAGTGTTTTGACCTAAATGAAACACAATATAATTAAATTTAGAAGGCAAATAGTCTCCTTATGCTGCTGTGGATCTTTTCTTTCTGTTCATACTCCAGATCAGTCCAGAAAAGTAGGTTTTGCATCCCTACCAGCAGATGGCGGCAGAGAACTAAAATGTTTTTGAGGCCCTGCTACTTAACCGAGGGTGCCACCTGCAGTCCCTCAGTATTTCTCTGTCTCCAGCAGATGGCAGTGGTGCAAACATGCAGTCTGACAAAAAAAAAAATAAAAGGATAAAGAAAGAGAAGAAGATTAGAGGAGATGCTCCCTGAGGTGTTAGGTTCCTTCATGGGCCATCCCTCAGGTCGAGCCAGGTGAGTTGGGGGGTTGGCAATCCCTGTTCTGCTTTTAGCCTGCAGCTTCAAGAGATCAGAAACCATGAGGTCTTCTTCCTCTGAGTCATCAGCCAGCAGCAGGGAAGTAAATCTTTTCTTTTACGTGCGTTTGTTTTTGCGTGACTGTGACTTTAAAAAAAAAAAAAAAGGGAGCAGCATAAATCCTGTCGTGAGCATTGTCGCGAGCATTGGAAGTTTGACACGGCAGTCAGGCAGACCTAGCCACGTGTGCTCTGCAGTGGTGCCGACTTCGGAGCATTACAAATTCTGTTGGGCCTGTGGCACCTGCCACTCGTGCTTAATTTTGCCACGTTTTGCAGCGAATGTGCCTGGGGGGGGGGGACACACACACCCTCCATGGGGCCAGCAGCTGACGAAAACTACCTGATCTCAGGGCCCTGTCAGAGAGGCTTCGGGGGCGATTTTGCCGTGGCAGGAAGCAGGTGCCTTCTCATGAGCCTAGAGATTCCTCTCCCCCTTTGTCTCTGGCTGTTACGAGCGCAACCTCCTGCAGCTGTAGGAACCGAGGGCTTGGGGTCTTTGGATCCCGTTACAACCCGAGGGCACGGTGGCCTTCGGGTCCTGTTAGGAGTACGACCTCCAGCAACTGTTACATTTCGAGGCGCGGTCGTCTCTAAAGCTGGTGATGTGAGCCTTTGGGCCACGGCATGACCCAAGCCATACCGCGAGAGGTGAGCTGGTGCGAGCATGGGTAACGAAAGCAGGACAAGGCTGAAGCAAGGACTAGGGTACAAGGTCTGACCCTCAACCGGACCTGCATGCCCCAGGATGACCAACAATGCAATGTTGATTGATGAACAGTCCTCCGACCGTTCCAAGCCCTTTCGGACCTGCCGCTGGGTACGGCAATGGGCGGCAGGCCAGACAGAGGATGAGGGCAGACGGAGTCCTTGGAACACAAAAGACTTTGGGCTAGGGCTGAAGCGAAGACACTGTAAACAAGGACTGAGGTGAAGACACTGTAGACGAAGGCTGGAGGAAAGACACCACAGACGAGGACTGGAGCGAAGACATCATGGACGAGGACTGGAGCGAGACACTGTAGATGAGGGCTGAAGCAGGATCAAGAGCTGGTGCGAGACTGCGATGCAGCGCGCCAAACACAGCCCCCTGCGGGACTGGTTGCGGACCACGCTGGGCTCAGGGAATTACTCCAGAAGGAATAGTGGAAGCTGAATAACGGAACATGACAAAGCAACTGAAGAGGCCTGCACTGGGGCGCGCCCTACACAGCCCCCCCCGTGGGATTGATCGCGGACCACGCCAGACTCAGGGCAAGTTCAAACAGAGACTTGACTTGAACTAACGCAGATTGCAATAGGCTCCACCGATTTAAAACAGTTTTCCTATGGAAGGTCGGTGTCGGATACTAGGCCTACACCCAACGAAGCAACCGTGGACACGTCTGAGCACATGGAACCGACTCAGGACATAGCCCAGGGGGCTGAAATGTCTGTGGCAGCCGTCAGTGCAGAGTCAGAGCTCCGGGATGAAATTCGTAGTTCGTTGAATTTAGGGCGGACCTCCACCAGCATAAATTCGACCTCATGGCAGCAATGGCTGACCTAAAAGAAAATTTTAGCGCTCTCGGCAATCGAGTTGATGAACTTGATATACGGGCTGATCAACAAGGAGAGATCATAAATGAGGTGGCCACCCAACAATCCGCTTTCAACATTAAACTGACTGCACTAGCCGACAAGGTAGACGACCTTGAAAATCGAAGCCGGAGAAGTAATCTTCGTATTCGAAGAGTCCCAGACACAGCGGAGTATGAAGATGCTGAGGGAGTAGTACGGCGGATTTGTTCGTTCCTTCTCAATACTGATGACTCGGGGCAGGAATACGAGGAAACACTCTCAACCTCCATCCGACTAGACAGGGCCCACCGATCGCTGGGACAACGCAGGGATTCCAGACCCCGCGATATAATCGTATGCTTCCACGACTACGGACAGAAAACACGGATACTCGACGCAGCCAGGACAATAAAATATTTAAGCTGGAAAAACCATGCGCTTGAAATATATCAAGGTCTAGTCCCTGTCACTCTGAAACGGAGGTATGAACTTCGTGAAGTTACAGCTAATCTGAGGGACTGCGCTGTAAGATATAGGTGGACCTACCCGTTCGGATTACAATTTCAGGTGAAGGGAGTCACTTACCGTATCAAATGCTTGGAAGAAGCAGCTGAAGCCTTCAAGCAGGCACAGTTACCCACTCATTTTCATGCTCCTAAAATGGCGGCGGCTCCTGCTAAAATGGACGCACTCCCACGCTGGTATAGAGCGGGTAAGGGAGGGAAACGCCTTCGCCGGCAACCCTCAGCTACTACAGTCGCAGCTGCGGAGAAGGGTTGATGCCCTACAGCTCCATGCTCCAAAAATTTGGGAGGAGAGCGTTGCTATCTGCATGCTGTTTGGGGGACCGGAGAGATTTTACACTGTGCAGACGGGTTACTATATCCGAAGAGTCCGGACTATATTTTTGGACAGTTTCAGGTTTTGTATTTTTCTTAAAAGATGGTTCTGTTGTTGAGTCTTATTCAATATTATAGATTTACAACGTTTGCATATCTTTACTTGTACTGATGGGGGCCTGTAGGGGTGGGGGGACGGGGGGGTCTGCTCTTGTCGGGTTAAGCCAGCTCCCCCCGGTGATACTAACCCGGGAGTCTTCGACAGGGTTGGTTTCCATATTATGGGGTCATTAATAGGGGGGTTTTCTTCTCACAGGGTGGATTGGGATCTGGTAAGGGTATTTGTTCATACAATGAGTGCTGTGGAGTATAGTGTAACTTGGGTGCAGGAGTGATTATTAAACTGTAATATGCAGGGGATGTTTAAGCATTGGGCTGTCCTCCTTTATTCTTCTCTGATCAGATGGCTAGTTGTATAATCTCATTATTATTTATTTATTTATTTATTTATTTATTTATTGTTTTTTATATACCGCCGCTCATCAGAGATAAATCATTAAATGTCAAGGGGTTAAATATGCTGAGGAAGCGGTCTTTGTTGCAACGAGAGCTTTGCTCATCTAATGCTGTCATTGTCTATATACAGGAAACCCACATTAGAAAACACCATGAGCGTCTCCTTACCTTCCAGCAATATCCAGGGACACATTGGGCTGCCAGCTCTAAAGATGCTAAATATACGGGGGTGGGGATACTGATAGCGCAATCTTTTATCCACGAAGTCCTATGTAAGTAAATAGATCATTCCGTTAGATATATTCTCCTTAAAATTAAAGTGGGAATAAAGTGTTTACGCTACTGAATGTCTATTTCCCACATGGGAATCAGATCTCATTCTTTGGGATCCTAGACAGACTACTCCAACAACATGCCGAGGGAGAGATTATACTTGGTGGAGATTTTAATGCTACCAGAGTCCCCAACTTAGATGCGTCCACCAAAGGGTCCATGACCAAGGGGGTGCGGAAGGCTTGGCGTGACTTCCTGGAGATCTGGAGTTTAGAAGATATTTGGCGCCAGAGAAATCCCAGATCCCGTTCATGCACTTTTTACTCTAAGCCACACAATACATACTCTTGCATAGACTATTTTTTTGTTTCTCGAACGTCTCAGAATGACATAGGCCGGGTGGGTATTGACAATGCAACTTGGTCTGATCACACCCTCATTTGGGTGGAGGTTAATATGCAGGATAACGATCCTGGTCTCCGTACTTGGAGGCTTAACGACGTTCTGCTACATGATACTGCCTTTGTACAAACCATGACCAATCAAATGCAAGAATACTTTGATCTAAATCAATCAGATGATATAACCCCTACTACTCTATGGGATTGCTCTAAGGCAGTGGCACGGGGTGTCCTTCTTGGCCGCACAGCATATTGTAATAAAGAGAGGGAAAAGAACAGACAGGCTTTCTTACGAGAATTAGACCAACTAACCAAGCAGCACACCCTCACGTTAACCAAAAAGACTTATCAGCAGATAACACTTGTCAGAGACTCTTTGAGTGCACTGGATGATGCTATCAGTTATAATCTTTCCATGCTAAAACAGAAATTCTTTGAAGGCGGTAATAAGGTGGGCAGGCATCTGGCCCAGAAACTGAAGGCAGCAAGGGTGCTGACGTTAGTGGCTAAAGTACGGGATAAGCAGGGGGCGACTGTAACATCCTTGACCGCTATCCGGAAAGCTTTCACTGATTTTTATGCCACATTATATACTGCAGTGGACAATATATCTGATGCTGCCATACAGCACTATTTGGATTCAGTAACTCTACCGACACTGCCCCTTATGCATCTTGAGATGCTAGACAAACCCATTTCCAAATTGGAAGTACTGGAGGCAATTAAAACACTGAAAGCAGGAAAAGCCCCGGGGATAGACGGGTTCACGGCCACTTATTATAAAAAGTTCTCTAATATTCTGGTAGCTCCACTCACAGACATGTTTAACTTCCTACGAAGTGATGGAGGTTTTGCCGCAGATGCCAATACAGCGGGGATTTCTGTCATTGCCAAGCCATGTCGTGATCCCGGCGCTTGTGGCTGTTATAGGCCGATATCTTATAGGCCCGAATACTGGCAGCTCGGTTGAATAGTGTTTTGCCCAATCTTGTACACAGTGACCAGGTGGGATTTGTCCTGGGACGCTTAGCAGCGGATAACGTTTGCAGAATTGTGAACATTATCGATTATGTGCACTACGCCCATCTACCGACAGTGCTTCTTTCTCTTGACGCAGAGAAGGCGTTTGATCTGGTCCGTTGGCCCTTTCTCTTTGAAACGCTGAAACGCATGGGCTTTGGCACTTATTTTATTCAATGGATTCGCAAGCTATATGACCACCCGGCTACCAGAGTCAAAATTAATGGCAAATATGGCGAGGCTTTCCCAATTGGCCGAGGTACTAGACAGGGATGCCCGCTGTCCCCACTAATGTTTGCATTATTTCTAGAACCCTTTGCAACTCGCGTCCAGGAGGCCATAAATGTCACTGGAGTGCTCAGGGATCAACACCATTTCAAAATCTCGCTATTCGCAGACGACATCATGTTTACCTTGACTAATCCGTCTACCTCCCTGCAAGGGATCACTTCTGAACTCCAGACCTTTAGCAGGGTATCCGGGTTTAAGGTAAATTATGATAAATCGGAAATTCTCAATGTTATTCTCCCGGATGCGGAGGCGGAATCACTTAAAACCTTTTTTCTTTTTAAATGGGCACCCAAAGCGTTGAAATATTTAGGTATCTGCATTGGAAGTCACGCCAGTCAGCTCTTTGACCTCAATTATAAACCGCTCATACAGAACATTCAGAGAGACTTGGGGAAATGGTCTAAAGGCACTTTCTCTTGGCTGGGGTGTATTTCCATTGTTAAAATGAATGTCCTGCCTAGGCTCCTCTATTTTTTCACTACCATTCCTATCTACCTCCCCCCTCCTATACTCAGACAATGGCAAGCCCTTATTTTTTGTTTTATTTGGAGGAAACGGCCACCTAGGGTCGCTCGTGGCACATTGTATTTGCCAAAGATTAGAGGTGGACTCAGTGTTCCGAATGTGGAATGGTATTACTGTGCAGCGCAGCTTAGGGCACTTGTCATAATTCATAGAACTATAATGATACTGCAGTGGACCCTCTTTGAGCGCACTTTCTCGGGTGCACAACCGTTGTCGGCTCTGCCATGGCAACCCAAACATACGTGGCAAGGAATCTCCTACCTACCTTATGCATTAGCAACCACGCTTAAAGTGTGGGCGAAATGATAACCTTTTCTTGTTGGCCCAGAACAATATCCCTTGCTAACTCACCTATTTGCTAATGCTCTGCTCCCAAAGCCCCATTCTACAGAAGCTGCATACTAATGGGTACAAGTGGGTATTTCTCGTTTAGAGCACGTACAGAAACAGGGGTCCCTTATGTCTCCCGAGGAACTGCGTTCTCATTATTCATTGGACTATGTAGATTTTCTACTTTATGCTAAACTTTATCATATTATTAAAAGGGTGCTTAGGAAAGGCATTTTGCGATTGTCCAGCACGCTCTTTGAAAATTGTTTGCACGCAAATCAAATCAGTGGGCTTATATCAAAAATCTATCATTTACTTGGTGGACGTGTGACAAAGCCATTTCGACAACAAACAGTATGGATTGAGGACCTTGAGCAAGACTTATCATCCACTGATTGGGATCTTATATTCCTGTCTGCGCATAAATGTTCTATATCTGCCAGACTTCAAGAGAACTGTTATAAGATGCTCTACCGCTGGCACTACTCACCAGAGAGACTTCACAAGGTGACTCCCACTGTATCTCAGTATTGTTGGCGTCAATGTGGTGCAGTGGGAACTTATTATCACGTGTGGTGGCAATGCCCGCTGGTTTCCACGTTTTGGCGGAAAATTACTACATGGGCCTCCAATATCTTATCCACGTCCCTACCGGTCAAGCCTTGGCATGCTCTCTTGAGTCTTTCACTGGAAACTGTTCACAGGGACGCCCAGCACTTCCTACAGCAAGTTTTTCCATGGTATTTATCAACTTGCTCGTCTTACTGCGATTCATCATGATCGGCTGCCAACATTTCTTAAGATTTGGGGGCCCTATCAGGTTTGGATGGCAGCTCAGGAGTAAAGATCTGAGCAGTGTGGATATGCCTTGTAAGTCTGGGACATAATTATGGTGCTTAACTCCTCAGGTTTTTCCAGAGACTACATATCGGCACTCCCTTAAATGATTGCAAATATTAGCACAGAATATTGAATATCGAAGACCCTATACCTTACCATTAATATCACTTTATCACTCCACTCTATTCCATTTTATTTTATTTTATTTTATTTTATTGATATGCTTGTGGATTTTACTTACTGTTGTTGTGAGGGGAAGGAGGGAGGGGAGGGTGGGACTGAAATGTTTTCAAAAATTCCTTATTGAAGCATTGGTGTACATGTGCAATTTACATCATTATCGGTGCAGGTGTTACTGTTGTATTTTGATTGGCTTGCATTGTTGTACCATTATCCTTCCTCTGCTTTAATAAAATTGTTTAAAAACAAAAAACAAAACGGACTGAAGCAGGTCTTCCAGAGGGTTGCGTTGCGGAGATGAGGATGGCCTTGTACCGTGAGGCGCCCTACACAGCCCACCCGTGGGACTGGTCATGGACCACGACAGCGGTACGCCAGGAAGGTGGACATCGGGGAACCAAGGCATGGAGGCAGAGACGAAGGCAAGGACATCAGGAACATCGAGACAACAGAAGACCAGAGCATCAGGCACCGGGGACACGAAGACATCTGAACGAAGAATATCTGGAACATGGAGACATCTGAAGACATCTGAACGAAGAATATCTGGAACAAGGAGACATCTGAAGACCTGGACGATGGACATCTGGAACATGGAGACAACTGAAGACCTGGACGACAGACATCTGGAACATGGAGACGAAGCCGTCAAAACAGAAGAAGACCACGGAGGACCTGGACCGGTCAGAAGACACAGACGACTGTGGAACCCGATCCGAAGGCCCAGAAGAACTGAAGCAAGGCCCTTTTATAGGGCTGAAGCAGGAAGTTATCATCAGATGGAGCCAGCAGCACTTCCTGTGGCTGGCCCTTTAAATAGAGTGAAGAGGCGCGAGCCGGCGCCTAAGGAAGGCTGAAGCAGGAAGAGAAGCAGGACCATGGTCGGCGACATCCCCTGCACGCCCACACTGACGCAGGGAAGGCAGGCTGGCTGCAGGCACCGGCGGGGACAGCCTCCCTGCCGGTTGAAGACCCCGGCAGCAGCAAGGACAGCTCCCTGCCGTCTGAGGACCCCAGGAGGAGCGTCGGGGAGCCGGCGCAGCATCGGCTGCGAGGGAAGGCTCCCAGCTGAGATGGGCGCAGCCCCCAGGCTGCAGAGAATGGAGTCGGCGGCGTCCTGCCACCTGAAGAGGCTTCTGCTAGCAGCACTCCCTGCCACGGGGTAGGCAGGCAGCGGCTGATCTCCGCGGGCAGGAATCGTAACACTGGCAGTGCAGGCCGGGATTGAGGATCAGGGGAGGAAGGCCTGGAGGCGCCAAATTGTGGGGGGCAGTGTGGAGGAATTTTCCACTGATTTTGTTTTACTTCTGCACAAGGCCTATCTGGCCAGGAAAGGTGCAGGGGTTAAACAACCCCTGAATCAGAAATTGCAGTCCAAAGAGGTCTAAAGGGTTCTCAGCCAGGGGTTCAGGGGAGCTGCTCCATCGGTTAGGTCTTAGCCACCTACTGGGAATGTTAAATCGGATGATTCCGATGACTTGCAGGATGATCCAGGTGGTGATCCTGTGGATGATCCTGATTTTACAGGTTCAGTCTTTGTACACTGACATTCACACACAATTACTGGGATTATACCTGGGGGCTTAAACCCAGGTGCTAATTCTCTACACAAAGAGCCACACACAAACTTTGATTCAGTACATCATGGTTTCAGGTATTTAGGAAAGTGAGTTTATTTGAGCAATAGGAGAATAGAATAAATAAAAATCAGATTACACTGAACACGTAATGGTAGATTATAACAATTGCTACATGGATATAAAAAGCTTACATGTTTCCAAAGGATTTATTTTATTTATTTATTTATTTATTTATTTATTTAATGGTTTTTCTATACCGCCGCTCATCAAAGATATCACGTCGGTGATGGTACAGGATAACCTGTACCATCACGTCCAGAGCGCTCTCCCCCCCCCCCCCCCCCCCCCTCTCTCGCTGTCTCTCTTTATACATTAAAAATGCTTGTGGAAACAGTCGTGCTCCCTCCCTCTGATTTCTTATCAAATCTCAGGCGCAGCTGTGTGGCCTTCATTCTCTCTTAGGCTTTAGTATAAGTTAATAACTTCTTTCTAATCATAGACTTAGTGGAATAACTAAATAAACAAACTCTTGCCTGTTCATAAACATTTTACTGTTAGGGTTTGTGGGTATGTGGGCCGAGGTGAAAGATGGTACCGCCCACGGGGAGGAGCCCCGTGAGCCTCACCATCGGAGGCGAGGTCTCAGCTGTGGAGTGAATGGAACAGCAGGTACTGGAGAGAGAGCAGAGAGCGAGCAGTGTATCATAAAAGTCACACAGAAACAGAGGTGCCACGAGGTCTGTGAAGTGGGGTATTCTAAAAGAGGAGTCCTCTGTAGAGATGATACGGCAATGGTCCACAGAGCGGGGTGCACCTGCGAGGGTTTCTCAGTAGAGATGATACGGCAATGGTCTGCAGAGCGGGATACACCGATGAGGGTTCCTCAGTAGAGATGGTACGGCAATGGTCCGCAGAGCGGGGTACACCAATGAGGGTCCTCAGTAGAGAAGTAAGGTAGTGGTCCGCGAAGCGGGGTACTCACTATAGGAGTAGCGAAGGTTCCAGAGGATGCCTCAGGGAATGGGGCAGGCAGCGGTCCTAGGCACAAGGCCCTCCGAGAGCGGATAGGCCTCCGAGAGAGGAAAGGGCCCCCGAGAAGTGGGTATCCGCTTGGAACAGGAAGTCCGTAGTGAGCGAAGCGGATTCAGCAATGAGGGAACTCGCTGCCAGGTTGTAGGCAGACAGGGCCAGCCGGCTTAAGAGTCCACGAAGTATGACATCATCCCCCGTGGTTCCCGCCATGACATGCATAAGACTGGCCAGAGAGCACATGCACCTAAGGAATTCCAAGGGCAAGATGGCGGTCGGCAGCATCCAGGGAGACCCAGGAACAGAGGCAGGCAGGCCGGCAATAGCTGGCGGAGGCCGCGAGACTACCCAGTGGAGTTAGTGCAGAGAGACAAGAGGTGAGCAACAGCGGTCGCAGCCATCTGCGACCGACGGGCGTAACAGTACCCTCCTTCTTAGGGCCCCTCCCCGGGGGTTTGGGCTTACTCAGATGAGAAGCATGGAACTGCTTGATTAGTTCTGTGTCAAGAATATTGACTGCAGGCTCCCAGCTGTTGTCTTCAGGGCCAAATCCTTCCCAAGAGATCAAGTATTCCCAACGCTTCCCACACTTCCTTACGTCCAGGATGTCCTGTACCTGATATGTAATGTCCTCCTCTGATGCCAGAGATTGGAGCTCTGGTGGTTTCTTGGAGAACTCTGACAAGATGAGAGGCTTTAATAGTGAGATGTGGAAAGATTATGAATCTTGAGCGATGTGGGCAGGCGGAGACGGTACGTGACCGGACCCAACCGGCGAAGTACAGGAAAAGGCCCGATGTATCTGGGTGAGAAGTGGGCTGAGGGCAGTTTCAAGGGAATAAAGCGACTGCTGAGCCACACCTTGTCTCCAGGGTTAAACTGTGGAGCTGCCCGATGATGGGCATTTTAGAACTTCTGACTTCTGGGCGACTTGCTGTAGTTGTTTGGTGTGATCCCAAAGCTGATGTAACTCTGGAGCAGTAGCCTGTGCTGCCGGAGAAGACACAGACAGAGGTAATGGAAGAGGAGGAGGAAGAGGCTGGCGTCCGTACACTACTTGGAAGGGTGTTGACCCGTAGATGCAGACTGGTGGAAGTTTAAGGCAAACTAAGCCCAGGGTAGTAAGTTGGACCAGTCATTCTGCCGAGAGTTCACGTATACCCGAAGAAATTGTTTCAGGGTTCAGTTCATCCTTTCTGTCTGTCCGTTGGCCTGCGGGTGATAGGCCAATGTGAGGTCCAAGGCAATGTTGAATTTTTTACATAGTGACTTCCAAAACCTGGCTGTAAATTGTACACCTCGATCAAAGAGTATGTGTTTTGGGAGTCCGTGGAGGCGAAAGATGTGGCGCATGAATAATTTTGCTAATTCCGGGGCCGAAGGAAGACCAGGTAACGCCACAAAGTGAGCCATCTTTGAAAATCGGTCCACGGTAACCCAAATGATGTTGTTGCCACTGGAAGAAGGGAGGTCCACAATGAAATCTGTGGTTATGTGTGTCCACGGCTCACTGGGTGCAGGAAGAGGTTGTAGGAGACCCCAAGGACGGCCCACCAGCGGCTTCTGACGAGCACACGTGGGGCATGATTCCACATATGCTTGAGCGTCCTTCATGGTTGGCCACCAATAAAATCTCTGAAGAGTGGAAAGAGTTCTAGCTTGTCCGGGGTGGCCTGCCAGCAAGGAATCATGCGCCCAGCGGAGGATTTTCAAAGGTTGAGGGGCGGTCTATCAAGATCAAGTGGAGGCATTCTAGTCTATCAACCATTTTGAAATGAGGGCATTTCGCAGAGCTTTGAGAGTGATCCTTTCTCAGGTTCAGAGATGAATGCTAAGACAGTTCGCAGACAATGCAACAACAGAGGCATATATTAATCAACAGGGTGGGATGAGGAGTGGCTCTGGAGGCCCAGGAATTATTTGTCTGGGCAGAGCAGTACCTGCAAGGGTTGCTGCATCACATGTTACAGGAGTAGACAGCGTATAGGTGGATTATCTCAGCAGGCAACAGTTGGACCCAGGGGAATGGGAGTTGTCGAAGGAGGCCTTGGACCTCATCCAGGCCAGATGGGACGATCCCCAACTGGATTTGATGATGTCACACAGCAATGCCAAAACAGCAAGGTTCTTCAGTCGCAGAAGAGAGTTGGAAGCCAAAGGGATCATCACTTTGGTTCTTCCATGGCCAACAGAGATTCTGTTATATGTATTTCCTCCATGGCCTCTTGTAGATTGAATGTTTTGGCACATAGAGTGACATCCAGTCAGGGTGGTGCCAGAGTGGCCGTGGTGTCTGTAGTTTGTGGATCTGATTCATCTTGCCATGGACGGACCCATCAGGTTGGCTCATCTTCAAGGTCTGCTCAGACAAGGATTGAGTGGTTTGCTTTTGTTTCACGGCTTGGCTTTTGAGAGGAGACTTTTGAGATCAAAAGGTTACTTGGAATCATCTACTGCTACGTTGCTTCAGGCATGGAGACCTGCCACACTGCTGGCTTATGTCAGGGTGTACAGAGTGAGTCTTGATGTGTAGAAAAGGGCCTGGTTGCGCTACGGGTGGATACGCCGCACATTCGGTCCTTTTTACAGCGGGGCTTGACTAAGGGCCTCACCTATAATTCACATCAAGTACAGGTGGCAACCTTGGGATGCTTTTGTGGGAAATTGCAAGGGAGACTGTTATCGTCTCATCCAGATATCATACGATTTCTCAAGGGAGTCAAGCATCTGTGTTGCGTTCGTCGGTGCTAGACGGCTTCGCCCCATTTGCCTCACCTTATTCACGGCTCCTCCCGCTTACCTAGGAAAGATGGCTACCGCCGCGTCTACAAGCCCACCTCTCCGGCGTCCCCGGAACAGCTATGGTACAGCTTCCCGCCATGCTCCTCCCAGGTACCTACTAGGGTGTGCGTGCACGTGACACCCACGCCTTTATTATAACCTTGGCGCGAACCTTGGGAGCATTCCCCCTTACTGACGTCACGCCATCCAGGTATATAACATCTAATTTGCTAGCTCGTTGAGTTAGCAAGGACTTGAATCTGGATTCGTTCTGTTCCTGTCTATGCTACTCTGCTGCTTCCGTGCTGCCGCTGGAAGCTCTCTCTCTGCTCTTCGGGGTAACTGCTAACCTGGGTACCCGCTCCTCAGGGGCCCTCTGCTTTATTTCAGGTGCCTTACAGGGAACAGGTACTCCTCGAGGGCCTGCTCTCCCTGCCTCGGTGCCTGCACTCTCCTTCTACAACCTGGTGGAATTGCATATCTACAACAAACACCTAGTGAGTACACTTTCAGTCTATCTCATCCACAGTACTTCCTTGCTGGGAAACCTGCTTCGGAACCTCCAAATACCAAAGGGGTGAGAAGGGCTCCCTCTGCCGAGGTCCCTGAGACTGCAACTACCAGACTGCCTCACTACTGCCACCTCTGGTGGTACTCTTCAAGCTGTATAATAAAGAACTAACTTTCTTTGTGCGTTCTGAGTCTAGCCTAGTACTGTGGCTCCTCACGGGCTCCTCCCCATGGGCATGGTCATCTGCCACAGTATCCAAGGATCCACCCAAACACTGCTCATCCATAACAATCTGAAACCCCCCGATGCGAAGAATGTGTCCTTCTTAGAACTTAAATTTGGTATTGCGAGGTCTTTGTGGTCCTCCGTTTGAACCTTTGTGGAGGGTGTCTTTGAAAGCAGTTTTTCTGGTAGTGATTTGTTTGGCCAAAAGGTTTCAGAGCTTCAGGCTTTGTCCTGTAGAGAACTGTTCCAGAGGATTGTGGATTATGATGTGTCTTTGTGGACCTGTACCCTTGTTTTTGCTGAAAATTGTTTTGTCATTCCACCTTAACCAAAAGGTAGAGCCTCTGGCTTTTCCGAGTTTGGCTGGGGAGGGACAGCATGCGAGGGTACTGCACTTCCTGTATATTCATTGGACTCTGTTGCAGTATCTTAAAGTCACTAATAGTGTCTGGCGTTCAGATCATCTCTTTGTCTTGTTTGGAGGTGCAAAGAAAGGAACTACAGCTTCTAAAGCCACTAATGCTCATTGGTTGAAGGAGACTATTTTTTTGGCCTATCTCTGTAAAGGTTGAACAGTCCCAGAGGGGTTGCAAGCACATTCAACTAGAGCGCAGTCAACCTCCTGGGTGAAGTGTCAGTTGGTGTCACCACAGGAGATTTGTAGAGCGGCCACATGGTCGTCCCTTCACACTTTTACCAGACATTATTGGTTAGATGTGCGGGAGAGTGTTTTCCGAGTGGGTCTTTTGGGTTCCTGCCCAGTGTAAGGGAGCTTGGGTACATCTCACCTGTCTGGACTGATCTGGGATATGGACAGGAAAGGAAAGGAAAATTGATTCTTACCTGCTAATTTTCGTTCCTGAAATACCATAGATCAGTCCAGAGACCCACCCCCTGGATTCCGAAAGACTGAACTGTTGGAATTATTTCCGTAGAACAGAGCTTAGTTTTCTATATAGTTGAAACCTTTGGACCGAAAGGTTTTTTTTTTCCCTGTGTCCTTGGATGTGAGGTCTCCAGTTCAGAGGGCTCCAATCCGGGATTCTATGTTCGCTCTAGGAGGGGAAGTTGTTACTTGAGTTGATTTGTGGCTCTATATTGGGTACAGGTAAATACTGAGGGACTGCAGGTGGCACTCTCAGTTAAGTAACAGTGCCTGAAAAGCTTTTTAATTCTCTGCTTCCATCTGCTGGTAGGCATGCAAAACCCACTTGTGTTGTGATTCTGCTTGTCATGCAGCTTCCCAACCACCAGAGGTCCTCCAGGAGCTGCTCCTACCCTCTTTCCAGCTTTAGTCTTGGTGACCTCATGACTCAGCAAATTCCTACCTATTTAGCCCTATCTCCATCTACACTCAGGGCCTTGTCATTGACTCTGCTCGGCTCCTTGCTTGTCCCCCATCTCTGTATACCTTGTGGCTTTCCTAAGCCTTCCTATTTCCAGGCTTGCCTTGTAGTTTTCCTAAGCCTTCCTATTTCCAGGCTTGCCTTGTAGTTTTCCTAGGCCTTCCTGTTTCCAAGCTTGCCTTGTGGCTTCCCTAAGCCTTCCTGTTTCCAAGCTTGCTCTGTGGCTTCCCCATCCCTTCCTGTCTCAAGCTTGCTCCCAAGCCTCCTGTCTCAAGCTTGCTCCCTGGCTCCCAAGCCTCCTGTCTTGAGCTTGCTCTCTAGCTTTCTGTCCCAAGCTTGTTCCAGTGTTCCTCCCCAGACCTTGGTTCCTGCTTGAGCTCCAGACCCACCAGACATCAGCCTCCAGCCCTGCAGCCTGCCTCTCCAGTCCTGCCTGACTTCTGTCTCCAGCCCTGCATCCTGCATCCCCAGGCCTGTTCAGCTTCACCTGAGATCGTTCCTCGCCACTCCGAATTCCAGTCCAGCCCTAGCATTAGGTCTCTCCCTTGCTCGTCCTGCCTGCCACCAGCACCCAAGGGCTCAACCTGCGGGGAAAGTGGCTGGTATAGGCTGAAGATTCCCTAGTCTAGTCTGCCCCTGGAGTCCTGGACTGTTCCTGTGGGGGTCCCCCAGCCTAGCTGGGTCCACAACTCATAACACTTGTCTGGACTGATCTGTGGTATTTCAGGAATGAAAATTAGCAGGTAAGAATCAATTTTCCTATACTGGCCAGCATTGTACACCACAACTCAGGCTGAGGACATTAGATTTAATATTTACTCTAGAAACAGATGGTATATTACCCATTTGAAGAAGAGTAATAGATTTTTGTCTGTTTATAGGGAGCTGCCATGCATCCGAATCAAATAGTCCATACCAGGCATCTGAGAACAGCTCTAACAGAAATGTGGCAGCCTACAGGTACAGAAATGTTGGCTCATCCCCAGAGCACACTAAGGGCATGATTAGCTTTTTTCCCCCATGGTCACAGAGTGGGAGAAAAGGCTTTTAACTCAGGCCCTAAAATGACAAATTCTGCAATTTTGGGTGGCAGTTGTTTCCAGGGGCGGATTGGCCTATTGGGGGATCGGGCATCCCCCGATGGGCCGTCGCTCCAGTCACGTGGTCTACCGTGCGTGGCTGTGACAGAGCCGCGCTCGGCAGACCATGTGACGTGTCCTGGGCTGGCCTGGGCGGCGAATGCCCGGGCCGGTCCGACATCGTGAGTCCGCCGCTGGTTGTTTCCTGCATGCTTTATTTGCTGTGGTTGTATTTATTTCGTAGGTTCATAGTTTGTGTACAATACCAGGACCAGTCGCTGTAAAGAGGCAGATGGGAGCAATTCTAACCTTAAGCGAAAGAAATTCCAAGAAAAAATAAATTACTCACAATTCTCATGACTCTCTCTTTTTTTTTTTTTTTTTAATTAGCAGTTCTTTAGTTGCCCTGGTCAAAATCTCTAGAGAACTGAATATCCCTGAGATCATTAAGGTGCAGCATTAAGAAAACAAAGCTAGAATTCAGCTAGTAATTAGAATCATCACGGATTCCTTTTTTTTTTTTGTTCTAAATTTTATTTCTAAGAAGATATCTATGGCCAAAAGTTTGTTTCTTTTGATTCCTTCCACTGTAGCTCATCAGGACTCCATGCAGGCATCACAGTGATAACAAAGTATGAACACTTAAAAATGGGAACTTTTAAAAACTAGCATGCTCATAATAAAAAAAAAAAAAACAATGTACACCTTTGATTTCAAAATCTACTAGAAATTTGACACAAAAATTATAGGAAACCTAGAAACAAATTCAAAAAATTGATAGAAGCAAAATACTGAAGTTGATATTTTGAAGGGTCTGGCCAGCACCGCACCCATCGAGAGCCGGGTTCAGTAAATATGTGCTCTTTTTTTGTAGTTCTGTACTGTTAATCACTATAAGTGTTTTCCCTGCATGTGATAGGATAGTATATGTATGGCGATGAGGTTTAAATTGAGAACTACAGGTTTCACTGGGATACTTTTTTTATCAGCCCAGTTAGAAAATTGCCAGCAAGTTACAGCCAAGCCATAGACCTGTAAAAGGCATGGTTAATGCAACAGCCTGTGTCAGTCAGAGCCCTAATTTAATGGTACAGTATTTTATTGTTGAAACCTGCATTTTAACAGTAATCCCATATTCATATACAATATTCTGTCCTCCAGGAGCGATGGGCTTCCAGATCAGTGCTCGTTTCCTGCTACCTCCAGCCCAGTGGAGAATAGTTTATTTTCTCAGGCATGTCTTTACTTCCAAGGGATGGTACGTACCTGCTTCATGGAAACTTTGAAATTGTTTTCTTGTTAGATGAAGACTAGAGGCCTCTTTGATATGGGGCTACAGTGCTTTGGTTTGCTATAGGCAGAAGAGTCTCATAGTAAAAGAAATTCTGGGGCATTCTCTGCTAAAGACGCCCATACTAGAAACAGTCTGCAGCTTCTCTTTCCTGAAGCTGAAACTGAGAAAATGGTCCGTGTGCTGGTGGTCTCCCCCGCCTCCTCGTGTCATCGTGTCCCAGACCACTGAATGGGTGCCTTTCACATGGTGTCCATGGTGTCAATTGATGCTAAGTCCCATGGCAAAGAGGAGAGGATGGGCTTAGCGTTCTTACTTTTAGGCAAGAACTGTCCTGATTCTGGCAGATCTGACGTTTTCTCTGCTGTTTTAACCTTCTTGTACTGTACCTTTGACTCTTTTTGGTGCAGGCACGTTTTATCATGTAGAATGCTGTGTATACTGAAGGTGTATTATTATATCAAAAGGCAGTGGGTTCTCATTTCAAAAGGTTACTCTTTGGCAAATTCCAACAGCAGCTCATGAAAATGCTTTTTCCTACACAGGGCTAGTACTGCACTTTTCAAAACATGTTTGTGTTGGTTTTCTAGATGAATTATTTTGTAACCCAGCAGCAGTCCTCTGCATATGGCCAGGCAGCCCAGCCAACGCCTTACTACCAAAATATCCCACAGCAGACTCCCAATGTGCCCGCGACACCCTACCCCAGTCCTGGTCAGCATGTTACGGCTGGGCCCGGCTCTTTGGAGTGGTCCATCCAAAGTTTGAGAGAACAGGAACTGCACCAGAATGTTGAGCTTACTCGAAAGAGGAAGAGGCAGCAGCTAACCAGCGACAGTGACAGTGGCACAGAGAGGATGGGCAGCAGGAGCCAGACAGAGCATGGCCAAAAATACAGGCACTGTCAAGGCAAGAAAACCAAATACTCATGAGAAAATGTGTCTGAAAGAAAAAGCTTTATTCTATTGCACTTTTGTTTCTTCATATTTTTTTTAAGATTTCTCAGCTATTTGGAAGTTCATATCTACACTATGTGATTCCTGGTTTAAAAACAGAGTTTGAACTGTCTTGTTCAAATTCTTTTGAGGTGGATCTTGTTTTTAAAGTTGGTTGTATGATGACATGGCTCTACATTGTAATGAAAGTCTTCAAAATAGATGTAGATTATGTTTTTCTAAATAAAAGATTTATAAAGCAGCTCTTTTAATTTGTCAGGTGTTACTTTTGCTGTCAGTGCATATTTCTCAGAGTAGCTAAGTGAGCACACTAAGGATTTCTGCAGGTAACATGTAGGCACTCCTGTACATGGATCCACCTAAAGCTTGCCCACAGCTAATCGAGTAATGGCAGATGAAGACCAATTGACCCATCCAATCTGCCCAGTTGATATTTTTCCTCTCTGGTTATCCACCACTTTAGGGAAATGTGCATATAGATTTCCATTCGCAAACCAAAATCCACTCCACCCCTCTTTTCCCACCTCCACCTCCTCAATGTCTTTTATCAGACTTCTCAGCCCTGTTTCTACCACTGCCTAGTGATTAGAGCTATGACCCAGAAAAACCAGGGTTCAAATCCCACTGTGGCTCCTGTGACCTTGGGCAAGTCACTTTACCCTCTGTTTCCTTAGGTACAAATTTAGATTGTAAGCCCTGTGGAATTTGTTACCGGAGGATGTGATTAGTGCAGTTAGTGTAGCTGGGTTTTAAAACAGTTTGCATAAGTTCTTGGAGGAGAAATCCTTAACTGTTATTATTCAAGTTGACTTAAAGAACAGCCACTGGTATTACTGGAATCAGTAGCATGGGATCCACTTAGTGTTTGGGTACTTGCCAGGTTCTTGTAGCCTGGATTGGCCACTGTTGGAAACAGGATGCTGGGCTTGATGGACCCTTGGTCTGACCCAGTATGGCAATTTCTTATGTTCTTATAGTACCTGAATGTAATCTACATTGAAGTGCTGAACAGCAGAATATTAAACAAATCTAAATAAATACATAAATATGAATATTCTGTTACAATACTGGCCTCCAAATCTCCAACACTTCTAATAGGCTATTTCAGGCCTTGTCATGATCTTCCTTTTTGATTCTTACAAGCCCAGTACTTAAAATTGAGCAAGGTCAATTAATGATCTGAAAAAAGGGAGCAATGGGTGAGGTGATCAGATTTGTAGATGCCACAAAATTATTCAAAGTTGCTAAAATAGCAGTGGATTGTGAGAATTGCAGAAAGATCTTGTGAGACTAAGGGCCTGTCCATCTAAATAGCAGGTGAAATTTAATATGGACCAGTGCAGAGATCCATATAGGGAAAAATAATCCCAACTACAAGTTGAGGGCTGATGGGTTCCATATTAGAAATCACCACCCAGGAAACGGGCCTTGGAGTCCTGAACGATACATTGAAATCCTCAGCTCAGTGTGCAGCAGTGATGGTCAAAAAAGCAAATGGAATGTTAGGAATTATTTGGAGAATGGAGAATAAACAGAGAATATTATAATGCCTCTGTATGGATCTATGTTGTGACCTCGCCATAAGTATGTGTTGTGTGCACTTCTGGTCGCTGAATCTCAAAAACAGACGTAGCAGAACTAGAAAAAATACAGAGGAAGGTAACAAAAATGATGAAGGGAATAGAATCGCTCCCTTCTGAAGGAAGGTTGATTGGGTTAAGTCCTTTCAGCTGGAAAAGACAATTAGGAGGAGCTATGACAGAGATTTATAAAAATTATAAATGGGTAAATAAGGGACAGTTAATTACCCTTTTAAAAATATCAAAAAAACTGGCCATACCAAGAAACTAACATACCAAGAAACTAACTAGCTTTTAAATTCTTGAAAATATTTTTTTTTTCTCTGCACACAATCAAGCTATGGAATTTGTTGCCATGTTAAGTGATCAAGGCAAATAAAATAGCTGGGTGTAAAAAAGGGGTTCCTGATAGGAAAGTCCAAAAAATGCTATTAGCCAGATAGCTGTGGGAAAGCCAGTGCTTATCTATCCATGGGAGTGAGAAACAAGGAGATTTTCTTTTTCGGGATTGGCCAGCTACTTGTCACCTGAACTGGCCACTGTCGGAGCTAGGATGCTGAGCTGAATGGATCTTAGTCTGATACAGCATGCCACTTCTTAATATTTAATCCAAGTTGTTTGCCAGATTTTAGAAAACTGGGCAACCTTTTTGTGAGCACCGCAGCAAGTGAAAGAGTTGGGGATGATCAGTTATATAAATGCTGTGGAAGCCCTGACAATGAAACTGCCCTTTTCTTTTGGAGTTCTGGATGAAGGAGTAAAATAATTTCTAATTGTGTTTCTAGTCCATAGCAGCATGCAGTCAGTGCATGGGGCAAGTCTATGAAAAGAAATCAAAGGGTGTAAATAAAAACGGAAGGCCTCACAGGTTACTGACTCGCACCTATAACTTGGTGCTGAGGAGGGAAGGAAAGTGCCGCAGGTACACAGGGCTCAGCCTCCCCAGGACGGGTTCCTCCGGCTCGTGCGTGACGTAACGAAAGGGTGCGCACCGATTGGCCGGGCCTGAGAAGCCGGAAGCGGCTGGAGATCTCGCTGGGCCGCTGTCCTCGAGCTGTCACTGTCGCGCGTGTTGGAACCCCCATGGTCGGCTCGCTCTTCCGGAGCCATGGCTGGTACCAGAATCTCCCTGCGGGGGAAAAGGTAGGAGGAGGAGGTGATCTTGCTCCCGCTGCGCGTAGCTCGGCTCTGGCTGCTGCCCCTCGTCTCCCTTCGCGTGGGCGATAGCAGCAGCATCTGCTCCTGCTCTGCCTGCCAAGGTGACGCAGGATGACTCCGGGTCAGATCGAGCCAGTTCCCGGTTAAAGCGCCCATCCCTTTGCCTGTAGGGCTTTGCGCATCTCTGTTCTGTGGACAAGTGGCGCTGTTAGTTTTATTGGTTTATTTCTCTTGGGCTTTCTCGGGCAGGTTTTGCCAACGTAATTAGAATGAGCTTTCTTGCAATAATCTTCTCCTGGATCATGAACCCCCAAGCGTGACGGTTGCTTTTGGTGATTGCTTGAGAGTGGTGTTTTATTTTGTAAGACGTATAAAGCAGTTTGGGCTACGTGTAGCTGAATGTGCTTCTACACCAGCCTTTTGCATTATAAATGGGTCTAAGATTTGTGTTTTTATTAACATGACCTTTGCTTCTGCTAGACAGGATTGTCTTTAGATAACCCATCACAATCATCAATATATTAATAATGTATGAACCTTTCCCTTCTGAATTTGAACCTACAACCAGAACCATTCGGATGCACTGAAAAGGAGGTGTATGAGATGACAGTTCGTGACATAAGAATGCCGAAGGCTGTTTCAGCCTCATACCTTGTGGTCTTGGGCTCGGCTGGATGGAGCACGTGATCTCATTGGTTTCCAGGGCTGCTCCCAAACATGTACTACTGGTTTCAGCTAGTGACCCTTTGACTTTGTGCTCACAGTCCCCCTCAGACAAATCCTCCTCCTACCTGTTCAATGATTTATAAAGCAGCACTATCCAGAATTATTTTCCCTTAGCTAAAATCAACAACGTGAGCCACTAGCAAGAAACAACCTGCATTCTGATTTTCTCTGTTGTATTCCATTCTGGAATTTTGCTTTAAAATGTTGCCTATTTTCTCTGATTTTCCTCCTGCCACCCCCCCCCCCCCAAAAAAAAAAAGTGCAGTACATTTTCTAGCCAGCCCCAGGCAGCATTCATAAAGCCATGCTGCTGATTAAAAACTGTTCATATCTAGCTGTTCACATTAAGCACTCAATATAATTAAGCAACATTTTTTGAAAAATCTTTAAAAATAAATAAAAAATTGTGTACTGGGTGTTTTTCTATTTTTTGGTCCCAGATTTATACCTGGCAGTCTCCTCTTATTTGTTGGCTATTTTTGTTTACCAAACTGCCAAAGCATGGATGGAGTTTAATTGGGAAACGACCTGTTTGGGATGCTGAATTTCAGGAAACAACAAATATTTGGGGTTTTCAGATAATTAGTTCCAGGGCAAAGCAATTATTCCTGTTGAGAACTGGTGCCACTTTTTTTTTTCCCATGGAAGAACAGGTAGAACCCAATTATTCCATACTCTCTAGGGATGCATTCTTTAAAACTATCCATTATGAAGTAGACCTGTCTTTGCCCCATTTAAGCTAATTTCATTGTGGTAAAGTTACGATAGATTTCTGGTAGAGTTTTACACAGATTCTCTAACTCTGAATTTTTCTCTTTATTACTATAGAAGCACAACCCTGAAAAAACTGCTTCATTCTTCAGTAAGGTGACATATTCCTGGTACAGCAGGTACAAATCGCTCAAAATTTCACTAAGTTTTCTAGACACCGAGCAGTGGTGCCTTCCAACAGATGACAAGAGGGTCAAGAATACTTCTTGTGCTAAAATTCACACATTGAAGGCTTGACCTGTGGAAACAGATTTGGTTGCTTGACCAGCCTTCCTTCTTAGGGCTGGACCAGTACTGCTGAGTTTTTCTGTGAGATGCACCAGACTTATCCTGTGGTGCAGAAGCACTGTCGGCTGCTCCCTTTAACTGTTTCATGGTTTCACTAGTAAATGACATCAGGTACTGAGTGTTTCTAATGTAAACGCACAACAAATCCCGGTTGAAGGAGTAATGGACATTACATGGGCAAGTCCTGAAAAACGTTTCCATTGTAGACAAAGATTAAAGCTTTCTGGTACTTGCAATAATTCTAGAAATTGATTTCCTTATATTAAATTCTGAAAATTGTGGAACAATTCTAAATCTCTAAAAAGTGGAACAATGATAGGAGTTCAGGATTGGCAGGGCCACAACTGGTTGCGTGCCAATGTGCATGATCTACACAGAGATTTAGAACGTACTCCGGAAAAGTTTTGTGTGGAAAATTTTCCATTTCTTAAAAATTCAGTATTCACAAATCTATTTAGGACATAAAAAAAAATTTGCATAGTAAAATTTTCTGAGTAACGTTTTTATGCAAATACAGAAAAAAAAGTGCATACAAGAATTTTATTTATTTATTTATTTATTTATTTAACATTTTTCTATACCGGCATTCGTAGGACACATCATGTCGGTTTACAAGTAACTGAGAAAGGAAATTACAATGAACGAGGAAGGGGGCTAACTGGATGATATATAAAAGTACAGGTGAAGAGAGTTAACGAGCAGAAATTTTCTGGAAAAATGTTTTTCCTGAAAATTTCCCAATTCAGAATTTTATGGAAAACCCCCATCTTTGATTATACACCACATAAACCATATAAATTCCTGCTCCTGGCAAGATTTTCTAGCTAATAGCTGCTGTTGTTGCAGAATGACATTTTGGAATTTCATTTTTTAATATATATAATATAATGGGTTGTTTTTTTTTACAGTGTAATTACCCTGGGATATAAGAAACCTTTGGAAAGGGAAGATCTGTTTGAACTGAATGAAAATGATTCAGCAGACAGTGTCTGTCCCAGCTTTGAAAAGCACTGGCAAAAAGAAGTTTTGCAATGTGACAAGGGATTGCAGGTGAGCTGGATTCCAGGCATTTGCATGATCATCACGCTCCGTTCTTCTGAAGCACGCATGGAGGGGTAAAAATGATGAAGGGAGTGAAGGGAGCAGAAGAGAGAAATGAGGGCAGTAGGACCAGCTCCCTAGGCAGGAATATCCGGAGAGGGCAGGTCACCAAAGGCAGTGTATCTGGTTTTAGCAGATGGTTGCAATTTTAGCCTAAGGAGTGACTAGGTGTGTGTGAGCAACAACATTTTTAAAACCAACAATTTTTGAGTGCCAGTATTAGCATTGCATTTCAGTATATAGCACAAAGAAAGATGTAGGTGAGCTACCATGTAAAATCTGTGAGTGATGCTCTGAAATGCATGAGCAGTCGCTCATGTGCTCAGCTTAGAGGGTTGTACGAATTTCAGGCCATAGTGGGAAAGTTCTTAGCTTCTGGGATGTGCCGTGAGATAGACTCTGCACAAATTGGGCACTGGTTGTTTCCTTTAGACAGAGGTAAAGAAATGTTTTATTTATTCACTTTAAAATATTTTTATACTTCCTAAACAAATATAGGGGTACATTTAAAAAAAAAAGCGCGAGCGCGTACTTTTGTTCGCGCACCAGGCACAAACAAAAGTTACCCGGATTTCAATAAATACGCGCGTAGCCGCGCGTATCTTTTAAAATCCGGGGTCGGCACGCGCAAGGGGGTGCACATTTGTGCACCTTGCGTGTGCCGAGCCCTGCGCGCGCTGCCCATTCCCTCCGAGGCCACTCCGAAATCAGAGCGGCCTTGGAGGGAACTTTCCTTCTGCCTCCCTTCACCTTCCCTTCCCTTCCTTTCCTCTATCTAACCCACCCCCCCAGCCCTATCTAAACCCCCCCTACCTTTATCGCAAAAGTTACGCCTGCTCGAAGCAGGCGTAACTCGTGCGCGCCAGTGGCCCGCTGGCGCGCCATTACCTAACCCGGGGGCTGGTCCGGAGGCCACGGCCCCCCGGAACGTCCCCGGGCCGGCACCACGCCCCCGGAATGCTCCAAACGTCGCGCTGCTCCCCCGACACGCCCCCCTAGCAAAGCCCCGGGACTTACGCGTGCCGCCAAGCCTATGCAAAATAGGCTCGGCGCGTGCAGGGTTTTTTTTTAAGGGTTACGCGTGTAACTTATGTGCATAACCCTTTTAAAATCCGCCCCATACTGTACTAAGTGGTTTACCATAAACCATAAATCAGATTAATAAAACCAACAGTCAAAACCACAGTACCATACATTAAAAGTCACACAACAGGATATTAAAATGCAAACTTTACATATATAACATACATTTATTGCAAAGCATCACCAAAGGTTTCAAAAAATAAATGGGCTTTTAACTGCTTATGAAATATTTTAATATCATCAGAATTATCACCCAAGATAGCTTAACATGGGCTTAAAAATCACAATCATAAATCCAGATTCTTGTACCTTTGTATGATTAAAAATTATTCAAAGTTGTTAAATCACAAGAGGATTGTGAGAAATTGCAAGAGGACCTTGGAGACTGGGCATGCAAATGGAAAATGACATTTAATGTGGACAAGTGCGGAGAGATGCACGTAGGAAAAAGCAACCAAAACTATGGCTACACAATGCATGATTCCACATAGGAATCCAGGAAAAGGATCTAGGCATAATATGGATAAAACGTTGAAATCTTCAAATTCAATGCTAGGGATTATTAGGAAAGGAATGGAGAATAAAACAGAAAATATCATAATGCCTCTGTATTGCTTGAGTATTGTGCTGGTCACCACATCTCAAACACAATATAGCAGAATTAGAAAAGGTACAGAGAAGGGTGACCAAAATGAGAAAGGGGGTGGAAAAATTCTCCTATGAAGAAAGGCTAAAGAGGTTAGGACTCTTCAGCTTGGAGAAGAGACGGCTGAGGAGAGATATGCTAGAGATTTACAAAGTAATAAGTGGAATGGAACAAGTAAACATTAATCAGTTGTTTACTCTTTCAAAGAGTACAAAGACCAGGGAAAACACAATGAAGTTACTAGGTGATATGTTTAAAAATAATAAGAGAAAATATTTTTTTTACTCAATTTATAATTAAGCTCTGCAATTCGTTGCCAGAGGATGTGGTGTGGTGAAAGCTATTAGTGTAGCTGCATTTAAAAAAGGTTTGGATAAGTTCCTGGAGGAAAAGTCCATTAACCATTATTAAGGTGGAGTTGCAGAAATCCACTGCTTATTCTTGGGATAAGCAGCTTGGAATCTCTCTACACCTTGGGATCCTGCCAGGTACTTGTGACCTGGATTGGCCACTGTTGGAAACAGGACGCTGGGCTTGATGGACCCTTGGTCTGACCCAGTATGGCAAGTCTTATGTATCTGCTTATGCTATGAAATAAATTACAACAAAAGTAAGAAAAAGTAGCTTCAGAACAAGAAATGGGTGAGCTGATCCATTGAGGAATCTGGCTAGTTCTGCTGCCGTGAAGCCACGTCCGGCATTGACTCGAATCCTGCGCATTGTGGCTGGAATCCCCCCATCACTGCTTTTTCTTTTGGGTCTGAGTGTGCAGGCCGCATGCAGTGCGACCACAGATGAACACCGCAAGATCCCTTCAGTCTGTTAACTGTATGGTTATCCTTTCCAGATCGACTAATTCTCTTTATTTATTTGAAACCCTTACAGGCTCCTTGTGACAAAGGATCATCTTTTGAAAAGCTGGGGATCCAGAAACCGTCTCTGCTCAGCCCGCTCTGGCACACGTTTAAGGTCCTGGTAATCCAAGTGGCGCTGCTGAAGGTGGCTGCTGACATTTTGGCTTTTATGAGCCCTCAAGTACTGAAGTAAGTTACATTGTGAGACCCTTTTCCTTTGATTGTGTGTAGTAGTAAGAGAAGCTGCTCATTTTAGAAACAGTTTGAAGGAATTTGCTTTGTAAATTTATTACGCTAGGGATTCTTCTCTTTGCTCAGCCGGATATGAGCCTCATGTGCAGACATGAATACAGCACGGACAGCTGAAGAGCCCCATGCTGGCGTCTCACTTGACTACTTAGAGCATGACTATAAGCATGGAAAGATGAAAAATGTTTGAAAAAAATAGTGGATGTGGCTGGGCTAAAGGCCTGCTATTCCAAAAAATGTAAAAGAATAATAAAAATAATAATGTACTAGGAACAAAAGGAAGACGATGAAAAGAGGAAGCAGTCAAACCAAATACCTCTCATGTTGATGTGACTAATGGGTCTGCATGGCTCACGAGATGTGTTGGTGATCTGAAGGCAGTGACACATGACAGGACTCGGCCCCGTTTCCAAAATAAAGGAGCTTAGCACATTTTCTGTGCAAGCAATCCTGACAAGTTACGGGAGAAAATGTGGCCGGTGCGCATGGCGGCTGGAAGCCAGTGCCAAGTACGCGTGGCTCTGTTGTCACACGGGTGCTCTTACCCGCGTACCGGTGGGGGGGGGGGGGGGGTAGCACATTTCTAAGTAGATTCGTACGCAGGCAAACGTGCATTTACCCGTGTTAAAAACGTTGTTGTCCCCCTCTGGTGGGGGGAGCAATTCACTGCAGTCTGAAATAGCCCTTTCTCGTCCAGCCTCATTACTCGCCTCTTCCCCTGCAGGCTGATGATTGCGTTCTGTGAAAGTCACTCTGCTCTCGGCTGGGACGGCTACGTATATTCCCTGGCTCTTCTCGCTGTGACTGCCCTGCAGACCCTGGTCCTTCAGTTATACCAGCGCTTAAACATGCTTACGGCCGCCAAGGTTAAAACGGCTGTAACTGGACTGATATACAAAAAGGTAAAAATGGAGCTGCGTGACCTGAGCCTGGTGAGGCACTGCTGAGACATCAGGTAGATTGCTTCATTATCCCCCTGCCCCTCATACTGTGCAATTTCATATAAGAATGCAAACACGTTGGCACTGACCTCTGCTCCAAGCAGTATTCAGCATTTCCAAAGCCGCATGGCAGGTGGGATTGCCTCCCCTGGATCTAACCTTTGCTTGGAGTTCTTATTTCTTTTTTTTTTCTCTTTTTTTCACATGGTTTCTCTGTAGAGCCCCACACTGTTCATTGTGCCCCTTGCTTGGAGCAGGGCCGCACAGAATGGGGTCTGAGGGGTTCATACTCAATGTCGATGACTTGTGACCTTGGTCCCAGGGGTGCAGGAGTGACCCAGAGGGCTAGGTCTGCGGTGTGAAAATAACATGGGGTGCGATAAATGTATTGCACGTTGCGGAAGATACCTATACAGTGCAGTAGCAGGGAAATTAGCCTTTTTTTTTTTTTATCGCGGGCGCTTATTTCCACGATATTTATAGCAGTTTCATAAACCTAGGTCTTGGGTGGCCACAGGACTAGAGCACAGTGTCTGGGACACCTGGGTAACATGTGCTCAGCGAGATTATCTGTGCTGTTTGAAGAGGTCTGTGGCACATGTAGGGGACATGTTCAGCTCCTACAGAGGAGAGGAGGAGTCTAGTGGTTAGAGCAGCGGGCTGAGAACCAGGGCAGCCAGGATTCAAATCCCACTGTCGCTCCCTGTGACCTTCGGCAAGTCAACTCACCCTCCATTGCCTCAGCTACAGATTTAGACTGTGAGCCCTCTGGGGACTGGGGAAATCCTTACTGTCTCCAAATGTAACTCGCCTTGGGCTGCCGACAAAAAGGCGTGAGCTGAATAAATAAATGTTTGCGCAGGGTGGAAGGTATGTTAGCTGCTGAGAGTACTCCTTGTGTCCGACTTGAGCTCTAGGAAGCTGAGATAAGAGCTGTGGGAGTGGGAGCTGCTCTGATAACGCTTACCCTTTGTGCCTCCGGGGCGTGCAGTGGGTGCCGCGCAGGGTAGTGGCTGGGCTGAGTTTCAATGCGATAGAGGCAGAGAGTGGGGAGCCTCTCAGATGTGCGGAAATGTTAAAACTCCAGCTCTGCTTGATGCTGCTGGGTGGGCCCTTGAGCCGGTCGCTAAGGTCGGAGGGTTTTGGTCTCTAGCACAGGTTCCTGATGGCTCCTTCTTGGTGGAGAAGTCCATTACCTGCTATTAATTAAGTTGACTTAGAAAATAGCCACTGCTATTACTAGCAATGGTAACATGGAATAGACTTAGTTTTTGGGTACTTGCCAGGTTCTTATGGCCTGGATTGGCCACTGTTGGAAACAGGATGCTGGGCTTGATGGACCCTTGGTCTGACCCAGTATGGCATGTTCTTATGTGGGTTTTCCCCCTCTAAAAATGTATTTCTGGATGCTTGGGCCCATATGGTTCTATATGCTGTTTTAATTTAGAAAATACTGTTGGGGGTAACACAATCAGATGCTCAGAAGAAACCAGGGTCCTCTGCTGGTTAAGTCGTTCCTTCCATGTGTGAAGGACAAAGTCAGGAAAAGAGAGCATGATGTCACTCCCCTGCCAGTGGAGGGATAGTCCATGATTTTGGTTAAAAACTGGTCATTTTCTTACTGCGTCATGCAAAAACAATTCATCCAGTTCAGGGCCTCATTCCCACCGCACATCCCATAGTGTCCCTTGATGTAGTATTGGCATGCTGACCACCCAGTGTCCTCTGCTGTTTGACATCTGTTGCATCAGATTTAACACGATTAGAAGAAGCCTGGGTGGGTATTCTGGATGACGGGTTCTACATCTGATTTAGGCCTGATGCATTATTGAAGAAGTGAATGCCATCAGGTATCGCATAGTGTGAAAACGTGGGCCTAGAATATTTATCTCCTCAAGGAGGCAGCAATGCTATGAAAAGAATGGATAGAAGAAAACTCAAGATCCCCTCCCCAACCTTTCTTCTCAGTCTGATTAATTTATCTTTTTTTTTTCTGAGGAGATAGCAGGACCTCTCCTGCTCACCTCCTCCCAATCTGAATCTTAAATAACTTGAAAGTCATCGCCCTGATGTATAAAGTGTCCACATGGCGTGGCTTCAGGGAAATAACTGCTCTCGTTTTCTTCCGAAAAGTGCGTAGAAACCCTAGAAAATTATAGGGTTAAGGTTGGGCCTGATCCATTTGTTGACGTCATATTGCATGCTTTCTCTTTCTTTCCCTTTCCTGATTTTGCAGTCCTTGAACTTGGCCAATTCCTCCCGTCGACAGTTCACGACGGGTGAACTGGTGAACCTGATGTCCTCAGATGCCCAGCAGCTCATGGACCTCGGTGTGAACCTCCATCTGCTGTGGTCGGCGCCTTTCCAGATTCTAATGGCCACCGTCTTCCTCTGGCGGGAGCTGGGGATTTCGGTGCTGGCCGGCGTGGCTATGTTGGTCTTGGTTATTCCCATCAATGCTTTTGTGGCTTCTAAAGTAAAACTGCTAAAGGTGAGTTGGGGGCAGTATAGGAATCCTGCCCTGGCTTTCACTGAGGATAGCGTAAGATTCCTTTTGGGGTAGCAGTTTGAGCCCTTCAGGCTTTTATTTACACTGGGGTAATTTGTCCATATTTCTGTAGGGTTGACAGTGAAATTATAGGGATTAGCAAAACTTCTGGGATCCCCAAACTATGGCCATGACCTAATTTCATTATAGTAATAATGTTAGTGCATCTTTAGCATCTATAAAATCATGAGAGGTCTAAAACGGGTAAATGTGAATCGGTTATTTATTCTTTCAGATAATAGGATGAGGGGGCACTCCATGAAGTTAGCAAGTAGCACATTTAAAACTAATCGGAGAAAATTATTTTTCAGTCAACACACAATTAGGCCTGGAATTGCCAGAGGATGTGGTTAGGGCAGTTAGTGCAGCTGGGTTTAAAAAAGGTTTGGCTAAGTTCCTAGAGGAGAAGTCCATTAACTGCAATTAATCAAGCTGACTTAGGGAATAGCCACTGCTGTCACTGGCATTAGTAGCATGGGATCTATTTAATGTATGGGTATTTGCCATAAGAGCTACGCTGGAAGCGTATGTTTCCAGAGTAAATGCTTAGCTATGCTAGAAACGTCGTGGTAGGAGGCTATCACGATGCAGCGAGAAGAGAAAGTAGAATTTCATGTACAGCAAGGGTGGGAGGGTCAGGGTCAGGGTTGGGGTAGGGGGAAGGAAGGGGCTCAGAGGTAGAGTTTTTTGGAAAACAAATTTGGGCCCGGGAGTGAGAGGTGGGGGGGAAAGGGAGAGACCGTTACCGACCCCGCCCTCTGTATTTGGTAAGCCATTCAGTGCAGAGCACTTTGGGGAGCAGGCGGTAGGCTCAGCGCAGCAGGACTGAGCCTTTGGAGCATGGGTGGGGCTTGTAGGCCCACAGTTTGTTTTTTTTCATTAGCATTGCCACTTTACCGATATCTTTTATCCGGCTAACTTAGCCCGATATAATTCAAAATTGGTTGATGCAGCTCCTCCCTGAAATGCCTCTTTTTTTCTATGCCTAAATTATAGTAGGATAATGACTTATCTGGCTATAATTTAGCCGGATAAATGGCTGAATATGGCAAAACTTCTGAATGACTTCTGAATATTGAATATGAATTTAAAAATACACCAGTGCTTGGCCAAACTTTGGCAGATGAGGATTGGGATCAGATATTTTCCAACACCAAACGTAGCTCTATTGCAACTTCTCTTACTGAAAACGGTTATAAAGTACTCTTCCGTTGGCATCTCACACCTTACAGAATGCACAGAGCGGGTCTCAGACCTGATGCTCTTTGTTGGAAGGGATGTGGCCTGATAGGAACGTTTTTGCATCTCTGGTGGGAGTGTGTTCATGTACAGAGACTGTGGAAAGATGTTGAAGATACTATTTTCTGTACTATCCACAAGACTGTTACGTTGTCCCCTGTACAAGGCTTACTCAATGTACCGGTGGACAGTCTCAAAACTGAGAGCCTGCTGATTAATCAATACTGCATTGCGGCTCGTTGTCTATTGGCTGCCACCTGGGGACAGGTTAGGGTTCCAGATAAGGCAGCTCTTTACCACAAACTAGATACCATGAGTTCCTTGTACAAAATAACAGCTCAAAAGAGGAATCAGCTTATACAGTTTCAGAAGATCTGGCAGCCATACCTTACTTGGAGAGAAGGTGAACTCTCGCAGGCTGGTACTGCTGCCTCCCGTTGCGGTACTACGCTTCCCCATGCTGCCCAGATTGCAACTTAAGAACCCTGTTATTCCAGCATGACTGGTTTTCTCTATATTAGGCTGCCTGCCGTATACCCTTTCGGTTTGGCCCCAATCAAGCCCCAAACAAATAAGACACTCACGCACCCTTGATATATGTCCTGCTGTTTATTTGATCAAGCTGCACCTTTATTCTTGGTATTCATTCTGTGGACATCTGTGTTCTTTCACATTCCTCCACCTGATTTTCTCCTTGCCGCTTAGAGGATTATATATCCGTGGTACCTGCTGTGATGCTAAACGTCACCGTACTGTTTCTGCTGTAACTGCATACATACTTATGAGTTCTTTTATATAATACTGCCTGTATACATATATGTTTGGTTAAGCTGTTGTTCATACTGTTCAATAAACCTTACATTACAAAAAAAAAATACACCAGTGCTTCTAAGAGCTGCTTATGTTTTTGGGCGCAGCTAATGAAGCTCAGAATAAATCCTAGAATGGTGTGCATGGGGTGGATTCTCATATTTACTGTATGAGTGCTGTATGAGTTACTGTATGAGTGCTGCCAGTTAGTGCTATTTTGTAGGGGAGGTTTATTATATTGTAATTGTAATTCGGTTTATTCATGGCTTTCTATGAACCAAGCCCACACCCAACATGTGTTGCAATAGGCCTAATAACATATGTGTTCCAAGTGTCTTTTTGGCTTTCTTTCAGGGTTTTATGATTGGCACCACAGCAATGCATGTAAATATAATATACATGCTGTTGTGATATTTTTACTTCTAAAAACTGTACTTTGAGTGTCCTTTTTCATGTAAAATATTTTATTATAAATGTATAATTTTTGTACTGTTGTAACTTACCGTGTTTTTATTATGTATGTAATTCTTGTTACCTGCTAAAATATGTGGATTAGCGGACTACTAATTCGTAAAATTCGTTGTTCAACCAAGCATTCTCTTAATCCTAATCCCAATATCTAAGCTTTGATCTTCATGACGGTCCACTATTTTGTATATATTTACTCTCCTTGCCCTTTGTAATTTATTATTATTTATTTTTCCAAGTTCTATTTACCTTGTTCATTGTAAGACATTATGCTATATACTGTCATTCTATTGTTGTAATGTAAACCGAAGTGATTAGTAACATTGTTACCAGAACTTCGGTATATAAAACTGTTAAATAAATAAATAAATAAATATTTCCTGTCCCGCGTATAGGAAGGGAAGATGATCCTCTGCCCTTTCTAACTACTGTTTGCGAGGATCTGCCACCACATTTTTAATATTAGTAATGTTAAATATTGTTAATAATTATCTTTCCACCCGTCCAGGGCTGCCCCTTGTACTCTTTAAATAAATGTTATGGATAGGATGTGGAAGGAGAGAAGAACCCACAGAGGTGCTTTGGGATTAGAATTCAGGGGATGTTGGACGCGGTGTGTTCTGTGGATTTTTATCCTCCGTGGCCAGCCCGGTGGCTCGGTAGTAGTGCTGGGTCCACATCCCAGGTTGGGTGGCGCTGGGGATGCTGCAGGAACAGCACTTATGGCCCCTGGGGGAGGGTACCTGGGTTGTTACCCAATGGTGACACCTAGTGGCTAGATTTGAGATCCATGGCTGCAGGGTTCCAGAAGGAGCCCCAGGCTGCAATAACTGAACTAAAGTAAGCTGGGATGTAAAATAGAGGGAAAAAAGGAGAATGAAGGCTCCTGGTGCCAGAATCAGTTCTGACTGAGCCGGAGGTCCAATAAATAAATATCATGCCCAGTGGAGTGGGAGCTTTCCAAATAGCTACCCAGAAACTGGCAGATGTGTGGATGTAGCCAGCAGATGCCTGACTGATCCTTTTTTCCTTCTGCAAACAGAAAAGCCATTTGAAGAGTAAGGACCAGCGAGTCAAGCTTCTGAATGAGATCTTACATGGGATAAAGGTACTGAAAGATGGACAGTGAGAGAGTCGGCACGATATTGATCGGTGTCAGTAAATGGGGGATCAGGCAGACAACTCAGGTTTGGTTTGCTGCATCTACTGACCCACTTGGGACCCACCGGAGACCTTTCTGTTGCCATCATGTTCTCAAAGCTGGGCACTGCAGAAGGCCGGGGACCAGCAGGCTGGTTTGCATGGGACCGTGCACCGTACAGTGGAGGTCGGTGTTGCAGCCGGTGGCTGACCTTTTGCTGTGCGCGCCCAGCTGGCTGAGGCACTAAGTACCCTGCTATGGTCTGGCTGCTCGAGGAACCCCTTCTTGCTTATGGCTGACTCCCCCCTTTCCAGATTATAGCAGCAGCTGGGGTTTCCTGCTCCTGGAGGACTTTTCAGTGCAAGTAATGAGTCCTTGCGTTGTGCAAGCTCGCTTCACTGTGTCATTTGAAACTCTCTCTTTGTCCTCTGTGCGCAGATTCTAAAGCTGTATGCCTGGGAGCCTTCCTATCAGAAGAAGGTGCTGGAAATCCGAGAGAAGGAAGTGGCTGTGTTGAAATATTCCAGTTACCTGACTGCCTTCTCCATGCTCACACTGACCTGTATCCCATTTCTGGTGAGTCACATGATGGCCCCAGGTGGCTTTACAAAACCAGCTTCCCTCTATTGCTCTGATGCCTGCCACTCCATACAGGAGGGAGAACTGCCTCTTCCTTCTGCTTTAGCCAGTGAGGGTGAAACACTCGAGATCCCTGCTCATGCCAGTCTTGGAATTTTTCTAATGGACAGACTTATGGGAGACATCCCCATTAAACAGTACCTTTAAGTTTCTCAGTCCCAGCTGCTGGAAATTCCTATCCTGTACCTCAAATAAATAAGTCTAATTTAATTTTTTTTTTCTCTTAGGTGTCCTTGGCTACGTTTGGGGTCTACTTTTTGCTGGATGATGGAAATGTTTTGTCCGCCGCTAAAGTTTTTACGACGATATCGTTGTTTAATATTTTGCGACTTCCCCTGTTCGATTTACCAACTGTGATCTCCGCCCTAGTGCAGGTAACTGACGAAGTGAAGGGCAGACTTACAAAACGTCGGTGGGGGAAGCGGAGGGACAAAGCAACATTGGTGATGGGGATGTCCTGTTAAACGTGACGTAAACTCTCCTGCCTCCCATTACGTGCAGGTCTGTCTCATGCGCGTTCATGATGGACATCCTGAAAGCTCTGCCAGATTAGGGGGTACTCCAGGACTGCCTGTGGAGCAGGGGCCAAAAATGTGATCAGAGTAGTCGGGCGGACTAGCGGGCTCCTGTTTTCTCTGCTGAAGAAGAGTTGTGCAGGAAAGCGTGCAGTCTGATGAGGGAGCAGCAGGTGGCAGGGTTTACCGCTAGGCACTGGTCACTGTCTTTTTTTTTTTTTTTCTTGATGTGGCTCCCTCACAAGCTCTGCTTTGCGTATTTATCTATCTAGATTTCAGAGTTTAAAAGTAAAATCCTGTTTTTAGTGGGGCGAGTAACTGATTGTTGTGGTAATAAAATTGTATCCGGGCTTTTGAATCCTAGCCGTTTAATGGGAATGTGCTTTTCAGACCAAGGTATCTCTGAGCCGCTTGGAGAATTTTCTCTGTGGGGAAGAGCTGGATCCTGAGAACCTGCAGACCACCTACAGTGGCAGTAAGTCTCCCATCCTCGAGTTTTCCAGATTATGATCTGTGTGCACCCGTGAGCCGAAGTGAGCTGGTAGTGCTCTGATTCAGCTAGTGAACTCACGGCTGCTTATTCTTTGTGCTGACAGGTCATGTGGTGGGATTTACTGACGCCTCTTTCCGGTGGGATAGGACTGGATCCCCGGCCTTGAGAGAGTAAGCGTTGCATGGTTTATAATGCGGCTTTTCCCTAGGGCTGATATTACTACCTCTTGTCATCTCTTGAACTGTGTAAAATGGATGAACTCAGGGTCAGCCGTCAGCCTGGGCCAGACCTAGCTAGCCGTAAGATTAATGATATTTGTGGACTGTGTACCTGGCAAATATATATATATATATATATTCATTATTTTCCAAAGGTTCTCTGTTGTTCAGTGCCGGTGACATGACCCCGCTGAACATAAGGCTCCCTAATAGTGACGGCTGTGCAGTTAGTGATGCAAGCTTGCTCACGTGCAGTCATGAATGCAGCAGGTAAAAAAGCATCCGCGATTGGTCTCGATGTTGCTGTATTGACCAGACCTGTCATTTGGTGATTTTTGTCTAGCCTCAACCTGAAGATTCAAGAAGGCTCTCTGGTTGCTGTCGTGGGTCAGGTCGGGTGTGGAAAGTCATCCTTGCTATCTGCCATTCTGGGAGAAATGGACAAGCTGGAAGGAAATGTTCAGAGAAAGGTAATGAAAAAGGAAAGGGCCGTGGTGTTTCTCAGGCAGTATCAAAGGGCCCCCATTGTCCGCATAATCGATTGCTGTGGTACAGATGATCTGGCAGGCAGCAGTGAGGTGCCAGAAGGAAGATCAAGGACCAAGGGGTCATGGATTGAAGTGAAGGGAGGAAGCCTGGAAAGGACAGGGCAGGGGTAGTGGGTGGAGGGAGGGAGAAGACCAGAGCTGCACCCAAAAGGGCAGACTGGGGGACCAAGTGGACTGCCCGTCCCGCAGGTTCCTTGCAGTAGATTGGGATGAATGGATCACAGTTTTGTGCTTGCAGGTGCTACTTCCACCGCGCAGGGGCCCTGCTGGCTTTCAGTAGTGGGGTGCTTTGTATGCCTGTGTGTGTATCGGGGTGTCTCCGGTTTGCTTTCTTTTGATTCTGGGCTCTTTGAAGCTTTGATTTGACTCTGACAGCTGACCGCTGTGTTTTCAGAGAACCTGCTGGCTATTCCAGTTTCCATCTTTTAATCTGCAAACGCTTTAGAAACTCTGCTAATAGAATTCTGCCAATTAGATGCTTTGAAAACCAGCTGTGTATTTCACACCAATTATTTGTTGACAGTTAATTGAATTACAGCCAATTACATGCAAATAGATTGAAATTATTCATTTAATTTTATTAGATTTCTAATTATTATTTGTGCTACGGTCCCTTAAAGTGTTAGGATCATGCAGAAGACTTTACTGACTGCATTTTGGATGTGCTACAGTTCTGTGTGTAGCTTTGAAAAAAAGTATAGCCTGCGGTTCACCGTTGGCTCCCTCAGGTGCTGTGGAGGACTGGAGCAGAGATCCAGTTAAGGGAAATACGCATTACAACTCTGTAAAACAGAACTCTGTATCCCAAGTGTCTGCCGAACTATGGGGTCTTGATTGCTTAGGACCAAACCGAACCCGAGCTAGCAATGGGACCACAAAAGGCCATCTTAGCTCATCCCACTGCTCGGAGACAGGACCCATCCCAGATAACCTGCTGCAATGCCCAGAAGGTACTTCAGACTTCAGTGCCTAACTATCCTTGTAGATGGAAAGTGCTTCCCAGTGATTGCCAAGGCACCCTTGGGCCAGTCTCTTTTCAAGGTATAGAGACTGAATATGCATGAGAGAGATTTGCATGCAGTAGATTTGCAATATGCCTCAATCATATTCCTTGTGGATATTTTGGATATCAGACTGGTGCAGGAGTGCCTCAAGGGCCCGATTCGGAATTGCTGGCCTAACCTAGTTCTCCCCCTGCTGTAGTTTATGCCTCATTACTTGTCTTGTTTTGCTACCCTCTTCTACCAGCAGGGGTCATCTCTCCACCCCCTTTGCAGAATGTAGTTACCTTCTGTCTTCCTGAGGCCTGACTCCACACTCCATGAATTACCCGAACCTAGACAGTCCTGAAGTAGAAGAGATCCAACCCCAGTCTGCTGAGAGCAGCAAAGCTTGGCTCAAGGGATGACTTTCAATAGATCGTAGCGAGGTAGCTGCTCTGCTGCATACGAAACCCTGACCCAGAATCAGGTCATCTACAAATAGCGCTGCGGTATCGTTCCGTTTATTTATTTATTTTACTTTATATACCGACAGCCGTTTGCACATCGTGCCGGTTTACAGATAACTTACAACCAAGGATATATAGGCAAAGCCTTTACAAGGAACAGTTTGTAACATAAACTCAGTAACATGGCAATTAACTAAATAACTAAGGGAGGGAGGGGTATGGGTAGACGAGACAAAGGAGAGGGTGGGGGGAGGGTGAGAATGGATACATGAGGAGAAGATATGTACAGGGGTTTGAGGAAAAAGTGATAAGCTCTTAGGTTATATACAAAGTAGTATAAGTGCAGAAGAACAATGATTGAGGTGGGAAAGGTGTACGGTTGTACTAAGTAACATTTTAGGTTTGAAGTTCTTTGGGGTGGGTGGGTGTTGGGTGTAGGTCCTGAAGGGGGGTGTTGGTGGGAGTGGGTGGTTGGATTAGGGTGTTGGTAAGAGATGATGAAGATTGGGGGTATGCTTGGAGGAAGAGCCAGGTTTTGAGTTTCTTATTGAAGGTGGGTGTGGAGGTTTCGGTACGTAGGTCAAGGGGCATGGAGTTCCAAAGGGAAGGGCCTGTGAGGGAGAGGGCTCTATTGGTGGTGGAAATGAGTCTTATGGATTTTATGGAAGGGGGAATAAGGGTTCCACGGAGAGAGGAACGGGTGGGTCTTGTGGAGGTACGTGGGAGGAAGGGTGGGTTTAGCCAGTTGTAATGTTCG